>NC_135905.1:2427114-3027114 GCF_964194155.1 Cetorhinus maximus
CACAATTTTCCTGCACTATCCCCCTATCTTTTTATATGTTCCATATCTGGAAACCTATTGATCTCAGTCTGAAGATAATCGATGATTGACCCTCCACAGGCCTCTGGGGTGGAGAATTCCGAAGACTCTCTACCTCAGGAGTGAAGAAATTCCTCCTCATCTCACTCCTAAATGACCTGCCCCTTATTCTGAGATTGTGTCCCCTGGTTCTAGACCCCCAAATCAGTGGAAACATCCTTCCTACACATACCCTTTCGAGTCCTGTAAGAATTTTGTATGCTTCAATGAGATCATCTCCCAGTCCTCTGAGAATATAGGCCCAGTATCCTCAATTCCTATTCATTGGAAAATCCTGCCTTCCCAGTCATGGTGAACCTTTGTTGCACACCCTCCCTGGTAAGTGTAAGTGGGTGAGTATGAGAGGAACCCTATCATGGTTCTGTCAGGAAAGTGAATAGGGGAGAGCAGAAGTGTGGGAAATGGCCCCGTTTCTCATCTGTTTGCTCTCACCCCTGTCCATCCTCCTAGAGCCTTGCTAGTGTTCCTCTCATCCCACCAGCCTCAAGATTCAACGCATAATCCTCTGCCATTTCTGTCACCATCAAACACATTCCCCCCTCCTTTCAGCTGTCAGCTGTCTGAAAGCACAGTTCCCTCTGTGATTCCCTGGTCTGCTTCTCAATCTTCCCCAATACAACCCTTCCCTTCTCACTGCCCCTTTCCATGCAGGTGCAGGAGATGCAACATCTGCCCTTTCAACTCACCTCATCTCTCCTCACTTTCCAAGATGTCTTCCAGGTGAAACAGTGCATTTTTCAATCGATTAAACTGCATTTACTGCTCACATTGTGGTCTCCTCAACACTGGGGGGAGACCAAACACAGGTTGGGTAGCATTTGAGGAACACTTCCGTTCAATCCACAAGCATAATCCCAAGGCTGTCATTTGCATTTCTCGCATTCTGTCCTTTCTCAGCCTCCTGTGATGTTCTAATGAGGTTTAGCATAAGCTTGAGGACCAGCAGCTCGTCTTTCAATTAGCACTTTACAGCTTTCCAGACTCTATGTTGAGTTTATAAATTTCAGAGTGTGATCTCTGCCCCAATTTTGCTTCCTTTCTTTCTTCAGGTTTTGGTTTTACTCTCACTGTTCTATTATTTTTTTTGCTTTCAGATGGTAGCTTTAATCATCTTGTTATTCATCCCTCCTCTAGGCGTATCTTTTGTTTTTTCACTTGTTCCTTTACCGTTCTCATTGGCCTTGCGCTATCACCTCTTCTGTCACTTGCTCTCTCCTGTCTCCCACCCTTTTTTCCCTTTTGCTCTTTCCCATCCTCCCCCAATTTCACTTGCTTAAAACCGATTATGTTTCTGACTTTTCCCAGTTCTGATGAAAGGTCGCTGACCTGAAATGTTTAACTCTGTTTCTCTCTCCACAGATGCTCCAGGTCTGCTGTGTTTTTCCAGCATTTTCTGTTTTTATTTCAGATTTCCAGCATCCGCAGTATTTTGCTTTTGTAGGGGTTTGCTTTTTATGGGCATTGCAAAGGAGCAACTTTAAACTTCTGTTTAATGTCAGGCTGCTGCCTGTTGCTCACATATTGTGTTTCTTCAAGTGGAATCTGAAATAGAAATAGGATTGTAACCCCAATATTCCCACTGACAAACGAGTTAATCCCAATCGTACAGCAGTACTCTCACTTTACCGCCACTTTAATTCAGTCTGAGCGTACAGAACAATAGAATATATACTACAGATCTCTAGAAATGTTTGGTGTTTTGAGTGTGTGACTCTGAGGCTTCGCTCATCACATTTCAAAGAGACAAAGACGAGAGCCTGGTTTATTCCGACCTGAAGCTGAGACTTTACTGCAAGATTGAAAATGTCCTTCACCAGCTACAATTATCCTCGAATTAGCCTCAGGATCTGCCCACCCATTGAAAGAAGGTTAGTCAGCCCATCAAGTCCATCCGCAATCCTCAAACTATAGATCATGTGTGTCTTTGATAGTCAGTTTAGTTTTGGCACAGAGGCGACTGAGGTTAAAGAGTTTTCCATCTAGACGGTATTTAATACTGATACGAGAGAGCAGTTGATCTTTCAGGTGAATAGCCACTGTCAGGTAGATGGTAAATAGTATAGGGGCTATCACTCAGCCTTGCTTGACCCCGGTCTGTATTTTGAAGGCGTCTGTTTCAGATCTCCCACTCTAGGCAGCTGCAGCCATATCATCATGAAGCAGTTACAGGATTGTGATGTAGTTTGTTGGATGTCCAAATCCTGAAGCACAATCCACAGAGCCTGGTGATCTACTGAGTCAAATGCTTTGGACAGGTCGATGAATACAGTGAAGAGTTCCTGGTGGGTCGCGACATTTTTCTTGGATTTGCCTGGTAACAAAGACCATGTCAGAGGTTCCTCTGTAAGATCTAAAGCCGCACTATGTCCCTAGGCGATTTCCTCAGCCACAGGAAGTAAGTGATTCAGGGGAATGTGTCAGAATTTTCCCTGCTTTGGATGAGAGGGAAATACCTCGATAGTTTCCTCAGCATGATTTATCTCCCTTCTTGAAGATAGTTACAGTTGTCACATTCCTGAAGTTGATGTGGAGCGGGGAGTTTTTTTTCATTCCAAATCCATTGGATGAGTACATGGAGTTTTAATTTAAGTAGAAGTCCGGCAGCTTTGAAGAGCTCAGCTGGAAAACCATTAGGGCCGCAGGCTTTGTTGTTTGTCATCTGTTTGATTGCTTGTTGCAGCTCTCCCATCGATGGTGGTTCACCCGTGGATTCTAACCCAGGGAACTGAGGGATAACCTGGAGAGCATCAGCTGCCCCTGTGGATTTACAATTGAGAAGTTGTTCAGAATGTTCTTTCCAGCATTGATGGCTGGCATTGAGAAGAGAAACACCATCCTGAGAGTGAAGGAAATTTTGTCCATTTGACCTTGGTCTGTCGATGACCCTGCTGGTTTCAGAAAGCTTCACACCATGATTTCATCATACTATTGGATCTCTCGGACTTTCTCTTCCACCTCATTTCCTTTAGCTTCCTGATTTGTCTTTGGGCGTTATCCTGGAGCTGTTGGAATGCTTCCTCCTTGACTTGAGACCTTGGGTTGTTCTGCCAGGCAACTAAGGCTGCTCGTTTTTGTTGCAGGAGTTCTCGTATTTGAGCATCATTTTCGTCGAACCAGTCCTGGTGACGGCGATGCCCAAACCCAATTGTTTGGGTAAAGGAGCCTAGTACAGCTGAGTTTATTTGATCCTACAGTTCAGGAATTCAGTTGGCTGTGTGAAGGTTTTTCAGATTGGTCATGGGCTGCACTCAGAATTCTTCTTTTTGGTCAGGTGTCAGGATAATGAAGGTGAAAACACCGAATTGCATCCATAAGACCATAAGACATAGGAGCAGAAATTAGACCATTCGGCCCATCGAGTCTGCTCTGCCATTCAATCATGGCTGATAAGTTTCTCAACCCCATTCTCCCGCCTTCTCCCCGTAACCTTTGATCCCCTTACCAATCAAGAACCTATCTATCTCAGTCTTAAATACACTCAATGACCTGGCATCCACAGCCTTCTGTGGCAATGAATTCCATAGATTCACCATTCTCTGGCTAAAGAAGTTTCTCCTTATCTCTGTTCTAAAAAGTCTTCCCTTTACTCTGAGGCTGTGCCCTCGGGTCCTAGTCTCTCCTACTAATGGAAACATCTTCCCCACGTCCACTCTATCCAGGCCTTTCAGTATTCTGTAAGTTTCAATCAGATCCCCCCTCATCCTTCTAAACTCCATCGAGTATAGACCCAGAGTCCTCAAACGTTTCTCATATGTTAAGCCTTTCATTCCTGGGATCGTTCTCGTGAACCTCCTCTGGACCCTCTCCAGGGCCAGAACATCCTTCCTGAGATACGGGGCCCAAAATTGCTCACAATATTCTAAATGTGGTCTGACCAGAGCCTTATAAAGCCTCAGCAGCACATCCCTGCTTTTATATTCTAGTCCTCTCGAAATAAATGCCAACATTGCATTTGCCTTCCTAACTACCAACTCAACCTGCAAGTTAACCTTAAGAGAATCCTGGACTAGGACTCCCCATTTAGAAAATAGTCCGGAAATACTGGACTTTAAAAATAAAACCTGAGTTTTTAACAATGCACACAAGCCACTGGCTGGAATGCTACAGGGTGACTCCCTAAGAGGTAATGGAACCCCACCCTGTTGCCAGGCGAGGTACTTCTAAAGACATCCAGAGACTAATTGCTCCCTCCGGTAGAGACAATGGGACATAATGGGAGATGAGTATCATCTCATCAAGAAATCCTGTGGGCAATGGCCAGGCAGATTTGTGAATTTGCTTCCCATTTGTAATATACAAAGAAGGGGTTAAAGATGAGTTGAAAAGCTGCTCGGGTCTCTGTCTGTTGGTGGGTGCTCTGAGAGAGAGCATGTGCTGGAAGTTTGACTCAGAAGTAAGAGCCACACGCAGTACCCCAGTATATCACCATTTTGCAAGTATCCTGGTGTCTCTCCCTCTCCACCAAATTTAACACTACTGGAACCTTAAAAATGACTATTTGTCTACTGGAGTCAACTCTATTGGAATCTCGGAACCAACTATTCATTTAATGGAGTCACTTCCACTGGAATCTCAAATCGCAAAGGCCTCAATGCTCAATCACCTCCTCCCCACATATCACGGGCTGTTCTGTATACTTAAAAAAAAATATGTATATCACAGAATCACAGAGTTTTAATGGCACAGAAGGAGGCCATTCGGCCCATCATATCGGCACCAGCTCACCAAATGAGCATTATGACCTAGTGCCATTGCCCTGCCTTTTCCCCGTACTCCTGCACATTGTTTCTATTCAAATAATCACCTAATGCCCTCTTGAATGCCTTGATTGAACCTGCCTCCACCACACTTCCAGGCAGTGCATTCCAGACCTGAAGCTCTTGTTCTGTGACAAAGTTTTTTCTCACGTCACATTTGCTTCTTTTGCAAATCAGTTTAAATCTGCGCCCTCTCGTTCTTGATCCTTTTTGGAGCGGGAACAGCTTCTCCCTATCTACTCTGTCCAACCCCCTCGAGATTTTGATCATCTCTATCAAATCTCCTCTTAGCCTTCTCTCCAAGGAGAACAGTCCCAACCTCTCCAATCTATCCCCATAGCTGAAGTTTCTCATCCCTGCAACCATTTATATAAGCCTCTCCTGCACTCTCTCCAATGTGTTCACATTCTTCCTATAATATGGTGCCCAGAACTGTACACAATACTCCAGCTGATGTCTAACGAGCGTCTTATACAAATTCAGCATAACCTCTTTGCTCTTGTTACTATGTGCTTTATTAACTGCTCTCTCCACCTGTCCTGCCACCTTCAATGACCTACGCCCATCTGTACTCAGGTCTTTCTGCTCCTGCACCCCCTTCAAAATTTCACCCCTTATTTTATATTGTCTGTCCATGTTCTTCCTACCAAAATGCATCACCTCACATTTCTCCGCATTGAACTTCATCTGCCACCTATATGCCCACTCCACCAACTTGTCTATGTCCTTCTGAAGTTCTACACTGTCCTCCTCGCAGTTCACAACATTCCCAAGCTTCATATCATCCGCAAACTTTGAAATTGTCCCCTGCACTTCAAGATCTAGATCATTAATATATATCGGGAAAAGCAAGGGTCCCAATATAGACCCCTGGGGAACTCCACTACAAACCTTCCTTCAGCCCAAAAAATATCCATTAACCATTACTCTCTGTTTCCTATTTTTCAGTCACTTTTGTATCCATGTTGCTACTGTCTCTTATTTCATGAGCAATGACTTTTCTCACAGATCTGTTGTGTGGCACTGTATCAAATGCCTTTTGAAAGTCCATATACACCACATCAACAGCATTACCCTCATCAACCCTCTGTTACCTCTTCAATAAACTCCAGCAAATTAGTTAAACATGATTTCCCCTTTAGAAATCTATACTGGCTCTTCCTAATCAACCCACATTTTTCCATGTGACCATTAATTCTATCCTAAATAATTGTTTCTGGAATCTTGCCCACCATTGAAGTTAAACTGACTGGTCTGTAATTGCTGGGCTTATCCTTACAACCTTTTTTGAACAAGGGTGTAATGTTTGCAATTCTCCAGTCCTCTGGCACCTCCCCTGAGTTTAGGGAAGGCTGAAAGATTATGGCCAGTGCCCCTGCAGTTTCCACCCTCACTTCCTTCAGTATCCCTGGATGCATCTCATCTGGTCCCAGTGCCTTATCAACTTTAAGTACTGACAGTCTATTCACCACTCCCTCCTTATCAATTTTGAACCCTTCTAGTGACAGAGTTTCCTCGTCTGTCACTATGGCCTGGGTAGCATCTACATCCTTAGTAAAGACGGATGCAAAGTATTCATTTAATACCTCAGCCATGCCCCTTTTGTCCATGTGTAAATTCCCTTTTAGGCCCCTAATTGGCCCTACTCTTCCTTTTACCACCCTTTTACTATGATCCAACACAGGGCGGTAGTGAGAAGTGACTGAGAAGCATTTTCGGAGAAGTCAGCGCAGTCACCACAACTCAGAAGGGGATCGAGGAGAAGGACCCTTGCACTCAACAGGAGGAAGAGCATCCAACAGGGGCCAATAGTGAGAAGTGACTGAGAAGCATTCTGGGAGAAGTCATTAGAAATTGGCGACCCATTTCACTGTTGAATGTGGACTATAAGAGTCTGTCCAAGGTCATCGCCAATCGGGTCAAATCCGCTCTGGAATTGGTGATCCACCCTGACCAGACCTGCACTGTGCCGGGCAGGAAGATCTCTAACAGCCTCGCGCAGCTCAGGGATATGATTGCCTATGTACAGGACAGGGGTGTGGTCATCAGCCTGGATCAGGAGAAGGCCTTTGACAGAATATCGCACACCTACATGGTGGATGTGCTCTCCAAAATGGGGTTTGGGGAGGGAATTCGCAATTGGATCCAACTGCTCTACACTAACATCAGTAGCGCAGTCTCAATCAATGGGTGGGAATCAGATAGCTTTCCTATTAAATCTGGAGTCAGACAGGGCTGTCCTCTCTCCCCTGTCCTGTTCGTGTGTTGCATAGAACCCTTTGCTGAGTCCATCGGGAAGGATCTGGGCATAAGAGGAGTGACGATCCCAGGCAGTGGAGGCACTCAGGTAAAAGCCTCCCTGTACATGGACAATGTCGCCATCTTCTGCTCGGATCCGCTGTCGCTGCGCAGACTGATCCACATCTCCGACCAGTTCCAACTGGCCTCGGGAGCCAAGGTAAATCGTGGGAAGAGCGAGGCCATGTTCTTTGGGAACTGGGCTGACCGATCCTTTGTCCCCTTCACTGTCAGGGCTGACGGCCTGAAGGTGCTGGGGATATGGTTCAGAGGGACCAGGGCATGCGTTAGAAACTGGAAGGAGCGAGTGTCAATGGTGAAAAGGAAACTGGGCATGTGGGAGCGACGCTCCCACTCCATTGTGGGTAAGAACCTGGTCATCAGGTGTGAGGCACTCTCGCTGTTGCTGTACGTGGCGCAGGTCTGGCCCATTCCAGACTCCTGCGCGATGGCGATCACTCGAGCCATCTTCCGCTTTATCTGGAGGTCGAAAATGGATCGTGTCCGCAGGGACGCGATGTACAAGCCTCTAGATAAAGGGGGAAAAAACGTGCCCAACATCGCCCTCATACTGATGGCCACCTTTGTGTGTGGCTGCATCAAGCGGTGCGTAGACCCTCAGTACGCAAACACCAAGTGTCACTACGTGCTGAGGTTCTACCTGTCCCCGGTGGAAAAATTTATGCAGAGAAAGACTTTTGACCACAAGTCCATCAGGCAGTGGTCGGCACGTAACGTCTTAGAGGCCCTGAGGGAAAAGGAGAGGGTGGATCCTGTGGGATGGTTCCCTGAGCAGACTGTCAAAGTCATTTGGCAGAATGCCTCATCGCCAGAACTTTCCAACAAGCACCAAGACGTAGCTTGGCTGGTGGTGAGAAAGGCCCTCCCCGTCAGATCCTTCCTACAGGCCAGGAGTCTCACCCCCTCCGCACGTTGCCCTCGAGGTGGCTGTGGTGGGGAAGAGACCGTTGTTCACCTCCTTGTGGATTGTGCCTTTGCAAAGAAGGTCTGGAGAGAGATGCAGTGGTTTCTGTCGAGGTTCATCCCGAGCAGTTCTGTGACACAGGACTCTGTGCTCTACGGGCTGTTCCCAGGGACACACACCGAGACAAATATCAACTGCAGCTGGAGGATCATCAACTCGGTGAAAGACGCTCTTTGGTCTGCCCGAAACTTGTTGGTCTTCCAGCGCAAAGAGTTGACCCCGACCGAGTGTTGCAGACTGGCACATTCCAAAGTCCAGGACTATGTGCTGAGGGACGCACTAAAGCTTGGGGCAGCTGCTGCAAAGGCGCAATGGGGAAGGGTCGCTGCCTAAGACCTTTCTGCCACAGTGCACCGAGGGACTGGGAATTGTATAGAATCCCTCGAGCTGTACAGCTCAAAATGAATGTCTGCAAATGATTGTAAAATTCATTTATTGTATTGATACATTTTGTGATACATGTTGTAAAAATTGAACCTGATTGTACTTTTGAGATGGTGATTTTGAAATGGTTTGGAATGTTGTTGAAGATATTTTATGAATAAAGTATATTTTTGCAAAAAAAAAGCATTCTGGGAGAAGTCAGCGCAGTCACCGCAACTCAGAAGGGGATCGAGGAGGACCCACTGTCAAAGAACGGAATAGCCCCAAACATTACATTGCTGTAGTGTTTCCATCCTTCTCTCCTCCTCAAATCAAAAAAAAGAGAGAGAGAGGGAGAGGCAGTACCTTCAGGAGGGCACCAGATCTGCGAGGGACACTCTTCTGAAAGTGGATTTTTAAAAAAGCAGCTTATTGGTGAGTAAATCCTGGTGAGTGTTTGTTTTCAATCTGTTAAAGTAATTCATTGCTTAATACTGAAGTAGGAGCTTAAAAAAGTATAGAGTCGTATTGTACGTGTATAATTAGTCAAGAAATAAGGTTCCTAACTAACATAAACAAGGCCCTGAGCTAGCGTATTTTTTAAGGGAGTAACTCGCGTAATCGAGAGGGACGTCATGGCAGGAGAACTCAGACCCGTGATATGCTCCTCCTGCAGGATGTGGGAAATGAGGGACGCTTCCAGCGTTCCTGGTGACCATGTGAGCGGAAGGTGTGTCCAAATGCAGCTTCTAGCTAACCGGATTTCGGAGCTGGTGCTGCAGGTGGACTCATTGTGGAGCATCCGCGATGCTGAGCAAGTCATGGATAGCACGTTTAGCGAGGTGGGCACACCGCAGGTGAAGATTACACAGGCAGAAAGGGAATGGGTGACCATCAGGAACAGTAAAAGACTCAGGAGGGTAGTGCAGGAGTTCCCTGTGGTCATCCCCCTCTCTAACAGATACACCACTTTGGATACTGTTGGGGGGGGAATGGCCTCTCAGGGGAAAGCAGCAACAGCCAAGTTCACGGCACCGTGGGTGGCTCTGCTGCTCAGAGGGGCAGGAGGAAAACAAGTGGCAGGGCTATAGTGATAAGGGATTCAATAGTTAGGGGCACAGACAGACGCTTCTGTGGCCACAAACGTGAATCAAGGATGGTATGTAGCCTCCCTGGTGCCAGGGTCCAGGATGTCACGGAGCGGCTGCAGGACATTCTGGGAAGGGAAGGTAAACAGCCAGTGGTCGTGGTAAACATTGGTACCAACGACATAGGGAAACTAAGGGATGAGGACCTGCAAGCTCAGTACAGGGAGTTAGGAGATCCATTAAAATACAGGACCACAAATGTAGTAATCTCAGGATTACTCCCAGTTCCACGTGCTAGTGAGAGCAGGAATAAGAGGATAGACCAAATGAACACGTGGCTGGAGAGATGGTGTAGCCGGGAGGGATTCAGATTCTTGAGGCACTGGGACTGGTTCTGGGGAAGGTGGGACCTGTACAAACCGGACAGGCTGCACCCAGGCAGAGCTGGGACCAGTGTCCTTGCGGGGGCTTTTGCTAGTTCTATTGGGGGGTATTTAAACTAGTGCGGCAGGGGGATGGGATCCCAGGAGTAGGATCAGATAGGTCAGATTCAGATCAGAAAAATGGAGGTGGAACATTGGAGAAGCAAAGTTTACAAAGTGTCCAGCAAGGGAAATTGACAGGGTTAAACTGTTCATACTTCAATGCAAGGAGTGTTACAAACAAGGTAGGTGAGTTAAGGGCACAGGTAGACACATGGCAGCAGGATGTCATTGCTATAACGGAGACCTGGCTAAAGGAGGGACAAAACTGGCAGCTAAATATCCCTGGTTACAGAGTCTTCAGACACGACAGAGTAGGAGATAAAAAAGGAGGGGGGGTAACACTAATGGTTAAAGAATCAATTCCAATTGTGAGAATGGATGATATACTAAATGGGTCAACAAACGAGGCTTTATGGATTGAGCTTAGAAATAAAAAAAGGGGCAGTCACACTACTGGGAGAATACTACAGACCCCCAAATAGTGAAAGGGAGATAGAAGAACAAATATGTAGGCAAATTTCTGTTTGTAAGAACAAGAGGGCAATAATAGTAGGCGACTTCAACTATCCTAATATCAAAGAAAAGAAAAGTACAGCACAGGAACAGGCCCTTCGGCCCTCCAAGTCTGCGCCGATCATATTGCCTGTCAAGCTAAAACATTTTGCACTTCCGGGGTCCGTATCCCTCTATTCCCATCCTATTCATGTATTTGTCAAGCTGCCTCTTAAACACCACTATCGTACCTGCTTCCACCACCTCCTCTGGCAACGAATTCCAGACACTCACTACCCTCTGCACAAAAAACTTGCCCCACACATCTCTATAGTTTTCTCCTCTCACCTTAAATCTATGTCCCCTAGTAATTGACTCTTCCACCCTGGAAAAAAGCTTCTGACTATCTACTCTGTCCATGTCACTCATAATTTTGTAAACTTCTATCGAGTCGCCCCTCAATCTCCGTCGCTCTAGTGAAAACAATCTGAGTTTCTCCAACCTCTCCTCATAGCTAATAACCTCCAGACCAGGCAGCATCCTGGCAAACCTCCTCTGCACCCTCTCCAACACCTCCATATCCTTCTGGTAATGTGGCGACCAGAATAGCATACAATATTCCAAGTGTGGCCTAACCAAGGTTCTATACAGCTGCAGCATGACTTCCCAGCTTTTATACTCAATACCCCTGCCAATGAAGGCAAGCATGCCATATGCCTTCCTGACTACTTTATCCACCTGCGCTGCCACTTTCAGTGACCTGTGGACCTGTACACCCAGATCCCTCTGCCCGTCAATGCACTTAAGGGTTCTGCCATTTACTGTATAATTCCTGCCTGTATTAGACCTTCCAAAATGCATTACCTCGCATTTGTCCGGATTAAACTCCATCTGCCATTTCTCCGCCCAAGTCTCCAACCGATCTATATCCCGTTGTATCTTTTGACAATCCTCTTCACTATCTGCAACTCCTCCAACCTTAGTGTCATCTGCAAACTTACTAATTAGCCCAGTTACATTTTCCTCCAAATCATTTACGTATACTAGAAACAGCAAAGGTCCCAGCACTGATCCCTGCGGAACACCACTAGTCACAGCTCTCCATTCAGAAAAGTACCCTTCCACTGCTACCCTCTGTCTTCTATGACCAAGCCAATTCCGTATCCATCTCGCCAGCTCACCTCTGATCCCGTGCGACTTTACCTTCTGTACCAGTCTGCCATGAGGGACCTTGTCAAAGGCCTTACTGAAATCCATGTAGATAACATCCACTGCCCTTCCATCGTCGATCATCTTTGTCACTTCCTCGAAAAACTGGATCAAGTTAGTGAGACACGACCTCCCCTTCACAAAACCATGCTGCCTCTCACTAATACACCCATTTGTTTCCAAATGGTAGTAAATCCTGTCACAAAGAATCTTCTGGGATTCAAACAATATAAGGGGCACTGAGGGAGAAAAATTCATGCAGTGTGTCCAGGAAAAATTTTTAAACAAATTAGTGACAAACCCAATGAGAGGAGATGTAATTCTAGACCTAGTCTTAGGGAACGAAGAAGGGCAAGTGGGTGAAGTGACAGTTGGCGACCATATCAGGGACAGTGATCACAATTCAGTTAGATTGAGCATTACCATGGAAAAGGATAGAGATAAGGCAGGAGTAAAAGTCTTGGACTGGGGAAAGGCAAATTTTGCAGAAATGAGAAGGGACTTGGCTGAGGTGGACTGGACAGCACTGCTGGAGGATAAAACAATGGAAAACCAGTGGGAAGCACTAAAAAGCGAGATCCTAATTGTACAAAGTAGACATGTCCCCTACAAAAATAAGAGTGGTACTGCCAAATCGAGACTCCCCTGGTTGTCTAGTGGAATACAGGGGAAGATCAAACAGAAAAAGAAAGTGTATGATAGGCACAAAGAACTAAGCGCTGCAGATAGCCTAGACAGATATAGGAAGTGCAGGGACGAAGTAAAAAAGGAAATAAGGAAATCAAAGAGAGGGCATGAAAAATGATTAGCAAGTAAAGTTAAAGATAACCCAAAGATGTTTTGCCAATACATTAATGCTAAAAGGTTTGTTAAGGATAAGGTGGGACCTGTCAGAGATGAAGATGGAAACTTGTGTGTAGATGCAGAGGCTGTGGGAAGGGTTTTGAATGAATATTTTGTCTCCGTGTTTACAAAGGAAAGGGAGGATGTAGATATAGTAGTCCAGGAGGAACACTGCGAGATATTGGACGGGATAGTCATAAAGAGAGAGGAAGTACTCGAAGGGTTGAAATCCCTGAAAGTGGATAAGTCACCAGGGCCAGATGGATTGTTTCCGAGGCTGCTGAAGGAAGTCAGGGAGGAGATAGCAGATGCTCTGAGGATGATTTTCCAATCTTCACTAGATACAGGGGAGGTACTGGAAGACTGGAGAAATGTAAAGGTAGTTCCATTGTTTAAAAAGGGATCAAAGGAAATGCCAAACAATTATAGGCCAGTTAGTCTTACATCGGTGGTGAGCAAATTAGTAGAATCAATCCTGAGAGATAGGATTAACTGTCATGTGGAAAGGCATGGACCAGTCAGGGATGGTCAGCATGGATTTGTTAAAGGAAGGTCTTGCCTCACAAATTTGATTGAATTCTTTGAGGAAGTGACAAGAAGGGTTGATGAAGGTAGTGTAGTAGATGTTGTGTACATGGATTTTAGCAAGGCATTTGACAAGGTCCCACACGGCAGATTGGTCAGGAAAGTAAAAGCCCATGGGATTCAGGGTAATGTGGCAAACTGGATAAAAGGTTGGCTTTGTAACAGGAAACAAAGGGTAATGGTCGATGGATGCCCTTGCGAATGGAAAGTTGTCTCATGTGGTGTTCCACAGGGCTCAGTGTTGGGACCCTTGTTGTTTGTGTTATATATTAATGATTAATGACATGAATGTGGGGGGCACGATTGGGAAATTTGCAGATGACACAAAGATTGGCCGAGTTGTGGATAGTGTAGAGGATAGCCATAATCTCCAAAACTATATAGATGGGTTGGTGGAGTGGGCGTTAAAGTGGCAGATGGATTTTAACATAGAGAAGTGTGAGGTCATACATTTAGGAAGGTCAAACAGTTACAGGGATTTCACAATAAATGGGAATATACTAAGAGGGGTAGATGAAGTGAGAGATCTTGGTGTACAAGTACACAGGTCCCTGAAGGCAGCAGTTCAAGCAGACAAGGTTGTAAAGAAGGCAAATGGAATGCTCTCCTTCATTGGCAGAGGTATAGAATATAAAAGGATATAGTGTTGGAATTGTATAAAACACTGGTGAGGCCACAACTGGAGTATTGTGTGCAGTTCTGGTCACCACATTACAGGAAGGACGTAATAGCTCTGGAGAGAGTGCAGAGGAGGTTTACAAGAATGTTGCCAGGGTTAGAAAAGTGTAGCTACGAGGAGAGATTGGATAGGTTGGGGTTATTTTCCTTAGAACAAAGAAGGCTGAGAAGTGACTTGATTGTGGTGCACAAAATTATGAGGGGAATAGATAGATTGGACAGGATAAAATTGTTTCCCTTGATGGAGAATTCTAGAACCAGGGGACGTAGATTCAAGATAAATGGCAGAAGGTGTAGGGGGGACATGAGGAAGAACTTTTTTACACAGAGGGTAGTGGGTGTCTGGAATTCACTGCCCAAGTTGGTGGTAGAGGCAGAAACTCTAAACTCTTTTAAAAAGTACCTGGATCTGCACCTTAAATGCTGTAAACTACAGGGATATGGGCCGGGTGCAGGAAGGTGGGATTAGAAAGGGCACCTGGGTGTCCTCGGGCTGGCATGGACAAGATGGGCCGAATGGCCTCCTTCTGTGCTGTCACTTTTCTATGGTTCTATGGTTCTATTTATGTGCCTATGGGAGACTTTGGGATTCCCCTCTATATTGGCTGCCGGTCTTTTCTCATAATCCCTCTTTGCTTCTCTAATATGCTTTTTCACCTCCCCTCTGAACCATTTGTATTCCTCTTGGTTCTCGATTGTATTTTCTACCTGACATCTGTCATAAGTACACTCTTTCTTCTTTATCTTAATTTCTATCTCCTTTTTCATCCAGGGAGTCTGGATTTGTTTGCCCTTTTCGTTTTCCTTTTCGAGGGAATATACCTTCACTGTGCCCGAAACAATTCTTTTTTGAATGTAGCCCATTGTTCAGCTACAGTTTTTCTCACCAATCTTTCGGTCCAGTCTATCTGGCCCAGCTCCATTCTTGCCCCATCGACGTTGGCTCTCCCCCCGTTAATTATTTTTACTCTGGATTGCCTATCGTCCTTTTCTATCATCATCCTAAAATGTACAATACAATGATCACTGTCTCCTAAATGCTCCCCCACTGACACTCGGTCTATTTGGCCTGCCTCATTTCCAAGAACCAGGTCCAACAGTGCATCTTTTCTTGTTGGACTGGACACATACTGCTGTAGAAAATTCTCCTGAACACAACAAAGGAACTCTTGCCTCTCTCCATCCTTTACACGACCATTGTCTCAGTCTACATTTGGGTAATTAAAGTCTCCCACTATAACTACTTTATAATGTTTGCATCTCTCTCTAATTTCCCTGCAGATTTGTTCCTCTACATCCTCCTCACTGTTTGGTGGTCTATAGGCTACACTGAGCAATGTCATCGCACCCTTTCTGTCCCTTAGCTGTAGCCAAATTGATTCTGTCCTTGAACCCTCTGGGACATCCTCTTCCTCCAGCACTGCGATGCTCTCCTTAACCAATACAGCCACCCCTCCTCCTTTTCTTCCATTCCTATCTTTTCTGAACACCTTGTACCTGGGAATATTTAACACCCAGCTCTGCCCTTCCTTGAGCCAGGTCTCTGTCATCACCACAACAACATATTTCCACATGGCAATCTGTGTCTGTAACTCCCCAATCTGATTTACTACACTCCGTGCATTCACACACATGCACAGTAACCCTGATTTAGATTTTATTACTAGTCTCTGTACTCGTGCTATCTTCCCTCCCAGTATTTTGTGTACCCTGGTATTCCTCCCTAATGTTTTCTCTTGGTTCCCACACTCCCGCCGAGTTAGTTTAAAGCCCTCTTAACAATCCTAGTAAAACTCCCCGCAAGGAACTCAGTCCCAGCTCTGTTCAGGTGCAGCCCGTCCAGCTTGTACAGGTACCATCCCCCCCAGATCCAGTCCCAGTGACCCAGGAATCTAAAGCCCTCCCTCCTGCATCATCTTTCCAGCCATGTATTCATCTGCCTTATCCTCCTATTTCTGTACTCACTGACACGTGGCACTGGGAATAATTCAGAGATGACTACATTTGGGGTCCTGCTTTCTAATTTTCTACCGAGCTCCCTAAATTCTGATTGCAGGACCACATCCCCCTTCCTACCTAAAGTCATTGGTCCCAATGTGGACCACGACCTCTGGCTATTCACCCTCTCCCAGAAGAATGTCCTGCAGTCGCTCTGTGACATCCTTGACCCTGGCACCAGGGAGGCAACATACCATCCTGGAGCCACGTCTACTGCCACAGAAGCACCTGTCTGCTCCCCTAACCAATGAGTCCCCGATCACTATAGCTCTTTCTTTCTTCTTCCTCCCCTCTTGGACATCTGAGCCGTTCGTGGTGCCACAAACTTGGCTCTGACTGCGCTCCTCTGAGGAGCCAGCACCCTCACCAGCTTCCAAAATGGAAAACTGATTTGTGAGCGGGACCCTGGGGGACTCCTGCACTACCTGCCTCCTTCTCTTGGACTGCCTGGTGGTCACCCATTCCCTCTCTGTCTCCGGGCCCTTAAGCTGCGGGGTGACCACCTCTCTGAGCATGCTATCCACGTAGCTCTCAGCCTCCCGGATGTGCCACAGAGACTCCAGCCACCGCTCGAGCCCTGAAACCCAGAGGTCAGGTTTCTGCAGCTGACAGCACTTCCTGCACATGTGGTCAGTTCGGACACCGGTAGTGTCCGTGAGCTTGTACATATTACAGGACACACATTTCTCTTGACTGAGCTGCCCGGCCATGTCTTAATTCCCTTGCGGTAACTTTTCCTACGTTGGGTTATTTATATCACTTTATTATATTGGCCTAAAATTTCCCTTATTCCTGGTGCTTCTCAGTTAAATACAAGTACAGCAACAATTACACTTTTCTCATTTACTCACCAGGCCCTACTTACCGAGGCCACTGCTCTTCTATCTGAGGAAGGGTAGAAAAGGAAAGTAACACCTCCCCCCTCGTCCCCGAACTCCCTCTGTCACCTCCGCTCTCAAACTTCTGCAGCTTCTCACGTTGTTTTTATGCTCCTCTGCTCTTGATCTCTCACTGCTTCAAGTGCTGTTTTTATGTTCCTCTGCTCTCGAACTCTCGCTGTTTGCAGAGTTTTTATATCCCTCTGCTCTCGAACTGACGCTGTTTCTTGTACTGTTTTTATATCCCTCTGCTCTCTAATTATCATTGCTTCTCGCACTGTTTTTACATCCCTCTGCCCTCGAACTCTCATTGCTTCTCGCACTGTTTTTACATCCCTCTGCCCTCGAACTCTCATTGCTTCTCGCGCTGTTTTTACATCCCTCTGCCCTCGAACTCTCATTGCTTCTCGCGCTGTTTTTACATCCCTCTGCCCTCGAACTCTCGCTGCTTCTCGCACTGTTTTTATATCCCTCTGCCCTCGAACTCTCGCTGCTTCTCGCACTGTTTTTATATCCCTCTGCTCTCGAACTCTCGCTGCTTCTCGCGCTGTTTTTACATCCCTCTGCCCTCGAACTCTCGCTGCTTCTCGCACTGTTTTTATATCCCTCTGCTCTCGAACTCTCGCTGCTTCTCGCGCTGTTTTTACATCCCTCTGCCCTCGAACTCTCGCTGCTTCTCGCACTGTTTTTATATCCCTCTGCTCTCGAACTCTCGCTGCTTCTCGCGCTGTTTTTATATCCCTCTTCTCTCGAACTCTTGCTGCTTCTCAAGTTGTTTTCATAGCTCCTCTGCTCTTAAACTCTCTCTGCTTCTCACGCAGTTTTTATATCCCTCTGCTCTCGAACTCTCGCTGCTTCTCGCACTGTTTTTATAACTCCCCTGCCCTCAATCTCTCACTGCTTCTCTCACTGTTTTGATGTCCCTCTGCTCTTGAATTCTCACTGCTTCTCACGTTTTTATAACTCCTCTGCTCTGGAAATCTCACTGGATCTGACGCTGTTTTTATATCCCTCTTCTCTCGAACACTTGTGCTTCTCCTGCTGTTTTTATAACCCTCTGTTCTCGAACTCGCGATGTTTCTTGAACTTTTTTTTGTCCCTCTGCTCTCGAACTCTCGCTGTTTCTTGTGCTGTTTTGATGTCCCTCTGCCCTCGAACTCTCGCTGTTTCTCAAGTTGTTTTCATAGCTCCTCTGCTCTTAAACTCTCTCTGCTTCTCACGCAGTTTTTATATCCCTCTGCTCAAGAAATCTCGCTGGTTCTCACGTTCTTTTTATATCCCTCTGGTCTCGAACTCTCGCTGCTTCTCGCGCTATATTTATGCTCCTCTGCTCTTGAACTATCATTGCTTCTCGCGTTGTTTTAATATCCCTCTGCTCTCGAACTCTCGCTGCTTCTGGCGCATTTTTCATTACTCCTCCGCTCTGGAAATCTAGCTATTTCTTGCACTGTTTTTATATCCCTCTGCTCTCGAACTCTCACTGCATCTCGCGCTGTTTTTATGTCCCTCTGCTGGTGAACTCTCGCTGCTTATCACGCTGTTTTTGTATTCCTCTTCCCTCGAACTCTCACTACTTCTCTCGTTGTTTTCCTAGCTCCTCTGCTCAGGAACTCTCACTGCTTCTCGCACGGTTTTTATGTCCCTTTGTTCTCAAACTCTCGCTGCTTCTCGCGCCTTTATCATAACTCCTCCACTCTCGAAATCTCGCTGTTTTTTACCCTATTTTTATGTCCCTCTGCTCTCGAACTCTCGCTGCTTCTCACGCTGTTTTTATATCCCTCTGCTCGTGAACTCTCGCTGCCTATCAAGCTGTTTTTGTATACCTCTTCCCTCGAACTCTCACCACTTCTCTCGTTGTTTTTACAGCGCCTCTGCTATCGATCTCTCGCTGCTTCTCGCACTGTTTTTGTAGCACCATTGCTCTTGAACACTTGAAGCTTCTAGAGCTGTTTTTATGTCCCTCTGTTCTCAAACTCTCACCACTTCTCGCCAAGTTTTTATTCTGCTCTGCTGTGGAACTCTCGCTGCTTATCCTGCTGCTTTTATAACTCCTCTGCTCTCGAACTGTCGCTGCTTCTCGCGCATTTATCATAACTCCTCCGCTCTCGAAATCTCGCTGTTTCTTACCCATTTTTTGCTCCTCTGCTCTCGAACTCTCGTAGCTTCTCGCGCTGTTTTTATATCCCTCTGCTCTCAAACGCTCACTGCTTCTTGTGCTGTTGCAATGCTCCTCTGCTCTCGAACTCTCGCTGCTTCTCTCGCAGTTTTTATGTCCCTCTGCTCTCGAACTCTTGCTGCTTCTCGCACTGTTTTAATAGCTCCTCTGCTCTCAAACTCTCACTGCTTCTCGCACTGTTTTAATAGCTCCTCTGCTCTCGAACACTCACTGCTTCTCGCACTGTTTTTATAGCTCCTCTGCCCTTGAACTTTCGCTGCTTCTCGCACTGTTTTTATATCCCTCTGCTCTCGAACTCTCGCTGCTTCTCGCACTGTTTTTATGTCCCTCTGCTCTCTAACTCTCGCTGCTTCTCGCACTGTTTTTATGCTCCTCTGCTCTCAAACTCTCGCTGCTTCTCGCACTGTTTTTATGCTCCTCTGCTCTCGAACTCTCACTGCTTCTCGCACTGTTTTTATGCTCCTCCGCTCTCGAACTCTCGCTGCTTCTCGCACTGTTTTTATGCTCCTCTGCTCTCGAACTCTCACTGCTTCTCGCACTGTTTTTATATCCCTCTGCTCTCGAACTCTCGCTGCTTCTCGCACTGTTTTTATATCCCTCTGCTCTCGAACTCTCGCTGCTTCTCGCACTGTTTTTATATCCCTCTGCTCTCGAACTCTCGCTGCTTCTCGCACTGTTTTTATATCCCTCTTCTCTCGAACTCTCGCTGCTTCTCGCACTGTTTTTATATCCCTCTTCTCTCGAACTTACACAGCTTCTTGCACTTTTTTTATGTCTCTCTGCTCGTGAACTCTCGCTGCTTATCAAGCTGATTTTATGTCCCTCTTCCATCGAACTCTCATTATTTCTCTCGTTTTTATATCCCTCTGCTCTCGAACTCTCGCTGCTTCTGGTGCTGTTTTTATATCCCTCTGCCCTCGAACTCTCGCTGCTTCTGGTGCTGTTTTTATATCCCTCTGCTCTCGAACTTACACAGCTTCTGGTGCTGTTTTTATGTCCCTCTGCTGGTGAACTCTCGCTGCTTATCACGCTGTTTTTGTATTCCTCTTCCCTCAAACTCTCACTACTTCTCTCGTTGTTTTTATATCCCTCAGCTCAGGAACTTTCGCTGCTTCTCTCGCTGTTTTTATAGCCCTCTGCTCTCGAACTCTCGCTGCTTCTTGCGCTTTTTTCATAGTTCCTCTGCTCTTGAAATCGCTGTTACTTGCACTGTTTTTATATTCCTCTGCTCTTGAACTCTCGCTGCTTCTTGCGCATTTATCAAAACTCGTCCACTCTCGAAATCTCGCTGTTTCTTGCCCCATTTTTTTTGCTCCTCTGTTCTGGAACTCTCGCTGCTTCTCTCGCTGTTTTTATATCCCTCTGCCCTCGAACTCTCATTATTTCTCTTGTTTTTATATCCCTCTGCTCTCGATCTCTCGCTGCTTCTCGCACTGTTTTAATGTCCCTCTGCTCTTCAATTATTTCAAGCCACGTTCTTACTTCTAACATTTATGACCGTATATGCATGTGTTTTATCCTTTCTTGTCTTTTGTATTTAAGAAACTTACTCTTACATTTGACTGAATAAAGTCTGATCAAATTGGCTCCTTCAAAACCGGAACGATTGGGTCTGGAAAAACTGGTGTCTGCGAAAGGAATCCTTTTTAGGTTAAACTGTGTTGAGACGGGTTTACTGAATAAGGACAGGGAGCCAGTTCATCCCTCCTCACCCAGGGCATAACCATCTGGGGGTCTCTCAGCCAAATGGTGACAAATCGAGGGGTCTTGTCTGGATCAACAACTTTGGGGAACCTCACCTGGGGGTGGGTGGTAACCAGCTGTAAGTTGTTTTTGGGCTGAGAAATTGATGATCTTCCCGTTGGAATTTTGCGCCTTGCAGTGGCTTGGTTGCTAGGTGGATGTTCATCACCGATAAAACAAACCTTGATCTGTCCAGCAGCCATCAACCCTCCCGAATGGATTAAGTGAGACATACATCACTTGGATCTTTGGCTCAATTAATGACATAATTCAGGATGTGTCACAATCTAGGATGCCCCCATTTGGTTTTATATTTGCCCTCCTAGCAGAAGAGGCTGTTTGTTGTAATGAGGCCATGCCAAGTGCACTTGGTCAGCAGGAGGACATCATATCCACCAGTCCAACCACCTTCATGCATCTGTCGCCTGAGTGCAGATTCAGGACTGGGGACTCCCAGGTTCACAGCCCTGTCTCTGTCCCCAATCCTCCATCATCACAGGACATGGCAAATGGCGGAAGCCTGTGTGTGACTCTGTTTCATGTGGGGACCTTGAGGCACCATCATTGTCCTCGCCATCCTGATGGGTTGGTGCCCAGGTTTCGGTGAGATGCTGATCCACGGCAATGCCGCTGAGACACACAGTCTTCCTTCTCCTCTTCTGCCAATGAGGGCGTTTTTACACCTCACTTGTCTGGCATTTCCCCCTTGACCTTGCCACCTTGGGTGACCAGACCAGAAGCAAGGAGCCCCCGAAGGTAAGGGATGGTCGGAGTGCACAAGCCTCTCTGCCGTGTCAATATGGTGATCCACTGGCGAGCTTGCTGGGACCACACGCTAAATTTCTACAACTCATGTACAAGGACCCCCAAACCCTTCTGATTCCAAACATTTACCAATCTCTCACCTACTTAAAAATAGCCTGCTTCTTCATTTCCCCTGCCAAAATAGATAATTTGGCATTTCCCACATTATACCCTGCCTGCCACCTTCTTGCCCAGTCACCAAACTTGTCCCTTTACAGCCTCTATGCAACTCCCACCTGGCTTCAGCAAACTGGGGTATATTACACTCAATCCCCCTCACCTAGGCTATTGATATCGATTGCAAATAGCTGAGGCCCCGAGTACCAATTGTGGCAATCATGTCATCCCGAAAATGAACCATTTATCCTAACTGTTTTCTGCCTGCTAACCAAAGCTATGCACGCTAATATATTACCCCAAATCCTTGAGTCCTAATCTTGTGTAACAATCCTATTGAATGCCTTCTGAAAAGACAAACACAGTACATGCACTGCTTCCCCCTTTTCTACCAGCTAGCTAAACCTGCCCCAAAAAACTCATCGATTTGTCAAACATGATTTCCCTCTCATAAATCCATGTTGATTTTCCAAATGGCCTGTTACCACCTCCTTAATAATAAATTCCAGCATATTCCCGATGACTGATGTCAGGCTAACTGGCCTGCAGTTCCCTGTTTTCCCTCTTTTCCTAAAAGAGCTGGGTTGTTACCTACCAGTCCGTGAATCTTGGGAACTCTGGAAGGTGGAAACCCATACATTCACTGTCTCTCCAGATTCCTCCTATTTTTATTTCTTCATTAATGGGATGTGGGCTTCGCTGGCTAGTCCAGCATTTATTGCCCATCCCTAGTTGCCCTTGAGAAGGTGGTGGTGAGCTGCCTTCTTGAACCACTGCAGTCCATGTGGTGTAGGTACACCCACAGTGCTGTTAGGGAGGGAGTTCCAGGATCTTGACCCAGCGACAGTGAAGGAATGGCGATATATTTCCAAGTCAGGAAAGTGAGTGATTTGGAAGAGAACTTACAGGTGGTGGTGTTCCCATCTATCTGCTGCCCTTGTCCTTCTAGGTGGTCGTGGTCGTGGGTTTGGAAGGTGTTGTTGAAGGAGCTTTGGTGAGTTTCTGCAGTGCATCTTGTAGATGGTACACACTGCTGCTACTGTGCATCGGTGGTGGAGGGAGTGAATGTTTGTGGATGTGGTGCCAATCAAGCGGCTGCTTTGCCCTGGATGGTGTCAAGTTCTTGAATGTTGTTGGAGCTGCACTCATCCAGGCAAGTGGGGAGTATTCCATCACACTCCTGACTTGTGCCTTGTAGATGGTGGACAGGCTTTGGGGAGTCAGGTGGTGAGTTATTCATCACAGGATTCCTAGCCTCTGACCTGTTTTTGTAGCCACAGTATTTATATGACTACTCCAGTTCAGTTTCTGATCAATGTTAATCTCCAGGATGATGATAGTGGAGAATTCAGTGATGTTAATGCCATTGAACATCAAGGGGAGATGGTTAGATTCTCTCTTGTTGGAGATGGTCATTGCCTGGAACTTGTGTGGCGTGAACTTGCCACTTGTTAGTCCAAGCCTGGATATTGTCCAGGTCTTGCTGCATTTGCACATGGACTGCTTCAGTATCTGAGGAGTCGCGAATGGTGCCAAACATTGTGCAATCATCAGTGAACATCCCCACTTCTGACCTTATGATGGAAGGAAGGTCATTGATGAAGCAGCTGAAGGTGGTTGGGCTGAGGACACTACCCTGAGGAACTCCTGCAGTGATGTCCTGGAGCTGAGATGACTGACCTCCAACAATCACAGCCATCTTCCTTTGTGCTGGGTATGACTCCAACCAGTGGAAAGCTTTTCCCCTGATTCCTATTGACTTCTTATGAACATACAAATGCATGAAATAGGAGCAGGAGGAGGCCATTCTGCCCCTCGAGCCTGCTCTGCCATTCAATAAGATCATGGCTGATCTATTTGTGTTTCAAATTCTACATTCCCATCTTCCCCCAATAACCTTTGATTCCCTTGCCTAACAAGAATCTATCCACAAAGATAAAAACAAAAAGCTAAAAGCTACTGCGGATGCTGGAAATCCAAAACAAAAACAGAATTACCTGGAAAAACTCAGCAAGTCTGGCAGCATCGGCGGAGAAGAAATCAGTTAACGTTTCGAGCCTTCATGGCCCTTCGGCAGAACTGAAGCATAGTTAGAAGAAGGGAGATATATAAACTGGTTTAAGGTGGGTGGGGGGGGTGGGGAGAGACACATTGAGGGTGTGGTGTGAGCAGATAATCAAAAGATGTCACAGACAAAAGAGTCAAAGAGGTGTTGAAGGTGGTGGTCTTTGTCTGAGAAAAGTGCTAATTAAGAATGGAAAACAGGATATTCAAAGTACAGCTCTAGTGGGGGTGGGGTGGAAAGACTAAGGGTTTTAGTTTTAGATTTAAAAATAATGGAAATAGGTGGGGAAAGAAGAATCTATATAAATTATTGAAAAAAAAAAGCGGGTGGGGGGGGAAAAGAAACGGGGTGGGGATGGGGGGAGGGGGAGTTTAAGATCTAAAGTTGTTGAATTCAATATTCAGCCCAGAGGGCTGTAAAGTGCCTAGTCGGAAGATGAGGTGCTGTTCCTCCAGTTTGCTTTGGGCTTCACTGGAACAATGCAGCAAGCCAAGGACAGACATGTTGGCAAGAGAACAGGGTGGAGTGTTAAAATGGCAAGCGACAGGGAGGTTTGGGTCTTTCTTGCGGACAGACCGCAGGTGTTCCGCAAAACGGTCGCCCAGTTTGCGTTTGGACTCTCCAATGTAGAGGATACCGCATTGGGAGCAACGAATGCAGTAGACTAAGTTAGGGGAAATGCAAGTGAAATGCTGCTTCACTTGAAAGGAGTGTTTGGGCCCTTGGACGGTGAGGAGAGAGGAAGTGAAGGGGCAGGTGTTGCATCTTCTGCGTGGGCATGGGGAGGTGCCATAAGTGGGTGTTGAGGAGTAGGGGGTGATGGAGGAGTGGACCAGGGTGTCCCGGAGGGAACGATCCCTATGGAATGCCGTCAAGGGGGGTGAAGGGAAGATGTGTTTGGTGGTGGCATCATGCTGGAGTTGGCGGAAATGGCGGAGGATGATCCTTTGAATGCGGAGGCTGGTGGGGTGATAAGTGAGGACAAGGGGGACCCTATCATGTTTCTGGGAAGGAGGAGAAGGCATGAGGGAGGATGCGCGGGATATGGGCCGGACACGGTTGAGGGCCCTGTCAACGACCGTGGATGGAAAACCTCGGTTAAGGAAGAAGGAGGACATATCAGAGGAGCTGTTTTTGAAGGTAGCGTCATCAGAACAGATGCGACGGAGGCGAAGGAACTGAGAGAATGGGATGGAGTCTTTACAGGAAGCGGGGTGTGAGGAGCTGTAGTCAAGGTAACTGTGGGAGTCGGTAGGCTTGTAATGGATATTGGTGGACAGTCTATCATCAGAAATTGAGACAGAGAGGTCAAGGAAGGGAAGAGAAGTGTCAGAGATGGACCATGTGAAGATGATGGAGGGGTGGAGATTGGAAGCAAAATTAATAAATTTTTCCAGGTCCCGACGAGAGCATGAAGCAGCACCGAAGTAATCATCGATGTACCGGAGAAAGAGTTGTGGGAGGGGGCCGGAGTAGGACTGGAACAAGGAATGTTCCACATACCCCATAAAGAGACAGGCATAGCTGGGGCCCATGCGGGTACCCATAGCCACACCTTTTATTTGGAGGAAGTGAGAGGAGTTAAAGGAGAAATTGTTCAGTGTGAGAACAAGTTCAGCCAGACGGAGGAGAGTAGTGGTGGATGGGGATTGTTGGGGCCTCTGTTCAAGGAAGAAGCTAAGGGCCCTCAGACCATCCTGGTGGGGGATGGAGGAGTAGAGGGATTGGACATCCATGGTGAAGAGGAAGCGGTTGGGGCCAGGGAACTGGAAATTGTTGATGTGACGTAAGGTGTCAGAGGAATCACGGATGTAGGTGGGAAGGGACTGGACAAGGGGAGAGAGAAGGGAGTCAAGATAACGAGAAATGAATCTCCCTTGTTGAAACTATGCTGCAGTTCTGCCGAAGGGCCATGAAGGCTCGAAACGTTAACTGATTTCTTCTCCGCCGATGCTGCCAGACTTGCTGAGTTTTTCCAGGTAATTCTGTTTTTGTTAAGAATCTATCCACGTTCACCTTAAAAATATTCAATTAGGCCGCCTCCACAGAGAATAGCGTCAATCTCCCTCACTATACTGTCCTCGCTGATCAGTCTTGTCATGGTTCCTGGATGCCACACTTGGTCAAATATCAAGGGCAGTCACTCTCACCTCACATTTGAAATTCAGCTCTTTTTGGGCATTGGTGAGCAGGTTATCGCAGTGTAAGTGCCGCTTGATAGCACTGCCGATGACCCCTTCCGTCACTTTAATGGTGATGGAGAGTAGGCTGATGGTGCAGTAATTGGCCGGGTTGGATTTGTCCTGCTTTTTGTGTACAGGACATAGCTGGGCAATTTTCCACATAGCCGGGTAGATGCCAGTGTCGCGGCTGTACTGGAGCAGCTTGGCTAGGGGCACAGCTCTCATGGACACATACAGGATCCTGCAGGGGTATGAGCGGGTAGACACTGAGCAGCTGTCTCCCCTGGCTGGGGAATCTAGAACGAGAGGGGCAGGGAGTTTGGTGGCGGCTGGTGGGCGGTTTGGAAACAGTCTCAGGATAAGGGGTTGATCATTTTGAACTGAGGAGAAATATCTTTACAAAGCAAGAAGCCAATGATCAGGGTCTGATCGATAAAACCGGCCCCTCAACCTCGCCAAGGTTTGGACTGCAGTTTTGCAACAGCCGGGAAATGAGATTTGGTTTGAAGCAGCAAAACCTATTGTGAAACAAGACCAAAGGGCACAATGATCAGGGTTTCTGCTAAGCTTTGGTTCCCCCTGATCCTGGCCAGTACACAGCTGCTGGAGTACACAAGGTGCAGATTGAGCAGGACCTGACAGAGAACAAAGTCACGTGCAATGAGAATACATCCATGCTCATCACCTCTCATCTCTTGCAGCCTGAAATTGGAGATTGCGAGTGGCATAGTCATTTACTGCATAGGAGAAGGACATTTGGCCCATCGAGTCCATGCTGGCTCCCTGTAGAGCAATCTAGTCAGTCCCATTCCCCTGCTCAATCCCCTAGCCCTCAAAAACCCATCCAATTTCCTTTTGAAATCATTCATCATCTCCACTTCCAACAGTCTCATAGCAGAGAGTTCCAGGTCATTCCTGTTTTGCTGCATAACAATCTTCTTCCTCACATTCCCCCTGTATCTCTTGCCAAAAACCTGAAATCTGTGTCCCCTAGTCCTCGTACCATCGGCCAATGGGAACTGTTTTTCTTTGTCTACCAGATCTAAACCTGTCATCATCTGACACACCTCAATTAAATCCCCCCTCAATCTCCTTTGCTCCAAGGAGAACAACCCCAACTTCTCCAAGTTAACCTTTTGGCTAAAATTCCACATTGCTGGAACTATTTGGGGAAATCTCCTATGTACGCTGCAAAGGACGCTCACATCCTTCCTAAAGTGTGGTGACCAGAACTGGATGCAGTATCTGACCAAAGCTTTATAAAGGCTTGGCATAACTTCCCTGCTTTTGTACTCAATGCCTCCATTTGTAAAGCCTACATACTTTGCAAACTATTCTTTGAATATGACCTGCCACCTTCAAAGATCGATGCACAGGAACTCCCAAGACCCCCTATCCTGTAGAACACTGCCATTAAGTCGATACTGTCTCTCCCTATCCTTCTGCCAAAATACATCACCTCACACTTCTCCATTAAATTCACCTGCTATTTGTCTGCCTCTTCTGCCAGCCTATCTATGTCCATTGCAGTCGATTAGTATCATTCTCACTGTTAACCACATCTCCAAGTTTGGTATCATCAATAAATTTGAAGTTTTACTCTGAATTCCACTATCCAAGTCATTTATATACCTATCAGAAAAAGCAATGATACTAGTACTGACCCTTGGGGAACATCACTGTCTATCATCCTCCTGTCTTGAAAACTATTATTTACTACAATGTGATGTTTCCTGTGCTTAAGGCAAGCTTTTATTAATTTGACACTAACTCTACTATTACATGAACCTCAATTTTGTTAAACAGCCTTTTATGTGGCATTTTGCCAAGTGCTTTCTTAAAATCCATATAAACAACATCCACCATATTCCCTTTGTTACTTCATCAAAAAAGTTAATTAGATTAGCCAAGTATGTTGGTTTTCCTTAATTACTTAAACCTCTTGAAATGGCTGCTATTTCCCCCCTTGATTATTGTTTCTGAAACACTACCCACCATTAATGTTAAACTATCTTCTCTGTATTTACTGGCAGCATCTGTAAACCCTTTCTCGAACACTCTGCAAACCTCCCCCATATCCAGGGGAAGCCATTTCACTATCAACACTCCCACCTCCTTTAGCAACCTGTGATGTAAACTATCTAGGCCATTCAGCCCATCAAGTCTGCTCTGCATTCAATGAGATCATGGCTGATCTGATAATCCTCAACTCCACTTTCTTCCCTTTTCCCCATAACCCTTGATTCCCTTTCTGATTAAAAGTCTGTTTATCCCAGCCTTGAATATACTTAATGACCCAGCTTCTATAGCCCTCTGCAATAATGAATTCCACAGATTGACAACCTCTGAGAGAAGAAATTCCTCCTCATCTCGGTGTTAAACGGGCGTCCTTACTCTGAGATTATGCCCTCTGGTCCTAAACTCTTCCACAAGGGGAAACAACCTCTACCCTGTCAAGCCCCCTAAGAATCTTATATGTTTCAATAAGGTCGTCTCTCATTCTTCTAAACTCCAATGAGTACAGGCCCAACCTACTCAACCTCTCCTCATAAGAAAATCCCTCCATACCCAGGATCAACCTAGTGAACCTTCTCTGGGCTGCCTCCAATACCAGTATATCTTTCTGTAGATAAGGGGACCAAAATTCTTCACAGTATTCTAGGTGAGGTCTAACTAGTGCTTTGTATAGTTTTAGCAAGACTTCCCTATTTTTATATTACATTCCCTTTGAAATAAAGGCCAACATTCCATTTGCCTTCCCCTTTACCTGTAGAACTTGTATGTTAGCTTTTTGGGATTTGTGCACAAGGATTCCCAAATCCCTCTGTGCTGCAACTTTCTGCAGTCTTTCTCCATTTAAATAATATTCAGCTCCTCTATTCTTCCTGCCAAAGTACATGACCTCACATTTTCCCACATTATATCCCATCTGCCAAGTTTTTGCCCACTCACTTAACCTGTCTATATCCCTCTGCAGACTCCTTGTGTCATCCTCACCACTTGCCTTCCCATCTATTTTTGTGTCATCCACAAACTTGGCGATAGTACATTCACTTCCCTCATCCAAGTCATTAATATATATTGTAAATAACTAAGGTCCCAGCACTGATCCCTGTGGCACTCCAATAGTTACAGGTTACCATCCTGAAAATGCCCCCCTTATCCCAACTCTCTGTCTTCTATTAGTTGGCCAATCCTCTATCCATACTAACATACTACACCCAACACCATGGGCTCATCTTATTAGGTAGCCTTATGTGTGGTACCTTATCGAATGTCTTTTGGAAATCCAAATATATTACATCTACAGGTTCCCCTTGTCCTAGCCTACTTATTACCTCCCCAAAGAATTTAAATAAATTTGTTAGGCATGATTTCCCCTTCATGAAGCCATGCTGACTCTGCTTGATTAGATTATGTATTTCTAAATGCTCTGCTATTGCATCCTTTATAATAAACTCCTGCATTTTCCCAATTACATACGTTAAGCTAACTGGCCTTCAGTTACCTGTATTTTGCCTCCCTCCCTTTTTGAATAACGTTGGCTGTTTTCCAATCCTCTGGGGCTTTTCCAGAATCTGAGGATTCTTGGAAGATTACTACCAGTGCATCCGCTATCTCTGTAGCTACTTCCTTTAATATCCTAGGATGCAACCCATCAGGTCCAGGGGACTTATTGGCCTTTAGTCCCATTACTTTCCCTGGGGAAGAATTTTTCCCCCATCGCGTGGGGTGGGGGGAAGGTCAGGAGCGGGCGTGTGTGGGCACGCCTCCGATCGGTGCCCCCAATTGGAGGCGCACTACCATTTTACGTGGGTGGGGCAATTAAGGCCCGCCCAGTGTGACGTCCGCCAGGAAGCGCTATGCACTCCCTGTGCAGGGAGGGGGATTCCCTGAGCCGGGAGTGCGCTCTTTCGCACATGCGCACGACAGAGTGCACTCATCTCCCCGAGGCTAAGTGCTGCCTCAGGGAGATCAGCGCCAAATTTAAAAATGTTAAATGTAGAGAAATTAAATTTCCCTGACATGTCCCCTCATGTGACACTGTCACCTGAGTTGGGACATGTCCATCACTTTAAGTCAAACATTTATTAAATTTTCAAAAACCCTCATGAAACCTCGTCCCGCCCGTGGATGAGGTTTCGTGCTTTCTCTGAAGCCCGCCAGGGCTCCCGGCCTGCGCACCAACCTTAAGGTTGGACGGGTGGGTCCATTAGCTAGCCTTTTTCCCAGGGTGAAAGAGTCAATTACTAGGGGACATAGATTTAAGGTGAGAGGAGAAAACTATAGAGGAGATGTGCGGGGCAAGTTTTTTACGCAGAGGGTAGTGAGTGTCTGGAATTCGTTGCCAGAGGAGGTGGTGGAAGCAGGTATGATAGTGGCGTTTAAGAGGCAGCTTGACAAATACATGAATAGGATGGGAATAGAGGGATACAGACCCGGGAAGTGCAAAATGTTTTAGTTGACGGGCAATATGATCGGCGCAGGCTTGGAGGGCCGAAGGGCCTGTTCCTGTACTGTACTTTTCTTTGTTCTTTGTTCTTTGTGCTAATTACTTTGTGAATGGCCTCATTAGGCCGTTGACAGGTCAGGGGGCACACAGCTGATTCGGCTGCACCCCCGCCGACCTGAAAATTGAAATGAGGCGCGGTGATGTCGGGAGTTCCGCCCAATGTCATGTCAATGTCATCATTTTACTCGTCAGTGAGCAGGCCCCGTCCCCTGCTCGCCGACCTCAATATCCTGCCCCTGGTTCTTTTGCTCTAGTGATAGTTATTGTATTTATTTCCCCCCCCTTTTGCCCCTTGATTATTTAGTATTTTTGGAATGCTATTACTGACTTCTACCGTGAAGATGAAGCAAAGTCTTTATCCAACTCCTCTGCCATTTCCTGGTTCCCCATTATTATTCCCCAGCCTCATTCTCTAAGGGGCCTATGTTCACTTTGGCTTCTCTCTTTTTATATACTTAAAGAAGCTCTTACTGGCTGTTTTTAATATTACTTGCGAGTTTACCCTCAAAGTTTATTTTCTCCCCCTTTATTTTTTTTTAGTCTAGCTTTTGCCAGATCTACGAAGACAATGGCCAGCTCTTTCCTGTTGCGTTTCACCCTTTTTGGTTTTTAAAACTTTCCCAATCCTCTGGCTTACCACTAATCTTTGCCACATTGCATGTTTTTATCTTTCAATTTGATACTGTCCTTAACTTCCTTGGTTAACCATGGTTGGTTTATCCCCTTCGTAGAATCCTTCTTCCTCACTGGGATATATCTTCGTTGAGAGTCATGAACTCCTTAAATGTCTGACATTGTTCGTCAACTGTCTTTTCTGCTAAACTCCTTTCCCAGTCCACTCGAGCCAAATCTGCCCTCATTCCTTTGTAATTACCCTTATTTAAGTTTAGCACAGATGTTTCTCACTCTCAAACTGAATGCTAAATTTTACCATGTTATGGTCACTGTTTCCTAGGGGATCTTTTACTCTGAGATCATTTATTACGCCTGCCTCATTACACATTACCAGATCTAATAAAGCCTGATCCCTGATTGGGTTCACAACATATTGTTTTAAGAAACTTTCCCGAATACACTCTATAAATTCTTGCTCGTGTCTACCTCTGCCAATTTGATTTTTCCAATCTACATGAAGATTAAAGTCACCCATGATTAATGTACTGCTTTTTTTATATGCCCTCATTATCTTCTGATTTATTCTCTGACCTACAGTATAGTTACAGTTAGGGAGCCTACAGACTACTCCCACCAGTGTCTTCTTCCCCTTGTTATTTCTCACCTCCACCCATATGGATTCTACATCTTCTGATCCAAGATCATTTCTTGCCATCGTACTTATTCCACCTCGTACTAACAAAGCTACCCCACCACCCTTTCCCTCCTGCCTGTCCTTTCAAAAAGTCACATACCCCTGAATATTTAATTCCTAGCTTTGATCTCCATGTAACCATGTCTCCGCAATGCCTGTAAGATCATACCCATTAACCTCTATTTGTGCCGCTAATTTGTTTATTTTGTTCCGAATACTATGTACATTTAAGTAAAGAGCCATTCATTTTGTCTTTTTCCCATTTTTTCCCCTTTGGCCCTATTTGCTGCTTTTTTTTATGTTGTACACTCTATCCCTTCCTGTCACACTCTGGGTATCATTACCTAAATAGCTGCCCCGCTGTTTATCTCACAGTCTCTCACTGTAAATGACCACACTGTTTATCTCACACACTCTCACTGTTAATGACCACGCTGTTTATCTCACACTCTCTCACTGTAAATGACCACACTGTTTATCTCACACTGTCTCGCTGTAAATGACCACACTGTTTATCTCACACTCTCTCGCTGTTAATGACCACACTGTTTATCTCACACATTTTCCTAATGTGTACTGCCAACGCCAACTTCCTTTTAATCTTCTCTATCTTTTTGAACACTCTATCTCCTTCGATATTAAGCACCCAGTCCTCACTATTTTTAAGCCACGTTTCCATTATTGCTGCAACATCACATTCCCACATGGTGAGTTGTGCTTGTAGCTCACTGACCTCACTCACCGCACTTTGTGTGTTTACATACATGCATTGTAAACCTGTCATTTCCATCTTAGTCTGCTCCTTTCTAATATGGTACTGCTTTCCTCTCCAGTACAGTCCAGCACTCTCTCCTTTATACACCTTATTCCTCTTTTCTACCTCTATATGCTGCCCAAACCCTGCTTCTTTGGTTTAAACCCTCTCCAACAAGGACATTGCTCCCAGTCCTGTTGAGGTGCAACCTGTCCCTTTTAAATCGGTGCCTCTTGCCCCAGAACTGATCCCAATGTCCCAAGAACCTGAAGCCCTCTCTCCTGCACCATGCTTCAAGTCACACATTGACCTTCCCTATCTTCCTATTCCTACTCTCGCAGGCCTGTGGCACTGGGAATGATTGAGAGGCTACTGCCTTCAGGGTCCCCATTTTTAACTTGCTCCTGAAAATCTCACAGTAGGACCTCAATACCTGCCCTCTCTACGTTGTTGGTATCGATGTGTACAAGAGCAGGGAGGTTATGCTGAGCTTATATAAGACACTAGTTAGACCTCAGCTGGAGTATTGTGTACAGTTCTGGGTGCCACATTATAGGAAGGATGTGAACGCATTGGAGAGAGTGCAGAAGAGGTTTACAAGAATAGTTCCAGGGATGAGAAACTTCAGCTATGAAGATAGATTAGAGAGGTTGGGACTGTTCTCCTTGGAGAGAAGGAGGAAACAGGAGATTTGATAGAGATGTTCAAAATCCTGAGGGGTCTGGATAGAGCAGATAGGGAGAAACTATTCCTGCTCATCAAGGGATCGAGAACGAGAAGGCTCAGGTTTAAAGAGATTTGCAAAAGAAGCAAATCTGATGTGAGAAAAAACTTTTTTTTCGAGTCTGGAATTCACTGCCTGGAGGAGCTGGAGGCAGGTTCAAGAGGGCATTAGATGATTATTGGAATAGAAACAACATGCAGGAGTATGGGGAAAAAGCAGGAGACTGGCACTCAGTCATGATGCTCGTTTGGAGAGCTGGTGCAGACACAATGGGCCGAATGGCCTCCTCCTGTGCATTGTAACAATTCTGTGATTCTGTAATTCTGATGACTCACTCCCTTCTCCCTGCAGAATATTCTGCACCCTCTCCATGATGCCCTTTACCCTTAACCAGGGGGCAGCACACCATGCAGGTCTTGCAACGATGGTTATGCAGATACCCGTCTGCCCCCCTATCTATGGAATCTCCTATAATGACGTGTTTCTACTCTTTGCTTATTCCTCCTGTGCAGTGTCTTGCCATTGGTGCCGAGGTCTGGACTGCACTCCTTCAGGGTATTGCCCCCCCCAACAGTCTCCAATACTGAATTTGAGAGTGGCACATACCCCAGAGACTCCTGCACTTCCCGCCTCTTCCTACTCTTCCGCATGTCCACCCACCTCCTCCGCTGACCTCTCACTGCCTGTGACCTTTAACATTGACTCTGCTTCCACCGCACTCTCAGGCAGTGGATCCAGATCCTGCCCACTCACTGAGTGAAAAAGATTTTCCTCATCTCACCCCTGGTTCTTTTACCTTAAATCTGATTCTTGCCCCTTTCACCAATGGGAACAGTTTCTCCCTATCTACTCTGTCCAGACCCCTCATGATTTTGAACACCTCTATCAAATCTCCTCTCAACCTTCCCTTCTCTAAGGAGAACACCCCCAGCTTCTCCAATCCATCCAGGTAACTGAATCCCTCATCTCTGAGACCTCTTCACTAACCTTCCCTATGTCATTGGTTCTGACATGGACTACAACAACTGGACATTCCCCTCACTTTTTAATTCTATTCAAGCTGTTTTGAGGACCCCTGACACTGGGAAGGTAACACCCCCTTTGGGACTCCCAATCCCGACTGCTAAAAATACTAGTTATTCCCTGACAGCCTTTGTACTCTGTGTCTCTGCTGCTTGCACAGTCTCCCGCTCCTCACTGCCTTGGTCAGAATTCTGACTGTCCACCCCGCAGTCTGTCACCTTATCCTCACAGGTAGCCAGTACTTTGGACCTGCTGGATAGGAGCAGCGTCTGCTCCCTCACCTTACACAGCTGACTGACAGTCACATTCCCCCTTTGCTGCACCTGTGCTGTCCTCTGGTGTTTGACTGTACTCTGGAATAAAATACCCATTAATTCCTCCTCCTCCCTCGTTGTGTCTCTAACCCGACACCAGCTCAGTGACTCTGAGGCAGAGTCTGACCTCTGTCAAACCTCTGTCTGATCAAGGTTTTGGCCACATGCCCAGGCACCTCTTGATGTTTGATCATTGTTTGATGAGGTTCCTGTTTGTAAGGTAGTGAGTGCCTCAGCCATTTCCCTCAAATTCACTACTACACCTCCCTTGGTCCAAACATGGACACGAGTGCAATTCCTGAGGTGAGGAGAGAGTGGCTGCCCTTAACATCAAGGCCGCATTTGACCAAGTGTGGCATCAAGGACTCCAATGATTGGAGTCATACCTAGCACAAAGGAAGGTGGTTGTGGTTGTTGGAGGTCAATCATCCCAGTTCCAGAACATCACTGCAGGAGTTCCTCAGGGTAGTGTCCTCGGCCCAACCATCTTTAGTTGCTTCACCAACAGCCTTCCCTACATCCGAAGATCAGAAGTGAGGATGTTTGCCGATGATTGTACAATATTCAGTTCCATTTGCGACTCTTCAGATACTGAAGCAGTCCTGGGCAACGTTCAGGCTTAGGCTTATAAGTAGCAAATGACATTTACACCACACACAAGTCAGGCATTGACCATCTCAACCTCTAAGTTGCTTGAGTTTTTTGATGAGGATAGAGAGAGTCGATGAGGGTAAGACAGTTGATGTGTTGTACATAGACTTCCAAAAGGCATGTGATAAAGTGTAACAAAACAGGCTTGAGAGCAAAGCTAAAACTCATGAAATAAAAAGGGACAGGGGCTGTAAGGATGTGAAGTTGGATAAGTGACAGGAAAGATCGAGCTGCGGTGGAAGATAGGTTCCTGTCCTGGAGGGAGGAGTGGAGTTCTCCAGGTGCTGGCATTAGGAACACTACTCGATGCGTAACCGGGACCGGGCTGTACAGGCCACAATTCCAAAATCTGCAGATGACCTAAAAGTTGGAAGTATTGTGAACTGTGAAGAGGATAGTGATAGGCTTCATGAGGACTTGGGCAGGCTGATGGAATTGGCAGACGCGTGGCAAATGAAATCTAATGCACAGAAGCGTGAAGTGATTCATTTTAGTAGGAAGAATGAGGATTGGCAAGACATAATAAAGGGGGCAATTCTAAAGGGGGGGGTGCAGGAGCAGAAGAACCTGGGGGTATAAATGCACAAATTGTTGAAGGTGTCAGGACAGGTTAATAAGGCAGACCGGATCCTGGGCTTTATAAACAGGGGCATAGAGTACAACAACGAGGAAGTTATATTAAACATGTTTAAAACACTGGTTCAGCCTCAAGGGGTGGATTGTGTCCACCTCTGGATGCTACACTTTAGGAAGGATGTGAAGGCATTAGAAAGGGTGCAGGAAAGATTCACGAGAATGGTTCTAGGGATGAGGGACTTCAGTTACATGGGTAGATTGGAGAAGCCGGGGCTATTTTCTTTTTTGAAATCCTGGAACACCCTCCCTAACAGCACTGTGGGTGTACCTACACCACAGGGACTGCAGCGGTTCAAGAAGGCAGCTCACCCCCACCTTCTCAAGGGCAACTGGACATGGGCAATAAACGATGGCCCGGCCAGTGACACCCACCAGCTGAGAATAAAGTTAAAAATCCTTTGTTTTTATTTAGGTTGGGCAAAATGGAAAGGCTTTCACAATGCTGCAAAGGGTGATAAATTGGCCTTTGAGTTTGCAGTCCAGGCTGAGTGAGTGTCCAGGCTGCTCTTTGCCTGGTGGTATTCTCAGACTATGTAGCCTGAAGCTCCCTCTGCTGGATAGCTTTCCGATTAAATCTGGAGTCAGGCAGGGCTGTCCTCTCTCGCCTGTCCTTTTCGTGTGTTGCATAGAACCCTTTGCCGAGTCCATCAGGAAGGATCCGGGCATAAGAGGAGTGACGATCCCAGGCAGTGGAGGCACTCAGGTAAAAGCCTCCCTGTACATGGACGACGTCGCCGTCTTCTGCTCGGATCCGCTGTCGGTGCGCAGACTGATGCACATCTGCGACCAGTTCGAACTGGCCTCGGGAGCCAAGGTAAATCGTGGGAAGAGCGAGGCCATGTTCTTTGGGAACTGGGCTGACCGATCCTTTGTCCCCTTCACTGTCAGGGCTGACGGCCTGAAGGTGCTGGGGATATGGTTCGGAGGGACCGGGGCATGCGTTAGAAACTGGAAGGAGCGAGTGGCTATGGTGAAAAGGAAACTGGGCATGTGGGAGCGACGCTCCCTCTCCATTGCGGGTAAGAACCTGGTCATCAGGTGTGAGGTACTCTCGCTGTTGCTGTACGTGGCGCAGGTCTGGCCCATTCCAGACTCCTGCGCGACGGCGATCACTCGAGCCATCTTCCGCTTTATCTGGAGGTCGAAAATGGATCGTGTCCGCAGGGACGCGATGTACAAGCCTCTAGATAAAGGGGGAAAAAACGTGCCCAACATCGCCCTCATACTGATGGCCACCTTTGTGTGCGGCTGCATCAAGCGGTGCGTAGACCCTCAGTACGCAAACACCAAGTGTCACTACGTGCTGAGGTTCTACCTGTCCCCGGTGTTGCGAAGGATGGGTCTGGCCACGCTGCCGCAGAACGCTCCAAGTAGTTGGACCGTGCCGTACCACCTGTCCCTGGTGGAAAAATTTATGCAGAAAAACACCTTTGACCACAAGTCCATCAGGCAGTGGTCAGCACGTAACGTCCTAGAGGCCCTGAGGGAAAAGGAGAGGTTGGACCCTGTGGGATGGTTCCCCGAGCAGACTGTCAAAGTCATTTGGCAGAATGCCTCATCGCCAGAACTTTCCAACAAGCACCAAGACGTAGCTTGGCTGGTGGTGAGAAAGGCCCTCCCCGTCAGATCCTTCCTACACGCCAGGAGGCTCACCCCCTCTGCACGTTGCCCTCGAGGTGGCTGTGGTGGGGAAGAGACCGTTGTTCACCTCCTTGTGGATTGTGCCTTTGCAAAGAAAGTCTGGAGAGAGATGCAGTGGTTGCTGTCGAGGTTCATCCCGAGCAGTTCTGTGACACAGGACTCTGTGCTCTACGGGCTGTTCCCAGGGACACACACCGAGACAAACATCGACTGCAGCTGGAGGATCATCAACTCGGTGAAAGACGCGCTTTGGTCTGCCCGAAACTTGTTGGTCTTCCAGCGCAAAGAGTTGTCCCCGACCGATTGTTGCGGACTGGCACAATCCAAAGTCCAGGACTACGTGCTGAGGGACGCACTAAAGCTTGGGGCAGCTGCCGCAAGGGCGCAATGGGGAAGGGTCGCTGTCTAAGACCTTTCTACCACAGCGCACCGAGAGACTGGGAACTGTTTAGAGCCCCTCGGGCTGTACAGATCAAAATGAAAGGCTGTAAATGATTGTAATATTGTTTGTACTGATGCACCTGGTGATACATTTTGTAAAAGTTTAACCTGGATTGTACCCTTGTAATGTTGTTTTTGAAATGGTTTGGAATGTGATTGAAGTTATTTTATGAATAAAGCTGGAACAACAGCCTGGAAATGAAATCAAGATCAACAGAACCAGGATTGGGCCAGCCATTGTTGCAAAGGGTTCAATTCCCTAAAGCAGCATTGCTCACCACCACTTTTTAATTTAATCTTTGCAAGTGACGCATGGACGGGCGTGTGGCTTTGCAGGTTCAGTTGGTTTCGGGTGAATCCCTGCTCAGGAATTCTTCAACTCAGTGAGATTACTGCTGGGGACGGGTAGGAGAGAGAGAGAGAGGGAGGTGTGTGTACAATTAGGCAGTGCGGCAGGAGAGAGGCATCGAATCACTGAAGGCATGGCAGGAAATGAAGACTCTTGGTTACTCAACGGCATCGATCAGTTGGGAAACCAGAAAAGAAGAAGTGAGTGATGAAAGAACAGAAGGAAGAGTGTTTTTTTTTCAAGAAATCCAGAGAAACTGACATTTCCGCTGTTTAGACACGTTTCTGGAATTGATGCTGTAACTGACCTTAGCCAATCAGCAGCGGCAAAACACATCGCAGGGCAACCCTCAGCCCACACAGTGGCTGGGGTTCCAGCAAAACCAGAACAGAGCTGGTCACGCTCAAACTCTGAAAAGCACCCAGAGCAATCCCCCGATTCACTCACTCCAGCCAAATTCAGGACATGGCCATGAATATGTTGAGGGTCGATGCAGATATTTGACTGGTGCAGCTGGGTGACAGTGGTGTGCAGCGCTGGAGTCACTCCAGGTGATGCTTTAAGAGGACTGCACCACATCAGCTGTACTGGGACCCAACACTGACAGAATTGTCGGTCACAGGTGCCCTTCACTCTGTGCAGCTCCATTTCTCACTGCGGGTCACTAAATGCACAATTTCCCAATACCTATCTGCTGAGTGCAGCACACGCTCACATGTAACTCATTTCTAAAAGAAAGTGTAGCTTCAATTTGCAATTCGAAGGCCTGTGCAATGATGCAACTTGGTCCAGATCCTGCACAATGTGGAACTCTGTCATGGGGGAGTTGGTGGGGGTGCAGGAGCCCTGGCCCTACAAACTGTGACCACGGTGCAAAAGGCATTCGCTGTTTAAAAAAAATCCAATCTGCCATGTGTCTGGGGGTATCTGCTGCAGCTTAGGGCAGGCAGCCAACACAAAGGGTGCTTGAATTCTGCACACACAATCTGCTCTAGGATCACTGGGCCTCAGAGTTCTATTTAAATGTGGTTCCCACCCCTAATTGGATCAGTCACTGATTGGGAGTCTACATTCAACTTTAGAGAGAAACAAAATCAGGCTCCCCTTTCCTCATCCTCCAAGGCATCTGCCCATCATGCACACGTCCCCACTAACAACCCTCACCTCTTGCCTTGCCTGCTCAATACCCCATTAACCCCTCGCTCAGTGCATGGTGCTGCTGCTTCTTGCTGGGTATTGGTGCCCAATAACACAGCCCTTAGCATCATGGGGCCATTACAGCACAGAAGGGGGCCATACGGCCCATTGAGTCCATGCCAGCTCTCTTTAGAAAAATGCACTCTGTGCCATTCCCCCAGCTCTATCCCTAAAGCCCTAGAGGCTCATTTCCCTCATGCACCCATCCAATTCCCTTTGGAAATCATTTATCATCTCTGCTTCCAGCACCCTCATTGGCAGATTGTCTGTAGATTGCGCTAGATAAAACTTCTACCTATTAAACAGATTCACACAACTAATACCTACAAGGCACAAGTCAGGAGTGTGATGGAATACTCTCCACTTGCCTGGATGAGTGCAGCTCCCACAACACTCAAGAAACTTGACACCATCCAGGACAAAGCAGCCGCTTGATTGGCACCCCATCCACAAACATTCACTCCCTCCACCACCGATGCACAGTAGCAGCAGTGTGTACCATCTACAAGATACACTGCAGAAATTCACCGAAGCTCCTTCAACAGCACCTTCCAAACCCACGACCACTATCATCTAGAAGGACAAGGGCAGCATCTACACGGGAACACCACCACCTGGAAGTTCCCCTCTAAATCACTCACCATCCTGACTTGGAAATATATCGCCGTTCCTTCACTGTCACTGGGTCAAAATCCTGGAACTCCCTTCCTAACAGCACTGTGGGTGTACCTACACCACATGGACTGCAGCGGTTCAAGAAGGCAGCTCACCCCCACCACCTTCTCAAGGGCAACTAGGGATGGGCAATAAATGCTGGCCCAGCCAGCGAAGCCCACATCCCATAAATAAAAAAAACCCTCAGCATCCGTGGTAAGTAGTGCCCGTTCATTCAGAATCCAAAGCTTCCCTTGCATTGATTTGATGAGGATCTGCGAGGGTAGCTTCTGCAGCCTGTTTATGTCATTGAGTCTTGAAGGCAGCAACGGTTCCTTTTTAATCTCCCCATCGAATAAAACCATAGTGTCTGTTTTAGACACCATGAGACCATTTCCTGTTCTCGTTCTCTTGCTGTCGGTATACCGTGCTTTATGACCTCCTGATTACCAAACAGCAGTGAGAAGCCCCAATGCTATGTCACAGTATACTCTTACTTCCTATCTTTGCTCTCCCAAGCCAGGCTTCTACTGTTAAGAAATTCTTTGCTATTCCTTTCAGAGAAGCATCTTTTATATTGCGTAACCTAATACTACAAAACTTATCAACTTCATTGAGAGGAACAGCAGGCTCTTCAAGAACAAGATTTAAACCAATTCTGTCCACGTTGCTGTTATATCTTTGTTGGAGGGTGACCGAGTTGTACTATTGATAATAGAGCTGATCTGCAGACACATCTTGGATGAAAACTTTAAGTTTATTTACAATATGCTCAGCAGCAACTAACATGCGCTTTCAACTCCAACTCCATCTTTACACTGACTGCTGAGGTAGCCCGCGCTACTCTCCTATTGGTTATTACAGATCATGTGATCTTGCATAACAAGTATTATTCTTAAAGGTATATTACACACTAAATAAAACCATAATTACTACATTGCTCCCCCTTTAACTCAGCTATACATATTATATTTACAAGTACCTATTTTTTCAAGACACCATAATATTTACACTGGGTAAGGAGTTTACAAGTTCAGTCTTTCGGGTGGTTTCCTGGTCCATGTGGAATGTCGCAGCTCCACAACCTCAGATTCTTTGTCAGGAACCTCCTTTTCCGGAGTTGCTGAACATCAGGTGTTTCGATGGGCACTCGCAGTTCTGTATCCTCAACTCTTTCAGGAACATCAGACATGTCAGTCTTGGGTTGTGTTACAGGAAACACAGACCTGGTCATGATCACTGGTGGAACCAAATCTTAGTGATTTGTCTCTCTCTTCCCTAAATGCTCCACATGTTTATGGATGATCCGGCCTTACCATGTGGTAAGATAGAGATCCAGTCACCGCACTTATTTCACCCGGTAACCACTTTGGTCCTTCCCTGAAGTTCTTCACATATACCGTCTCTCCCACGGTAAATTTCCTCTCATGACTATGCCAGTCGTGTCTAGTTTTCTGGTTTCCCAGACTCCTTTCCATCTTCCCCTCTAAATTTGGCATTATTAAGCTCAATCTCATACTGAGACAGCGTTTCAACAATAACTCTGCAGGTGTGACACCTGTGGAGAGTGAGGGATGGTCCCGTAGTGAAAAAGAAAGCCTGTTAGCTTGGTTGCTAAGGAATCACCAGTTGGCTTTCTCACGCCTGCCTTAAATATTTAAACTGCCCGTTCGGCCAGTCCGTTTGAGGGAGGGTGGGTGCAGTTTTCACATGAGTGATACCATTGAGGCTGATAAACCGTTGAAACTCAACACTCGTAAATGCCGTGCTGTTATCGGAAATGGCCACTTCTGGTAGCCTGTGAATGGCAAAACTCTGACGTAGTTTCTCAATTGTAGCGGCCGATGTTGGTGACTTCGTCTCATATACGTCCAACCATTTTGAATGGGCATCGACAATGAGCAGAAGCATTGACTACGTTGGGCCGAGAACAATGTGTAACCCCACCCAGGGTCTACCTGGCCACTCCCATGGGTGTAATGGAGCTGTCGCTGGCAACTTTTGCAGTTGCTGACATTGTACACAGGACTTTACTAAACTCTCTCTTTAGCTATCCATCCCAGACCACCATAGATAGCTACGAGCTATGGTCTTTATTTGGGATATTCCTGGATAGGCATTGTGTAGTTCAGTTAAAAGTGGCTCCCTTCCCCTTGGAGGAACTATCACTCGTGCTCCCCACAATAAGATGCCATCCTGGCTGGTTATTTCATGTCTTCTGTTGAAGTACGGTTTCATTTTGTCAGATATGGGCTCCTGTGACCGACCATGTAGCACTTATTCTTGTACCTGAGATAGGACTGGGTCCTGACTTGTCCAGTCTATGATTTGTTGAGTACATACCGGTGAGGAATCTAAGAAACTTAACAATAAAACAAGTTCCTGTGGAACTGAGACGTCCTCGTCATTTTCTTGTAAAGGCAAACGACTCAGGGCATTGGTGTTTGTGATTTGATTGCCGGGTCTATGTATGAAAGTGTATTCGTATGCTGCCAGAATTAAAGCCCATCATTGTGTTCTTGCTGAGGCTATGGGTGGTATAGCCTTGTCCTCACTAAACAAACCCAATAGTGGTTTGTGGCCTGAAACGATTGTAAAATGGCGGCTGTGTATGTACTGGTGAAATTTCTCAACACCAAAGATGATAGACAGACCTTCTTTCTCTACCTGCGAGTATCCCTTTTCCGCTGTGGTGAGTGTTCTTGCTATGTAACCTATTGGCCGTTCCATGCCATTGTCAATCCGATGAGAGAACTCTGTTCCCACTCTGTAGGGGGATGTGTCACATGTCAGCACCAAATCTTTCCTCTGGTCAGAATGCACTAATAGATTGGACGAGTGTAAAATTGTTTCACCTTTATGAAAGCTTCTTTCTGGGGCGCTTCCCAAGACCAACGTTGGTTCTTTTTGAGTAGAAAATGCAGGGGGTCGGCATTGTAGACAAATTGGGTAAGAACCGCCCACAATAATTGATCATTCCTAGGAATGATTTGAGCTCTGAGATGTTCTTTGGTGCAGATGCCTCTCTTATGGCTCTCACTTTCTGCTCAACCGGGTGGAGGCCCTGTGAATCTACCCGGTGACCCAAATAGATTACCTCCCTCGCTTGGAACGTGCACTTTTCTTTTTTAAACGCACTCCAGCTTGCAAGAAACGTTTTAAGACTTCTTCTAAGTTTGTCAAATGCTCTTTTTCAGTGAATCCTGTCACCAATACATCGTCTAAATAGACTACAACCTGGGGCAGTCCCTGCAGTAAACTTTCCATCGTTCTCTGAAAGATGGCACAAGAAAGGAGGAGACACCGAAAGGCGATCGTGTATATTGGGACAACCCTTTATGGGTATTAATTGTGACAATTTCCAGGGAGACATTATCCAACTCTAGTTGTTGATAAACATGACTCATATCAAACTTTGTGTACGTTGTCCCTCCTGCCAGCTTGGTATGTGCCAGTCTGATGTGGTATGAGCCAATACACTGTGGTATATGCCAGTACACTGTGGTATGTGCCAATACACTGTGGTATGTGCCAGTCTGATGTGGTATGAGCCAATACACTGTGGTATGTGCCAATACACTGTGGTATGTGCCAGTCTGATGTGGTATGAGCCAATACACTGTGGTATGTGCCAGTACACTATGGTATGAGTCAGTATATTGTGGTATGTGCCAGTACAGGGAGGAATGAGCCAGTGTGCTGTGGTATGGGCGTCTTCACTGTGGTATTAGTCAGTGCACTGTGCGGTGTGCCACTACTCTGTGATATGTGCCAGTACACTGTGGTATGTGCTGGCGCACTATGCTTTGTGCCAATATAGTGTGGTATGACCTGGTACACTATGCTATGTGCCAGTTCACTTTCTATGAGACAGTACACTGTGGTATGTGCCGTATAAGGAGGAATGAGCCAGTGAGCTGTGGTATGAGCCAGTGCACTGTAGTATGAGCCAGTGGACTGTGGCATGTGCCAGTGCACTGTGGTATGTGCCAGTGCACTGTGGTATGTGCCAGTGCACTGTGGTGTGAGCCAGTAAGTGCACTGCAGAATGGGCCTGTTCACTGTGGTATTAGTCCGTGCACTGTGCGGTGTGCCACTACTCTGTGGTATGTGCCAGTGCATTGTGGCATGAGCAGGTAAACTGTGGTATGTGCCAGCGCACTATGCTCTGTGCCAATATAGTGTGGTATGAGCTGGTTCACTATGCTATGTGCCAGTTCACTTTCTATGAGACAGTACACTGTGGTATGAGCCAGTGCACTTTGCAATATGCCAGTGCCCTGCGATGTGAGCCAGTACACTGTGGCATGAGGCAGTATATTGTGGTATGTACCAGCACAAGGAGGAACGAGCCAGTGTGCTGTGGTATGTGCCAGTGCAGTGTGGTGTGTGCTAGTACACTGTGGTATGTGCCAGTGCACTGTGTACAAGGCAGTATCAGAGGGAGGTCATACCTAACAAATTTGATTGAATTTTTTGAGGAGGTGACCAGGTGTGTAGATGAGGGTAGTGCAGTTGATGTAGTTTATATGGATTTCAGCAAAGTCTTTGACAAGGTCCCACATGGGAGACTTATAAAGAAGGCAAATGCACATGGGATACAGGGTAATTTGATAAGGTGGATTCAAAATTGGCTTAGTTGTAGGAGACAGAGGGTGATGACAGAAGGATGCTTTAGTGACTGTAAGCCAGTGTCCAGTGGCGTACCACAGGGATCTGTGCTGGGTCCCCTATTATTTGTCATTTATATAAACGACATAGATGACTATGTGGGGGGTAGGATTAGTAAGTTTGTGGATGACACAAAGATTGGCCGGGTGGTTAACAGTGAGGTTGAGTGTCTTGTGCTACAGGAAGTTATAAACGGAATGGTTAAATGGGCAGATAAGTGGCAGATGGAATTTAACCCTGAAAAGTGTGAGGTGATACACTTTGGAAGGAGTAATTTGACAAGGAAGTATTCAATGAACGGCATGACACTAGGAAGTTCTGAGGAACAAAGAGACCTTGGCGTGTGTGCCCATAGATCTCTGAAGGCAGAGGGGCATGTTAGTGGGGTGGTGAAAAAGGCATATGGGACACATGCCTTTATCAATCAAGGCATAGATTACAAAAGTAGGGAGGTCATGTTGGAGTTGTATAGAACCTTGGTGAGGCCACAGCTGGAGTACTGTGTGCAGTTCTGGTCGCCACATTATAGGAAGGATGTGATTGCACTGGACGGGGTGCAGAGGAGATTCACCAGGATGTTGCCTGGGATGAAACATTTAAGTTATGAAGAGAGGTTGGATAGACTTGGGTTGTTTTCGTTGGAGCAGAGAAGACTGAGGGGCGACCTGATCGAGGTGTACAAGATTATGAGGGGCATGGACAGGGTGGATAGGGAGCAGTTGTTCCCCTTAGTTGAAGGGTCAGTCACGAGGGGACATAAGTTCAAGGTGAGGGGCAGGAGGTTTAGGGGGGATGTGAGGAAAAACATTTTTACCCAGAGGGTGGTGACGGTCTGGAATGCGCTGCCTGGGAGAGTGGTGGAGGTGGGTTGCCTCACATCCTTTAAAAAATACCTGGATGAGCACTTGGCACATCATAACATTCAAGGCTCTGGGCCAAGTGCTGGTAAATGGGATTAGGTAGGTAGGTCAGGTGTTTCTCACATGTCGGTGCAGACTCGATGGGCCAAAGGGCCTCTTCTGCACTGTGTGATTTTGTGATTCTGTGATTCTGAGTGCACTGTGGTATGAGACAGTACACTCTGGAATGTGCCAGTATACAGTGGTATGTGCCAGTAAGTGCACTGTGGTATGCACCAGTGCACCGGGGAATGTGCCAGTTAACTGTCTTTTGAGCCAGGACAATGTGGTATGTGCCAATTTCCTGTAGTTTTAGCCAGTAAACTGTGTTATGAGCCAGTGCAATGTGGAATGTGCCAGTACACTCTAGTATGAGCCAGTGCACTGTGGTATGAACCAGTAAACTATGGAAGGAGCCAGTACACTGTGGTATGTGCTAGCACAACTTGGTATGTGCCAGTACACTGTGGTGAGCCAGTGCACTGGGGTATGTGCCAACACACTGGGGTATGTGCCAGTGTATTCTGATATGAGCCAGTAAGCACATTGTGGTATGAGCTACTGCACTGTGGTATGAGCCAGTACACAGGATATTTGCCAGTACACTGTGGAATGTGCCAGTACACTGTGCTATGAGCCGCTAAGTAAACTTTATAATGAGCCAGCGCATGGTGGAATGTGCCAGTACCCTCAGGAATGTACTAGCACATTCTATTGTGCCAGTACACTGTGGAACAAACCAGTAAATTATGGTCAAAACAAAAACAGAATTACCTGGAAAAACTCAGCAGGTCTGGCAGCATCGGTGGAGAAGAAATCAGTTAACGTTTCGAGCCTTCACGGCCCTTCGGCAAGGCTCGAAACGTTAACTGATTTCTTCTCCACCGATGCTGCCAGACCTGCTGAGTTTTTCCAGGTAATTCTGTTTTTGTTTTGGATTTCCAGCATCCGCAGTAGCTTTTAGCTTTTTGTTTTTATCTCAGTAAATTATGGTATCTGCCAATACGCTGTGGTATGAGGCACTACTCTGCAGGACGAGCCAGTACGCTGTAGTATGAGCCAATACAATGTGTTACGTGTCAGTACACTGTCGTATGTACCAGCACACTGGAATGTGCCAGTATTCTCTGTTATGTGCCAGTACACTGTGGTATGAGCCAGAATCCAGTGTACTGTACCCCTGCACGAACCAGAATCCAGTGTACTGTACCTCAGGATGAGCCAACACTGTGTCCCCGTAGGAGCCAGAACGGTACCCCAGCATTATCCAGAATCTGGTGTACTGCACCCTTTTGCCTGAGACAGAATCCAGTATACTGTACCCCTGCACGAACCAGAATCCAGTGCACTGTACCCCTGCACGAACCAGAATCCAGTGCACTGTACCCCTGCATGAACCAGAATCCAGTGCACTGTACCCCTGCACGAACCAGAATCCAGTGCACTGTACCCCATGCACGGTCCAGAATCCAGTGCACTGTACCCCATGCATGAACCAGAATCCAGTGCACCGTACCCCTGCACGAACCAGAATCCAGTGCACTGTACCCCTGGTATGAGCTAGAATCCAGTGCACTGTATGACATTATGAGCCAGCATCCAGTGTACTGTACACCAGTACGAGCCGACACCCAGTACACTGTATGCCAGGATGAGCCCTATGCCTGTATGAAGCAGCTATTTTCTGAACTGACCACTTGCTGGCATGCTTCACCAGCCACAACTCCCAATCCTTTCCAATCCCACCTCCCTCTGCACCAGGAAAGATCCAAGTTACTTCCGACTGCACTTTCAAACTCACAATCATTTCTCTGTCACCGTGTGTCATGATTCACCTGTAATTATTGAGCTGCTCATCTCGACTTTGATGTCAGTCTCCCCAGTAAAACCTTCACTCCCTCCCATCCTGAACATTGTCACTATGCGATTCCCATCTTAATTTCCAAACACTCAATCAGCACAGCCTCAAGTGTATCTGCACGGAAGTGACCTCACCAGATCTGGTTGGATCACATCAAGATGTCGCTCTCCTCTGTGTCTAAACATAAGAGTGCACTGACAAATAGGGTCAGAGTAGGGGAAAAAAAATGTTAAAAAGACAGAATTAGAGGCTTTTTATCTGAACGTACGCAGCATTAATAACAAGATAGATGAATCGATGGCACAAATAGAAATAATACAGCCACAGCTGTACAAGGTCTCAGACCACATCTGGAATACTGTGGACAGTTTTGGTCTCCTTACTTAAAAAGGACATAATTGCATTAGAAAGAGTTCTGGTCGGTTCCTGGGATGAAGAGGTTGCCTTATGAGGAAAGATTGGACCGGTTGGGCCTGTACTCATTCGAATTTAGAAGAATGAGAGATGGACCTGCTTGAAACATATAAAATCTTGAGGGGCCTTCACAGGAGATGTTTCCCCTTGTGGGGGAGTCTAGAACTAGGGTGGGGGGTGGGGGGAAGATTAAAAATAAGGGGTCTCCTATTTAAGATGGAGATAATGAGAATTTTTATCTCCCAGAGGGTCGCTAGTCTGTGGAATTCTGTTCCCTAGAGAGCAGTGGAGGCTGGGTCATTGAATATATTCAAGGCTGAGTTAGACATACTTTTGGTAGATGAGAGAAAGTCAAGGGATATGGGGGACGGACAGGAAAGTGGAGTTGAGACCACAATCAAATTAGTCACGATCTTACTGAATGGTGTAGCAGGCTTGAGGGGCCACATGACCAATTCTTGCTTCTAATTCCTGTGTTAGCCATTACAGAGATATGGTTGCAAGGTGACCATGGTTGGAACTGAATATTAGAGAATATTTGACATTTCAAAAGGATAAATAGAAAAAAAAAGAGGTGGGGCAGTTCTGTTCAAAACTGATGAGATCAGTACAATCATGAGAAATGATCTTGGTTCAGGAGATCAAGACATAGAATCAGTTTAAATGAAGATAAGAAATAGCAAGGGAAAGAGTCACTGGTAAGATTAGTTTAGAAGCTTATTAACAAGTAGCTACACCATAGGATAGGGCATAAATCATTATAATAAATGGGGGCTTGTAAGGAAGGTACTGCAGTAGTTAAAGGCAATTTTAGTCCTCTTATAGAATGGATGAATCAAATTGGCAAAGGTAGCCTTAAGGATGAGTTCATATATTGCATTCGGAACTGTTTCTTTAAACAATACATGGTGGAACCCACCAGGAAGCAGGCTATTTTAGACATGGTAATGTGTAATGGGACAGGATTAATTAATAACCTCATAGTGAAGGATTCATGAGCATAGCATAATAGTATTTCACATTCAGTTTGAGGGTGAGAAGCTTGGGTCTGAAATTAGTGACTTAAGCTTAAATGATGGGACACGAGGAAATGGCAGAGACTTTGAACAATCATTTTGTCTTCCCAGCAGCAGACACTAAAAGCACCCCAAGAGTAGTAGAAAATTAAGGGGCAATAGGGAGGGAGGAACTTAAAACAATCACTATCACTAGAGAAAAGGTTCTAGAACTAATGGGACTGAAGGCTGACCAACCTCCTGGACTTGATGGCCTGCACCCTAGGGCCTCTAAAGAAATGGCTGCAGAAATAATGGATGTGACCTTCCAAAATTCCCTAGATTCTGGAAAGGCTCCAACACTTTGGAAAACCACGAATTTAACATCCCTATTCAAAAAAGGAGCGAGACAGAAAGCAGGAGACTTATAGGTCAGTTAGCCTAACTTCTGTCATTGGGAAAATGCTGGAACCCCTTATTAAGGAAGCAGCAGCAGGACATTTAGAAAATCATAATCAGGCAGAGTCAACATGGTTTTGTGAAAGGGAAATTGTGTTTGCAAATTTTATTCCAGTTCTTTGAGAATGTAACAAGCCAGGTGGACAAAGGTGAACCAGTAGATTTAAGGTGTTTATATTTTGAAAAGACATTTGATGAGATGCCTCGTGAAACATTATTACAGAAGAAAAGAACTCATGGCATTGGGGGTGATATATTAGCCGGGCAGGAGGATTGGCGAATGAACAGGAAACAGAGGGCAGGCTTGGCAGGGGTGGGTGGGCAGGCGGGGTCGGCGGGGTCAGGTGGGGGAGGGCAGGTGGGGTCGGCGGGGTCATGTGGGGGTGGGTGGGCGGGGTCGGCGGGGTCAGGTGGGGGTGGGCAGGCGGGGTCGGCGGGGTCAGGTGGGGGTGGGCAGGTGGGGTCGGTGGGGTCAGGTGGGGTCGGCGGGGTTAGGTGGGGTCGGCGGGGGCTGTGGGAAGCCGACCACCGCCTGCGATCGGGACCGGGCCAATTAAGGCCCACCCAACGTGAAACACAGTTTGTCACTGTGGCCAGGAAGGACCAAGCAGGAGCAGGGGGTCCAATGGCAACCGGGCGGCCTGTTTGAAAATGGCCCCAGAAAGGCTGCCATGGAGGGACGTCTGTCTACCATGGCAAGGCCGGAGTCCAGAGTGTCAGCCAATGCCAGGCGGTGGGGGGGCAGTGGGGTGGCATTCAATCCCCCACCGGTTTTCCAATGAGTGCCTCACTGCCCTCCACAGGCTTCTCAAGGTCGAATGCAGGGTTATGTTACTGGCAAGAAACTCTGAATGATCCTGTACCCCTGTTATTATTTGAGGCTGAGAGGGGATGTTTTTTCAGCCAATGAGGAGATCTGGCTTCCCTCAATAAATTAAGACTTGCTCAGTACAAATGTTTAACATGGGCTGGTCTAAAAAGGAAATAACAAGATGTATCAATCAGATAGGCCGAGATGGTTAGAGAAGAGTGTTCACTTTGAAAGTTGAATGTATTATCGATAGTTTAGAGGCTTGGCTGGTGGTAGTGGGAGCTGGGCAGGGGGAGGTGGATTTTAACCTTAAGCTGCCCATGCTAAACCAGCATTTCCCCCTTTGACCTTACACACTGGGCCCCGGGCGCAACTCCAGCTCCAACTCTGGCAATTCATTGCTTGGCTGGTGGCTGAGCGGGGCTGCACACTCATAACTTTGCTGGTTACTGTTTCGCTGATCTGGCTCTTTCAAAAAACAAAAGTCGCTCTCGGGAGTTAGGCCCAGCCGGCATTCATTGCCCATCCACAGCCCACCAGGCAGCATGGCTTGCTTAGGGTCACTTTGGAGAGTAGTGAGGAGTGAACGCCCTTGGGATTGCTGCTACAGATAGGCCAGACTGGGTAAGGACAGCAAGATCCCTCAGCTAAAGGACACTGGAGAACAAGTTGGCTGTGCTGTGGTGGTTCAGCCATGTCACTCGGTGACAGAGCTGATTTATTAGATAAAATCAACCTGCGATGCTTCAAGCATTGCACAAAAACCAACAAGAACATGATATGGAATTAGAACAGGAAATAATGTCAAACCACACCACAAATATTTTTTGATGACAAATTGGTGCAGTACAGACTAAAGTAAGTAAAACAGAGACATGTTACTGACCACATCGGGAGAAGGGTGATGGCAGTACACTGAAAAAGGCGGTCAGCAGAGACAGAACTAGAAACCAGCAGAGCTATGAAAACCAAAAGAGCAGAGATATCTGTATTGTAGGATCTCTTAAAGGTTGAAAACAAAGTTGTAACTGAAAATAAACCAAAACTAGTTTACACCCTAAGTTTATCACTTCCTGGACGCATTCATTAGAAGAGACACTGACCCATCATGGGGGTTTTTTGCAAAATAACCCTAACCACCTTCACATTATTTGCATTACTGTCCTACGCTTATCTTAAAGAGCTCCAAACCAATCCGACTCCAGAGTGCATGTCCTGTTCTCCTGAGGCGCAAGCACACGTGCCCAAGATAAAGAAAATAGGAAATGCTGGAAAGACGCAACAGAACTGGCAGCATTTCTGGAGAGAGGGACAGAGTTAACTTTTCAGGTCTGTGGCCTTTCATTAGAACTGGGAAATGTTAGAAATGTAACAGGTCTTAAGCAAATGAAAGGAGGGAGGGTGGGGAAAAGAACAAAAGGGAAGATCTGTGATAGGGTGATAGAGAATAGATGACAAATGAGTTAGTGGTGTAAGGCTAAAGAGACAAGTAAAGAAACAAAATCTTTGTCAAGAGGAGGCATGAATATAGTATGTAGTGTATTGAAAATTGCATTGTGCATTTTATTTACTTAAGGCTAACATCCACATGTACCAGTCTAGAAGGAGAATAAAGGAACCCATTGCCAAGTCAGTGGGTTTGGAATGGGACACAAAATGCACTTTTACCCATGATCAGCCCCTGAACGCAATTTCACACTGTCTAGCCAATAAGTGGCCAGTCAGCACGAAACGTGCACTGAGAAAGGCTCAGCACTGCTGAGGAGGGGGGAGGGGGGAGGGCAGGAAGAGGCCAGGCACCAACCAACATGAGGGTGTACGTGGGCACTTCTAGCGAGCTCCCTGGAGGCAGACAGCTGCTGCGGAGCTGCTTCAGGGAGCTGCAGACCTGGACAGGTTAAATGAGAAGAAAAAATTGTATCAAACTGTGTCTATGCAGCATTATCCAAGCACCTGACAGCAGAACTCAGAAAAACATCCGTCCCCAGATATCTTTTTTTAAATTATATTTCACCCCAGACATTTCATCCCGCCCTCGGATGAGGTTTTGTTAAAAAGGGGCAGCCCGCCTGCGTGTTTTGCCTGTGTGACGAGCGCAAAATCACGTGGGCAATGTAGAATCGTGGGCAACAGGATTTCTAATGGCCTTAATTGGCCCTTTAATTGTTGGTAGGCACAGCTCCGATTCCCACATGCACCCACCAACCTCAATATTGCTCGTGTGCGCGATGACATCGGGACAAACGCCTGACGCCATTTTGCGCAATTTCACGTGCGTTTGGTCAGGTTTGCACCGGCCCGATCAAAGTATAACTCTGGCCCATGTTTTAACAGCACACGCAGCAGATCTTGCTTCTCACTGAATCTTATTGCTTTTCCCCGAGAACTTTGCAATGCCAACAAAGATGGTGAGGAACAGGAAACATTGCTTTCAAGTGTATGAAACTTCTGGAAGGTCCTTGTCTATTTTCTGCAGACAGCATTTTAAGTTGAAGATTTAGAAGGGAACACATTGAGGCTGGAGCCTGTTTTCATACACACAGGAGGCATTCCAGCAACAGGAAATCCTACACACGCCAACCTCATCCAAACAACCACCCAAACAAATTAATTAATTTTGGGTCATTACAGAGAGGTTTCTCTTTGAAAAGGAATGGGATCCCAATTCCTAGATCCTGGATCACTCCCTATCACTGCATTGCTGATCGAGATGCTGCTGCCTATGCCCAATCTGCCACTTATCGATGTGCATTTGGAGCCATCCTCTGTATTCCCCTGTTGGTAAAAGTGCATGTGATGTTTCGGAGGCACGATGGCAGGTTTTACAATCACAGATGATGAAAGGATAAAGGCTTTACTGCTCCCCGATGGAGAGGCTGAGCTGGAAGATATTTTTGATATATTCTAGAACCTGAACAAGATGAAAATGACTCAGCAAAGAATGCACTAACAATCTATTTCACACCCAAAACAATACACACTGTTAGGGGGAATACAGTAAGAATTTATTGAAAGGGAATTACTTAGAATCTCCAGGCAGACAGTGCCATCAAGTACATTAACAGTTAAGGGTTACCAGATGAACCTTGTACACCCTTAGGGCCTGTAATCACCAGAAAGACTCTGGGAACTAGGCTGGAGATGGAGGATAAAAACCAGATAGATTAAGTGTACATGTCAACAGACAAGGAAAGGATAGATGGTCCCAGCTTAGATAGAGGGAGAAGGCTCTGCCTGGGTGAAGGGGGGTGTATGTACCTAGAACCAGAGATATCTGTTTAATGTAAACCTATATGCTGACAAGGTTGGAATCTGAACAATGTTCTTGTACGTGATCAGTGATGTATAAATAAGCTATATACTTGGAATTTGAGTGTTACCTCAAACTACTTTGAGGTGGTTCTCTCCTTGCAATTGCTCGAATAAATGATCGTGACCTGTACCTGAGCCTCCTGTGGTTCGTTTGTCAAAGATACCACAACATTACTAAACAATTGACTTCAAATGTACTAAACAAGAAGCAAATGAGACAATTGACCAGTTTTGCATGTTATTGAGGCAACTAGTAACCAAATGTGACTTTGATGATGCTGCAAGTGTCAAGTAGGATATCAAAACACACAAAATTGTTTCCCCAACCACCACCCCTCCCCCCACAACCCTCCCCAAAAGGGTCGTCTGTCACTTGTTCTGTGTTGTTCTTTCACAGAGCGCTCACCCTTGTTCTGCTATTCACACATTCACACATTCTGCTTTCTTATCTTTATGCCACTATCAGCACCTCCTTTAGTCCTCACCACCACCATTAACACCCACTTTGTCTTTTTGTCCGTGACATCTCTGTCAATCTCTGCTTAGCCCCAACCTATCACTGACCTTCTATCCAGCTCCACCTGTTCCACCACCAACCCCCCTTAAACAATATAAATTTCATCATATTTAAACTTCTCTTCAGCTCTGAAGAAGAGCCAGACAGTTGTTGCTTTGCAGCTGGCATCCTGACACATGGACAATGGAATCACAGGAGTCGAACCTGGAATGTGCTAGTTACTGTAGGCAACCTCCATTTTAGTAGTTCTGGACTCTGAAGGCAATAGCAATGTTACTAACCCCTGCAGCTCTGACCAGCTTTCTGCCTTCACTCGAAACATTAACTCTGTCTCTCTCTCCACAGATGCTGTCAGACCTGCTGAGTTTTTCCAGCATTTTCTATTTCTATCTCAGATTTCCAGCATCCGCAGTATTTTGCTTTTAACAAACATTCAAAGGTTGTCTCTCTGGTCAACTGTGCTACAAAGCACCTCAAGACAGAAATAGGAGAGGAGGAGTGAGGAGAATGAGGGTGGAGGAAGTGGAGGGGGAGAGAGATGGAGGAGGAAGGAGAGAAGTGCAAATTGAGGGGACGGGGAAAGAGTGTGACAGGGAAGGGAGGGTGACACTGGAGCAGGACCAAGTCTCCCTGAGGTGGTTGGGGGTGCAGGTAATTTCCTTATGCATGAAGGAGAAGGGCCTTCTAAAGCATTGCACAGCATAAACCTTCGGCTTTGAGGAGTTTCATGTGTCTCCTCAGTGAGGAAGGTGTAGGGGAGACTGCGATAGGGGCAGAGGGTGGAGAGACTCTGTGTGTGTGTGTGTGTGTGTGTGTGTATCTCTGTGTGTGTGTCTGTGAAGATGTGGGTGTATGTGTGTTTGTGTGTGTAGCAACCTGGACACGGGGGAAGCCAGCAATGGCCGCGAAGCCTCTGGCTCACTCAGCCTGGCTGGCCTCGTCTGTACGGTAAAGAATAGAGGTCAGTACCCGCCTGAACAGAGCTTCTGTCACCAGCTTGACACAACTGTGGATGGCTGATTGGGAGACTCCACACAGATCCCCCACTGAGCCCTGGGAAGAGCCAGAGGCATAGAGATTGAGGGCCACTGTGACCTTCAGAGCCACTGACATGGGGTGTCCACCCACACAGTCAGAGCTGATCTCAGGCTCGATCATCTGACAAACGGAAGCAGAGCCTCCTTCGGCATTGCATCTCAGACATATTGAGGTAGCTGCATCTCCGCCTGTAAACCCTGGCAGTAGGATAGTGGCGTCTTCTGCGGCCCCTTCCGCCTTGGACTTCCTGTTGGCCCTGTGCCCCTTGTGCCTGCGCCTCTCCTCCCACAGGACCCTCCCCTGGAAGCTGCACTGGGACATCCGGCCTCCTCTCCCTAATCACAGAATCACAGAATCACTGTGCAGAAGAGGCCCTTTGGCCCATCGAGTCTGCACCGACACGTGAGAAACACCTGACCCACCTACCTAATCCCATTGACCAGCACTTGGCCCATAGCCTTGAATGTTATGATGTGCCAAGTGCCCCTCTCTTCCTCCTCAGAGGAGGTGCCTCCAGTGGAGACCACAATCCCCATTACCTGGGTAAGGGAAGACTGTCTGATACCTGGAAGGGTCCACACGGTCTGAATCCCCCAGGGGCCTGGCAGACAGCAATGAGCCCTGAAATGAAGCCTGGAAATGCTCAGAATGAAGCCCCGATCAGAGAATAAGCTGCCAAATACCAGTAAGTAACCAGCAGCAAACTACCTCCAAAACTCCTCATGACTCTGGGATGAGGTTTAGCAAATTGTTGGCTGCCCACCTGCCCGTTTTGCCCGTGCGACAAGCGCAAAATCATAAAATCTACTTAATTGCTTTTTTAATGAGCTTAACTGGCCTTGTGATTGGTGGTGGAGGCAGCTCTAACTCCCACACGCACCCGCCAACCGAAATATCACACAAGTACGTGATGATGTCAGGACAGTCAACCAACGTCATCACATGCTATTATATACTTGAGTAGGTCGGACGTGCGCCCACCCACTCAGCAAACAATTCGGCACTGTGCACGCGCGTGTGTGTGTCCATGTGTGTGTGTGTGTGTCTACGTGCGTGTGTTTGTGTGTGTCTGTGTGTGTGTCTGTGTGTGTGTGTATGTGTCTATGTGCATGTGTGTGTGTCTGTGTGTGTGTGTCTATGTGTGTGTGTTTGTGCGTGTGTGTGTCCGTGTGTGTGTGTCCGTGTGTGTGTGTCTGTGTGCGTGTGTTTGTGTGCGTGTGTGTCCGTGTGTGTGTGTCTGTGTGCATGTGTGTGGGTCTGTGTGCGTTTCTGTATGCCTGTATGTGTGTGTGAGTGTGTGTCTCTGTGTGTGTGTGTGTGTGTGTGTTTCTGTGTGAAAAGTCATTGGCAACCAGGATTAAGGAAAATCCCAAGGCCTTTTATACATATGCAAAAAGCAAGAGGGTAGCCAGGGAAAGGGTAGGCCCACTCAGGGACAGAGGTGGGAATCTGTGTGTGGAGCCAGAAGAAATGGGAGAGTTACTAAATGAATACTTCTCATCAGTATTCACCAAAGAGAAGGACTTAGCGGTCGATTTGTCTAGGGAAGAGTGTGTAGATAGCCTGGATCATGTTGAGATCAAAAATGAGGAGGTGTTAGGCGCCTTGAAGAATATTAAGGTGGATAAGTCCCCAGGGCCAAATGAGATCTACCCCAGAGTGCTGAGGGAGGCAAGGGAGGAGATTGCTGGGGCCTTTACAGAAATCTTTGTATCCTCACTGGCTATGGGTGAGGTCCCAGAGGACTGGAGAATGGCCAATGTTGTTCCATTGTTTAAGAAGGGTAGCAGGGATAATCCAGGAAATTACAGGCCAGTGAGCCTTAAGTCAGTGGTAGGGAAATTATTGGAGAGGATTCTTTGTGACAGGATTTACTACCATTTGGAAGCAAATGGGCGTATTAGTGAGAGGTAGCATGGTTTTGTGAAGGGGAGGTCGTGTCTCACTAACTTGATCGAGTTTTTCAAGGAAGTGACAAAGATGATCGACGATGGAAGGGCAGTGGATGTTATCTATATGGATTTCAGTAAGGCCTTTGACAAGGTCCCTCATGGCAGACTGGTACAGAAGGTAAAGTCACACGGGATCAGAAGTGAGCTGGCAAGATGGATACAGAATTGGCTTGGTCATAGAAGACAGAGGGTAGCAGTGGAAGGGTGCTTTTCTGAATGGAGAGCTGTGACTAGTGGAGTTCCGCAGGGATCAGAGCTGGGACCTTTGCTGTTTGTAGTATACATAAATGATTTGGAGGAAAATGTAACTGGGCTAATTAGTAAGTTTGCAGACGACACTAAGGTTGGAGGAGTTGCAGATAGTGAAGAGGATTGTCAAAGGATACAACGAGATATAGATCGGTTGGAGACTTGGGCGGAGAAATGGAAGATGGGGTTTAATCCAGACAAATGCGAGGTAATGCATTTTGGAAGGTCTAATACAGGCAGGAATTATACAGTAAATGACAGAACCCTTAAGTGCATCGACGGGCAGAGGGATCTGGGTGTACAGGTCCACAGGTCACTGAAAGTGGCAGCGCAGGTGGATAAGGTAGTCAGGAAGGCATATGGCATGCTTGCCTTCATTGGCAGGGGTATTGAGTATAAAAGCTGGGAAGTCATGCTGCAGCTGTATAGAACCTTGGTTAGGCCACACTTGGAATATTGCGTGCAATTCTGGTCACCACATTACCAGAAGGATATGGAGGCATTGGAGAGGGTGCAGAGGAGGTTTACCAGGATGCTGCCTGGTCTGGAGGTTATTAGCTATGAGGAGAGGTTGGAGAAACTTGGATTGTTCTCACTATAGCGACGGAGATTGAGGGGCAACTTGATAGAAGTTTACAAAGTTATGAGTGGCATGGATAGAGTAGATAGTCAGAAGCTTTTTCCCAGGGTGGAAGAGTCAATTACTAGGGGACATAGATTTAAGGTGAGAGGAGAAAACTATAGAGGAGATGTGCGGGGCAAGTTTTTTACGCAGAGGGTAGTGAGTGTCTGGAATTCGCTGCCAGAGGAGGTGGTGGAAGCAGGTACGATAGTGGTGTTTAAGAGGCAGCTTGACAAATACGTGAATAGGATGGGATTAGAGGGATACGGACCCTGGAAGTGCAAAATGTTTTAGTTGATGGGCAATATGATCGGCGCAGACTTGGAGGGCCGAAGGGCCTGTTCCTGTGCTGTACTTTTCTTTGTTCTTTGTTCTTTGTGTGTCTGTATGTGTGTGTCTACGTCTTGTGTGTGTGTTTGTCTGTGTCTCTCTCTGTGTTTGTTTGTTTGTCTGTGTGTGTTGCTTCTCAACAGTGTTGAGAGGTTGGAAATAAGCCACTGGGTGGGTGGAGAGGACTGAGGCTGGGGTTAGAAGTGGCCAATATTTTTTCTCATTGAGGTGAGTCAAGTTACCTCTCTTGCTCTTTGGGTCCCTTTCCCACAGATGTTAGATCTGCCTTCTACATTTTAGCCACTTGCAGCCTCTCTCTCTCTCTCTCTCTCTCTCCCCTCTTTCTCTCTCTCTCTCATTCTTTCCTAGTATATTGTGACACAGGAACTGACAGGAACATACCACAGGACTGGAGGTCTCTCAGTTCAGTGCAGACGGAAACCACAAACCACAGAGAGCAACAGTTTGGTTAAAACAAAGTTTTGCTGTTAGATTAAATAAATACCAGATTAATTAGGACAAATCTATCTGGGACTCTGAATACTTTTATACTGTAGTCACACTCTGTCTCATATCAACTGTTCCGGTCATAATTTACAGCTTGTCTGCAATCTTCAGACCATTCTAGAAATTCAGCTAAAGCTGATATAGGAAGATGACTGCTTGACACTAGTTCTATGAGAAATGAGGGCCTCCTCCTCTGGTTTCAGTGAGATGTTGCAACAACTCACAGCACATGTCTAAGGGACCTTGGTGAATTCCTGCAGTGCATCTTGTAGATGGTACACACTGCTGCTACTGTGTGTCGGTGGTGGAGGGTGTGAATGTTTGTGGATGTGGTGTCGATCAAGTGGGCTGCTTTGTCCTGGATGGTGTCAAGTTTCTTGAGTGTTGTGGGAGCTGCACTCATCCAGGCAAGTGGAGAGTATTCCATCACACTCCTGACTTGTGCCTTGTAGATGGTGGACAGGCTTTGGTGGGGAGTCAGGAGGTGAGTTACTCACCACAGGATTCCTAGCTCCTGACCTGCTCTTGTAGCCACAGTATTTATATGGCTAGTCCAGTTCAGTTTCTGGTCAATGGTAACCCCCAGGATTTTGATAATGGGGGATTCAGTGATGGTAATGCCATTAAATGTCAAGGGGTGATGGTTAGATTTTCTCTGGAGATGGTCATTGCCTGGCATTTGTGTGGTGTGGATGTTACTTGCCACTTGTCAGCCCTGAGCCTGGATCCCTCTATCTTAAAGCTGTCCCGCTCCACAGTTTCATGTCAAACTTTGTCTCAACCAAAACCTCAACAAAACAATTTTTATCTTTCTTTCAGCTCTGAAGGATTAGGAGCTTCAACAGCTCATGGATCCACCTGGATCCTTCTTCCGCCTCTCTCCCCTCTGACCCATCCATTTTTCTTATCTTGCCTCTTGCTGTGTAATCACAATACCCTCTGACCTTGCCCTCTCTGATGCTAAATGATCTGTCCACAGCAAAGGTCTCAGCATCACCCCCTTACGCCCCCTCCTCAGTGAATTTTAAGTTTGGTATGAAGCTGAACTCTTTTTCCATCGTCTTAACCACTTCGTTGGCCAAGGGTCTTCCTCTCGCTGAGCAGACCCTTTCACCCCTTTCATCCACCTCTCTCCATCTGGAACCCTCCCTCTCGCCTCTTATCCTCTCTAGATCCTTTCGTTGAAAACTGTCAGTGTGACATCGGCCGTCTCAATTTCTCTGCTCCTCTCACTCACTCTAACCTGTCTCCCTCTGAACCTCCTGCACTCTGTTTTCTCAGCTCCATCCCTAACACTGTCATTAACTGCTGCTGTTGTTTGGCACACTGACCTCTAGCAGACTGAATGCCAACTCTCCAACACCTCCTTCTACGTCCCTGGACTGTCCCATGACTGAACTCCAAGTTCAGTATTGTCACTGACCTCATAGCCTCCAGAGATCTTCCCATCACAGCCTCCAGCCTCATTCTCCCCCAACCTCAAACAGACCACTTCCACCTCCCTCACAAGGTCCACAAACAGGACTGCCCTGATAGACTCATCATTTCAGCCTGTCCCTGTCCCACTGGACTGGTTTTTGACTTTTCCCTTATCCAGTCTCTTCCCAGCTATATCTGTGATTCTTGCAATACCCTCTGTCACTTCAACCGTTTCCAATTCCCTGACCCTAACCAACTCTTTTCATCATTGATGTCCAATCTTCCTACACCCCCATCCTCCACCAGAACAGCCTGAGGACTCTCTGCTTCTTCACTGAACAGAAGCCCGAACAATCCTCATCCACCACCGCTCTCCTCTGCCTGGCTGAACTTGTTCTCACACTGAGCAACTTCTCCTCCAACTCCACTCACTTCCTCCAAGTAAAAGGCGTTGCTCTGGGAAACCATTAGGGTTGTAGCTATACCTCCCTTTTTCCTGAGATATGTGGAATATTCCTTGCTCCAGTCCTACTGAGATCTCCTCCCTCACCTCTTTTTTCCAGAAGTTTCTGGCTGTTACCCGGCACTGGAAAATTTAATCAACTTTACTTCCAAATTGCGACCTTCTCCCACCTTCACATGGTCCATCTCAGACTCTTCCTTTCCCTCCCTAAACTTCTCTGCCACCTTTTCTGGCTATGGGCCAATTTTCACTATAAACTCATTGAATCCCACAGTTACCTGGACTGCCCTTCCTCACACCCTGCTTCCTGTAAGGTCCCCATTCCCTTCTCCCAGTTTCTCCATCTCCATCAGTTCTGATAAATCAAGCTTCCATACCAGTGCATCTGATATATTTACCTTTGTTACCCCCACCCCCCCCACTTTGGTTGACAGGGCCCTCGATTGTGTCCGCTCCATTTCACGCAATTCTGATCTAATCCTTTCGCCTTCCTCCCAGGACCACATTAGGGTCCCGCTAGTCCTCAAATTCCACCCCACCTGACTATCATCCATCACCGTTTCAACCACTTCCAGTGTGATGCTACCACCAAGCTCATCTGTCCCTCCCCTCCCCTTTCGGCATTCCCCTGTTCCACTCCTCAATCATCCCTTTCCCACGGCATCCCCCTCCCCATGCAAATGCAGGAGATGCAATACCTGACCTTTTTCCTCCTCTCTCCTCGCAGCTCATAGCCCCAAATAACTCTACCAGGTGAAACAGGGGTCTATGTGTAATTTTTCAATTTAGTAAAACGTGTTCACGACTCACAATGCATCCGTTTGATTTCGGGCTGACCAATTGCGGATTGGGTGAACGTTTTGTGGAACATCTCTGTCCTATTCGCAAGCATGATCCCGAGATTCCTGTTGCTTGACATTTCGAATCTTCACCTTGCTTCCTCTCTGGCCTCATTGTCCTCAACACTGTGCAGTGTTCCCGTGAAACTCAGGGGAGAGCATCATACCTTATGCTCAGACATTTTACAAGCATTTCAGACTCAATACTGGGTTTAACCATTTCACACGCTAATCTCGTGCCCCTATTTTGTTTCCTGTTCTTCTTTGCAGGTTTTGGCTTTGCTGGATTCATGAGGTTTTGCAATCAGAAAGAAGGTGGTTGACTTACCTGCAAGACTGACTAACCCATGGTGATGCTGTGGGTCCATTATTTGCTAAATCACACCACATGCACAAAAGCAGATCCAAGCATTTGTGAACATGCAGTCCCAGCGTGTTACTCACTCTGACAGGCCCCATCATTTCCCAGTGACACTTCCAGTCAGCTAGATAATGGGGGCGATAGTGGCGTGGTGATAATATCACTGGACTAGTCATCCAGAGGCCCAGGCTAATGCTCGGGGGACACACGTTCAAACCCCACCATGGCAGCTGGTGGAGTTTAAGTTCAGTTTACTACCTGCTGATTTTCACATACCGCCCTCCCTCAGCTGATGAATCAGTGCTCCTCCGTGTTGAACATCGCTTGGAGGAAGCACTGAGGGTGGCAAGGGTGCAAAATGTACTCTGGGTGGGGGACTTCAATGCCCATCTCCTAGAGTGTCTTGGTAGCACCACTAATTACCGAGCTGGCCGAGTCCTAAATGATATAGCTGCTAGACTGGGTCTGCGGCAGGTGGTAAGGGAACCAACAAGACAGAAAAACATATTTGACCTCATCCTCACCAACCTGCCTGCTGCAGATGTATCTGTCCATGACAATATCGGTAGGAGTGACCACCGCACGGTCATTGTGGAGACGAAGTCCCACATTCATATTGAAGATACCCTCCTTCGTGTTGTGTGGCACTACCACCGTGCTAAATGGGATAGATTTCAAACAGATCTAGCAACCAACAGCAGCATTTTATACAACCACAATTTATAACCTCATGGCCCAGCATATCCCCCACTCTACCATTACCATCAAGCCAGGGATCAACCCTGGTTCAATGAAGATGCAGGAGGGCATGCCAGGAGCAGCACCAGACATACCTAAAAATGAGGTGTCAACCTGGTGAAACTACAATGCAGGACTACTTGCATCTAAACAGCATAAGCAGCAAGTGATAGACAGAGCTAAGCGATCCCACAACCAATGGATCAGGTCTAAGCTCTGCAGTCCTGCCATATTCAGTTGGTGTGGACAATGGTGGTGGACAATTAAACAACTCACTGGAGGAGGCTCCACAAATCTCCCCATCCTCAATGATGGAGGAGCCCAGCACATCAGTGCAAAAGATAAGGCTGAAACATTCGCAACAATCTTCAGCCAGAAGTGCCGAGTGGATGATCCATCACGGCCTCCTCCAGAGGTCCCTAGCATCACAGATGCCAGTCTTCAGCCAAATCGATTCATTCCACATGATATTAAGAAACAGCTGAAGGCACTGGATACTACAAAAGCTACAGGCCCTGACAATATTCCGGCAATAGTACTGAAGACTTGTGCTCCAGAACTTGCCGCGCCCCTAACCAAGCTGTTCCAGTACAGCTACAACACTGGCATCTACCCTGCTATATGGAAAATTGCCCAGGTATGTCCTGTACACAAAAAGCAGGACAAATCCAACCCAGCCAATTACCGCCCCATCAGTCTACTCTCCATCATCAGTAAAGTAATGGAAGGGGTCATCAACAGTGCTATCAAGCGGCACTTACACAGCAATAACCTGCTCACTGACGCCCAGTTTGGGTTCCGCCAGAGCCACTCATGTCCTGACCTCATTACAGCCTTGGTTCAAACATGGACAAAAGAGCTGAACTCCCGAGGTGAGGTGAGAGTGACTGCCCTTGACATCAAGGCAGCATTTGACTGAGTGTGGCATCAAGGAGCCCTGGCAAAACTGGAGTCAACGGGAATCAGGGGGAAAACTGTCCAGCTGGTGGTGTTCCCATCTGTCTGCTGCCCTTCTCCTTAGATGGTAGAGGTCGTGGTTTTCCACTGGTTGGAGTCATAGCTAGCACAAAGGAAGATGGTTGTGGTAGTTGGAGGTCAGTCATCTCAGCTCCAGGACATCACTGCAGGAGTTCCTCAGGGTAGTGTCCTCGGCCCAACCATCTTCAGCTGCTTCATCAATGACCTTCCTTCCATCATAAGGTCAGAAGTGGAGATGTTCACTGATGGTTGCACAATCTTCAGCACCATTCGCGACTCCTCAGATACTGAAGCAGTCCATGTCCAAATGCAGCAAGACCTGGACAATATCCGGGTTTGGGCTGACAAGTGGTAAGTAACATTCATGCCACACAAGTGTCAGGCAATGACCATCTCCAACAAGAGAGAATCTAACTATCTCCCCTTGACGTTCAATGGCATTACCATCGCTGAATCCTCCATTATCAACATCCTTGGGGTTGCCATTGGCCAGAAACTGAACTGGACTAGCCATATAAATACTGTGGCAACAAGAGCAGGTCAGAGGCTAGGAATCCTGCGGTGAGTAACTCACCTCCTGACTCCCCAAAACCTGTCCACCATCTACAAGGCACAAGTCAGGAGTGTGATGGAATACTCTCCACTTGCCTGGATGAGTGCAGCTCCCACAGCACTGAAGAAGCTCGACACCGTCCAGGACAAACCAGCCTGCATTATTGACACCACATCCACAAACATTCACTCCCTCCGCCACCGACGCACAGTAGCAGCAGTGTGTACCATCTACAAGATGCACTGCAGGAACTTACCAAGGCTCCTTAGACAGCACCTTCCAAACCCACGACCACTGCCACCTCGAAGGACAAGGGCAACAGATAGATGGGAACACCACCACCTGGAAATTCCCCTCCAAGCCACACACCATCCTGACTTCGAAATATATCACCGTTCCTTCACGGTCACTGGGTCAAAATCCTGGAACTCCCTCCCTAACAGCACTGTGGGTGTACCTACACCACATGGACTGCAGCGGTTCCTCAACCATGACCCCTGTCTCCATATGTAGATTCTTTTCTTTCTCCTTAATTGTCCCCACTCCTGCTCTTCCTGCCATTTTACCCCTAATACCCATCCGGTGGGTTGCTCCTGAAATTGTAATGGATGTGGTCTGTCTGGACAGGGAAGAATCCGGTCAAGATGATCGAAACCTTTAAGATCCTGAAGGGGCCTTGACAGGGTGGATGTGGAGAGAACGTTTCCTCTTGTGGGAGAATCTGGAATCAGGGGTCACTGTTTAAAAATAAGGGGTCGCTCAATTAAGATAGAGATGAGGAGAAATGCTTTCTCTCAGAGGGATGTGAATCTCTGGAACTCTCTTCCTCAAAAGGCAGTGGAAGTAGAGATTTTGAATATTTTTAAGGCAGAGCTAGATAGATTCTTCATTAACAAAGGGGTGAAAGGTTATCGGGGGTAGGCAGGAGGTTACAGTCAGATTGGCCATGATCTTATTGAATGGCAGAGCAGGTTTGAGGGACCGAGTGGCCTACTCCTGCTCCTAATTCGAATGTTTGTATGTTTGCTGCAGCTAACACAGCGGGCAGAGTTTTCCATTACTGAAACTAAGCGCATTGACGGGTGATTTTGGCAGCGCCCACCCAACTGGCCAGAGCATCGAGGACTCACGCCCAATTCCACACTTGAAGGGACATTAATTATGCAAAGGCGCCCATCAGTTCCAATCACCTGGCGAGTCGAGAGCTGATTCGTCCGCCCGCCATCAGCTGGTGTGTTTGAAGGTTCGGGCGCCATGTTCAAAATCCAATCCAGCACATAACCGCACTCTCTCCAGCCCACCAGGGATGTCCACAACCCATAACAGAAAGGCCAAGAGCCTCAGGATGAAGCCTGCACCCCACTCCACCCACCAGGCCCTCCAGGTCTTGGTCAGAGGGCTGCAGGTACACAGGCAAATGCTCTATCCCAGGGATGGCTCCAGGAAGCACAATGGCCTGGGAGGCTTGACAGAGCAGGTCAGTGTGGCTGGCCAGTGCAGGAAGAGGATGAATGGTTTCATCCGCTCTGCCAGGGTAAGTCATCCTACAACTCCCTCCAATTAACTCTCATCCTGGCATCACGCACTCAAACGGCTCCTCTCTTCAGGGATCTCACACAACCATTAGCGGGGGACACATATCCACACCCATTCTCTCATCGAGACTTTCACATCACCACCATCCCATTGATCATGTTGCTCACACTCCATCCTCTGGCCCCTCTGGAGAGGGCTCACCACACACACAGGGGACACACACAGGGGACACACACAGGGGACATGCATCTCACCCAAACTCTGCTCCATCCCTCCACATCACATCACCTGCCTTTCTTACTTCTTCACACAGGCCAAGCTGATGTACAACAGGCGCGAGAGATCGCAGACCGGGGGAGGGACAGACAACATCACTGCCCTCAGTGTGTCTGAGGAGGCTGCAGCTGAGCTGGCTGGGGGGGTGGGGGGGGACAGGGATCACTCCTGTGGGGAAGGGGAGATCAGCCTCTCACCCCAACCCAGTACAGATCACAGTCCCGTCACCTCATCAAATCCTGACATTCACAGTGAGTCACGTGCAGTCCTATCCAGCTCATGCTCATTAACTGAAACTCTCTTTTCTATTTTCTAGGCACCAGCAGATTGAGGCCCTTAAGCCAGTGTGAGCCCATAGGCTTTATCCGAGGAGGAAGCTCTGGAAGAACCATCCCAGCGCTCACACACCCCCTCTACCAGCTCAGAGACACACATGTCAGTGGGGCCTAGCTCTGGATGAGGCTCAGGCTCAGTTTCTGGGGAACACCTCACTGACCCGTCCCCGCAGCAGTTGGAGGCAGGGACAGCCCAGGCCTCTGGCACTCGGAGGGCTGCTGGAGACCAGCCACCCGCTCGGTCCGAGTCAGATGATGAGCCTCTGGAATTCGCCACCAAATCAATGCTGAAGATGCAACGACAGGCAGCAAACATCAAGCAGAGACTCAGCAGCCACTCAGCAGACTAGAGCAAACGATGGAGGGGTCCATCCACGTTCTGTCTGATGTTGTGGCTCCAACAGGCGAGCGGCTAGAGGTCACCATGGGAAGGCTGGTGACCACCATGGAGACCTTGGACCAGCAGGCCTTGCCGGATTTACACTCGGTCCTGCACTCCATGGCCACACACCCATTAAGATGTAGGCGACATGGGGACGAGGCACCTTGACCCCTCTCCAGGTGCAGCATCTCCTGCAGGAGTCAGGACGGGGCACCCACAGGGAGGATGAGTGTCAGCCGGACACCCCGGGGCCCTCCTCTCAGGACACTCCAAGGGTGAGCAGCCGCTCACCGCCCCCTCTGCCTGTGACCCCATCCACTCCAGCTTCTCAGGCTGCCAATGGCACCCCTGCCCCTGAGCAGGAGACCCTTATCAGCCTTCCTCCCCGTCAGTGACAGTGTCCCACTGTGAGATTCACATCCTCGTGATGTCAAGCTCAGTTGAACTGGTATCCGCACCCCCGGTGTGATGTCAGGGAGATGTGTTTAAACCTTTATTTGAAGTGTGTGGTTTCTAACCCTCCTTCCTCAAGGAACACCATTGAGCGAGGGCAGCTCCTCAGCGTTGATATACTAGAGACATTTGTGTCTCCTCAGTGGTAGTGACAGAAGGAAAGACACACACGGGAGGAGGAGATCCCTGGGCATGTCCACATCTCAGTCGCAGCAGTGTTTACATCATTTGATGGTGGCGAAGGCTTCAAGTCTTCTCTCACATCGCTCTTGTTCCTAAGTGGGCTCCCAGGTCCGAAAGTGAACTCACTCACAGGGCCCTATGGACCAAAGCAAAGATCGCGGCCTGGCTATTCATGAGGTCAGAGCACCCAAGTGTGAATGCGGGACTCGTTCTCGCTGCAAGTGGGTGGGAGGTGAAAGAAAATGGCATTGAGGGCTTGGAGAGATGTGGTCATATTCCCTCACTTAACTTTACTCTCCCTGGAACCTGTCACAAGCACGTCTCCCACGTCTTCCTTCCTCCATGGTGTGATCGCACTCATACTGACCCTCAGCAGCCTCGGGGGTTGGGGGGGGGATTCCTGGCCCCTGCAGGTCTTCATCCTCCGGTGAGCTCTCATCCTCCTCCAGTTCATCCTCTGGCAGGGGTTCACCTCTTTGCATTGCCAGATTGTGAAGGGCGGTGATGATGTGGGAAACCCTGTCGGGGGTGTATTGGAGTGAGCCACCTGAGTGGTCCAAGCATCTGAAGCACATCTTCAGAAGCCCTGTGGTCTGCTCTGTAAGGGAGCGTGTGGAGCTGTGATCAGCATTGTACCTCCCCTCGGAATGACTCTGAGGGTGATGCACCAGTCATCAGCCAGTGTTTCAGTGGGTACCCCTTATCCCCAAGCACCATCCCTGCAGATGTAATGGTCCCTCGAAAATCTCCGGCACCCGGGAGTGACTCAGGATGTAGGAATCATGGTACCTCCCAGGGTACCCTGCACAGACGTGCAGTATGTGCTTCTGGTGATCACACATTAGTTGCATGTTGATGGAATGATAGCCCTTGTGGTTTATAAACATTAGGGGCTGTTGCCATGGAGCCTGTATAACCACATGGGTGCAGCCTATTGCACCCTGTACCCTGGGGAAACCTGAGATGGCAGCAAAGCCAGTGAATTTCGCAGCCTGGCTACCTTCATCCAGAGCAAACAGCACAGCTTCCCCGTTAATCCTCGGAAAGAACCAGAGGCAAACAGATCTTCACGAAGAATATGGCATATGCGATGTACCCCAGAGCTCGGGCCAATGCAGACATGCACGGCTTTGCCTGTCACTCATTTGTAAACAGGAGACTCTTCTGCAATAAGCCCTAGGTCTGGTGAGTTGCCCCCATTGTCTGGGTCTCTCCTCCTGACCCTCCTGTTCATGCTCTGGCTCTGTTTGACCATGTCCCTCCTGCTGGAGCTGTGTGCAGAGTCGCCTCTCTCTCCTTTGTCTCCTCCATTGCATTAGGACCCTGACAAAGGCAGCATTGAGCCCTGGACCCATATCTGCTTTTGCCTTCTCTCTGAAAGGAAACATTGAAGACATTAATGATTCAAGGGGCAGGAAGGAGAAGTTCAGAGGATGACGCGTTTGGAGACTGTAAGGATCTATAGTTTTTGCTACCCTACTTGCCCGGTGGCTGATGCTGCCTTGTCCCTGAGACACTAACACACACATCGAGAAGACCAAGATGGTCAAGATATGTAACATCTTGAGCAAAAACAGAAAATGCTGGAAAAACTCAGCAGGTCTAACAGCGTCCGTGGTGAGAAAAACAGAGTTAACGTTTCGAGTCCAGTTTCAGAGCTAAAAAAGCCTCCTGTTCACTCCTGTGGCAACAAGAGGTTAGAGGGTGACCCCAGAAAGGCTCCCCTCATGTTTGCCCTTCCTCCTGTCTGCCATTCCACAGCCTTCCCTCCCCATTGCCCCCCTCGTGTCCATCAACCTCGCCTCACAGCCCACTCCCCCGGTGAAATGCTAATCTCTGACAGTGGAGGCCTACATGAGTACCAGGGCGCAGTAGTGTTCCCCAGGGCAATGTAGGCAAAGAGCAGGAGTCCCAGCATCACAGCAAGACCTGCGCGGCGCTACGGCAGCTCGGCTATGGATGTCCCACTCACCTCGAAGTTACCAGTGAGCTGAGGTTCGACGTGTGCACATCCACCCCTTCTCAAACGGGTTTGAGGCCGACACAATTTCCCGTTGGCATGAGGGAAAGTTGGAAAGTCTAACAAGATTCCGGCGAGCGACTCTTTTAATGAACATTCATGACACGTTAACGAATGCCAGTGCCGTTCACACCACTGGTCAGCAGGATAACTGACCCACCATTAACACACCATCAGGAGAATCGCAAGCTGCTTTTACGCTAGAGGATTTCCGACTTTTTGCCGGCCGCTGGATTCTCCGCTCCCGCCCACCACAAAACCCGCCGTGGGGGGATGGGGAAATTCCGCCCGATGTGTGGGCAGAGCTGGTGTACCTGCCCAGCAATATATATTTGTAAACCATTGTGTGCGGGAACCAGAAGGTATATGGTAATACGGGGGTTAGTTAAGGGACAGGAATATTTGGGACCTGGTGTCCCGAGTGTTTTGGTATTCAAGATAGACTTGAGGATAAAAAGTAAAAGGAAGACAATTTCAAAAGTTGAATTTTAGATAAGCTGATTTAGCAGGTGTGAGACATCGGAAAGGTGACATCAGAATAGGTAACAACAAGAGCAGCAATGTACATTTACATAGCACCTTTTATGTCGTCAAACAGTCCACAGAACTCCACAGGAACATCAGGAATAGGAGCAGGAATGGCCCTTCGAGCCCGATCCGCTATTCTATGAGATCATGTTTGATCTTCTACTTCACCCCCATTTTCCTGCACTATCCCCGTATCCCTGGATGTTTTTAATATGTAGAAATCTATCGATCTCAGTCTTGAACATACTCAGCGACCGAGCCTCTACAGCCCTCTGGGGCAGAGAATTCCAAAGATTCACCACCCTCTGAGTGAAGAAATTCCTCCTCATCTCAGTCCTAAATGACCTGCCCCTTATTCTGAGATTGTGTCCCTGCCTCCAGACACCTCCCCCAGCCGGGGAAAACATCCTTCCTGCATCTACCCCGTCGAGCCCTGTGAGAATTTTGTATGTTTGAATGAGATCACCTCTCATTCTTCTAAACTCCAGAGAATAAAGGCCCAGTCTGTTTAACCTTTCCTCATAGGACAATCCCTCCATCCCAGGAATTAATTTAGTGAACCTTCGTTTCACTCCCTCTATGGCAAGTATATCTTTCCTTTGGTAAGGAGACCAAAACTGTACACAATACTCCAGGTGTGGTCTCACCAAGGGTCTATATAATTGCAGCAAGACATCTTTACTCCTACACTCAATTCCTCTTGTAATTAAGGCCAACATATAACTTGCCTTCTTAATTGCTTGTTGTACCTGCATGTTAACTTTCAGTGACTCATGAACAAGGACACCCAAATCCCTTTGAAGTTCAACACTTCCCAGCCTCTCACCATTTAAGAAATACTTTGTATTTCTGTTTTTCCTACCAAAGTGGATAACCTCATGTTTCTCCACATTGTATTCCATCGGCCAAATTTTTGCCCACTTACTTATCGTCTCCAAATCCTCTTGAAGCATCTTTGCATCCCCCTCACTACTCACACTTCCACCTAGTTGTGTGTCATCTGCAAACTTAGAAATATTACACTTAATCCCCACATCCAAATCATTGTAGATGGTGAATAGCTGGGGCCCAAGCACTGATCATTGCAGCACCCCATTAGTCACAACCTGCCAACCTCAGAATGACTCATTTATTCCTACGCCCTGTTTTCTGTCGGTTAACCAATTCTCAATCCATGCCAGTAAATTAACCCAACCCCATGTGCTCTAATTTTGTTTACCAACCTCTTGCGTGGGACCTTATCAAAAGCTTTCTGAAAATCCAAATGTAATACAGCCTTTTATCTATTCTGTTCATTACATTCTCAAAAAAACTCCAACAGGCTTGTTAAACATGATTTTCCTTTTGACTCTGCCCAATCCTAACATTATTTTCTAAGTGCCCTGTTAACACATTCTTTATAATAGATTCTAGCATTTTCCCTTCTACTGATGTCAGGCTAACAGGTCTGTAGCTCCCGGTTTTCTCTCTCCCTCCCTTCTTAAATAGGGGGGGTTACATTTGCCACCCTCCAATCTGCAGGAACCATTCCAGAGTCTATAGAATTTTGAAAGATCCACTATCTCCACAGCCACCTCTTGCAATACTCTGGGATGGAGATCATCAGGCCCAGAGTATTTATCTACTTTAAGTCCCATTAATTTCTCTAGTATTTTTGTTTTTACTAATATTATTATCTTGCAGTTCCTTTTTTACATGAGTCCCTTGACTCTCTATTTCTGGAAGGTTTTTAGGATCTCCCTCTGTGAAGACGGACACAAAGTATTTGGAAAAACTCAGCAGGTCTGGCAGCATCGGTGGAGAAGAAAAGAGTCGACGTTTCGAGTCCTCACGACCCTTCAACAGAACTGAGTGTAGTTAGGAGAGGGGTGAAATATTTCATATTTCATATTTCACCCCTCTCCTAACTATACTCAGTTCTGTTGAAGGGTCGTGAGGACTCGAAACGTCGACTCTTTTCTTCTCCGCCGATGCTGCCAGACCTGCTGAGTTTTTCCAAGTAATTCTGTTTTTGTTTTGGATTTCCAGCATCCGCAGTAGTTTTTTGTTTTTGACACAAAGTATTTGTTCAGTTTCTCTGCCATTTCCTCATTGCCCATTATAAATTCTCCTAGCTCCGTTTGTAATGGACCCACATTTGTTTTTGCTAATCTTTTCCTTTTTACAAACCTAAAGAAGCTTTCACAGTCGGTGTTTCTCGCTAGTTTACTCTCAGATTCTATTTTCCCTTTCTTAATCTGTTTCTTGGTCCTCCTTTACAGAATTCTAAAACTGCACTGAATTCTCAGGCTTACCTCGTTTTTGGCAACTTTAAATGCCTCTTCCTTTAATCTAAAACAACCCTTGATTTCTTTCATCAGCGACAGTTGGAATACTTGGGTTTTTATGCGTTAAATGAATGTACTTTTGTTGCAAACTATGTATTAGCTCTTTAAATGTTAGCCATTGCCTGCCTACTGTCATACCTGTTAACGTAGTTTCCCAATCCACTATAGCCAATTTGTTCCCCAGACCTTCATAGTTTCCTTTGTTTAGATTTAAGGCTGTTATGATCCCAGCTGAGGTTATCCTTGGACAAGCCTGATCCCAGAGTGGAATGCAGCTTGTTAGATCTTAACTTTTATTTGTTTGTTTAAATACGTGGAGAGTAGCTACTGAACAGAGTCGCAGGAGTCCGCTGATTAACTTTTTACAAAAGAATAAAACATTTATTCAACAAGAAAAGATGAACTATATTACAATACTCTTTCACCTTTACAGATATATACATATAACACAAGTCACAAATGTATCTTATACTTTTGTGTCCACAGTAAGTACACTGTCCATGTACTAATAGGCACCCTGTGGTCAGACACACCACATTCTGAAACCAAGTGACAGATGCCACCTCAAACAGATGCTATGGGTCTCTCCTCAACTCTCCCTAGACGCTTGTCACATCATGGGCCAACCAGTCTCACTGAATTCCATCCTTCACATGAGGGTTTCCAACCTCCACTCGCCGAGAACTTGCTTTGGAATCTTGTCCCGAATCGATGTTTTCTCACAGATGCCTTCCGCAAGTGTTCACCTCCAGGGCTTTGAACTCTTCTTCTGATGTTCCTCTTCCCTGGGTCACCACATACACACAAGCTGTCTTCCACGCACTCTCTCTCACTGACTCAGCCGACAACAGTACCCACTGCTTCACATGCCCATAGCAAAGAGTTACAGACCTTCAGTTGTCTCTTTGAACCTTCTTGCCTCTTGCAAGCTGTTCTCACTTTAAATCTGCTTTCTGCAGCTTTTGTCTCTTTAAATCTGAAGCTTGGAGTCTTTCTCTCTGCCCCTCACTCTTAACTTCACTCAACAGGACCTTCTGCAGGCTCCTGTCCTTCCTTTGACTACAAGGTCTTCTTTGGACTTTTCCCTCTTCCACTCCCTTACATTTTTGGGGTTTTTCTTCACCTGGGACATTTTTGTTCTTTTGAGAAATCTGCAGTTTACCCTCCAGGTGTCCAGTCTCTTTGGGGTCCTGGCTTCAACTGAACTTAAAACTGCTGTTTTTTTAGTTCTATGTGTATGTCTATGCGAGGAACCTGCCTATCTGGTCCCCTGACAGCACTGTTTTTCTACTCTTGTGTGGTTACCTTATAGCAGTCTTAAATTCCTCTTTAGAAATGCAAGCAGCCTTTTAAAGTGAAACTAAAACTCCATTTGACCTCTCTTGACTCACACAGATACAGAAATACAAATCAAACTTAAACTTTAAAGCTAAAACTAATTCCTAACACCCACAAATACAAATATAACATACTTAAACTATCTCTAGTTCCTAACAAGGCCCTAGTCTCTGATTGAGATTTATCACTTTCAAACTTAGTGTAAAATTCTATCATATTATGGTCACTCTTTCCTAAAGAGTCCTTTACAATGAGATTATTAATTAGCCCCTTTTTATTGCACAATATTAGATCTAAATTAGCCCATTTCCTAGTTGGTTCCTCAACATAATGCTGTAGAAAACCATCTTCATACATTCCATGAGTTCATCCTCCACAATATTAGTACTGTATTACCCTTGTGATACACCTTTAATTTCCTAATTTATACTGTGATTTACATTACCACTGCTGATTGATGGCCTGTAAATAACTCCCACCAATGTTTTCTGACCCTTGCTGCTTCTTAGTTCCACCCAAGCTGATTCTACATCTTGATCTTTAGAACTAAGGCCGTCTCTCACTGCAGTACTAATGCCCTCTTTCATTAACAGAGCTACCCCACCACCATTTCCCAGCTTCCTGTCCTTTCTGAATGTCACATACCTTTGGATATTCTTGTCCCAGTTTTGGTTTTCTTGTGGCCATGTCTCTGTAATGACTTCAGGTCATACATATGAATTTCTAATTGAACTGACAATTCATTTGTTTTATTGTGAATTCTGCGGGCATTCAGAAATAGAGTCCGTAATTCAGTTCTTTCAATGTTTTTGTATACTCTGGCCCTATCTGCTAGCACCGCTTAAGTTTGCAATCACTGTCCTTTCCTGCTATACTCTGATTATCATTATCTTTATTTCTACCTTGATCATTTCCCTTTAACTTATTCATGCTTCCCCTACATGAAGACATCTGCCTGTTTATTTAGTTTAAAACCCTCTCTACTTCCCTAGTTAAATGACTCACTAGAACATTGGACCCTGTACGGTTTGAGTAAAGACCATTCCAATGGTACAGGCCCCCACTTTCCCCAGTACTGGTGCCAGTGCCCCACAAACCGGAACCCACTTCTCCCACAGCAATCTTTGAGCCACGCATTTACCTCTCTAATCTTATTCACCCTCAACGAATTTGCATGTGGCTCAGGTAATAACCCAGATATTACCACATTTGAGGTTCTGCTTTTTAATTTAGTGTCTAGCTCCTCTTACTCTCCTCTTTCTTAGTCTTATCTATGTCATTGGCACCTACACGGACCACTCCCATTGCAAGTTTCTCTCTAGCCCTGAGCAGATGTTCTTAGCCCTGGCACTGGGCAGGCAACACAGCTGTCTGGACTCCTGCTCACGACTGAAGAGAACATTATCTATCCCCCTGACTATGCTGTCCCCTATCACTACCACATTCCTCTTCACTCCCCCGACTTGAAGGACATCCTTCACCATGGTGCCTTGGCCAGTCTGCTCATCCCCCTTGCATTCCTCCTCCTCCACACAGCACCTCGTACCTGTTAGGCAATGTCAGGGGCTGAGGGTCCTCTATTATTACGAGCTGATTGTCCTTCCCTGCCTGACTCACTGTCACACCCTCCTGTCCCTGATCATTAACCAACTCTAAAATTTTGCCTAACCCAAGGGGAGTGACTGCCTCCTGGAACAAAGTGCCCAGGTAACTCTTCCCCCTCCCTGATGCCCCACAGTGTTTGCAACTCAAGACTTCAGCTCAGCAACTCTGAGCCAAAGTTGCCTAAGCTGCAGGCACTTGCTCCAGATGTGGCTGCCTGGGATTGCAGTGCATTCCACAGATACCCACTTGCAGTCACGGCACACCACCAGCCCTGCGTTTCTGTCCAACCGTACTTATTTAATTAGTCAATTAGTTAATAATTAACACAGATAAAGTATTAGAAAGTTGCACTCACCGAGCTTGGAGGCAAAGGAAGAAAACTCACTAACTACCGGAGGCTGAAAAAAAGGAGCATTTCTTTGCCCCTGTGTCCCTCATTCACACCTGAACCAAATTCCCAGCTCCTCACCCAATCCACGTCTCCCTCAGGCCTGGTCTGGTGTCCGCGCTCCCCTTGCTGAAGATTAGGAAATAGTGTTTGACACCCAGCCCACAGAAAGATCCAGAGAGGGACCTGGCACACTCAGCAATGCTGACTGAAGAAGAAGGAGAAATTGCTGAAGTATATAAGCATTTTTATTTAACAGTGTTCACAAAAGGAATGGGGGGGAATGGAGAAATAGCGGAATTGGGACACAGTTTTGAAGGTGAATGGCGACAGAAACATTTCAAAATCACAAGAGAGGACATGTCGGCAGCTAAGGCTCCTGGTAACCTTCAACCAAGGGTCACATGACTGCAAATTGTCTTGTGGATGTTTTTCAGGGCTTACCGGGCCCTGGTCAGGGTCAACACAACCACCTAGAATGAGCTTGTGGATGGAAAGGCTTTGTTTCAAAGGCGAATGGTTCAGGGAGATGCAGAGAAGGATGGGTGGGAAGTGGGAGGGCTGAGTGGGCCGGGGGAGATGTCGGAAAGTTGCATTAATATTACACCTTTCACTGCCTCAGGACATCCCATCATCAAACCAAGGTGAACTGTCAAATTTGAGAGCTGTAAACCTCACCCATGTTGTTAGGATAATGTGTGATACTATGATAAGGGTTTAAATGGGGCAGCATTTTCAGGGACGTGAGTTAACATGAGGCAGCGAGCATAGCTTTTAGAGTGGGATATACTGCTTCATTGGATTTCCTAGAGAAGACAGACCAGGTGGCTGGGAGAGAGAGACAGTGGCTGTTGTCAACTTGAATTTCAAGGTGTCACATATAGAACACATTTCAGTCACATACACAAAACATGTTTCAGAGTCTGCCTGGCATCAGTCTGAATTCTTCCTGTATATCTTACCATTCATCCCACTCGTGCTTTTGTCTGTCCCTCATAAAATATAAGGAAAATATTTGCTAAACTGAAGCTTAAGCTACAGTTCTGATGTTTATAAAGCTTGGGTTAAAGTCTGAATAACAGGGTGAGCTCAATTTGTCCATCTGGTTTACCAGCCACTCGAAAAAGCTGCCTGGATTTTCTGTGTTTCTTTGATAGTTTTAGAATGATTTTGATCTCTTTTTTCCATTTTAATTGCACTACCCCTGTTTTATCCGCACCCCCCCCCACCCCCCACCCCACCACCTTCACGTTATTAGCTCCCAAAGCACTGTGTCTGCGAGAATGGGTCAGGTTCCGGTCAGCTGCAGTTCACCTCCGCTGCTGAGTCGGGCCTAGCTTGTACTCTGAGGCCTCCCATTTCCCTAACACTGAGTGTATAAGAGGCAGAAACAGACTTCCACCCAGGTACGAGATCCCACTGACACCTCTCTGCATTTCCCCCTAGCTGAGGGGCCGGGTGGGTGGGTCGGGTGTACATTGGGAACTATAGAATTCAGCTGTTGAGGTGCTGCAGGGTATCTGGAATCCAGGCCTTCCCTCTAGCTTCATCCTTGTAAAAGCCATAGACGGTGAAGTTATGAAGCCTTTAAGTTCAGTGCTCCAGAGTGAGCAGAGTTTCTACAGAAAACATTCTTTCTCTCATTCTAATAACGATTGGCTGACATGTTAGTGTGTTCTGCCACTCCCACACTCCAGGCTGGACTTCAACCTCTTGCTCACTGACAGACTGATTCCCGGGTGGTGCTGACTGTGCCCTCGCTCGCTGACCCGGCTCCTCTTTGACCCACACACCCCCCGCCCCTGCCCCCGGCCGCTTGATTCTCGATCTCACAGCCGGACGGAGAAAACCTTCCTATTGCAGCTGGAGCCCGGGGGGGGTGGGAGGGTAGTGAGGGGGTGAGGAGTGGGGGGAATACACAACCCAAACTGTGCTCCACAAATACTGGGAAAAAAAATTAAAAATGCACATTTGTTGCACTGTTTTAGTATTATTTTATTTTGTTGCATATTTGGCGATCCAGAGGGTGGTGAGAATGTGGAACTCGCTACCACTGAGAGTGGCTGAGGTGAATACAATAGAGCATTGAGGGGGAAGTTGGATAAACCCACAAGGCAGAAATGAACAGAAGGAAATGCCAACAAAGTGAAATGAAGAGGGGTGGGAGGAGGCTTGAGTGGAACATAAACACTGGCACAGACCAGGATAGCTGCAGGTTCCTGTATCGGTGCTGTAAACCTGGTCTGTAATCCTGTGACATGTGCATTTAATTGATCCGTGTGCATTTGTCTCTCTCTATTGGGGAAGTCCGATGGTAACTCTGATCCATTCATGGAAACCGCTTTAGATTTTCATAGACTGGTTCAGCTGGTGCTTGGTCCAGCTGGTCAGACCTGGGCTCCAGCATCTTATTACAGCCTGCTTCTGTCCGGCTGGGCTTCACGGGCTCAGCTTCTTTCTGTGAAACATTGACATACACAGCTTCGTTGATGGTGTTACAGTACACCTGCAAAACAACAAGGTCAACATTACACCAAACTCCTTCACCACTGAGGGGTCTCTTTATTTCATTGAACAAGGCCAGGCAGATTTCCTTCTTTGTCCCTGTCAACTTTCTCCGTCTCTCTCCTGAGTGCAGGAATTACTTTGAGGTTTCATGCTGTCCTCACTCATGTCAGTCAGAACAGTGAGTGTCGATAATCCATTCAATTGCTCGCTAACCCCCTGCCCCCTCTCCCGCCACTCCCCTCCGCACACCTCACCCACACACTCCATAACACCCAGGCAGGAATCAAGGAATGTTCTAGCACAGGAACAGGCCAATCGGCCCACCAAACCTGGTCAACGCTTTTTACAGCATCAATCGCCCAATCTCCCATCATTTCACTGGACTCCTTATTGTCCCTCTTTTTCAAACAACGTGCTTTTTTAAAGGAACTATGGACTCTGCCACAGAGAGACTCAAACCTGTGACAGTCTCTCCTGGAATTATAGAATCTTACAGAGCCAAATGAGGCCATACAGCCCATCAGGCAGGTGCTGATTCTTTGACAGAACTATCCAATTAGCTCCATGTCTCTCCTTTTTCCTTTAGCCTGACGATTTTTTCCTTTTCGAGTATTTATCCAATTCCCTTTTTGATAATCACATCTCCTCTGGTTACTTGCCTCCTGCCACTGAAACATTTCCACATATTTACTCTTATCAAAAGCCCTCTCATTTTGAACACCTCCATTAAATCTCCTCTTAACCTTCTCTGCTCAAAGGAGAACAATCCCAGCTTCTCAGGTTTACACCTCATCCCTCAGGCCATCCTCATCTGCATCTACTCCACAACCTTGACATCTTTCCTGAAGTGTGGTGCCCAGAGTAGAACACAATCCTACAGCAGGGCTCTAACGAGTGCTTTATAAATGGTCAGTGCAAATTCCTTCCTTCTCAATAACTCTATGTCTAAGCCCAAGTGCCCATGTGCCTTGTTAATGGTATTTTAACCTGTGACACTATACTTCAGTGGCTGACAAAGGATCTGTGGCTATTTGTCCTCATCTGACCCCATGTAAACCAGACCAGGAAAGGACTATGACTGACCACAGGACAGTGACTGATCATAGGACAGAGACTGACTGCAGGACAGGCTCTGACCGCAGGTCAGCGACTGACCACAGGACAGTGATGTCCACAGGACAGTGACTGATCATAGGACAGAGACTGACTGCAGGACCGAGACTGACCGCACGATAGCGACTGACCACATGACAGCTACTGACTGCAGGACAGCGACTGACCACAGGACAGCGGCTAACTACAGGGCAGAGACTTACAGCAGGACAGTGACTGACCACAAGACAGCGGCTAACCACAGGGCAGAGACTGACCACAGGACAGTGACCGACCACAGGACAGCGACTGACCACAGGACAGTGACCGACCATAGGACAGTGACCGACCACAGGACAGTGACTGACCATAGGACAGTGACCGACCACAGGACAGTGACTGGCCACAGGGCAGAGACTGACCACAGGACAGTGACTGACTACAGAACAGTGGCTAACCACAGGACAGCGACTGACCACAGGACAGATACTGACCACAGGACAGTGACTGACTGCAGGACAATTACTGAGAACAGGACAGATACTGACCACAGGACAGCTACTTACAGCAGGGCAGAGACTGACCATAGGACAGGGACTGACCACAGGACAGAGGCTTGCCACAGGACAGCGACTGACCGCAGGACAGTGACTTACCACAGGACAGTGACCGATTACAGGACTGTTACTGTCCACAGTATAGTGACTGACCACAGGAGAGTGACTGACCATAGGACAGCCACTGACCACATGACATTGACTAACCACAGGACAGGGACTGACTGCAGGACAGTGACCGACCTTTTGGTAGCAACTGACCTCAGGACAGTTACTGACCGCAGGACAGAGACTGACCGCAGGACAGTGATGAACACAGGACATCGACTGACCATAGGACAGAGACTGACTGCAGGGCAGTGACTGACCGCAGGACAGAGACTGACCACAGGACAGTCACTGACCGCAGGACAGCCACTGACCATGGGACAGCCGCTGACTGCAGGACATCGACTGACCGCAAGACAGCGACTGATCACAGGACAGCGACTGACCACAGGACAGTGATTGACCACAGGACAGCGACTGACCAGAGGACAGTTACTGACCACAGGACAGCCACTGACCATGGGACAGCCACTGACTGCAGCACATTTACTGACCACAGGACAGAAACTGACCACAGGATGGTGATTGACCACAGGAAAGCAACTGACCACAGGACAATGATTGTCTACAGGCCAGCAAATGACCACAGGACAGTGACTGACCATAGGACAGCGACTGACTGCAGGACTGCGAATGACCGCAGGACAGTGACTGACCACAGGACAGCGACTGACCATAGGACAGCGACTGACTGCAGGACAGTGACTGACCACAGGACAGTGACTGACCATAGGACAGCGACGGACTGCAGGACTGCAAATGACCACAGGACAGTGACTGACCGCAGGACAGTGACTGATCGCAGGACACCTACTTACAGCAGGTCAGCAACTGACCACAGGATGGTGATTGACCACACGACAGCGACTGACCACAGGTCAGCAACTGACCACAGGATGGTGATTGACCACACGACAGCGACTGACCACAGGACAGCAACTGACCACAGGACAGTGATTGTCCACAGGCCAGCGATTCACCACAGGACAGCGACTGACCACAGGACAGCGACTGACCGCAGGACAGCGACTGACCGCAGGACAGCGACTGACCGCAGGACAGTGACTGACCACAGGACAGCGACTGACCGCAGGACAGTGACTGACCACAGGACAGCGACTTACAGCAGGGCAGTGACTGACCACAGGACAGCGACTTACAGCAGGGCAGTGACTGACTATAAGACAGTGGCTGACCACAGGACAGAGACTGACCACATGACAGTGACCGACCGCAGGACAGTGACTGACCACAGGACAGCGACTTACAGCAGGGCAGTGACCAACCACAGGACAGTGGCTGACCACAGGTCAATGACTGACCACATGACAGTGACTGACCACAGGACAGTGACCGACCACAGGACAGCGACTGACTGCAGGACAATTACTGAGAACAGGACAGATACTGACCACAGGACAGCTACTTACAGCAGGGCAGAGACTGACCATAGGACACGGACTGACCACAGGACAGAGGCTTGCCACAGGATAGCGACTGACCACAGGACAGTGATTGACCACAGGACAGCCACTGACCATGGGACAGCCACTGACTGCAGCACATTTACTGACCACAGGACATAAACTGACCACAGGATGGTGACTGACCACAGGAAAGCAACTGACCACAGGACAATGATTGTCTACAGGCCAGCAAATGACCACAGGACAGTGACTGACCATAGGACAGCGACTGACTGCAGGACTGCGAATGACCACAGGACAGTGACTGACCGCAGGACTGCAAATGACCACAGGACAGTGACTGACCATAGGACTGCAAATGACCGCAGGACAGTGACTGACCATAGGACAGTGACTGACCACAGGATGGTGATTGACCACAGGACAGTGACTGACCACAGGTCAGCAACTGACCACAGGATGGTGATTGACCACAAGACAGTGACTGACCACAGGTCAGCAACTGACCACAGGATGGTGATTGACCACAGGACAGTGACTGACCACAGGTCAGCAACTGACCACAGGATGGTGATTGACCACAGGACAGTGACTGACCACAGGACAGCGACTGACTGCAGGACTGCGAATGACTGCAGGACAGTGACTGACCATAGGACTGTGAATGATCACAGGACAGCGACTGACCACAGGACAGCGACTGACCGCAGGACAGCAACTGACAACAGGACAGTGATTGTCCACAGGCCAGCGATTCACCACAGGACAGCGACTGACCACAGGACAGTGACTAACCACAGGACAGTGACTGACCACAGGACAGTGACTGACCACAGGACAGTGACTGACCACAGGACAGTGACTAACCACAGGACAGTGACCGAACACAGGACAGTGACTGACTGCAGGACAATTACTGAGAACAGGACAGATACTGACCACAGGACAGCTACTTACAGCAGGGCAGAGACTGACCATAGGACAGGGACTGACCACAGGACAGAGGCTTGCCACAGGACAGCGACTGACCACAGGACAGTGACTTACCGCAGGACAGTGACCGTTTACAGGACATTTACTGTCCACAGTATAGCGACTGACCACAGGAGAGTGACTGACCATAGGACAGCCACATGACATTGACTAACCACAGGACAGGGACTGACTGCAGGACAGTGACCGACCTTTTGGTAGCAACTGACCTCAGGACAGTTACTGACCGCAGGACAGAGACTGACCGCAGGACAGTGATGAACACAGGACATCGACTGACCATAGGACAGAGACTGACTGCAGGGTAGCGGCTGAACACAGGACAGTGTCTGACCACAGGGTAGTCACTGACTGCAGGACAGTGACTGACCGCAGGACTGCAAATGACCACAGGACAGTGACTGACCATAGGACAGCGACTGACTGCAGGACTGCGAATGACCGCAGGACAGTGACTGACCGCAGGACTGCAAATGACCACAGGACAGTGACTGACCACAGGACAGTGACTGACCATAGGACAGCGACTGACTGCAGGACTGCGAATGACCGCAGGACAGTGACTGACCATAGGACTGTGAATGATCACAGGACATCTACTTACAGCAGGTCAGCAACTGACCACAGGATGGTGATTGACCACAGGACAGTGACTGACCACAGGTCAGCAACTGACAACAGGACAGTGATTGTCCACAGGCCAGCGATTCACCACAGGACAGCAACTGACCACAGGACAGCAACTGACCACAGGACAGTGACTGACCACAGGACAGTGACTGACCACAGGACAGCGACTGACCACAGGACAGTGACTGACCACAGGACAGCAACTGACCACAGGACAGTGACTGACCGCAGGACAGCTACTTACAGCAGGACAGTGACTGACTATAAGACAGTGGTTGACCACAGGACAAAGATTGACCACAGGACAGTGACCGAACACAGGACAGCAACTGACCACAGGACAGTGACCGACCACAGGACAGTGACTGACCACAGGACAGTGACCGACCACAGGACAGTGACTGACCACAGGACAGTGACCGAACACAGGACAGCGACTGACTGCAGGACAATTACTGAGAACAGGACAGTGACTGACCGCAGGACAGTGACTGACCGCAGGACAGTGACTGACCACAGGACAGTGACTGACCACAGGACAGCTACTTACAGCAGGACAGTGACTGACTATAAGACAGTGGTTGACCACAGGACAAAGATTGACCACAGGACAGTGACCGAACACAGGACAGTGACCGACCACAGGACAGTGACTGACCACAGGACAGTGATCGAACACAGGACAGTGACCGACCACAGGACAGTGACTGACCACAGGACAGTGACCGACCACAGGACAGTGACCGAACACAGGACAGTGACTGACCGCAGGACAGTGACCGACCACAGGACAGCTACTTACAGCAGGACAGTGACTGACTATAAGACAGTGGTTGACCACAGGACAAAGATTGACCACAGGACAGTGACCGAACACAGGACAGTGACTGACCACAGGACAGTGACTGACCACAGGACAGTGACCGACCACAGGACAGCGACTGACCACAGGACAGTGACTGACTGCAGGACAATTACTGAGAACAGGACAGATACTGACCACAGGACAGATACTGACCACAGGACAGAGACTGACCACAGGACAGTGACTGACTGCAGGACAATTACTGAGAACAGGACAGATACTGACCACAGGACAGCTACTTACAGCAGGGCAGAGACTGACCACAGGACAGGGACTGACCACAGGACAGTGACTGACCATAGGACAGGGACTGACCACAGGACAGAGGCTTGCCACAGGATAGCGACTGACCACAGGACAGCGACTTACCGCAGGACAGTGACCGTTTACAGGACATTTACTGTCCACAGTATAGCGACTGACCACAGGAGAGTGACTGACCATAGGACAGGGACTGACTGCAGGACAGTGACCGACCTTTTGGTAGCAACTGACCACAGGACAGCGACTGACCGCAGGACAGAGACTGACTGCAGGACAGTGATGAACACAGGACAGTGATGAACACAGGACATCGACTGACCATAGGTCGGTGACTGACCACAGGACAGCGACTGACCACAGGACAGTGTCTGACCACAAGACAATGACTGACCGCAGGAGAGAGACTGACCACAGGACAGAGACTTGCCACAGGACAGCCTCTGACCACAGGACATTTACTGACCACAGGACAGCGACTGACCACAGGACAGCGACTGACCGCAGGACAGTGACTGAGAACTGAACAGATACTGACCACAGGACAGCTACTTACAGCAGGGCAGAGACTGACCATAGGACAGTGACTGACCATAGGATAGAGACTGACCATAAGAAAGCGGCTGACCACAGGGCAGAGACTGACCACAGGACCGTGACCGACCACAGGACAGCGACTGACCACAGGACAGCGACTGACCACAGGACAGTGACCGACCACAGAACAGAGACTGACCACAGGTCAATGACCGACCACAGGACAGCGACTGACCACAGGACAGTGACCGACCACAAAACAGAGACTGACCACAGGTCAGTGACCGACCACAGGACAGTGACTGAGAACTGAACAGATACTGACCACAGGACAGCTACTTACAGCAGGGCAGAGACTGACCATAGGACAGTGACTGACCATAGGATAGAGACTGACCATAAGAAAGCGGCTGACCACAGGGCAGAGACTGACCACAGGACCGTGACCGACCACAGGACAGCGACTGACCACAGGACAGTGACCAACCACAGAACAGAGACTGACCACAGGTCAATGACCGACCACAGGACAGTGACTGACCATAGGACAGAGACTGACCACAGGACAGAGGCTTGCCACAGGACAGCAACTGACCACAGGATGGCAACTGACCATAGGACAGCGACCGATTACAGGACTGTTACTGTCCACAGTATAGTGACTGACCACAGGAGAGTGATTGACCATAGACAGCCACTGACCACACGACATTGACTAACCACAGGACAGGGACTGACTGCAGGACAGTGACCGACCTTTTGGCAGCAACTGACCACAGGACAGTTACTGACCGCAGGACAGAGACTGACTGCAGGACAGTGATGAACACAGGACATCGACTGACCATAGGACAGAGACTGACCGCAGGGCAGCGACTAAACACAGGACAATGTCTGACCACAGGGTAGTCACTGACCGCGGGACAGTCACTGACCACGGGACAAAGACTGACCGCAGGACAGCCACTGACCACAGGATGGTGATTGACCACAGGACAGCGACTGACCACAGGACAGCGACTGACCACAGGACAGTGTCTGACCACAAGACAGCGACTGACTGCAGGACTGTAAATGACCACAGGACAGCGACTGACCACAGGACAGCGACTGATCATAGGACACCTACTTACAACAGGTCAGCACCTGACCACAGGATGGTGATTGACCACAGGCCAGCGATTCACCACAGGACAGCAACTGACCGCAGGACAGCGACTGACCGCAGGACAGCGACTGACCACAGGACAGCGACTGACCGCAGGACAGCGACTGACCACAGGACAGCGACTGACCACAGGACAGTGACTTACAGCAGGACAGTGACTGACCACAAGACAGTGGCTGACCACAGACAGCGACTGACCACAGGACAGCGACTGACCACAGGACAGTGACTGAGAACGGGACAGATACTGACCACAGGACAGCTACTTACAGCAGGGCAGAGACTGACCATAGGACAGGGACTGACCACAGGACAGTGACTGACCATAGGACAGTGACTGACCATAGGACAGCGACTGACCACAGGACAGAGACTGACCATAGGACAACGACTGACCACAGGACAGAGACTGACCATAGGACAGCGACTGACCACAGGACAGCGACTGACCACAGGACAGTGACTGAGAACGGGACAGATACTGACCACAGGACAGCTACTTACAGCAGGGCAGAGACTGACCATAGGACAGGGACTGACCACAGGACAGTGACTGACCATAGGACAGTGACTGACCATAGGACAGCGACTGACCACAGGACAGAGACTGACCATAGGACAGCGACTGACCACAGGACAGTGACTGAGAACGGGACAGATACTGACCACAGGACAGCTACTTACAGCAGGGCAGAGACTGACCATAGGACAGTGACTGACCATAGGATAGAGACTGACCACAGGACAGAGACTGACCACAGGACAGCTACTTACAGCAGGGCAGAGACTGACCACAGGACAGTGACTGACCATAGGATAGAGACTGACCACAGGACAGCGACTGACCACAGGACAGTGACTTACCGCAGGACAGCGACCGATTACAGGACTGTTACTGTCCACAGTATAGTGACTGACCACAGGGGAATGACTGACCATAGGACAGCCACTGACCACACGACATTGACTAACCACAGGACAGGGACTGACTGCAGGACAGTGACCGACCTTTTGACAGCAACTGACCTCAGGACAGTTACTGACCGCAGGACAGAGACTGACCGCAGGACAGTGATGAACACAGGACATTGACTGACCATAGGACAGAGACTGACCGCAGGGCAGTGACTGAACACAGGATAGTGTCTGACCACAGGGCAGTCACTGACCACAGGACAGCCACTGACCATGGGACAGCCACTGACTGTAGGACAGAGACTGACCGCAGGACAGCGACTGACCGCAGGACAGAGACTACCACAGGACAGAGACTTGCCACAGGACAGCCACTGACCACAGGACAGTTAATGACCACAGGACAGTGATGAACACAGGACATCGACTGACCATAGGACAGAGACTGACCGCAGGGCAGCGACTAAACACAGGACAGTGTCTGACCACAGGGTAGTCACTGACCGCAGGACAGCCACTGATCATGGGACAAAGACTGACCGCAGGACAGCCACTGACCACAGGATTGTGATTGACCACAGGACAGCGACTGACCACAGGACAGCGTCTGACCACAAGACAGCGATTGACCGCAGGACAGAGACTGAACACAGGACAGAGACTTGCCACAGGACAGCCACTGACCACAGGACAGAGACTGACCACAGGACAGTGACTGACCGCAGGACATTTACTGACCACAGGATAGCGACTGACCACAGGACATTTACTGACCACAGGACAGCAGGACATTTACTGACCACAGGACAGAGACTGACCACAGGACAGTGACTGACCGCAGGACATTTACTGACCACAGGATAGCGACTGACCACAGGACATTTACTGACCACAGGACAGCAGGACATTTACTGACCACAGGACAGTGTCTGACCACAAGACAGCGACTGACTGCAGGACCGAGACTGACCACAGGACAGAGACTTGCCACAGGACAGTGACTGACCGCAGGACAGCCACTGACCACAGGTCATTTACTGACGACAGAAAAGTGACTGACCGCAGGACAGCGACTGACCGCAGGACATTTACTGACCACAGCACAGCTACTTATAGAAAGACGGTGACTGACCACAGGACAGCGACTGACCGCAGGACATTTACTGACCACAGCACAGCTACTTATAGAAAGACGGTGACTGACCACAGGACAGCGACTGACCGCAGGACATTTACTGGTCACAGCACAGCTACTTACAGAAAGACGGTGACTGACCACAGGACAGCGACTGACCGCAGGACATTTACTGGTCACAGGGCATTTACTGACCACAGGACAGAGACTGACCATAGGACAGTGACTGACCACAGGACAGAGGCTGATCACAGGACAGTGACTGACCACAGGACAGTGGCTGACCGTAGGTCGGTGACTGACCACAGGACAGCGACTGACCACAGGGCAGTGGCTGACTGCAGGACAGTTACTGACCATAGGACATCGACTGACCACAGGACAGCGACTGACCACAGGACAGTGACTTACCGCAGGACAGCGACCGATTGCAGGACTGTTACTGTCCACAGTATAGCGACTGACCACAGGAGAGTGACTGACCATAGGACAGCCACTGACCACACATGTTGACTAAGCACAGGACAGGGACTGACTGCAGGACAGTGACCGACCTTTTGGCAGCAACTGAGCACAGGACAGCCACTGACCGCAGGACAGAGACTGACCACAGGACAGTGACTGACTGCAGGACAGCCACTGACCACAGGACATTAACTGACCACAGGACAGCGACTTACCGCAGGACAGCGACTGACCGTAAGACATTTACTGACCACAGGACAGTTACTGACCACAAGACAATGACTGACCACAGGACAAAGACTGACCACAGGATGGTGATTGATCACAGGACAGTGACTGACCACAGGACAGCAACTGACCACAGGACATTTACTGACCACAGGACAGTTACTGACCACAAGACAATGACTGACCACAGGACAAAGACTGACCGCAGGACAAAGACTGACCACAGGCAGGATGGTGATTGATCACAGGACAGTGACTGACCACAGGACAGCAACTGACCACAGGACATTTACTGACTACAGGACAGTTACTGACCACAAGACAATGACTGACCACAGGACAAAGACTGACCACAGGACAAAGACTGACCACAGGATGGTGATTGATCACAGGACAGCGACTGACCACAGGACAGCGACTGACCACAGGACAGCAACTGACCACAGGACAGTTACTGACCTCAAGACAATGACTGACCACAGGACAAAGACTGACCGCAGGACAGAGACTTGCCACAGGACAGCCACTGACAGCAGGACATTTACTGACCACAGGACAGCTGCTTACAGCAAGACGGTGACTGACCGCAGGACAGTGACTGACCGCAGGACATTTACTGACCATAGGACAGCAGGGCATTTACTGACCACAGGACAGTGACTGACCGCAGGACAAAGACTGACCGCAGGACAGCCACTGACCACAGGACAGCAACTGACGACAGGACAGTGATTGTCCACAGGCCAGCGATTCACCACAGGACAGTGACTGACCACAGGACAGCGACTTACAGCAGGACAGTTGCTTTGGCAGATAATGTGAAGGTAAACCCGAAGGGTTTCTACAAGTATGTTAAGAGTAAAAGGATAGTAAGGGACACAATTGGTCCCCTTGAAGATCAGAGTGGTCGTCTATGTGTGGAGCGTCACGAGATGGGGGAGATCTTAAACAGTTTTTTTGCATCAGTATTTACTCAGGAAACTGGCATAGTGGATAAGGAAGGAAGGGAAACAAGCAGTAGTTTCATGGAACATATAGAGATTAAAGAGGAGGAGGTTCTTGCTGCCTTACAGCGAATAAAGGTAGATAAATCCCCCGGGCCTGACATGATATTCCCTCGGACCTTGAGGGAGACGTGTAGAAATTGCAGGGGCCCTGGCAGAAATATTTAAAATGTCCTTAGCCACGGGTGAGGTGCCGGAGGATTGGAGGGTAGCTCATGTTGTTCCGTTGTTTAAAAAAGGCTCCAAAAATAAACCAGGTAATTACAGGCCAGTGAGCCTGACGTCAGTAGTAGGTAAATTATTGGAAGGTGTTCTGAGAGATCGGATATATAATTATTTGGACAGCCAAGGGCTGATTAAGGATAGTCAGCATGGCTTTGTGCGTGGTAGGTCGTGTTTAACGAACCTTGTAGAGTTTTTCGAGGAGGTTACCAAGAAATTAGATGAAGGAAAGGCTGTGGATGTTGTCTACATAGACTTTAGTAAGGCCTTTGACAAGGTCCCACATGGGAGGTTAGTTCAGAAGGTTCAGACACTTGGTATCCATGGAGAGGTTGTAAACTGGATTCGAAATTGACTGTGTGGGAGAAGACAGAGAGTGGTAGTGGATGATTGCTTCTCAGGCTGGAGGCCTGTGACTAGTGGTGTGCCTCAGGGATCTGTACTGGGACCATTGTTGTTTGTTGTCTATATCAATGATGTGGATGATAATGTGGTGAATTGGATCAGCAAGTTTGCTGATGACACTAAGATTGGAGGCGTTGTGGACAGTGAGGAAGGCTTTTAAAGCTTGCAGAGGGATCTGGACCAACTGGAAAAATGGGCCAGAAAATGGCAGATGGAATTTAATGCGGAAAAGTGTGAGGTGTTGCATTTTGGAAGGACAAACCAAGGTAGGACATACACAGTAAATGGTAGGGCACTGAGGAGTGCAGAGGAACAAAGGGATCTGGGAGTTCAGATACATAATTCCCTGAAAGTGGCGTCACAGGTAGACAGGGTTGTAAAGAAAGCTTTTGGCATACTGGCCTTCATAAATCAAAGTATTGAGTATAGGAGTTGGGATGTTACGGTGAGGTTGTATAAGACATTGGTGAGGCCAACTTTGGAGTATTGTGTGCAGTTCTGGTCGCCTAACTACAGGAAGGATATCAGTAAGATTGAGAGAGTGCAGAGAAGATTTACTAGGATGTTGCCGGGTCTTAAGGAGTTGAGTTACAGGGAAAGATTAAACAGGTTAGGACTTTATTCCTTGCAGCGTAGAAGAATGAGGGGAGATTTGATAGAAGTTTACAAAATTATGAGGGGTATAGACAGAGTAAATGTGAGTAGGCTCTTTCCAATTAGATTAGGAGAAATAAACACGAGAGGACATGGCCTTAGGGTGAAAGGGGAAAGGTTTAGGGGGAACATTAGGGGGAACTTCTTCACTCAGAGAGTGGTGAGAGTGTGGAACGAGCTACCATCTGACGTGGTAAATGCGGGCTCACTCTTAAGTTTTAAGAATAAATTAGATAGATACATGGATGGGAGAGGTCTGGAGGGTTATGGACTAGGTGCAGGTCAATGGGACTAGCGGAATAATATTTCGGCACAGACTAGAAGGGCCGAATGGCCTGTTTTCTGTGCTGTAGTATTCTATGGTTCTATGGTTCTATGGTTCTATGGACAGTGACTGACCACAAGACAGCGGCTGACCACAGGGCAGAGACGACCACAGGACAGTGACCGACCATAGAACAGTGACTGACCACAGGACAGTGACCGACCAGAGGACAGTGACCGACCACAGGACAGTTACTGAGAACAGGACAGATACTGACCACAGGACAGCTACTTACAGCAGGGCAGAGACTGACCATAGGACAGTGACTGACCATAGGACAGAGACTGACCACAGGACAGAGACTGACCACAGGACAATGACCAACCACAGGACAGCAACTGACCATAGGACAGTGACTGACCACAGGGCAGAGACTGACCACAGGACAGTGACCAACCACAGGACAGTGACCGACCACAGAACAGAGACTGACCACAGGACAGTGACCGACCACAGGACAGCGACTGACCACAGGACAGTGACCGACCACAGAACAGCGACTGACCACAGGACAGTGACCGACCACAGGACAGTGACTGACCACAGGTCAGTGACTGAGAACAGGACAGATGCTGACCACAGGACAGCTACTTACAGCAGGGCAGAGACTGACCATAGGACAGTGACTGACCATAGGACAGAGACTGACCACAGGACAGAGGCTTGCCACAGGACAGCAACTGACTACAGGCTGGCGACTTACCGCAGGACAGCGACCGATTACAGGACTGTTACTGTCCACAGTATAGCGACTGACCACAGGAGAGTGACTGACCATAGGACAGCGACTGACCACATGACATTGACTAACCACGGGACATGGACTGACTGCAGGACAGTGACCGACCTTTTGGTAGCAACTGACCTCAGGACAGTTACTGACCGCAGGACAGAGACTGACCGCAGGACAGTGATGAACACAGGACATCGACTGACCATAGGACAGAGACTGACTGCAGGGCAGCGACTGACCTCAGGACAGAGACTAACCACAGGACAGAGACTTGCCACAGGACAGCCACTGACCGCAGGACATTTACTGACCACAGGACAGCTACTTACAGCAAGACAGCCATTGACCTCAGGACACTTACTGACCACAGGACAGTTACTGACCACAAGACAATGACTGACCACAGGACAAAGACTGACCACAGGACAGCAAATGACCGCAGGACAGCAAATGACCACAGGATGGCGACTGACCATAGGACACCAACTGACCACAGGACAGTGATTGTCCAGAGGCCAGCAATTCACCACTGGACAGTGACTGACCGCAGGACAGCAACTGACCACAGGACAGTGATTGTCCAGAGGCCAGCAATTCACCACTGGACAGCGACTGACCGCAGGACAGCAACTGACCATAGGATGGCGACTGACCATAGGACAGCGACCGATTACAGGACTGTTACTGTCCAAAGTATAGCGACTGACCACGGGATAGTGACTGACCATAGACAGCCACTGACCACACACATTGACTAAGCACAGGACAGGGACTGACTGCAGGACAGAGATTGACTGCAGGGTAGTGACTGAACATAGGACAGAGACTGACCACAGGGCAGTCACTGACCACAGGACAGCCACGGACCATGGGACAGCCACTGACCATGGGACAACCACTGACTGCAGGAAAGAGACTGACTGCAGGACAGTGATGTACACAGGACATCGACTGACCATAGGTCGGTGACTGACCACAGGACAATGACTGACCACAGGACAGTGTCTGACCACAAGACAGCGACTGACCGCAGGACAGAGACTGACCACAGGACAGAGACTTGCCACAGGACAGCCACTGACCGCAGGACAGAGACTGACCACAGGACAGCGACTGACCGCAGGACAGCCACTGACCGCAGGACAGAGACTGACCACAGGACAGCGACTGACCGCAGGACAGCCACTGACCGCAGGACATTTACTGACCACAGGACAGCTACTTACAGCAAGACGGTGACTGACCGCAGGACAGCCACTGACCTCAGGACATTTACTGACCACAGGAAAGTTACTGACCACAAGACAATGACTGACCACAGGACAAAGACTGACAGCAGGACAAAGACTGACCACAGGATGGTGATTGACCACCGGACAGCAACTGACCACAGGGCAGTGATTGTCCAAAGGCCAGCGATTCACCACTGGCCAGCGACTGACTGCAGGACAGCAAATGACCACAGGATGGCGACTGACCATAGGACAGTGAATGACCACAGGACAGCTACTTACAGCAGGGCAGAGACTGACCGCAGGACAGTGACTGGCCAAGGGACAAATATTAAGTGCAGGATAGTGACTGACCATAGGACAGGGACTGACCACAGGACAGAGACTTGCCACAGGACAGCTACTTACAGCTGGTCTGCAACTGACCAAAGGTCGGTGACTGACCACAGGACAGTGACTGACCACAGGATGGTGACTGACCATAGGACAGCTACTTACTGCAGGTCAGCAACTGACCACAGGATGGTGACTGACCACAGGACAGTGACTGACCACAGGATGGTGACTGACCATAGGACAGCTACTTACTGCAGGTCAGCAACTGACTACAGGATGGTGATTGACCACAGGACAGTGACTGACCACAGGACTTCAACTGACCACAGGACAGTGACTGGCCACAGGACAGTGACCAACCACAGGACAGTGACTGACCACAGGACAGTGACTGACCACAGGACAGTGACTGACTGCAGGACAGTGACTGAGAACAGGACAGATACTGACCACAGGACAGTGACTGGCCACAGGACAGTGACCGACCACAGGACAGTGACTGACCACAGGACAGTGACCAACCACAGGACAGTGACCGACCACAGGACAGTTACTGACCACAGGACAGTGACTGACCACAGGACAGTGACCAACCACAGGACAGTGACCGACCACAGGACAGTTACTGACCACAGGACAGTGACTGGCCACAGGACAGTGACCGACCACAGGGCAGCGACTGACCACAGGACAGTGACCAACCACAGGACAGTGACCGACCACAGGACAGTTACTGACCACAGGACAGTGACTGACCACAGGACAGATACTGACCACAGGACAGCTACTTACAGCAGGGCAGAGACTGACCACAGGACAGGGACTGACCACAGGACAGTGACTGAGAACAGGACAGATACTGACCACAGGACAGCTACTTACAGCAGGGCAGAGACTGACCATAGGACAGTGACTGACCATAGGACAGCCACTGACTGCAGGACAGCCACTGACTGCAGGACATTTACTGACCACAGGACCGCGACTGACCGCAGGACAGTGTCTGACCATAGGACAGCCACTGACCTCAGGACATTTACTGACCACAGGACAGTGACGGACCACAAGTTAATGATTTACCATAGGACAAAGACTGACCACAGGACAGCCACTGACCACAGGATGGTGATTGACCGCAGGACAGCGACTGACCACAGGACAGCAACTGACCACAGGACAATGATTGTCCACAGGCCAGCGATTCACCACTGGACAGCAACTGGCCATAGGATTTTGACTGACCACAGAACAGCTACATACAGCAGGGCAGGGTCTGACCGCAGGACAGTGACTGGCCAAAGGACAGAGATTAAGTGCAGGGTAACGACTGACCATAGGACAAAGACTGACCACAGGACAGAGACTTGCCACAGGACAGCCACTTACAGCAGGTCAGCAACTGACCATAGGTTGGTGATTGACCACATGACAGAGACTGACCACAGAACAGTGACTGACTGCAGGACAGTGACTGAGAACAGGGCAGATACTGACCGCAGAACAGCTACTTACAGCAGGGCAGAGACTGACCATAGGACAGAGACTGACCACAGGACAGAGACTAACCACAGGACAGAGACTGACCACAGGACAGCCACTGACCGCAGTACATTTACTGACAACAGGACAGTGAGTGACCACCGAACAGCGACTGACCACAGACAGCTACTTGCAGCAAGACGGCGACTGACCACAGGACAGCGACTCACCATAGGACAGCCACTGACCACTGGACATTTACTGACCACAGGACAGTGACTGACCACAGGACTGTTACTAACCACAGGACGGCAACTGACCATAGGACGGCAACTGACCACAGGACAGCTATTTATAGCAGGTCAGCAACTGACCATAGGTCGGTGACTGACCACAGGACACCGATTGAAAGCAGGACAGTGTCTGACCACAAGACAGTGACTGACCACAGAACAGCGACTGACCACTGGACAGCTACTTACAGCAAGACGGTGGCTGACCACAGGACAGTTACTGACCACAGGACAGTGGCTGACCGCAGGACGGTGATTGACTGCAGGACATTTACTGACCACAGAACAGAGACTGACCACAGGACTGTTACTGGCCACAGGACAGTGTCTGACCACAAGACAGTGATTGACTGCAGGACAGTGACTAACCATAGGTCGGTGACTGACCACAGGACAGTGACTGACCGTAGGACAGTGTCTGACCACAGGACAGCGACTGACCGCAGGACAGCCACTGACCGCAGGATATTTACTGATCACAGGACAGTGACTGACCACAGGACCAAACTGACCACAGGACAGTGAATGACCGCAGCATGGTGACTGACCACAGGACAGCTACTGACTGCAGGACATTTACTGACCGCAGAACAGAGACTGACCACAGGACTGTTACTGGCCACAGGACAGTGTCTGACCACAAGACAGTGGTTGACCACAGGACAGTGACTGACCACAGGACAGCTACTTACAGCAAGACGGCGACTGACCACAGGACAGTGTCTGACCACAAGACAGTGGTTGACCACAGGACAGTGACTGACCACAGGACAGCTACTTACAGCAAGACGGCGACTGACCACAGGACAGTGACTGACCACAGGACAGCTACTTACAGCAAGACGGCGACTGACCACAGGACAGTGACTGACCACAGGACAGCTACTTACAGCAAGACGGCGACTGACCACAGGACAGTGACTGACCACAGGACAGCTACTTACAGCAAGACGGCGACTGACCACAGGACAGTGACTGATGCAGGATGGTGACTGACGCAGGATGGTGACTGACCATAGGACAGCTAATGACCACAGGACAAATACTGACCACAGGACATTTACTGACCACAGGACAGTGACTGACCATAGGTCGGTGACTGATCACAGAACAGTGACTGACCGTGGGACAGTGTCTTACCACAGGACAGCCACTGACCACAGGACAGCCACTGACCGCAGGATATTTACTGATCACAGGACAGTGACTGACCACAGGACCATACTGACCACAGGACAGCGAATGACCGCAGGATGGCGACTGACCACAGGACAGCTACTGACTGCAGGACATTTATTGATCGCAGGACAGTGACTGACCATAGGTCGGTGACTGACCACAGGACAGCGACTGATCACAGGACAGTGTCTGACCACAAGACAGTGACTGACTGCAGGACAGAGACTGACCACAGGACAGCAACTGACCACAGGACAGCTACTTACAGAAAGACGGCGACTGACCACAGGACAGCTACTGACCACAAGACAAATACTGACCGCAGGACATTTACTGACCACAGGACAGTGACTGACCATAGGTCGGTGACTGGCCACAGGACAGTGACTGACCGTAGGACAGTGTCTGATCACAAGACAGTGACTGACCACAGAAGTGCGACTGACCGCAGGGCAGCGACTGACCACAGGACAGCGACTGACCACAGAACGGCCACTAACCCCAGGATTTTTACTGACCACAGGACAGGGACTGACCACAGGACTCTGATTGTCCACAAGACAGCGATTCACCACAGGACAGTGACTGATCATAGGACAGCTACTTACAGCAGGTCAGCAACTGACCATAGGTTGGTGACTGACCGCAGGACAGTGTCTGACCACAGAACAGTGACTGACCACAGGACAGCTACTTACAGCAAGACGGCAACTGACCACAGGACAGCCACTGACTGCAGGATATTTACTGACCACAGGACAGTGACTGACCACAGGACCATACTGACCATAGGACAGCGACTAACTGCAGGGCTGCGAATGACCACAGGACAGCGACTGACCACAGCACAGCGACTGACCGCAGGACAGCTACTTACAGCAGGTCAGCAACTGACCACAGGATGGTGATTGGCCACAGGACAGCGACTGACCACAGGACAGCAACTGACCACAGGACAGTGATTGTCCACAGGCCAGTGATTCACCACAGAACAGTGACTGACCGCAGAACAGCAACTGACCACAGGACAGCTACTTACAGCAAGACGGCAACTGACCACCGGACAGTTACTGACCACAGGACAGTGACTGACCACAGGACGGCGACTGACCACAGGACAGCCACTGACCGCAGGACAAATACAGACCGCAGGACATTTACTGACCGCAGGACAGTGACTGACCATAGGTCGGTGACTGACCACAGAAGAGTGACTGATCACAGGACAGCGACTGACCGCAGAATGGCCACTGACCCCAGGATTTTTACTGACCGCAGGACAGAGACTGACCACAGGACAGTGATTGTCCACAAGACAGTGATTCACCACAGGACAGCGACTGATCATAGGTCAGTGACTGACCGCAGGACAGTGTCTGACCACAGGACAGCAACTGACCACAGGACAGCTACTTACAGCAAGACAGCAACTGACCATGGGACAGCCATTGACTGCAGGACAGCCACTGACCACAGGACATTTACTGACCACAGGACAGTGACCGACCACAGGACTGTTACTGACCACAGGACAGCGACTAACTGCAGGGCTGCGAATGACCACAGGACAGCGACTGACCGCAGGACAGTGACCGACCGGAGGACAGCTACTTACAGCAGGTCAGCAACTGACCACAGGATGGTGATTGACCACAGGACAGCAACTGACCACAGGACAGTGATTGTCCACAGGCCAGCGATTCACCACAGGACAGCGACTGACCACAGGACAGCGAATGACCGCAGGATGGTGACTGACCACAGGACAGCTACTGACCGCAGGACATTTACTGACTGCAGGACAGTGACTGAACATAGGTCGATGACTGACCACAGGACAGTGTCTGACCACAAGACAGTGACTGATCGCAGGACAGAGACTGACCACAGGACAGAGACTGATCACAGGACTGTTACTGACCACACGACAGTAACTGACCACAGGTCGATGACTGACCACAGGACAGTGACTGACCATAGAACAGTTACTGACCACAGGAGAGCAACTGGCCACAGGACAGCTAATTACAGCAAGATGGCAACTGACCACAGGACAGTTACTGACCGCAGGACAGCGACTGACCACAGGACAGTTACTGACCACAAGACAATTACTGACCACAGGACAGCTACTGACCACAGGACAATTACTGACCGGAGGACATTTACTGACCACAGGACAGTGACTGACCACAGGACCAAACTGACCACAGGACAGCGAATGACCACAGGACAGCTACTGACCACAGGACAGTGACTGACCGCAGGACAATTACTGACCGCAGGACATTTACTGACCACAGGACAGCAACTGACTGCAGGACAATTACTGACCGCATGACATTTACTGACCACAGGACAGCTACTGACCGCAGGACAATTACTGACTGCAGGACATTTACTGATCACAGGACAGTGACTGACCACAGGACCAAACTGACCACAGGACAGTGAATGACCGCAGGGCGGCGACTGACCACAGGACAGCTACTGACCGCAGGACATTTACTGACTGCAGGACAGTGACTGACCATAAGTCGATGACTGACCACAGGACAGTGTCTGACCACAGGACAGTGTCTGACCACAGGACAGTGTCTGACCACAGGACAGCAACTGACCACAGGACAGTGATTGTCCACAGGCCAGCGATTCACCACAGGACAGTGACTGACCGCAGGACTGTTACTGACCACAGGACAGTGTCTGACCGCAGGTCGATGACTGACCGCAGGACAGTGACTGACCACAGAACAGCAACTGACCACAGGACAGCTACTTACAGCAAGATGGCGACTGACCACAAGACATTTACTGACCGCAGGACAGTGTCTGACCATAGGTCGGTGACTGACCACAGGACAGTGACTGACCCTAGGACAGTGTCTGACCACAAGACAGCGATTGTCCACAGGACAGCGATTCACCACAGGACAGTGACTGATCATAGGACAGCGACTGACCGCTGGACAGTTACTGACCACAGGACAGCGACTGCCCAGATGTTGTGAAGAGGGAAGACTAGGGAACCAATCCAAGACTGAATTGTTTTGAAATCAACTTACCGGTTGGTCTGGAGTCTCATGAGCTGCAGCCTACAGGAGAGAGAGAAACAGGTTAGAATCTCAGTAAAGACGGGACAATCAGATTCATTCGCGTTAGGGTAAGTCATGTCAACTAATTTAGTTGAATATTTGAGGAGGTCACTAAAAAGGTGGATAAGGGAGTGTCTATGGATGTTATCTCTATAGATATCCAGAAAGCCAAAAGTAAAACTGAACGGCAAAAATTAGTAGCAAAGCTGAGAGAGAGAGCATGGAATTGGATGTGACCGTTTGACTTGGGTTAGAAATTGATTGGGAGGTAAAGGATGAAAGGGGACAGGAATTCCTGAAATGTGTGCAGGACTTACTAGACGAGCGTGTGTCCAGCCCCCTGAGGAAGGAAGCAGTGGTCAATGTGATGGAGTGGGCCAAGCGGAACATGTTTCAGTCCGAGAGCATTTGGGAAACAGCAGTTTGGTTTAGAGTAGCTATGCAAAATTGGCAATGGGCAATCAAATGTGGAAAAATACTGAACAGAAAGGGGGCTAAATCCAGTGAGATAAGAAATCTGGTCACGGTCAATTGGAAATGAAGGTTGGCAGCTAAATGAGCAATGAGAGACCTTCAAAGAAAATATGGCTGGTGCACAGATGAGACACATGAGATAGAAAGGGAGGGCACCTAAAGCCAGAGTTCCTTGGATGACGAGTGGTGCAGGAGTAGAGTTCAGTGGACACATTCAGCAAATTCCAGCGCAATCGTATCGAAAACTGTGGCTGTTTTGAAAAGCGATGTTCCCCTCTCCCCCCACCCCCGCCACTCCAAGATTTTTGCTCAGTCATTTGCACAGCATCGAACACAAAGCCTGCCACGAGCCAGAGCAATTGGACACAGTTTTAAAACATAACTCCGGTAAAAAGAATGTTGCTTTCAAAATATTCCTGGATATCTATAAGAGCAGTAACTCAGAAGTTTGATTAATGCAACTGAAAATGGATTGATTGCAAAAATATAGCCACTTATCATCACAGCGTCAGTCCATGTAAGCAACCCAATTTTAAATTACTGAAAATAAGATTTAAAACACAGGCAGAACTGTTAGCCCATTAGAATGGGTCACAGTAAATTAGTAAATTTAATTCATTGTAAACCTTTCAGCAAGTCCCCATTTACATTCTTACTTCCAAAGTGGAGGAGTTTCCAAACTGCGCTACAGCTGATACAAGAATAGGGAAGTGGGCTGAATGGACATCACTTTCAAGGAGGTGGCACAATGTCCAAACGGCCTTTTCCTGAGCTGCCTTATTCAATGGTAACACAAGTTTCTAGATTACCATCCCTCATTCCTTCCTGTTTCAACGCAACATGGATTTAACTGTGTCAAACTCTTAAATTCTAATAAAGCTGTATAAGTATCTCCACTGAATGAAGCTCCAATTTCAGGATGTGAGATCAGTGAACTGTTGCCCCAGAACAGACACTGGTGACAATCTGGGGCTCAGTGCAGCTGCTGGCTGTAGGTGAGGAACAGGACCACACGGACCCTCGAGCCTACTCCGCCATTCAGTACGACCATGGCTGATCTTGGACTTCAACTCCATTTTCCCTCCTGCTCCCCATACCCCGTGATTCCCTGAGAGACCCGAAATCTGTCTATCCCAGCATTAATTATATTCAATGATGGAGCATCCACAACCCACTGGGGTAGAGAATTCCAAAGATTCTCAACCCTTAAAGTGAAGAAATTTCTCCTCATCTCAGTCCTGAATAATTGGCCCCTTATCCTGAGACTGTGTCCCCCCCCCATGTTTTGGACTCCCCAACCAGGGGAAACAACCTCTCAGAGTGCACCCTGTCAAACGCCTTCAGAATCTTATACATTCCAATGAGATCACCTCTCATTCTTCTAAACTCCAGAGGATATCGGCCCAATTTACTCAGCCCCTCATCATAGGCCAAATCCCTCAGCCCAGGGGCCAATCTAGTGAACCTTCGCTGTACCAACCCCAAGGCAAGTATATCCTTCCTTAAATGTGGAGGCCAAAACTGTGCACAGAATTCCAGATATGGAGTCACAAACGCCTGTACAACAGCAGCAAGACTTGCTTATTCCTGTACTCCCATCCCCTAACAATAAAGGCCAGCATACCATTTGCCTCTGTAATCACTTGCTGCTTCTGCCTGCTAACTTTCTGTACTCCTTGTGAAAGTACACCAAGGTTCACTGAACATCAACACTTATACGTTTCACACATTTTAAAAAAGAATCTGACTTTCAAAAAGTGGAAAGTAAAACAACACTTGCCACATTATACTCGATCTGCCACTTAGTTATTTAACCACTTCACCTGTCACAGCCTCTGTGTCCTCATCACAGATTATATTCCCACCCACTATGTACTGACAGCAAATCTGGATACATTATTCTCTGTCTCTTCACCGAAGACATTAACATAGATTGTAAAGAGCTGAGGCCCCATTCAATTCATTATCTGTAGCACTGTACCTCAGAGGGAGTCAGTGTGTGTAAAACTGTGGCCCAGTGACAGTTGCTGCCTGCCGAACTGTACCCCAGAGGGAGTAACTGTGCATGGAACTGTACCCCAGGGAGAGTCAGTGTGTGTGGAACTGTACCCCAGTGAGAGTCAGTGTGTGTGGAACTGTACCCCAGTGAGAGTCAGTGTGTGCGGAACTGTACCCCAGTGAGAGTCAGTGTGTGTGGAACTGTACCCCAGTGAGAGTCAGTGTGTGCGGAACTGTACCCCAGTGAGAGTCAGTGTGTTGTACAGTACCCCAGTGAGAGTCAGTGTGTTGTACAGTACCCCAGTGAGAGTCAGTGTGTTGTACAGTACCCCAGTGAGAGTCAGTGTGTTGTACAGTACCCCAGTGAGAGTCAGTGTGTGTGGAACTGTACCCCAGTGAGAGTCAGTGTGTTGTACAGTACCCCAGTGAGAGTCAGTGTTTCTGGAACTATATCCCAGTCAGAGTCAGTGTGTGTAGCAATGTATGACAGTGAGAGTCACTGCCTGTTCAAATGTATCCCATTGAGAGTCAGTGTGTATGGAACTGTACCCAGATGAGAGTCAGTGTGTGCACAACTGTACCCCAGTGAGTGTCAGTGTGTGTGGAACTGTACCCAGATGAGAGTCAGTGTGTGCACAACTGTACCCCAGTGAGAGTTAGTGCATGTGGAACTGTACTCCAGTGAGAGTCAGTGTGTGTGGGACTGTACCCCAGTGAGAGTCAGTGTGTGTGGGACTGTACCCCAGTGAGAGTCAGTGTCTGTGGATCTGTATCCCAGTGAAAGTCAGTGCAGGTGGAACTGTACCCCAGTGAGTGTCAGTGTGTGTGGAACTGTACCCCAGTGAGAGTCAGTGTGTGTGGAACTGTACCCCAGTGAGAGTCAGTGTGTGTGGAACTGTACCCCAGTGAGAAGTCAGTGTGTGTGGAACTGTACCCCAGTGAGAGTCAGTGTGTGTGGAACTGTACCCCAGTGAGTGTCAGTGTGTGTGGAACTGTACCCCAGTGAGAGTCAGTGTGTGTGGAACTGTACCCCAGTGAGAGTCAATGTGTGTGGAACTGTACCCAGTGAGAATCACTGTGTGTGGAACTGTGTCCCAGTGAGAGTCAGTGTTTGTGGAACCTGCACCCCAGTGAGAGTCAGTGTGTGTGGAACTGTACCCCAGTGAGAGTCAGTGTGTGTGGAACTGTACCCCAGTGAGAGTCAGTGTGTGTGGAACTGTACCCCGGTGAGAGTCCATATCTTCCTTGCTAAAGCAGAAAGGGGAAGGTGAGTTTTTGTAAATTAAGGTGGGGGTGGTTGCTGGTGGAGTATAGTTTCAGTTAATTGAGAGAAGTGGTTAAATTCTCACCTGGTTGTGATGAATTATAGCGTGTGCATAGTCATCATTTGGATTTCTTCGCTTAGTCTGATGAAGAAATATAAAGATGTTAAAACTGTGGTTGTACATGTGACGTACAGGACTCAGAAATCAACAATCACAGGGAGTTTGGTCAGACACTGACCTCCCTCCTTGTCATACACCCCAGAGTAAGAGTGATGAGGTGAAATGCCCCTTGCTGGACAGGCCATTGTCCAGACAAACCTCATGCCTTTTCAGAGCTGTTTTAAAAGAGAAGGAACTTGCAAAAAACCCAAGCCTTCTCTGGGTGTCCCATTGACTGAGGTACATTTGAGGGAATCTGTAGCCACTGGTGTAATGTAGCAGACGCAGCAGTCAATTTGTACACAGCAAAATCCCATAAACGGCAATGTCATCACGACTAGATAACCTGTTCTAGTCACGAAAATAAAAGCAAAATACTGTGGATGCTGGAAATCTAAAATAAAACCAGAAAATGCTGGAAATACTCAACAGATTGGCAGCATCTGTGGAGCAAGAAATAGTTAACATTTTAATTCTGTTTGACTCTTCATCAGAACTTTGACAGGTTAACTCTGTTTCTCTCCCCACAGACACTGCCAGACCTGCTGAATTTTTCTGGCATTTTCTGGTTTTATATCTGTTTTAGCAATGTTGGTTGAGGGATAAATTTTGGCCAGGACACTAGGGAGAACCCCTTTGCTCTCCTCCCAATCACGCCGTGGGATTTTTTTTTTTACATCCACTTGAGATGGGAGCCGGGCCTCAGTTTAACATCTCATCCGAAAGATGGCACCTCTGACAGTACGGCACTCCCTCAGTACTGTCCAGCTGTGTGGGGATGGTGATCCTGAGCACATGAGGTGCACAGGGAGTGACCCCTGCACCTGGACGGTGAGCCTGAGACACAACCAATATTGGGTGTTCAGTGTCATTATCATTGGGCTGGCCACATGTATTCATGGTTAAAGATCAGACCTCTCCAAAAGCAAGTAAATGAAACGCCAGTGAATGGGGGGTGTTATTGGTAAGGACGCAGTGGCTAGGGTGAGGTAAGGCAGCAATGGACCTACCGTCAAGTGTTGATCATCGCTTTGCTTCTCATTAGCATCTCTTGGCTTTCTCTGGAACAAGAAATCGAATTCAAATCTCCAATTTCCAATCTCCTCACTCCGAAAGTAACAATGTCTTCACTGAAACAATGAACCATTCACAACAGTGCGGACTGCTGTGCGAGGGGAGTTATACTGCCCGCTGTGCGAGGGGAGTTATACTGCCCGCTGTGCGAGGGGAGTTATACTGCCCGCTGTGCGAGGGGAGTTATACTGCCCGCTGTGCGAGGGGAGTTATACTGCCCGCTGTGCGAGGGGAGTTATACTGCCCGCTGTGCGAGGGGAGTTATACTGCCCGCTGTGCGAGGGGAGTTATACTGCCCGCTGTGCGAGGGGAGTTATACTGCCCGTTGTGCGAGGGGAGTTATACTGCCCGCTGTGCGAGGGGAGTTATACTGCCCGCTGTGCGAGGGGAGTTATACTGCCCGCTGTGCGAGGGGAGTTATACTGCCCGCTGTGCGAGGGGAGTTATACTGCCCGCTGTGCGAGGGGAGTTATACTGCCCGCTGTGCGAGGGGAGTTATACTGCCCGCTGTGCGAGGGGAGTTATACTGCTCGCTGTGCGAGGGGAGTTATACTGCCCGCTGTGCGAGGGGAGTTATACTGCCCGCTGTGCGAGGGGAGTTATACTGCCCGGTGTGCGAGGGGAGTTATACTGCCCGCTGTGCGAGGGGAGTTATACTGCCCGCTGTGCGAGGGGAGTTATACTGCCCGCTGTGCGAGGGGAGTTATGCTGCCCGCTGTGCGAGGGGAGTTATACTGCCCGCTGTGCGAGGGGAGTTATACTGCCCGCTGTGCGAGGGGAGTTATACTGCCCGCTGTGCGAGGGGAGTTATACTGCCCGCTGTGCGAGGGGAGTTATACTGCCCGCTGTGCGAGGGCAGTTATACTGCCCGGTGTGTGAGGGGAGTTATACTGCCCGCTGTGCGAGGGGAGTTATACTGCCCGCTGTGCGAGGGGAGTTATACTGCCCGCTGCGCGAGGGGAGTTATACTGCCTGCTGTGCGAGGGGAGTTATACTGCCCGGTGTGCGAGGGGAGTTATACTGCCCGGTGTGTGAGGGGAGTTATACTGCCCACTGTGCGAGGGGAGTTATACTGCCTGCTGTGCGAGGGGAGTTATACTGCCTGGTGTGCGAGGGGAGTTATACTGCCCGGTGTGCGAGGGGAGTTATACTGCCCACTGTGCGAGGGGAGTTATACTGCCCGGTGTGCGAGGAGAGTTATACTGCCCGCTGTGCGAGGGGAGTTATACTGCCCGCTGTGCGAGGGGAGTTATACTGCCGGGTGTGAGGGGAGTTATACTGCCCGCTGTGCGAGGGGAGTTATACTGCCGGGTGTGAGGGGAGTTATACTGCCCGCTGTGCGAGGGGAGTTATACTGCCCGGTGTGCGAGGAGAGTTATACTGCCCGGTGTGTGAGGCGAGTTATATTGCCCGCTGTGCGAGGAGAGTTATACTGCCGGGTGTGCGAGGGGAGTTATACTGCCCGGTGCGCGAGGGGAGTTATACTGCCCGCTGTGCGAGGGGAGTTATACTGCCCGGTGTGTGAGGGGAGTTATACTGCCCGGTGTGTGAGGGGAGTTATACTGCCCGGTGTGCGAGGGGAGTTATACTGCCCGGTGTGTGAGGGGAGTTATACTGCCCAGTGCGAGGGGAGTTATACTGCCCGCTGTGCGAGGGGAGTTATACTGCCCGGTGTGTGAGGGGAGTTATACTGCCCGATGTGTGAGGGGAGTTATACTGCCCGCTGTGCGAGGGGAGTTATACTGCCGGGTGTGCGAGGGGAGTTATACTGCCCGGCGTGTGAGGGGAGTTATACTGCCCGGTGTGTGTGGGAAGTAATAATGCCTGTTGTGTGAGGGGAGTTATACTGCCCGCTGTGCGAGGGGAGTTATACTGCCCGCTGTGCAAGGGGAGTTATACTGCCCGGTGTGTGAGGGAAGTAATAATGCCTGTTGTGCGAGGGGAGTTATACTGCTCGGTGTGCGAGGGGAGTTATACTGCCCGGCGTGTGAGGGAAGTAATAATGCCTGTTGTGCGAGGGGAGTTATACTGCCCGGTGTGCGAGGGGAGTTATACTGCCCAGCGTGTGAGGGAAGTAATAATGCCTGTTGTGCGAGGGGAGTTATACTGCCCGGTGTGTGAGGGGAGTTATACTGCCCGCTGTGCAAGGGGAGTTATACTGCCCGGTGTGTGAGGGGAGTTATACTGCCCGGTGTGTGAGGGGAGTTATACTGCCCGCTGTGCGAGGGAAGTTATACTGCCCGGTGTGCGAGGGGAGTTATACTGCCCGGTGTGTGAGGGAAGTTATACTGCTCGGTGTGCGAGGGGAGTTATACTGCCCGGTGTGCGAGGGGAGTTATACTGCCCGGTGTGTGAGGGGAGTTATACTGCTCGGTGTGCGAGGGGAGTTATACTGCCCGGTGTGTGAGGGGAGTTATACTGCCCGGTGTGTGAGGGGAGTTATACTGCCCGGTGTGCGAGGGGAGTTCTACTGCCCGGTGTGTGAGGGGAGTTATACTGCCCGGTGCGAGGGGAGTTATACTGCCCGCTGTGCGAGGGGAGTTATACTGCCCGGTGTGTGAGGGGAGTTATACTGCCCGATGTGTGAGGGGAGTTATACTGCCCGCTGTGCGAGGGGAGTTATACTGCCCGGTGTGCGAGGGGAGTTATACTGCCTGGTGCGAGGGGAGTTATACTGCCCGCTGTGCGAGGGGAGTTATACTGCCCGGTGCGAGGGGAGTTATACTGCCGGGTGTGCGAGGGGAGTTATACTGCCCGGTGTGAGGGGAGTTATACTGCCCGATGTGTGAGGGGAGTTATACTGCCCGGTGTGCGAGGGGAGTTATACTGCCCGGCGTGTGAGGGGAGTTATACTGCCCGGTGTGTGAGGGAAGTAATAATGCCTGTTGTGTGAGGGGAGTTATACTGCCCGCTGTGCGAGGGGAGTTATACTGCTCGCTGTGCAAGGGGAGTTATACTGCCCGGTGTGTGAGGGAAGTAATAATGCCTGTTGTGCGAGGGGAGTTATACTGCTCGGTGTGCGAGGGGAGTTATACTGCCCGGCGTGTGAGGGAAGTAATAATGCCTGTTGTGCGAGGGGAGTTATACTGCCCGGTGTGCGAGGGGAGTTATACTGCCCAGCGTGTGAGGGAAGTAATAATGCCTGTTGTGCGAGGGGAGTTATACTGCCCGGTGTGTGAGGGGAGTTATACTGCCCGCTGTGCAAGGGGAGTTATACTGCCCGGTGTGTGAGGGGAGTTATACTGCCCGGTGTGTGAGGGGAGTTATACTGCCCGCTGTGCGAAGGGAGTTATACTGCCCGGTGTGCGAGGGGAGTTATACTGCCCGGTGTGTGAGGGAAGTTATACTGCTCGGTGTGCGAGTGGAGTTATACTGCCCGGTGTGCGAGGGGAGTTATACTGCCCGGTGTGTGAGGGGAGTTATACTGCTCGGTGTGCGAGGGGAGTTATACTGCCCGGTGTGTGAGGGGAGTTATACTGCCCGGTGTGCGAGGGGAGTTATACTGCCCGGTGTGTGAGGGAAGTAATAATGCCTGTTGTGTGAGGGGAATTATACTGCCCGGTGTGCGAGGGGAGTTATACTGCCCGGTGTGTGAGGGGAGTTATACTGCTCGGTGTGTGAGGGGAGTTATACTGCTCGGTGTGTGAGGGGAGTTATACTGCCCGGTGTGTGAGGGGAGTTATACTGCTCGGTGTGTGAGGGGAGTTATACTGCTCGGTGTGTGAGGGGAGTTATACTGCCCGGTGTGTGAGGGAAGTAATAATGCCTGTTGTGTGAGGGGAATTATACTGCCCGGTGTGCGAGGGGAGTTATACTGCCCGGTGTGTGAGGGGAGTTATACTGCTCGGTGTGCGAGGGGAGTTATACTGCCCGGTGTGTGAGGGGAGTTATACTGCTCGGTGTGTGAGGGGAGTTATACTGCCCGGTGTGTGAGGGAAGTAATAATGCCTGTTGTGTGAGGGGAATTATACTGCCCGGTGTGTGAGGGGAGTTATACTGCCTGTTGTGAGCTCTTGGCCACGTAGTTCAGTATCACTTTCGGTTGAATTCACAGTCTGTGCTAAGTTAGTTGCCCTCAACAGTGTTGGTCCCAAAGACTGTGTTAGAGAGAAGGAATCAGCCAGTGTTCCTGCTCCTCATCACTGTCCAGTGACCACTGGGTTAGAGAGAGGGGGAGTGAGCCAGGGATCCAGTTCCTGACCAGTGACCACTGGGTTAGAGAGAGAGGGAATCAGCAGATTATGAATCACAGCCTCTGTGTCCAAACAATGGTTGTGATGACTGTCACTTTAAGACGAGTTCAACTGCGTAGGGGTAACATGATTTGTTCAACCAATGTGTGGCTAGCACAGGGGAACCAATTCTGTGGCTGGGTCTCCTGGGAAGCGATGGCTGTATGAGGGGGAGGGGCTGGCTAAATACAAACAGCCCTGGAAGCTCCCATACAAATAAAGTTTGTTTTGTTTGGCTAAGAAGCCTCCCAGAGCCCTGGTTCTCCAATTATACAATCCAATTTCAGCCTAAAGAGATGAACAGAGTTGGAGAGGAAAGGATGTTTGACTATGGGCCAGTAGTTAGTGTGAACAATGGGTTCAGGGTAGGTTATTTGTTGACAGTTTATATGGGAGGGGTCAGTGTCTGAAAAGAGGAAAACATTTCCAATCTCAACAAATTTGGGAACTAAACCCCAGCCCTTCTTCATGGCTGTTCTCTGCTGATGTTTATTTTTAAACCTTGTTTCTCATGTCGAGTTTGTTGGCGATGTCGCTGGCATTGGTGAAGGTGCTGGCAAGGGCCATAGCCAGAGCGTTGGTGAGGTTATGGTGTTGGTGTGGGCAGTGTGTCTGTGCTGGTACTGATGTATGTCGATAACTCCAATACCATTGTCTGATTGTCTGTAATGACCATATTGAAATGACTGTAATATTCATTGATTGTATTGATGCACCTTGTGATCCATGTGTAAAAGTTGAATCTGATTGTACTTTGTGATGGTGATTTTGAAATGTTTTGAAATGTTCTTCCAGATATTTTATGAATAAAGTATATTTTTCAACAAAAAAAAATGTGTCTGTGCTGGTACTGCCTGAGGTACTTGCAGGGCTGCAGATTGTCCCTGCTGCAATCTCAATGGGCCGAATGGCCTCCTTCCCTGCTGTACCATTCTGTGATTCTATTCTATAGCTGGAGAGCTGCGGACAGCATGATACATGCCTGTGAACACAAAGTTCAGGAATAGCACTGATCAGGTTACAGGGATTCTTGTTTCTATGAAACAGAAGAGGAAGTAACGAGACATTAAAAAAGAAAACAATCAGCCCCAGCTGATAAATTAACATGCAGCTTATTAAATGCAAACTCAAGAGGCACTAGGTCCCAGGCTAAGACAATTCTCAGCTTGGTTTCTTCTCACTCTTGTTGAGAATCATTCCAGTTTGAGATGAGGGCAGTGACAGAATCAGGGAGCTGTGGAGACTAACTCTTTCCAAAAGTTGTTGGGTAAATATTTGGTGCGGAGATGATTAGAGATTAAGGGGAGAGAGTTCAGGTGACCAAATGCCCACTGATCAGAATCAGCATTGCCTGGAGATGGGGAGACAGTGGTGCAGTGGTAATATCACTAAACTAGTAATCCTGAGGTCCAGGGGATGTTGGTTCAAATCTCACTGTAACAGCTGGTGGGATTTAAATTTAATTAATAAAATAGGAATATAAAGCTAGCTTTTTTAAATGCTTTAACGGGATGTGGGCTTCGCTGGCTGGGCCAGTATTTATTGCCCATCCCTAGTTGCTCTTGAGAAGGTGGTGGTGAGCTGCCTTTCCTGAATCGCTGCAGTTCATGTGGCATAGGGACACCCACAGTGCTGTTAGGGAGGGAGTTCCAGAATCTTGACCCAGTGTCAGTGAAGGAACGGCGATATATTTCCAAGTCAGGAGGGTGAGTGACTTGGAGGGGAACTTGCAGGTGGTGGTGTTCCCATGTACCTGCTGCCCTTGTCATTATAGATAGTAATGGCTGTCAGCTTGGAAGGTGCTGTCTAAGGAGTCTTGGTGAATTCCTGCAGTGCATCTTGTAGATGGTATATACTGCTGCTACTGTGTGTCGATGGTGGTGGAGGGAGTGAATGTTTATGGATGTGGTGCCAATCAAGCGGCTGCTTTGTCCTGGACGGTGTCGAGCTTCTTGTGTGTTGTGGGAGCTGCACTCATCCAGGCAAGTGGGGAGAATTCCATCACACTCCTGACTTGTGCCTTGTAGATTGTGGACAGGCTTTGAGGAGTCAGGAGGTAAGTTACTTGCCACAGGATTCCTAGCCTCTAACCTGCTCTTGTAGCCACAGTATTTATATGGCTAGTCCAGTTCAGTTTCTGGTCAATGGTAACCCCCCAGGATGTTGATAGTGGGGGATTCAGTGATGGTAATGCCATTGAATGTCAAGGGGCGATGTTTAAATTTTCTCTTGTTGGAGATGGCCATTGCCTGGCACTTGTGTGGTGTGAATGTTACTTGACAGCACCATTGATGAACCCTTCCATCACTTTACTGTGCACAGGACATATCTGGGCAATTTTCCACATTGCTGGGTAGATGCCAGTGTTGTAGCTGTACTGGAACAACTTGGCTAGGGGCATGGCAAGTTCTGGAGCACAAGTCTTCAGTACAATTGCCGGAATATTGTCAGGGCCCATAGTCTTTGCACTATCCAGTGCCTTCAACTGTTTCTTGATGTGATTTGGAGTGAATCGAATTGGCTGAGGACTGGCATCTGTGGTACTGGGAACCTCTGGAGGAGGCCGAGATGGGTCATCCACGATGGAGGGTATCCTCAATGTGAATACGGGACTTCATCTCCACAAGGACTGTGCGATGGTCACTCCTACCGATACTGTCATGGACAGATACATCTGCGACAGGCAAGTTGGTGAGGATGAGGTCAAATGTGTTTTTCCCTCTTGTTTCTTCCCTCACTACCTGCCGCAGACCAAGTTTAGCAGCTATGTCATTTAGGACTTGGCCAGCTCAGTTAGTAGTGGTGCTACTGAGCTACTCTTGGTAATGGACACTGAAGTCCCCCACCCAGAGTACATTCTGCACCCCTGTCACCCTCAGTGCTTCTTCTAAATGATGTTCAACATGGAGGAGCACTGATTCATCAGCTGAGGGAGGGCGGTATGTGGTAATCAGCAGGAGGTTTCCTTGCCCATGTTTGCCCTGATGCCATGAGACTTCATGGAGTCTGGAGTCGATGTTGAGGACTCCCAGGGCAACTCCCTCCTGACTGTATAACACTGTGTCACCACCTCTGCTGGGTCTGTCCTGGACAGGACAAACCCAGGGGTGGTGATGGTGGTGTCTGGGACATTATCTGTAAGGTATGATTCTGTGAGGATGACTATGTCAGGCTGTTGCTTGACTAGTCTGTGAGACAGCTCTCCCAATGTTGGCACCAGCCCCCAGATGTTAGTAAGGAGGACTTTACAGGGTTGACAGGGCTGAGTTTACTGTTGTCGCTTCTGGTGCCTAGGTCAGTGCTGGGTGTTCTGTCTGGTTTCATTCTTTTTTATTGACTTTTTAGTGGTTTGTTACAACTGAGGCCATTTCAGGGCAATTAAGAGTCAATCACATGGTTGTGGGTCCGGAGACACATGTAGGCCAGGCCAGGCCAGGTAAGGGCGGCAGATTTCCTTCCCTGAAGGTCACTAGTGAACCCGATGAGTTTTTACAACAATCGACAATGGTTTCATGGTCACCATTAGAATTTTAATTGCAGATTTTCTGCTGTGGTGGGGTTTGAACCTAACTCCCCAATTACCCTGGGTCTTTGGATTACAAGTTCAGTGACAATGCCAGTATGGCATCGCCTCCCCTAGTCTCAGTGAAACATCCTGCCCAGTATTTCTCTATTGACTCAAAGACTTAAAACCAGCTGTTAAATCCCCTCCTTGACTCCCTCTCTGGAGTATTGTTCATCTCTGTCTTTTTAATTATATTTGCTCCTCCTGTAACAATGCAGAAAAAAGGACAAACCAATCAATTGCATCCCTGTCTCTTACATCAATAACTGATACATTGACTGTCAGACTAATGACCCTCTGAGAGAAGAAATTCCTCCTCATCTCCGTCTTAAATGGGAGACCCCTTATTCTGAAACTGTGCCCCCCTAGTTCTAGATTCCCTCCACGAGGGGAAACATCCTCTCAGCATCCACCCTGTCAAACCCCCTCAGGATCTTACATGTTTCAATAAGATCACCTCTCATTCTTCTAAACTCCGAAGAAGTTAAGGTTCTGTTTTTACCTGGTTTTTCTTTTTCTGATAAACATAAGCAGTTGCTGCGAGGAGTCCCATCACCAACAGAAACAACGGTAAACCCACGCCGAGTCCGATCACCAGGTCCTGATCTATCTTGAAATAAAAACACCAAAACACTTTACACAGCATTGGCAGGGCTTCTAAACTCCGACTTGGGTGAGACCCATTTTAATTCTGTCCAATGAGTTAAAATCTCACCCCCACTCCCCTCCCCGTCCCCACACCCTATTCATACCCCTCCCACCCCCAAAAATTACATCGCCCTCATTTTAAACAGCCCCTCAATTTAAACACAGCGCCGTGTTACAGCCATTTTAACCCACCTGTTTCATAACCCTGATTTACATCTCTCCTTGTTTTATGTCTCTCTGGTTAACTAGGCCCCCATGTTATAAAAATGGTACTTTATTCAAGAAGCAGGTATACAGCCTGAATTGCAGTGTAATTTACAATGAAAAATTTACTAAATAATCAGGTTTATAACATGCAACAAGTGACAATTACATATTAGCAAAAATAGATAAACAAACTCAGTAGGTAACGGGAGTGGTGGGAGGGATATTAAAGGAAGGCTAATGTTGAATTGAAATTATATAAAAATTACAAACCAATACACCATTACTACATTCCAGGCGCTGAAGTAGGTATAAATTTCATAATTTAAATGCTTCATTGAGGCCCCTGCCATTGCCATGTTAAGGAATAAGGCTACGTCGGTGGTTTTCTGTCCTACATCTTATGGGGCTGAATTTATTTGAATTTCTGAATGGCCTCGATTGCCCTGGGTGAAGTGGGGGGTAACCAGTTCTGAAATTGGGTCGATTGCGTAAGGGATTTTCCAAACTTAGTGGAAATATTGTCTCTTCTTGGTGCAGAGTTTTGAGTTTTGTGGCATGAGGGGGGTTGTCCTACCACTGGTACCCGGGGCCCAACATCAGTTTTGACGTGAGTGTCTGTATTCTTCCGATTTGGGCAGTTAGTGCGCGCGAGGAGAGGATGTCACACAGGCACAGTGTGTTCAATCGCGGGAGCGGGGTGGTCAGTGTGGGTCAACAGCAGGTCATGGGCAGGGAGTCTGAAAGGGATGAGGGATCCGAAGGTGAATATCCATTTGTTTGGGGTTTTTTTTTGGCCATCCCACATCAAGTCAGTTTGAATGTGTTTAGCCATCAGGATGTTCATGGCTTCCACCTCTGTCAGGGTGTAACTGCCTGATTAATGTCAAGGGACATGTGCTCATCCTGTATTTCCCACACACACTGAGGACGTTAAGATTTCCAGAACCTCAGTGTCTGCACCCCATGACCCAGGCTCTGCGACTGTTTCCAGTGTGAGGCCTGAAGGATAGAGCGCATCAGGATTGGGAAAAGGATCGCTCGGAGCTGTGTCAGCTGCGGTTAATTAAAGACGTTCGGATGGACACCCATGGGATCTGACATACTCAACGCTTTCAGTTACTCCTATTAACACCCCATCCCAATTTACACTGCCCCTCGCCCACCCGATTTATACCCCTCCCTGATTTACACTGCCCCTCGCCCACCCGATTTATACCCCTCCCTGATTTTCACTGCCCCCCCCACCCAATTTATACCCCTCCCTGATTTTCACAGCCCCCCCACCACCCCCAATTTATACCCCTTCCTGATTTTCACTGCCCCCCCCGCCCCGGTTTGTGGTCCAGCCGTGTTCTCGGCTGGTGGGTTAGGTCTGAAGTGGGGGAGGTAGACTCGCCATCGCGAGCACTTTATCAACATCAAATCATTCCAAAGAAGGAATCAATGGGAAAGGGAAGTTGCGGAGGGGATAGAGGCACCTTTTACTCAGGACATTGACCTGTTTTATACCTCAGAAACAAATTTAAAAACATGAAAACTCAATTGCTGTAGAATTTCCCTGGGGTACATTGCCGAGGTCCCTGATAGATCAGCTCCCAGGGATCGTGGGGTGGATGAGGATTGAAATGCCGAGGGGCCCATTGCTTTCTGGTAACCATGGAGACCCTGGCCTCCAAACCTGGCTACAACAGGACATCACCTTTATCGCTCTAGTTCAGAAGCTCTCAGTTCAGTGTGAGGATTCACCCACTCTCCCTCCAGCGAAGCAATACGAGGCCCTCACCCGGCACTTTGAAAGCTTTTTATTCCCTTTCAGATGTGAAGGAACACAATCTTGCATCCCAACATTCCTCCAATCTTTCTTCCCCTTCCCTTTCCTCTGACACCATCCCTTCTTCCAATCTCACCCCTTGCAAGTTTCAATAACCCCCTCTGATCGTCCTCCCTCTGGCTCTGAACAACCTGTCCTCAAAGGGTTCAGTTTTACCCCTTGCGCCCCCATCTCAATGACTTTCGAGTTGAGTGTGATGCTGAGCTTCTCTCCCATCACCGCTTCACTCGCCTCCTCACCCAGGGGCCTGCCCTCTGCACAGCGCACCTTTTTACCCATCTCCAGGATTCTCCCTCCGCCTGGACCCCTCCCTTTGGTCTCTTACCCTCTCTAAAGTGTTGGTGTAACATCGACAGTCTCAATTTCTCTGTACCCATCACTCACTCGAACCGACCTCCCTCTGAACTTCCTGCATTCCTTTCTCTCAATCAGTAAACCTGCCGACAAGGAGGGGGTGGGGGGAGCTGTTGTTGTTTGACAAACCGGCCTGTACCTTCCAGAGGCTGAACGTTAACTCTCCGACACTTTCTCCTACCCCCCTGCTGACCATGACCCCACTACCAAACATCAAGCCAGGACTCTCACTGACCTCATCTCCTCTGGAGATCTCCCCTCCTCAGTCTCCAGCTTCATAACCCCCTGACCCCGAGAAGCCCACTCCTACCTCCTTCATGAGATCCACTAACAGAACTGCCCTGGCAGAATGTTTGTTTCAGCCTGTTCTCACCCAACAGAAGTGATTTCTTTCTATCTCATAAAGAAACAGACACAGAGGGAGGCCATTCGGCCCATTGTACTTCTGCCAGCCAGTGAAACATTACCCAGTCTAATCCCACCTTCCAGCTCTTGGTCAGTAGCCCTGTTGCTCACTGCAATTCAAATCATAGCCAAGTGTTTTTTTTTAAATGCAGTGGGGGTTCCAGCCTTCACCATCTTTCAGGCGGTGAGTTCCGATCCCCCACCACCCTCTGGGTGTAATATTACTCCTCAAACTCCTCTCTAAATTTTCACCAGTTACATTAATTCTATGCTCCCTTGTTATTGTTCTCTCTGCTAAGGTTAATAGATCCTCCCTTCACTCTGTCTCAGTCCCTCATAACTTTAAGCAGCTCAATTAAACCTCCCCTCAGCCTCCTCTGTTCTAAAGAAAGCAAAACCAGCCTATTCAATATTTCCTCACAAATAAAATTCACCAACCCTTTCCCTTCCTATAGCACCTTCCCATGCAAATACAGGGGATGCAACACATAAAAACAGAACCTTCTTCATTCCTAGCAACATCCTCATAAATCTCCTCTCTAACTGTGATCACAACCTTCATGTAACGCGGTGTCCAGAACTGCACACAATACTCTAGTTGCAGTTTAACTAGTGTTTGTTACTGTCCTAGCATAACCTCCCAGCTCTTATATTCCAGGCCTTGGCCAATAACTATCCTGTACACCTCAAGACTGCCTTATCCACCTGTTCTGCTACCTTCAGGGATCTGTAGACATCTCTGTTCCTCTACACTTCTCAATATCCGATCATTTATTGTATTCCCTTGCCTTGTTTTTCTTCCCCAAATGCCTGACCTCACACTTCTCTGGTTGGAATTCCATTTGCTACTTCTCTTACCACCATTAATATCATCCTGCAGTCAAACAGCTCTCTCCCTCACTAATACCACAGGGTCAATTAGTGTATCATCTGCAAACCTTTTAATCATGTCCCCATATTTAAGTCTGAATCATTGAAATATGCCACAAAAAGCAAGGGGCCAGCACTGAGCCAAATGGAACCTCACTGGAAACAGCCGTCCAGTCACAAAACTGCCCATCAACTGTAACCTTTTGCTTCCTGTCACTGAGTCTGGTTTGGATCCAGTTTGCCACTTGTCCTTGGATCTCATGAACTTTTCATTCATTGACCAGTCTGCCATGCGGAACTTAATCAAAAGCTTTGCCAAAACCTATGTAAATTACATCAAACCCACTACCCTCATTGACCCTCCTTGTTACCTCTTCAAAAAATTCAAACAATTTAATCAGACACGATCTTCCCTTAACAAACCCACGCTGGCTCTCCTCGATTATTGTGTGCCTTTCTAAATGATGTGCCTTACTGTCACTAAGAACTCTTTGCAATAATTTTCCCACCACCGAGTTAGGCTGTTTGGCCTGTAATTGTCCATCCAATTCCTCCTTTTTTAAACAATGGTACAACATTATCGGTCCTCCACATCTGGCGCCACACCTGTGGCCAGAGAGGATTGGAAAACAGCAGCCAGAGTCTCCACTATTTTCTCCCTTAGCAGCCTTGGATACAATTCCACTTTCAAAGATGCTTAAATCTCTTTATATTTCCTCTCTTGCTATGCTTACCCCATCCAATATTCCACATTCCTCCTTCTATACTACAATGCCTGCTTCATCCCACTCTCTTGTGAAAATTGATGTAAAGGATTCATTAAGAACCATATCTGTGTCTTATCCCTCCAGACACAAGTTACCTTTTAGGCCTCAATTCTAGTTTTTCTCCTCTTGTCCAGACTCTTCCCACCTAAATCGGAATTCTTCCAACATCCTTCGCCACACCCACAGTCTCCAGTTTCCTGGGCCTAGACGTCCCCTTTTAACCTTGGGCCAATCTCTGCACCTCCACATCCCGATTCAGAGTGAGCGCCTACCTTGACAACCAGCCTCCATCCATCGCCATCCCTCCCCTGCCTGAACTTGTTCTCACACTGACCAGCCTCTTCTTCGAACATCTTCACTCACTCCCTCCAAGAAAAAGATGTTGCTATGGGAACGCATGTGGGTCCTATCCACGCCTGCCTTTGTGTGGTCCTGCTCAGGCCCCTCCCTCACATCCTTTTCCGGTCTATCCTGTATCAGTGCCGCGTCCTGCTCTCACCCTGAACTGGAAAATTTCCTCAACTTTACTTCCCATTTCCACCCTCCTCGGTTTGACGTGGTCCATTTCTGACTCTTCCCTTCTCTTCCCTGACTTTCCTGTCTCCATTCCTGGGGATAGGCTGTGGACCAATACCCACTGAATCCCACAGCCACGTCAGTGACGCCTCCTCAGACCTGGGGCAGACTCTTGCCCTTATTGGACGGGCCCACTATGGACGGTCAGGAAGCCGCCCACGATCGAGGCCGGAAGGTGATTTCAGGCTGGTGGGCCAATTAAAGCCCGCCCGGCATGAATGGCGAGTGGCAGCGCTCAGCGCCTACCTGTGCAGGTGGGGGCAGGAGGGCCAACATGCGTGTGAATAAGCACTTGAAAATCTCCCTGAGGCACAGAGCTGCCTCGGGGAGATGGAGAGCTTTTTTAAAATAATAAAGAAATTAAAAATGTTATAAAACACAGGGACATGTTATTAATTAAGTTTTGAAATTTTTATTTAATATTTAATTGCTGTTGGAAACCTCATCCCGCCCGGGGATGAGGCTTCCTAAAAAGTGCAAAGGCCGCTTGGCCTTTTCGCCAACCGTAAGGTTGGATTGGCAGCGAAAAATTTCTTTTCATCGGCCTCTTCATTTTCAGTGGGCGCACTGCCAACTCCAGCGCCTGCCCACTGACCGGAATATCGTGCTACTGCACGTTGACATTGCGACACTCGCTGGTCATTTTACGCTCACCCGCCAAGGTAAAAATTTTACCCCAGGGTTCCTGCAAGCACTCGATTCCATTCTCACAGTTTCTGCATAGCCATTGTATCTGTTCTGATGATGTAACCTGTCCTACTTGTGCTTCTGAGGTGACTTCCTTCTTCCTCAACTGAGGATTCCCTCTCCACCATGGTTGACAGGGCCCTTGACTATGTCTGACCCATTTCCCGCATTTCTGCTCTCACTCCTTCCCCTCCCACCCAGCACCATGAGAAGGTGTTCCTTATCCTTACCTTCAACCCTATTGTATTCAATGGATCATCCTTCACTATTTCCACCATCTCCAGCGTGATGTCACCACCAAACACATCTTCCCCTCCCCTTTCAGAGTTCTGAAGGGATCATTCTCTCCATGACTGCCTCAATCACCCTCGACAAACCTTCCCCTTCCTATTGCACCTTCCCATGCAAGCACAGGAGGTCCAATAGATAGGAACATAAGAAATAAGAGCAGGAGTAGGCCTTTCGGCCCCTCGAGCCTTTCATGGCTGATCTGATTGTGACGTTCCTGTCTACCCCCCCATAACCCTTGTCGATCAAAAATCTGTCTAACTCAGCCCTGAATATATTCAATGACCCAGCCTCTACTGCTCTCTGGGGAATAGAATTCCAAACACTACAGCTCTCAAGAGTTGAAATTCCTCCTCATCTCTGTCTTAAATGGGAGACCCCTTATTGTGAAACTGTGCCCCCTAGTTCTAGATTCCCCCACGAGAGGAAACATTCAGCATCTACCCTGTCAAACCCCCTCAGAACCTTATATGCTTCGATAAGATTACCTCTCACTCTTCTAAATTCCAGCGAGTACCGGCCCAATCTAAAACAGAATTACCTGGAAAAACTCAGCAGGTCTGGCAGCATTGGTGGAGAAGAAATCAGTTAACGTTTCGGGTCTTCATGACCCTTCGGCAGAACTGAGTATAGTCAGGAGAAAAGTGAAATATAAGCTTTTTGTTTTTATCTCAGGCCCAATCTGCTCAACCTTTCCTCATAAGCCAATCCCTTCATCCCAGGAATCAACCTAGTGAACCTTCTCTTCCATTGTGAATATATCCATCCTTACATAAAGAAACCAGAACTGTATTGAGTACTGTAGGTGCAGTCTTACCAATGCTCTGTACAGCTGTAGCAAGACCATCCTAATTTTATATTCCGCCCCCCGTTACCATAAAGGCCAATATTCCATTTGCCTCCCCGATTACTTGCTAACACATACGCACTTTTTGTGATCTTTTAGCTCCTCTCTCCTCACAGTCCGATACTCCAAACATTCCTTGGAGGTGAAGCAGCGATGTACCTGTTCAATTTAGTATCACTGCCCACCATGCAGCCACCTCTACATTGGGAAGCCAAATGCAGATTGCGTGACTGCTTTGTTGAATGGTTCCATTCAGTCTGCAAGTGCAGCCCGAGATTTTGGTCGCTGTCGTTTTAATTTTCTGCCCCACTCTCACTCTGACTCGCGGCCCTCGGTCTCCTGCTCTATTCTAATGAAGGTCGACACAAGCTCTGGGGACAACACCTCACCTTTCGATGAGGTAGTTTATAGCCTTCTGGAATCCATTATTTTGGACAGTAGCTGCTGGTGACGATTCTGCCACTACCATTTACACCTCCTCTAGACACATCTTTTGTTTCTTTCCTTGTCCCATTATCACCCCCTTTTGTCTTGCATCATCATCCCTTTCGTCATTTAATCTCTCCTGCATCCAGCCAATCACACACCTTCCCTTTTGTTCTTTACCCACCACCTCTCTTTTTATGCCTCTGCACTTACTTAAAACCTGTGACCTCTCTAACTTTCCCGGCTCTAATGAAAGGTCATCGACCTGAAATGTTAACTCTGTTTCTCTCTCCACAGATGCTGCCGGACCTGTTTTTATTTAATCCAAATGAGACTTTAGCAATTTAATTTTAAAAAGGACAGTGAAATTTGCGCAGGATGTTTATTTTTTATTCATTTATGGGATGTGGGCATCGCTGGCTGGGCCAGCATTTATTTCCCATCTCTAGTTGCCCTTGAGAAGGTGGTGGTGAGCTGCCTTCTTGAGTCACTGCAGTCCATGTGGTGTAGGTACACCCACAGTGCTGTTAGGGAGGGAGTTCCAGGATTTTGACCCAGCGACAGTGAAGGAACAAGTCAGGATGGTGAGTGGCTTGGAGGGGAACTTCCAGGTGGTGGTGTTCCCATGTGCCTGCTGCCCTTGTCCTTCTAGATGGTAGTGGTCGTACTGTCTAAGGACCTTGGTGAATTCCTGCAGTGCATCTTGTAGATGGTACACACTGCTGAAACTGTGCGTCGGTGGTGGAGGGAGTGAATGTTTATGGATGTGGTGCCAATGAAGTGGGCTGTTTTGTCTTGGATGGTGTCAAGCTCCTCGAGTGTTGTGGGAGCTGCACTCATCCAGGCAAGTGGGGTGTATTCCATCACACTCCTGCCCTGTGATTGGTAGATGGTGGACAGGCTTTGGGGAATCAGGAGGTGAGTTACTCGCCACAGGGTTACCAGCCTCAGACCTGTTGACAATCACTGCAAAATTTGTTGTGTAGTGCCTGTAATTTTAGCACCTTCAGGTCCAAAGTGGCGTCTGCTCTGAATGTGAACATGTCTCGAGCTGGCCACACTGTGTTGCTCAGGGTGTTAGTGTTGGTCCTGGGAGCTTGTGCATCAATCCTGTAGATTAGAGAGATGGTGACATCAGTCAGTGTGTGATGCTGCTTTGTTCCAGTGGTACCATTTTGGACCTTGTTGCTCTGGTTAATGCCCTCTCTTAACCTTGAACAGCTTGAAAAGTGTGTTGGGCAGCAGGAAGGGACCCTCACCAGCGTTACTTAAAGGGACCAACTCCTCCCAGGTTAATTACTGATTGATTTCTATTGGCTGTTGCTAAGTTAGTCGATATGCTTGGTGGTTTGAATTCCTATTTAAATGTGCCGAACTCTTCGGGAATGGAGCAGCATGTGGTGAAAGCCTCTGTCCTGACCTCGAGGACACTGCATAAACCCCCATACCCGGGTTCAGTAGTTACTGCAGTGAGCTGCGGCATTCCAAGGAGGATGAACAGAGGGTGACACGTTGCTCAGAGAGGGAGAAGGAGGACCGGGGTGGGGGTTAGGAGAATGGCTCTCAACAGCTGGCCATATCCACCTCCAATCTTCAGGGAGCATTTCTCAGCCTTAGTGAGGACGAGCGTGTTAGACATTTCCTCTTCACCAACTGGGTAAACATTCAAGGCTGCCGCCCTTACTTGGCTGAACTGCAACTGCGGAGCAGGGCGAGGATGGCATTGTCAGCAGCTGTAAAAATGGCATTAACATTTAGGCATTGAGCTTCTTCCAGGTTGGGACAGGGAATGTTTGAAGCAGCTCCCAGTTTATTGTCCAGTGACATGTGAAGGGAGACAGTGAGGTTGTACATGTGGAGAGCTGACCATGTTCTCTCTTACCACACAGGAGGAGATGGAACAGCACATGGTTTCTTCAGCATTGTAGGCTCCTCCATGGTTTGGGCACCATTGACAGTAAATACATCACATTGTGGGCACCACTTGTAAATTCTGATATTTACCACAAACAGAAGGAATTCCTCCAGCTGGTGTGAGACAGTACTCATTGTGCCAGGCAGGTCACTACCTGCTATCCTGGAAACATTGTATTCTGTGGAATTCCATTGTACCATCACTATTTGAACCACCATGGCAAAACAAAGGGCAATAAGTGCTATTGTTGACCATCTAACTCAAGCACCTCCAGTGCCCAATCCACCCACACATGGGCAACAGGAACTGTCATTGAGCAGACCACCGGGGTGCTTAACAGTGCACTCACTGCTTGGCCCATTCTGGGGGAACCCTCCCATACACACCAGAGCACGAGTCATAATTCATCCTGGTCTGCCCTACCCTACACAACCTGACCATCATGAAGGTGCGGCCCTTTCCACCAGGTGTCCAGCTGAGGAGGGGGAGGGATGGAGGGAGGGGGGAAGCAGCCATCACATCCCCTTTGGAGCCAGTCTATCCCCGATCATCCGTCTGTGGTACCAGTGAACATAATCCCAATTCACCAAGCGCCAGCCCCACACCTTACCGTTCCTCAGTTACTGACCATCACAGAGACCTCTTGGCCACAATGCTGAAAAGAAGGACACCACAAAACAAACATTGCAAATCAATGTTACAAATCAAACCAGCCAACATTCCTTGTGCGTTCCCTTAGCGCCTGTCGATTGAGTGCCACTGCCTGCCCTAGCGTTCCTCCATAGCGTTACCCCAGTGGCTACAGCATGGGCTGTCGGAAGCCTGCTGACTTGCAGTAACTGCCTTGGAGAATGACCTCACACAGCTCGGACCCTAGAAGTCCTGACTTTGGACTGCACCGCCTGGCAGTACTCTGGACTAGCTGATTGGCAACAACAAGGACACTGGCAGAGTGCTTCTGGTGGCATGACATGTGCTGTCATCCATTAGGACATTACGTCTGTGCCTCACAGAACCACTGTCACTCCCAATAGGGAAACTCTAAGTAATGTGTTGGAGGACAGATTACCGGGTTGTTGTGAGGCATTGCAAATGTCTTTGAACACTAGCATCTGTAGTCATGTTGTGGCAATCTTAGTTTGCGTGAAAATTAGCTACATTTGCATAGCTTCAGAAATAATAGCAACTATAGTACGGGATAAAATCAATAATCACTTAGACGAGTGCAGGATAATTAAGGAAAGCCAGCATGGATTCATCAAGGGAAAATCATGTTTAACTAACGTGCTGGAGTTTTTTGAGGAGGTAGCAGAGAAGGTTGATAAGAGAAACGCTGTTGATGTGGCGTATCTGGATTTTCAATAGGCATTTGATACAGTGCCACACAACAGACTTGTGAGCAAAATTCTAGGCCATGGAATAAAAGGGAAAGTAGACAGTTGGATAAGAAATTGGCTGAATGATAGGAAACGGAGCGTAATGATGAGTTGTTGTTTTTCAGATCAGAGGAATGCTTGTAGTGGAGTTGCCCAGGGGTCAGTGTTGGGACCTTTGCTCTTCCTGATATATATTAATGACCTAGACTGTGGTGTGCATGGCATGATTTCAAAATTTGCAGATGAAACGAAGATTGGAAACATTGTCAACTGTGATGGGGATAATCTTGAACTTCAAAAAGACATAGACAGGTTGGTGGACTGGGCAGACAAGTGGCTGATGAAGTTCAATGCAGAGAAGTGTGAGGTGATTCGTTTTGGCTGGAAAGATATGGTAAGACAGTATAAAATAAAGGGAGAGCCTCTAAAGGAGGTGCAGGAACAGAGGGGCCTCAGTGTATACGTACATAGGTCATTGAAGATGGCAGGGCCTGTAGAGAGAGCAGTTAATAAAGCATATAGTTTCTTAGGCTTTATTAATAGGGGCATTGACTACAAGGGTAAGGAGGTCATGATGAACTTGTATAAGACACTAGTTAGGCCTGATCTGGAGTACTGCATCCAGTTCTGGGCACCTTACTTGAGGAAGGATATGAAGGTATTGTAGAGAGTACAGAGATTCACAAGAATGATTCCCAGGATGAAGACCTGTAGCTATGAGGATAGATTGGAGAGGTTGGGACTGTTTTCGTTGGAGAAAAGGCTGAGAGGAGACTTGATTGAGGTATTCAAGATCCTGAGGGGTATGGACACGGTAAATAGTGAGAAACTGTCCCCTCTCAAGAGAACATCAAGAACTAGAGGTCACAGATTCAAAATAATTGGCAAAAGGAGTAAATGTGATGTGAGAAAAAATTTTTTTCACCCAGTGGGTGGTTGGAGCCTGGAACAAACTTCCTGAAAGGGTGGGAGAGGCAGGTTCGATTGAGGTATTGAAAAGGGAATTGGAATGCTACCTGAAAAGAGAGAATGTGCGGGGTTACGGGATAAGGCAGGGGAGTGGGACTAAGTGGAATGCTCAGAGAGCCAGTGCAGAGTCCATGGGCCGAATGGCCTCCTTCTGCCCTGTAAAGATTCTCTGATACTGGGATGATGTTGGAAATGCTCAGTAGGTCAGGCGGCATCAGTGAGGAAAAACATTGGTGTTCAATATTCAAGTTGATGATCTGCATCAGAGCAGAAAGATCATCGGGAACTGAAACATTAACTTTGGGCAGGAATCTTGCCCTCATTGGGTGGGTCTGGCGGGGGTGAGCGGGAATGGTCGGGAAGCCGTCTGCTGCCTGCAATCGGATTTTGAACAATGAAAGTAAAGAATTTTAAAATATTTATAACATGTCCCCTCATGTGACTCTGTCACATGAGCAGGGATGTGTTAGAAATTAGTTTGAAACCTTTTAATTTATTAAAAACACTGATTGAAACCTTATCCCACCCGTGGATGAGGTTTCACAAAAAATCCAAAGGCTGCTTGGCCTCTTCGCCTGCCTGCCTGCCATAACGTTGGGCGGGCTGTGAAAAATTGGAATCAATGACATTGTTAATTACCTTAACAGGCCGAAATATCACGTGAGTGCGATGATGTCGTGATGCTTGCTCGTTGTCATCACGCATTATTTTACACTTGCTCAGGTCTGGCGCGCACCTGTCCAATGAACAGAAAATTCTGGCCTCTGTTTCTTATCCCGCTAATGCTGTTTGACCTGAAGGGTTTGACCAGCATTTTCTGTTCTGATTTCAGATGCCCATATCGGCAACATTTTACTTATTATTGTGTAACCTCAGTCTGAGCTTCCACTGCAGCAGGAGCTGAGACTTCTACATGTGTTACAGTAGCTCAGACATCTTCATGTGTTACAGTAGGAGCTGAGAATTCTACATGAGTTACAATAGAAGCTGAGACTTCTACATGTGCTACAGTAGCTGAGACATTTACATGTGTTACAGTAGCTGAGACTTTAACATGTGTTACAGTAGGAGCTGAGACTTCAACATGTGCAACAGGAGGTCAGACTTCTACATGTGTTACAGTAGATGAGATTTCTGCATGTGTTACTGTAGGAGATGAGACTTCTACATGAGTTACAGTAGGAGCTGAGACTTCTACATGTGTTACAATAGCAGAGACTTCTACATGTGTTACAGTAGGAGCTGTGAATTCTACATGTGTTACAGTAGCTGAGACTTCTACGTGTTACAGTAGCTGAGACTTCTACATGTGTTACACTAGCTTAGATTTCTACATGTGTTACAGTAGGAGCTGAGACTTCTACATGTGTTACAGTAGCTGAGACATCTACGTGTTACAGTAGCTGAGACTTCTACCTGTGTTAAAGTAGATAGACTTCTCCATGTGTTACAATAGGAGCTGAGACTTTTGCATGCATTAGAGTAGCTGAGACTTCTACATGTGTTACAGTAGCTGAGACTTCTACATGTGTTAATGTCGCTGAGATTTCTACATGTGTTACAGTAGGAGCTGAGACTTCTACATGTGTTACAGAAGGAGCTGAGACTTCTACATGCATTACAGTAGCTGAGACCTCTACATGTGTTACAGTAGGAGGTGAGACTTCCACATGTTTTACAGTAGGAGCTGAGAAATCTACAGGTGTTGCAGTAGCTGAGACTTCTACATGTGTAACAGTAGCTTAGATTTCTACATGTGTTACAGTAGGAGATGAGCCTTCTACATGTGTCATAGTAGCTTAGATTTCTACAGGTGTTACAGTAGGAGCTGAGACTACTACATGTGTTACAGTAGCTTAGATTTCTACATCTGTTACAGTAGCTGAGACTACTACATGTGTTACAGTAGGAGCTGAGACTTCTACCTGTGTTACAGTAGTAGCCGAGACTTTTACATGTGTTACAGTGGCTGAGACTTCTATATGTGTTACAGTAGCTCAGACCTCTGCACGTGTTACAGTAGGAGCTGAGACTTATACCTGTGTTACAGTAGGAGCTGAGACTTCTACATGTGTTACAGTAGCGGAGACCTCTACATGTGTTACAGTAGGAGCTGAGACTTCTACATGTGTTATAGAAGCTGAGACTTCTACATGTGTTACAGTAGGAGCTGAGACTTCTACATGTGTTACAGTAGCAGAGACATCTACATGTGTTACAGTAGGAGCTGAGAAATCTACATGTGTTACAGTAGGAGCTGAGAATTCTACATGTGTTACTGTAGGAGTTGAACTTCTACATGTGTTACAGTAGCTGAGACTTCTACATGTGTTAAGGGAGGAGCTGAGAATTCTACATGTGTTACTGTAGGAGCTGAGACTTCAACAAGGGTTATAGTAGCTGAGAATTCTACATGTGTTACAGTAGGTGCTGAGACTTCTACATGCGTTACAGTAGCTGGGACGTCCACATGTCTTACAGTAGGAGCTGAGAATTCTACATGTTACTGTAGGAGCTGAGGCTTCTACATGAGTTACAGTAGGAGCTGAGACTTCTACATGTGTTACTGTAGGAGCTGAGACTTCTACATGTGTTACAGTAGGAGCTGTGAATTCTACATGTGTTACAGTAGCTGAGACTTCTACGTGTTACAGTAGCTGAGACTTCTACATGTGTTACACTAGCTTAGATTTCTACATGTGTTACAGTAGGAGCTGAGACTTCTACATGTGTTACAGTAGCTGAGACTTCTACCTGTGTTAAAGTAGATAGACTTCTCCATGTGTTACAATAGGAGCTGAGACTTTTGCATGCATTAGAGGAGCTGAGACTTCTACATGTGTTACAGTAGCTTAGATTTCTACATGTGTTACAGCAGGAGCTGAGACTTCTACATGTGTCACAGTAGCTTAGATTTCTACATGTGTTACAGTTGGAGCTGAAACTTCTACATGTGTTACAGTAGCTGAGACTTCTACATGTGTTACAGTAGGAGCAGAGACTTCTACATGTTTTAACGTCACTGAGATTTCTACATGTGTTACAGTAGGAGCTGAGACTTCTACATGTGTTACAGAAGGAGCTGAGACTTCCACATGTTTTACAGTAGGAGCTGAGAAATCTACAGGTGTTGCAGTAGCTGAGACTTCTACATGTGTAACAGTAGCTTAGATTTCTACATGTGTTACAGTAGGAGATGAGCCTTCTACATGTGTCATAGTAGCTTAGATTTCTACAGGTGTTACAGTAGGAGCTGAGACTACCACATGTGTTACAGTAGCTTAGATTTCTACATCTGTTACAGTAGCTGAGACTACTACATGTGTTACAGTAGGAGCTGAGACTTCTACCTGTGTTACAGTAGTAGCCGAGACTTTTACATGTGTTACAGTGGCTGAGACTTCTAAATGTGTTACAGTAGCTCAGACGTCTGCACGTGTTACAGTAGGAGCTGAGACTTATACCTGTGTTACAGTAGGAGCTGAGACTTCTATATGTGTTACAGTAGCGGAGACCTCTACATGTGTTACAGTAGGAGCTGAGACTTCTACATGTGTTATAGAAGCTGAGACTTCTACATGTGTTGCAGTAGGAGCTGAGACTTCTACATGTGTTACAGTAGCAGAGACATCTACATGTGTTACAGTAGGAGCTGAGAAATCTACATGTGTTACAGTAGGAGCTGAGAATTCTACATGTGTTACTGTAGGAGTTGAACTTCTACATGTGTTACAGTAGCTGAGACTTCTACATGTGTTACAGTAGCTGAGACTTCTACATGTGTTACAGCAGGAGCTGAGACTTCTACATGTGTTACAGTAGCTGAGCCTTCTACATGTGTTACAGTAGGAGCTGAGAATTCAACATGTGTTAATGTAGGAGCTGAGACTTCTACATGTGTTACATTAACTGAGACATCTACATGTGTTACAGTAGGAGCTGAGAATTCTACATGTGTTACAGTAGGAGCTGAGACTTCTACACGTGTTACAGTCAATGAGACCTCCACATGTGTTACAGTAGGAGCTGCGACTTCTACATGTGTTACAGTAGGAGCTGAGAAGTCTACATGTGTTACAGTAGCTGAGACATCTACAAGTGTTACAGTAGGAGCTGAGACTTCTACATGTGTTACAGTTGCTGAGACTTCTACATGTGTTACTGTAGGAGCTGAGAATTCTACATGCGTTACAGCAGCTGATACCTCTACATGTGTTACAGTAGGAGCTGAGAATTCTACATGTGTTACAGTAGGAGCTGAGACTTCTACATGTGTTACAGTAGGAGCTGAGACTTCTACATGTGTTACAGTAGCTGAGAGTTCTACATGTATTACAGTAGGAGCAGAGGCTTCAACATGTGTTATAGTAGCTGAGACTTCTACATGTGTTATAGTAGGAGCTGAGACTTCTACATGTGTTACAGTAGCTGAGAATTCTATATGTTTTACAGTAGGAGGTGAGACGTCTACATGTGTTAGAGTTGCTGAGCTTTCTACATGTGTTACAGTAGGAGCTGAGAATTCTACATGTGTTACAGTAGCGGAGATTTCAACATGTGTTACAGTAGGAGCTGAGATTTCTACATGTGTTACAGTAGCTGAGACGTCTACATGCGTTACAGTAGGAGCTGAGACTTCCACATGTGTTAGAGTTGGAGCCAAGACATCTACATGTCTTGCAGTAGGTCAGACTTCTACATATGTTACAGTAGGAGCTGAGACATCTACATGTGTTACAGTAGGAGCCGAGACTTTTACATGTGTTACAGTGGTTGAGACTTCTACATGTGTTACAGTAGCTGAGACTTCTGCATGTGTCACAGTAGGAGCTGAGACTTGTACATGTGTTACAGTAAATAGAGTACTACATGTGTTACAATAGGAGCTGAGACTTCCACATGTGTAACAGTTGATGAGGCTTCTACATGTGTTACAGTAGATAGAGTTGTACATGTGTTACAACAGGAGTTGAGACTTCTACATGTGTTACAGTAGCTGAGACTTCTACATGTGTTACAGTAGGAGCTGAGAGTTCTAAACGTGTTATAGTAGCTGTGACTTCTACATGTGTTACAGTAGCTCAGACGTCTACATTTGTTACAGTAGGAGCTGTGAATTCTACATGTGTTACAGTAGCTGAGACTTCTACGTGTTACAGTAGCTGAGACTTCTACGTGTTACAGTAGCTGAGACTTCTACATGTGTTAAAGTAGATAGACTTCTCCATGTGTTACAATAGGAGCTGAGACTTTTGTATGCATTAGAGTAGCTGAGACTTCTACATGTGTTACAGTAGCTTAGATTTCTACATGTGTTACAGCAGGAGCTGAGACGTCTACATGTGTCACAGTAGCTTAGATTTCTACATTTGTTACAGTTGGAGCTGAGACTTCTACATGTGTTACAGTAGCTGAGACTTCTACATTTGTTACAGTAGGAGCAGAGACTTCTACATGTGTTAACGTCGCTGAGATTTCTACATGTGTTACAGTAGGAGCTGAGACTTCTACATGCGTTACAGAAGGAGCTGAGACTTCTACATGCGTTACAGAAGCTGAGACCTCTACATGTGTTACAGTAGGAGCTGAGACTTCTACATGTGTTACAGTAGCAGAGACATCTACATGTGTTACAGTAGGAGCTGAGAAATCTACATGTGTTACAGTAGGAGCTGAGAATTCTACATGTGTTACTGTAGGAGTTGAACTTCTACAATTATTACAGTAGCTGAGACTTCTACATGTGTTAAGGTAGGAGCTGAGAATTCTACATGTGTTACTGTAGGAGCTGAGACTTCAACAAGGGTTATAGTAGCTGAGAATTCTACATGTGTTACAGTAGGTGCTGAGACTTCTACATGTGTTACAGTAGCTGAGACTTCTACATGTGTTACAGCAGGAGCTGAGACTTCTACATGTGTTACAGTAGCTGAGCCTTCTACATGTGTTACAGTAGGAGCTGAGAATTCAACATGTGTTACTGTAGGAGCTGAGACTTCTACATGTGTTACATTAACTGAGACATCTACATGTGTTACAGTAGGAGCTGAGAATTCTACATGTGTTACAGTAAGAGCTCAGACTTCTACATGTGTTACAGTAGCTGAGACTTCTACATGTGTTACAGTAGGAGCTGAGACTTCTACATGTGTTACAGGAGGAGCTGAGACTTCTACACGTGTTACAGTCAATGAGACCTCCACATGTGTTACAGTAGGAGCTGCGACTTCTACATGTGTTAGAGTTGGAGCTGAGAAGTCTACATGTGTTACAGTAGCTGAGACATCTACAAGTGTTACTGTAGGAGCTGAGAATTCTACATGTGTTACAGTGGGAGCTGAGACTTCTACATGTGTTACAGTAGGAGCGGAGACTTCTACATGTGTTACAGTAGCTGAGAGTTCTATATGTATTACAGTAGGAGCTGAGGCTTCTACATGTGTTATAGTAGCTGAGACTTCTACATGTGTTATAGTAGGAGCTGAGACTTCTACATGTGTTACAGTAGCTGAGAATTCTACATGTGTTACAGTAGGAGGTGAGACGTCTACGTGTGTTACAGTAGCTGAGATTTCAACATGTGTTACAGTAGGAGTTGAGACTTCCTCATGTGTTAGAGTAGGAGCTGAGATTTCTACATGTGTTACAGTAGCTGAGATTTCAACATGTGTTACAGTAGGAGCTGAGATTTCTACATGTGTTACAGTAGCTGAGACCTCTACATACGTTACAGTAGGAGCTGAGACTTCCACATGTGTTAGAGTAGGAGCTGAGACATCTACATGTCTTGCAGTAGGTCAGACGTCTACATATGTTACGGTAGGAGCTGAGACATCTACATGTGTTACAGTAGGAGCCGAAACTTTTACATGTGTTACAGTGGTTGAGACTTCTACATGTGTTACAGTAGCTGAGACTTCTGCATGTGTCACAGTAGGAGCTGAGACTTGTACATGTGTTACAGTAAATAGAGTACTACATGTGTTACAATAGGAGCTGAGACTTCCACATGTGTTACAGTTGATGAGGCTTCTACATGTGTTACAGTAGATAGAGTTGTACATGTGTTACAACAGGAGCTGAGACTTCTACATGTGTTACAGTAGCTGAGACTTCTACATGTGTTACAGTAGGAGCTGAGAGTTCTAAACGTGTTACAGTAGCTGTGACTTCTACATGTGTTACAGTAGCTCAGACTTCAACATGTGTTACACTAGCTTAGATTTCTACATGTGTTACAGTAGGAGCTGAGACTTCTACATGTGTTACAGTAGCTGAGACTTCTACGTGTTACAGTAGCTGAGACTTCAACATGTGTTAAAGTAGATAGACTTCTCCATGTGTTACAATAGGTGCTGAGACTTTTGCATGCATTAGAGTAGCTGAGACTTCTCCATGTGTTACAGTAGCTTAGATTTCTACATGTGTTACAGCAGGAGCTGAGACTTCTACATGTGTCACAGTAGCTTAGATTTCTACATGTGTTAAAGCTGGAGCTGAGACTTCTACATGTGTTACAGTAGCTGAGACTTCTACATGTGTTACAGTAGGAGCCGAGACTTCTACATGTGTTAACGTCGCTGAGATTTCTACATATGTTACAGTAGGAGCTGAGACTTCTACATGTGTTACAGAAGGAGCTGAGACTTCTACATGCGTTACAGTAGCTGAGACCTCTACATGTGTTACAGTAGGAGGTGAGACTTCCACATGTTTTACAGTAGGAGCTGAGAAATCTACAGGTGTTGCAGTAGCTGAGACTTCTACATGTGTAACAGTAGCTTAGATTTCTACATGTGTTACAGTAGGAGATGAGCCTTCTACATGTGTCACAGTAGCTTAGATTTCTACAGGTGTTACAGTAGGAGCTGAGACTACTACATGTGTTACAGCAGCTTAGATTTCTACATCTGTTACAGTAGCTGAGACGACTAAACGTGTTACAGTAGGAGATGAGACTTTTACCTGTGTTACAGTAGTAGCCGAGACTTTTACATGTGTTACAGTGGCTGAGACTTCTACATGTGTTACAGTTGCTCAGACCTCTGCACGTGTTACAGTAGGAGCTGAGACTTATACCTGTGTTACAGTAGGAGCTGAGACTTCTACATGTGCTACAGTAGCGGAGACCTCTACATGTGTTACAGTAGGAGCTGAGAATTCTACATGTGTTAATGTAGGAGCTGAGACTTCTACATGTGTTACATTAACTGAGACATCTACATGTGTTACAGTAGGAGCTGAGAATTCTACATGTGTTACAGTAGGAGCTGAGACTTCTACACGTGTTACAGTCAATGAGACCTCCACATGTGTTACAGTAGGATCTGCGACTTCTACATGTGTTACAGTAGGAGCTGAGAAGTCTACATGTGTTACAGTAGCTGAGACATCTACAAGTGTTACAGTAGGAGCTGAGACTTCTACATGTGTTACAGTTGCTGAGACTTCTACATGTGTTACAGTAGGAGCTGAGAATTCTACATGCGTTACAGCAGCTGATACCTCTACATGTGTTACAGTAGGAGCTGAGAATTCTACATGTGTTACAGTAGGAGCTGAGACTTCTACATGTGTTACAGTAGGAGCTGAGACTTCTTCATGTGTTACAGTAGCTGAGAGTTCTACATGTATTACAGTAGGAGCAGAGGCTTCTACATGTGTTATAGTAGCTGAGACTTCTACATGTGTTATAGTAGGAGCTGAGACTTCTACATGTGTTACAGTAGCTGAGAATTCTATATGTTTTACAGTAGGAGGTGCGACGTCTACATGTGTTAGAGTTGCTGAGCTTTCTACATGTGTTACAGTAGGAGCTGAGAATTCTACATGTGTTACAGTAGCGGAGATTTCAACATGTGTTACAGTAGGAGCTGAGATTTCTACATGTGTTACAGTAGCTGAGACGTCTACATGCGTTACAGTAGGAGCTGAGACTTCCACATGTGTTAGAGTTGGAGCTGAGACATCTACATGTCTTGCAGTAGGTCAGACTTCTACATATGTTACAGTAGGAGCTGAGACATCTACATGTGTTACAGTAGGAGCCGAGACTTTTACATGTGTTACAGTGGTTGAGACTTCTACATGTGTTACAGTAGCTGAGACTTCTGCATGTGTCACAGTAGGAGCTGAGACTTGTACATGTGTTACAGTAAATAGAGTACTACATGTGTTACAATAGGAGCTGAGACTTCCACATGTGTAACAGTTGATGAGGCTTCTACATGTGTTACAGTAGATAGAGTTGTACATGTGTTACAACAGGAGTTGAGACTTCTACATGTGTTACAGTAGCTGAGACTTCTACATGTGTTACAGTAGGAGCTGAGAGTTCTAAACGTGTTATAGTAGCTGTGACTTCTACATGTGTTACAGTAGCTCAGACGTCTACATTTGTTACAGTAGGAGCTGTGAATTCTACATGTGTTACAGTAGCTGAGACTTCTACGTGTTACAGTAGCTGAGACTTCTACATGTGTTAAAGTAGATAGACTTCTCCATGTGTTACAATAGGAGCTGAGACTTTTGTATGCATTAGAGTAGCTGAGACTTCTACATGTGTTACAGTAGCTTAGATTTCTACATGTGTTACAGTAGGAGCTGAGAATTCTACATGTGTTACAGTAGGAGCTGAGACTTCTACATGTGTTACAGTAGGAGCTGAGACTTCTACATGTGTTACAGTAGCTGAGAGTTCTACATGTATTACAGTAGGAGCAGAGGCTTCTACATGTGTTATAGTAGCTGAGACTTCTACATGTGTTATAGTAGGAGCTGAGACTTCTACATGTGTTACAGTAGCTGAGAATTCTATATGTTTTACAGTAGGAGGTGCGACGTCTACATGTGTTAGAGTTGCTGAGCTTTCTACATGTGTTACAGTAGGAGCTGAGAATTCTACATGTGTTACAGTAGCGGAGATTTCAACATGTGTTACAGTAGGAGCTGAGATTTCTACATGTGTTACAGTAGCTGAGACGTCTACATGCGTTACAGTAGGAGCTGAGACTTCCACATGTGTTAGAGTTGGAGCTGAGACATCTACATGTCTTGCAGTAGGTCAGACTTCTACATATGTTACAGTAGGAGCTGAGACATCTACATGTGTTACAGTAGGAGCCGAGACTTTTACATGTGTTACAGTGGTTGAGACTTCTACATGTGTTACAGTAGCTGAGACTTCTGCATGTGTCACAGTAGGAGCTGAGACTTGTACATGTGTTACAGTAAATAGAGTACTACATGTGTTACAATAGGAGCTGAGACTTCCACATGTGTAACAGTTGATGAGGCTTCTACATGTGTTACAGTAGATAGAGTTGTACATGTGTTACAACAGGAGTTGAGACTTCTACATGTGTTACAGTAGCTGAGACTTCTACATGTGTTACAGTAGGAGCTGAGAGTTCTAAACGTGTTATAGTAGCTGTGACTTCTACATGTGTTACAGTAGCTCAGACGTCTACATTTGTTACAGTAGGAGCTGTGAATTCTACATGTGTTACAGTAGCTGAGACTTCTACGTGTTACAGTAGCTGAGACTTCTACATGTGTTAAAGTAGATAGACTTCTCCATGTGTTACAATAGGAGCTGAGACTTTTGTATGCATTAGAGTAGCTGAGACTTCTACATGTGTTACAGTAGCTTAGATTTCTACATGTGTTACAGCAGGAGCTGAGACGTCTACATGTGTCACAGTAGCTTAGATTTCTACATTTGTTACAGTTGGAGCTGAGACTTCTACATGTGTTACAGTAGCTGAGACTTCTACATTTGTTACAGTAGGAGCAGAGACTTCTACATGTGTTAACGTCGCTGAGATTTCTACATGTGTTACAGTAGGAGCTGAGACTTCTACATGCGTTACAGAAGGAGCTGAGACTTCTACATGCGTTACAGTAGCTGAGACCTCTACATGTGTTACAGTAGGAGCTGAGACTTCTACATGTGTTACAGTAGCAGAGACATCTACATGTGTTACAGTAGGAGCTGAGAAATCTACATGTGTTACAGTAGGAGCTGAGAATTCTACATGTGTTACTGTAGGAGTTGAACTTCTACAATTATTACAGTAGCTGAGACTTCTACATGTGTTAAGGTAGGAGCTGAGAATTCTACATGTGTTACTGTAGGAGCTGAGACTTCAACAAGGGTTATAGTAGCTGAGAATTCTACATGTTTTACAGTAGGTGCTGAGACTTCTACATGTGTTACAGTAGCTGAGACTTCTACATGTGTTACAGCAGGAGCTGAGACTTCTACATGTGTTACAGTAGCTGAGCCTTCTACATGTGTTACAGTAGGAGCTGAGAATTCAACATGTGTTACTGTAGGAGCTGAGACTTCTACATGTGTTACATTAACTGAGACATCTACATGTGTTACAGTAGGAGCTGAGAATTCTACATGTGTTACAGTAAGAGCTCAGACTTCTACATGTGTTACAGTAGCTGAGACTTCTACATGTGTTACAGTAGGAGCTGAGACTTCTACATGTGTTACAGGAGGAGCTGAGACTTCTACACGTGTTACAGTCAATGAGACCTCCACATGTGTTACAGTAGGAGCTGCGACTTCTACATGTGTTAGAGTTGGAGCTGAGAAGTCTACATGTGTTACAGTAGCTGAGACATCTATAAGTGTTACAGTAGGAGCTGAGACTTCTACATGTGTTACAGTAGCTGAGACTTCTACATGTGTTACTGTAGGAGCTGAGAATTCTACATGCGTTACAGCAGCTAATACCTCTACATGTGTTACAGTAGGAGCTGAGAATTCTACATGTGTTACAGTGGGAGCTGAGACTTCTACATGTGTTACAGTAGGAGCGGAGACTTCTACATGTGTTACAGTAGCTGAGAGTTCTATATTTATTACAGTAGGAGCTGAGGCTTCTACATGTGTTATAGTAGCTGAGACTTCTACATGTGTTATAGTAGGAGCTGAGACTTCTACATGTGTTACAGTAGCTGAGAATTCTACATGTGTTACAGTAGGAGGTGAGACGTCTACGTGTGTTACAGTAGCTGAGATTTCAACATGTGTTACAGTAGGAGTTGAGACTTCCTCATGTGTTAGAGTAGGAGCTGAGATTTCTACATGTGTTACAGTAGCTGAGATTTCAACATGTGTTACAGTAGGAGCTGAGATTTCTACATGTGTTACAGTAGCTGAGACCTCTACATACGTTACAGTAGGAGCTGAGACTTCCACATGTGTTAGAGTAGGAGCTGAGACATCTACATGTCTTGCAGTAGGTCAGACGTCTACATATGTTACGGTAGGAGCTGAGACATCTACATGTGTTACAGTAGGAGCCGAAACTTTTACATGTGTTACAGTGGTTGAGACTTCTACATGTGTTACAGTAGCTGAGACTTCTGCATGTGTCACAGTAGGAGCTGAGACTTGTACATGTGTTACAGTAAATAGAGTACTACATGTGTTACAATAGGAGCTGAGACTTCCACATGTGTTACAGTTGATGAGGCTTCTACATGTGTTACAGTAGATAGAGTTGTACATGTGTTACAACAGGAGCTGAGACTTCTACATGTGTTACAGTAGCTGAGACTTCTACATGTGTTACAGTAGGAGCTGAGAGTTCTAAACGTGTTACAGTAGCTGTGACTTCTACATGTGTTACAGTAGCTCAGACTTCTACATGTGTTACAGTAGCTTAGATTTATACATGTGTTACAGCAGGAGCTGAGACTTCTACATGTGTTACAGTAGCTGAGACTTCTACGTGTTACAGTAGCTGAGACTTCAACATGTGTTAAAGTAGATAGACTTCTCCATGTGTTACAATAGGTGCTGAGACTTTTGCATGCATTAGAGTAGCTGAGACTTCTCCATGTGTTACAGTAGCTTAGATTTCTACATGTGTTACAGCAGGAGCTGAGACTTCTACATGTGTCACAGTAGCTTAGATTTCTACATGTGTTACAGTTGGAGCTGAGACTTCTACATGTGTTACAGTAGCTGAGACTTCTACATGTGTTACAGTAGGAGCCGAGACTTCTACATGTGTTAACGTCGCTGAGATTTCTACATATGTTACAGTAGGAGCTGAGACTTCTACATGTGTTACAGAAGGAGCTGAGACTTCTACATGCGTTACAGTAGCTGAGACCTCTACATGTGTTACAGTAGGAGGTGAGACTTCCACATGTTTTACAGTAGGAGCTGAGAAATCTACAGGTGTTGCAGTAGCTGAGACTTCTACATGTGTAACAGTAGCTTAGATTTCTACATGTGTTACAGTAGGAGATGAGCCTTCTACATGTGTCACAGTAGCTTAGATTTCTACAGGTGTTACAGTAGGAGCTGAGACTACTACATGTGTTACAGCAGCTTAGATTTCTACATCTGTTACAGTAGCTGAGACGACTAAATGTGTTACAGTAGGAGATGAGACTTTTACCTGTGTTACAGTAGTAGCCGAGACTTTTACATGTGTTAGTGGCTGAGACTTCTACATGTGTTACAGTAGCTCAGACCTCTGCACGTGTTACAGTAGGAGCTGAGACTTATACCTGTGTTACAGTAGGAGCTGAGACTTCTACATGTGTTACAGTAGCGGAGACCTCTACATGTGTTACAGTAGGAGCTGAGAATTCTACATGTGTTACTGTAGGAGCTGAGACTTCTACATTTGTTACAGTAGCTTAGACTTCTACATGTGTTCCAGTAGGAGCTGAGACTTCTACATCTGTTTAAGTAGCTGAGACCTCTACATGTGTTACAGTAGGTGCTGAGACTTCTACATGTGTTACAGTAGGAGGTGAGCATTCTACATGTGTTACAGTAGCTGAGATTTCTACATGTGTTATAGTAGGAGCTGAGACTTCTATATGTGTTACAGTAGCTGAGATTTCTACTTGTGTTACAGTAGGAGATGAGACGTCTACATGTGTTGCAGTAGCTCAGACTTCTACATATGTTACAGTAGGAGCTGAGACATCTTCATGTGTTATAGTAGGAGCCGAGACTTCTACATGTGTTACAGTATCTGAGACTTCTCCATGTGTTACAGTAGGAGCTGAGACTACGACATGTGTTACAATAGATCGAGTTCTACATGTATTACAGTAGGATCTGAGACTTCTACATGTGTTACAGCAGCTGGGTATTCTACATGTGTTACAGTAGGAGCTGAGACTTCTGCATGTGTTACAGTAGGAGCTGAGAATTCTACCTGTGTTACAGTAGCTCAGAATTCAACCTGATTTACATTAGGAGCAGAGATTTCTACATGTGTAACAGTAGCTGAGTCTTCTGCACGTGTTCCAGTAATAGCTGAGTCTTTTACAAGTGTTACAGTACGAGCTGAGACTTCTACATGTGTTACTGCAGTTCAGACCTCTGCACGTATTACAGTAGGAGCTGAGACTTTTACATGTGTTACAGTAGGAGCGGAGACTTCTAGTTGTGTTACAGTACATGGACTTGTACATGTGTTACAGTAGGTCAGACTTCTGCACGTGTTACAATAGGAGCTGAGACTTCTACATGTGTTACAGTAGCTGAGATTTCTACATGTGTTACATTAGGAGCTGAGACTTCTGCACTTGTTAGGTAGCGGAGTTCTCTACATGTGTTACAGTAGGAGCAGAGACTTATACATGTGTTACAGCAGCTGAGACTTCTACATGTGTTACAGTAGGAGCTGAGACTTCTACATGTGTTACAGCAGCTGAGACTTCTACATGTGTTACTGATGGAGCTGAGAATTCTACATGTGTTACTGTAGGAGCTGAGACCTCTACATGTGTTACAGTAGGAGCTGAGACTTCTACATGTGTTACAGTCGGAGCTGAGACTTCTACATCTATTAAAGTAGCTGAGACTTCTACATGTGTTAGAGTAGGAGCTGAGACTTCTACATGTTTTACAGTAGCTGAGACTTCTAAATGGGATACAGTAGGAGCTGAGACTTCTACATGTGTTACAGTAGCTGAGACTTCTACATGTGTTACTGATGGAGCTGAGAATTCTGCATGTGTTACTGTAGGAGCTGAGACCTCTACATGTGTTACAGTCGGAGCTGAGACTTCTACATCTATTAAAGTAGCTGAGACTTCTACATGTGTTACAGTAGGAGCTGAGACTTCTACATGTTTTACAGTAGCTGAGACTTCTAAATGGGATACAGTAGGAGCTGAGACTTCTACATGTGTTACAGTTGCTGAGACTTCTACATGTGTTACAGTGGGAGCTGAGACTTCTAAATGTGTTACAGCAGCTGAGACTTCAACATGTGTTACTGTAGGAGCTGAGACTTCTACATGTGGTACAGTAGCTGAGACTTCTACATGTGTTACAGTAGGAGATGAGACTTCTACATGTGTTACAGTAGGAGCTGAGAATTCTACATGTGTTAGAGTAGGAGCAGAGAATTCTACATGTGTTACAGTAGCTGAGACTTCTACATGTGTAACAGTAGGAGCTGAGAATTCTACATGTGTTACAGTAGGAGCTGAGAAATCTACATGTGTTACAGTAGGAGCTGAGACTTCTACATGTGTTACAGTAGGAGCTGAGACTTCTACATGTGTTACAGTAGCTGAGACTTCTACATGTGTTACAGTTGGAGCTGAGACTTCTACATGTGTTACAGTAGGAGCTGAGACATCTACAAATGTTACAGTAGCTGAGACCTTTACATGTGTTACAGTAGGATCTGAGAATTCTACATGTGTTACAGTAGGAGCTGAGACTTCTAAATGTGTTACAGTAGCTGAGACTTCTACATGTGTTACAGTAGGAGCTGAGAATTCTACATGTGTTACAGTAGGAGCTGAGACTTCTACACGTGTTACACTCACTGAGACCTCTACATGTGTTACAGTAGGAGCTGCGACTTCTACATGTGTTACAGTAGGAGCTGAGAAGTCTACATGTGTTACAGTTGCGGAGACATCTACATGTGTTACAGTAGGAGCTGAGACATCTACATGTGCTCCAGTAGCTGAGACTTCTACATGTGTTACAGTAGGAGCTGAGAATTCTACATGCGTTACAGCAGCTGATACCTCTACAAGTGTTACAGTAGGAGCTGAGAATTCTACATTTGTTACTGCAGGAGCTGAGACTTCTACATGTGTTACAGTCGGAGCTGAGACTTCTACATGTGTTACTGTAGCTGAGACATCTACATGTGTTACAGTAGGAGCTGAGAATTCTACATGCGTTACAGCAGCTGATACCTCAACATGTGTTACAGTAGGAGCTGAGAATTCTACATGTGTTACTGCAGGAGCTGAGACTTCTACATGTGTTACAGTCGGAGCTGAGACTTCTACATGTGTTACAGTAGCTGAGAGTTCTACATGTATTAAAGTAGGAGCTGAGGCTTCTACATGTGTTATAGTAGCTGAGACTTCTACATGTGTTATAGTAGGAGCTGAGACTTCTACATGTGTTACAGTAGCTGAGAATTCTAAATGTGTTACAGAAGGAGATGAGACGTCTACATGTGTTACTGTAGCTGAGCTTTCTAAATGTGTTACAGTAGGAGATGAGAGTTCTACATGTGTTATAGTAGGAGCTGAGACATCTACATGTCTTGCAGTAGCTCAGACTTCTACATATGTTACAGTAGGAGCTGAGACATCTACATGTGTTACAGTAGGAGCTGAGACTTCTGCACTTGTTAGGTAGCGGAGTTCTCTACATGTGTTACAGTAGGAGCAGAGACTTATACATGTGTTACAGCAGCTGAGACTTCTACATGTGTTACAGTAGGAGCTGAGACTTCTACATGTGTTACAGCAGCTGAGACTTCTACATGCGTTACTGATGGAGCTGAGAATTCTACATGTGTTACTGTAGGAGCTGAGACCTCTACATGTGTTACAGTAGGAGCTGAGACTTCTACATGTGTTACAGTCGGAGCTGAGACTTCTACATCTATTAAAGTAGCTGAGACTTCTACATGTGTTAGAGTAGGAGCTGAGACTTCTACATGTTTTACAGTAGCTGAGACTTCTAAATGGGATACAGTAGGAGCTGAGACTTCTACATGTGTTACAGTAGCTGAGACTTCTACATGTGTTACTGATGGAGCTGAGAATTCTGCATGTGTTACTGTAGGAGCTGAGACCTCTACATGTGTTACAGTCGGAGCTGAGACTTCTACATCTATTAAAGTAGCTGAGACTTCTACATGTGTTACAGTAGGAGCTGAGACTTCTACATGTTTTACAGTAGCTGAGACTTCTAAATGGGATACAGTAGGAGCTGAGACTTCTACATGTGTTACAGTTGCTGAGACTTCTACATGTGTTACAGTGGGAGCTGAGACTTCTAAATGTGTTACAGCAGCTGAGACTTCAACATGTGTTACTGTAGGAGCTGAGACTTCTACATGTGGTACAGTAGCTGAGACTTCTACATGTGTTACAGTAGGAGATGAGATTTCTACATGTGTTACAGTAGCTGAGAATTCTAAATGTGTTACAGAAGGAGATGAGACGTCTACATGTGTTACTGTAGCTGAGCTTTCTAAATGTGTTACAGTAGGAGATGAGAGTTCTACATGTGTTATAGTAGGAGCTGAGACATCTACATGTCTTGCAGCAGCTCAGACTTCTACATATGTTACAGTAGGAGCTGAGACATCTACATGTGTTACAGTAGGAGCTGAGACTTCTGCACTTGTTAGGTAGCGGAGTTCTCTACATGTGTTACAGTAGGAGCAGAGACTTATACATGTGTTACAGCAGCTGAGACTTCTACATGTGTTACAGTAGGAGCTGAGACTTCTACATGTGTTACAGCAGCTGAGACTTCTACATGTGTTACTGATGGAGCTGAGAATTCTACATGTGTTACTGTAGGAGCTGAGACCTCTACATGTGTTACAGTAGGAGCTGAGACTTCTACATGTGTTACAGTCGGAGCTGAGACTTCTACATCTATTAAAGTAGCTGAGACTTCTACATGTGTTAGAGTAGGAGCTGAGACTTCTACATGTTTTACAGTAGCTGAGACTTCTAAATGGGATACAGTAGGAGCTGAGACTTCTACATGTGTTACAGTAGCTGAGACTTCTACATGTGTTACTGATGGAGCTGAGAATTCTGCATGTGTTACTGTAGGAGCTGAGACCTCTACATGTGTTACAGTCGGAGCTGAGACTTCTACATCTATTAAAGTAGCTGAGACTTCTACATGTGTTACAGTAGGAGCTGAGACTTCTACATGTTTTACAGTAGCTGAGACTTCTAAATGGGATAAAGTAGGAGCTGAGACTTCTACATGTGTTACAGTTGCTGAGACTTCTACATGTGTTACAGTGGGAGCTGAGACTTCTAAATGTGTTACAGCAGCTGAGACTTCAACATGTGTTACTGTAGGATCTGAGACTTCTACATGTGGTACAGTAGCTGAGACTTCTACATGTGTTACAGTAGGAGATGAGACTTCTACATGTGTTACAGTAGGAGCTGAGAATTCTACATGTGTTAGAGTAGGAGCAGAGAATTCTACATGTGTTACAGTAGGAGCTGAGAAATCTACATGTGTTACAGTAGGAGCTGAGACTTCTACATGTGTTACAGTAGGAGCTGAGACTTCTACATGTGTTACAGTAGCTGAGACTTCTACATGTGTTACAGTTGGAGCTGAGACTTCTACATGTGTTACAGTAGCTGAGACTTCTACATGTGTTAAAGTTGGAGCTGAGACTTCTACATGTGTTACAGTAGGAGCTGAGAATTCTACATGTGTTACAGTAGGAGCTGAGAAATCTACATGTGTTACAGTAGGAGCTGAGACTTCTACATGTGTTACAGTAGGAGCTGAGACTTCTACATGTGTTACAGTAGCTGAGACTTCTACATGTGTTACAGTTGGAGCTGAGACTTCTACATGTGTTACAGTAGGAGCTGAGACATCTACAAATGTTACAGTAGCTGAGACCTTTACATGTGTTACAGTAGGATCTGAGAATTCTACATGTGTTACAGTAGGAGCTGAGACTTCTAAATGTGTTACAGTAGCTGAGACTTCTACATGTGTTACAGTAGGAGCTGAGAATTCTACATGTGTTACAGTAGGAGCTGAGACTTCTACACGTGTTACACTCACTGAGACCTCTACATGTGTTACAGTAGGAGCTGCGACTTCTACATGTGTTACAGTAGGAGCTGAGAAGTCTACATGTGTTACAGTTGCGGAGACATCTACATGTGTTACAGTAGGAGCTGAGACATCTACATGTGCTCCAGTAGCTGAGACTTCTACATGTGTTACAGTAGGAGCTGAGAATTCTACATGCGTTACAGCAGCTGATACCTCTACAAGTGTTACAGTAGGAGCTGAGAATTCTACATTTGTTACTGCAGGAGCTGAGACTTCTACATGTGTTACAGTCGGAGCTGAGACTTCTACATGTGTTACTGTAGCTGAGACATCTACATGTGTTACAGTAGGAGCTGAGAATTCTACATGCGTTACAGCAGCTGATACCTCAACATGTGTTACAGTAGGAGCTGAGAATTCTACATGTGTTACTGCAGGAGCTGAGACTTCTACATGTGTTACAGTCGGAGCTGAGACTTCTACATGTGTTACAGTAGCTGAGAGTTCTACATGTATTAAAGTAGGAGCTGAGGCTTCTACATGTGTTATAGTAGCTGAGACTTCTACATGTGTTATAGTAGGAGCTGAGACTTCTACATGTGTTACAGTAGCTGAGAATTCTAAACGTGTTACAGAAGGAGATGAGACGTCTACATGTGTTACTGTAGCTGAGCTTTCTAAATGTGTTACAGTAGGAGATGAGAGTTCTACATGTGTTATAGTAGGAGCTGAGACATCTACATGTCTTGCAGTAGCTCAGACTTCTACATATGTTACAGTAGGAGCTGAGACATCTACATGTGTTACAGTAGGAGCTGAGACTTATACCTGTGTTACAGTAGGAGCTGAGACTTCTACATGTGTTACAGTAGCGGAGACCTCTACATGTGTTACAGTAGGAGCTGAGAATTCTACATGTGTTACTGTAGGAGCTGAGACTTCTACATGTGTTACAGTAGCTGAGACTTCTACATGTGTCAAAGTAGGAGCTGAGACTTCTACATCTGTTTAAGTAGCTGAGACCTCTACATGTGTTACAGTAGGTGCTGAGACTTCTACATGTGTTACAGTAGCTGAGATTTCTACATGTGTTACAGTAGGAGGTGAGCATTCTACATGTGTTACAGTAGCTGAGATTTCTACATGTGTTACAGTAGGTGATGATACTTCTACATGTGTTACAGTAGCTGAGACCTTTACATGTGTTACAGTAGCTGAGACTTCTCCATGTGTTACAGTAGGAGCTGAGACTACTACATGTGTTACAGTAGATCGAGTTCTACATGTGTTACAATAGGAGCTGAGACTTCTACATGTGTTACATTTGCTCAGAATTCTGCATGTATTACAGTAGGAGCTGAGACTTCTACATGTGTTACAGCAGCTGGGAATTCTACATGTGTTACAGTAGGAGCTAAGAATTCTACCTGTGTTACAGTAGCTCAGAATTCAACCTGAGTTACATTAGGAGCAGAGAATTCTACATGTGTTACAGTAGCTGAGACTTCTGCACGTGTTACAGTAATAGCTGAGACTTTTACAAGTGTTACAGTACGAGCTGAGACTTCTACATGTATTACTGTAGTTCAGACTTCTGCACGTATTAGAGTAGGAGTGGAGACTTTTACATGTGTTACAGTAGGAGCTGAGACTACCAGTTGTGTTACAGTACATGGACTTGTACATGTGTTACAGTAGCTCAGATTTCTGCACGTGTTACAATAGGAGCTGAGACTTCTACATGTGTTACAGTAGATGAGATTTCTACATGTGTTACAGTAGGAGCTGAGACTTCTGCATTTGTTAGGTAGCGGAGTTCTCTACATGTGTTACAGTAGAAGCAGAGACTTCTTCATGTATTACAGCAGCTGAGACTTCTACATGTGTTACAGTAGGAGCTGAGACTTCTACATGTGTTACAGCAGCTGAGACTTCTATTTGTGTTACTGAAGGAGCTGAGAATTCTACATGTGTTACTGTAGGAGCTGACACCTCTACATGTGTTACAGTAGGAGCTGAGACTTCTACATGTGTTACAGTCGGAGCTGAGACTTCTACATCTATTAAAGTAGCTGAGACTTCTACATGTGTTACAGTAGGAGCTGAGACTTCTACATGTGTTACAGTAGGAGCTGAGACTTCAACATCGATTAAAGTAGCTGAGACTTCTACATGTGTTACAGTAGGAGCTGAGACTTCAACATGTGTTACAGTAGCTTAGACTTCTAAATGGGATACAGTAGGAGCTGTGACTACTACATGTGTTACAGTAGCTGAGAGCTCTTCATGTGTTATAGTAGGAGCTGAAACTTCTAAATGTGTTACAGTAGGAGCTGAGAATTCTACATGTGTTACTGAAGGAGCTGAGACTTCTGCATGTGTTACAGTAGGAGCTGAGACTTCTACATGTGTTACAGTAGCTGAGACGTCTACATGTGTTACAGTAGGAGCTGAGACTTTTACATGTATTACAGTAGGAGCTGAGACTTCTACAAATGTTACAGTAACTCAGACCTTTACATGTGTTACAATAGGATCTGAGACTTCTACATGTGTTACTGTAGTAGCTGCGACTTCTACATGTGTTACAGCAGCTGAGACTTCTACATGTGTTACAGTAGGAGCTGAGACTTCTACATGTGTTACAGTAGGAGCTGAGACTTCTACACGTGTTACAGTCACTGAGACCTCTACATGTGTTACAGTAGGAGCTGCTCTTCTACATGTGTTACAGTAGGAGCTGAGAAGTCAACATGTGTTACAGTAGCCTAGACATCTACATGTGTTACAGTAGGAGCTGAGACTTCTACATGTGTTACAGTAGCTGAGGCTTCTACATGTGTTACAGTAGGAGATGAGACTTCTACATGTGTTACAGTAGGAGCTGAGACTTCTACATGTGTTACAGTAGCTGAGACTTCTACATGTGTTACAGTAGGAGCTGAGAATTCTACATGCGTTACAGCAGCTGATACCTCTACATGTGTTACATTAGGAGCTGAGAATTCTTCATGTGTTACTGTAGGAGCTGAGACTTCTACATGTTTTACTGTAGGAGCTGAGACTTCTACATGTGTTACAGTAGCTGAGAGTTCTACATGTATTACAGTAGGAGCTGAGGCTTCTACATGTGTTATAGTAGCTGTGACTTCTACATGTGTTATAGTAGGATCTGAGACTTCTACATGTGTTACAGTAGCTGAGAATTCTACATGTGTTACAGAGGTAGATGAGACGTCTACATGTGTTACTGTAGCTGAGCTTTCTACATGTGTTACAGTAGGAGCTGAGACTTCTACATGTGTTACAGTAGCTGAGATTTCAACATGTGTTACAGTAGGAGCTGAGATTTCTACATGTGTTACAGTAGCTGAGACCTCTACATGCGTTACAGTAGCTGAGACCTCTACATGCGTTACAGTAGGAGCTGAGACTTCTACATGTGTTATAGTAGGAGCTGAGACATCTACATGTCTTGCAGTAGCTCAGACTTCTACATATGTGACAGTAGGAGCTGAGACATCTACATGTGTTACAGTAGGAGCCGAGACTTTTACATGTGTTATAGTCGGAGCTCAGACATCTACATGTCTTGCAGTAGCTCAGACTTCTACATATGTTACAGTAGGAGCTGAGACATCTACATGTGTTACAGTAGGAGCTGAGACTTCTACATGCGTTATAGTAGGAGCTGAGACATTTACATGTCTTGCAGTAGCTCAGACTTCTACATATGTTACAGTAGGAGATGAGACATCTATATGTGTTACAGTAGGAGCCGAGACTTTTACATGTGTTACAGTGGTTGAGACTTCTACATGTGTTACAGTAGCTGAGACTTCTACATTTGTTACAGTAGCTCCGACTTCTGCATGTGTTCCAGTAGGAGCTGTGACTTCTACATGTGTTACAGTAGCTGAGACTTCTACGTCTTACAGTAGCTGAGACTTCTACATGTGTTACACTAGCTTCGATTTCTACATGTGTTACAGTAGGAGCTGAGACTTCTACATGTGTTACAGTAGTTGAGGCTTCTACGTGTTACAGTAGCTGAGACTTCTCCATGTGTTACAATAGGAGCTGAGACTTTTGCATGCATTAGAGTAGCTGAGACTTCTACATGTGTTACAGTAGCTTAGATTTCTACATGTGTTACAGCAGGAGCTGAGACTTCTACATGTGTCACAGTAGCTTAGATTTCTACATGTGTTACAGTTAGAGCTGAGACTTCTACATATGTTACAGTAGCTGAGACTTCTACATGTATTACAGTAGGAGCAGAGACTGCTACATTTGTTAACGTCGCTGAGATTTCTACATGTGTTACAGTAGGAGCGGAGACTTCTACATGTGTTACTGTTGGAGCTGAGACTTCTACATGCGTTACAGTAGCTGAGACCTCTACATGTGTTACAGTAGGAGGTGGGACTTCCACATGTTTTACAGTAGGAGCTGAGACATCTACAGGTGTTGCAGTAGCTGAGACTTCTACATGTGTAACAGTAGCTTAGATTTCTACATGTGTTACAGTAGGAGCTGAGCCTTCTACATGTGTCACAGTAGCTTAGATTTCTACAGGTGTTACAGTAGGAGCTGAGCCTTCTACATGTGTCACAGTAGCTTAGATTTCTACAAGTGTTACAGTAGGAGCTCGGACTACTACATGCGTTACAGTAGCTGTGACCTCAACATGTGTTACAGTAGCTTAGATTTCTACATCTGTTACAGTAGCTGAGACTACTACATGTGTTACAGTAGGAGCTGAGACTTCTACCTGTGTTACAGTAGTAGCCGAGACTTTTACATGTGTTACAGTGGCTGAGAATTCTACATGTGTTACAGTAGCTCAGACCTCTGCACGTGTTACAGTAGGAGCTGAGACTTATACCTGTGTTACAGTAGGAGCTGAGACTTCTACATGTGTTACAGTAGCGGAGACCTCTACATGTGTTACAGTAGGAGCTGAGAATTCTACATGTGTTACAGTAGCTGAGATTTCTACATGTGTTACAGTAGGAGGTGAGCATTCTACATGTGTTACAGTCGCTGAGATTTCTACATGTGTTACAGTAGGAGATGAGTCTTTTATATGTGTTACAGTAGCTGAGACCTTTACATGTGTTACAGTAGGAGCTGAGACTTCTTCATGTTTTATAGTTGGAGCTGAGAAATCTACATGTGTTGCAGTAGCTCAGACTTCTACATATGTTACAATAGGAGCTGAGACTTCTACATGTGTTACAGTAGCAGCTGAGACTTCTTCATGTATTACAGCATCTGGGAATTCAACATGTGTTAGAGTAGGAGCTGAGAATTCTACTTGTGTTACAGTAGCTCTGAATTCAACCTGAGTTACATTAGGATCAGAAAATTTTACATGTGTTACAGTAGCTGAGACTTCTACAAGTGATTCAGTACGAGCTGAGACTTCTACATGTGTTACTGTAGTTCAGACTTCTGCACGTATTACAGTAGGAGCGGAGACTTTTACATGTGTTACAGTAGGAGCTGAGACTTCTAGTTTTGTTACAGTACATGGACTTGTACATGTGTTACAGTAGCTCAGATTTCTGCACGTGTTACAATAGGAGCTGAGAATTCTACATGTGTTACAGTAGCTGAGATTTCTACATGTGTTACAGTAGGAGATGAGACTTCTGCATTTGTTAGGTAGCGGAGTTCTCTACATGTGTTACAGTAGAAGCAGAGACTTCAACATGTGTTACAGCAGCTGAGACTTCTACATGTGTTACAGTAGGAGCTGAGACTTCTACATGTGTTACAGCAGCTGAGACTTCAACATGTGTTACTGAAGGAGCTGAGAATTCTACATGTGTTCCTGTAGGAGCTGAGACTTCTACATGTGTTACAGTAGGAGCTGAGACTTCTACATGTGTTACAGTAGGAGCTGAGACTTCTACATCTATTAAAGTAGCTGAGACATCTACATGTGTTACACTAGGAGCTGAGACTTCTACATGTGTTACAGTAGCTGAGACTTCTAAATGGGATACAGTAGGAGCTGAGACTACAACAAGTGTTACAGTAGCTGAGACTTCTACATGTGTTACAGTAGGAGCTGAGACTTCTAAATGTGTTACAGTAGGAGCTGAGACTTCTAAATGTGTTACAGTAGGAGCTGAGAATTCTACATGTGTTACTGAAGGAGCTGAGACTTCTACATGTGTTACAGTAGGAGCTGAGACTCCTACATGTGTTACAGTAGCTGAGACTTCTACATGTGTTACAGTAGGAGCTGAGACTTCTACAAATGTTACAGTAGCCGCGACCTTTACATGTGTTACAGGAGGATCTGAGACTTCTACATGTGTTACATTAGGAGCTGAGACTTCTAAATGTGTTACAGTAGCTGATACTTCTACATGTGTTACAGTAGGAGCTGAGACTTCTACATGTGTTACAGTAGGAGCTGAGACTTCTACACGTGTTACAGTCACTGAGACCTCTAGATGTGTTACAGTAGGAGCTGCGACTTCTACATGTGTTACAGTAGGAGCTGAGAAGTCTACATGTGTTACAGTAGCTGAGACATCTACATGTGTTACAGTTGGAGCTGAAACTTCTGCATGTGTTACTGTAGCTGAGACTTCTACATGTGTTACAGTAGGAGATGAGACTTCTACATGTGTTACAGTAGGAGCTGAGACTTCTACATGTGTTACAGTAGGAGATGAGACTTCTACATGTGTTACAGCAGGAGCTGAGAATTCTACATGCGTTACAGCAGCTGATACCTCTACATGTGTTACAGTAGGAGCTGAGAATTCTACATGTGTTACTGTAGGAGCTGAGACTTCTACATGTTTTACTGTAGGAGCTGAGACTTCTACATGTGTTACAGTAGCTGAGAGTTCTACATGTATTACAGTAGGGGCTGAGGCTTCTACATGTGTTATAGTAGCTGAGACTTCTACATGTGTTATAGAAGGATCTGCGACTTCTACATGTGTTACAGTAGCTGAGAATTCTACATGTGTTACAGTAGGAGATGAGATGTCTACATGTGTTACTGTAGCTGAGCTTTCTACATGTGTTACAGTAGGAGCTGAGACTTCTACATGTGTTACAGTAGCTGAGATTTCAACATGTGTTACAGTAGGAGCTGAGATTTCTACATGTGTTACAGTAGCTGAGACTTCTACATGCGTTACAGTAGCTGAGACCTCGACAAGCGTTACAGTAGGAGCTGAGACATCTACATGTGTTATAGTAGGAGCTGAGACATCTACATGTCTTGCAGTAGCTCAGACTTCTACATATGTTACAGTAGGAGCTGAGACATCTACATGTGTTACAGTAGGAGCCGAGACTTTTACATGTGTTACAGTGGTTGAGACTTCTACATGTGTTACAGTAGCTGAGATTTCTGCATGTGTTACAGTAGGAGCTGAGACTTGTACATGTGTTACAGTAGATAGAGTACTACATGTGTTACAATAGGAGCTGACACTTCCTCATGTGTTACAGTTGATGAGGCTTCTACATGTGTTACAGTAGATAGACTTGTATATGTGTTACAATAGGAGCTGAGACTTCTACAGGTGTTACAGTAGGAGCTGAGACTTCTACATGTGTTACAGTAGCTGAGACCTCTACATGTGTTACAGTAGGAGGTGAGACGTCCACATGTTTTACAGTAGGAGCTGAGACATCTACAGGTGTTGCAGTAGCTCAGACATCTACATGTGTTACAGTAGCTGAGACTTCTACATGTAAACAGTAGCTTAGATTTCTACATGTGTTACAGTAGGAGCTGAGCCTTATACATGTGTCACAGTAGCTTAGATTTCTACAGGTGTTACAGTAGCTTAGATTTCAACATCTGTTACAGTAGCTGAGACTACTACATGTGTTACATTAGGAGCTGAGACTTCTACCTGTGTTACAGTAGTAGCCGAGACTTTTACATGTGTTACAGTGGCTGAGACTTCTACATGTGTTACAGTAGCTCAGACCTCTGCACGTGTTACAGTAGGAGCTGAGACTTATACCTGTGTTACAGTAGGATCTGAGACTTCTACATGTGTTACAGTAGCGGAGACCTCTACATCTGTTACAGTAGGAGCTGAGAATTCAACATGTGTTACTGTAGGAGCTGAGACTTCTACATGTGTTACAGTAGCTGAGACTTCTACATGTGTTACAGCAGGTGCTGAGACTTCTACATGTGTTACAGTAGCTGAGATTTCCACATGTGTTACAGTAGGAGCTGAGACTTCTACATGTGTTACAGTAGGTGAGATTTCTACATGTGTTACAGTAGGAGATGACACTTCTACATGTGTTACAGTAGCTTGGACCTTTACATGCGTTTCAGTAGCTGAGACCCCTACATGTGTTACAGTAGGAGCTGACACTTCTTCATGTGTTATAGTAGGAGTTGGGACATCTACATGTGTTACACTAGCTTAGATTTCTACATGTGTTACAGTAGGAGCTGAGACTTCTACATGTGTTACAGTAGCTGAGACTTCTACGTTTTACAGTAGCTGAGACTTCTCCATGTGTTACAATAGGAGCTGAGACTTATGCAATCAATTGTGTAGCTGAGACTTCTACATGTGTTACAGTAGCTTAGATTTCTACATGTGTTACAGCAGGAGCTGAGACTTCTACATGTGTCACAGTAGCTTAGATTTCTACATGTGTTACAGTTGGAGCTGAGACTTCTACATGTGTTGCAGTAGCTGAGACATCTACATGTGTTACAGTAGGAGCAGAGACTTCTACATGTGTTAACGTCACTGAGATTTCTACATGTGTTACAGTAGGAGCTGAGACTTCTACATGCGTTACAGTAGCTGAGACCTCTACATATTTTACAGTAGGAGGTGAGACTTCCACATGTTTTACATAAGGAGCAGAGACATCTACAGGTGTTGCAGTAGCTGAGACTTCTACATGTGTAACAGTAGCTTAGATTTCTACATGTGTTACAGTAGGAGCTGAGCCTTCTACATGTGTCAGAGTAGCTTAGATTTCTACAGGTGTTACAGTAGGAGCTGAGACTACCACATGCGTTAAAGTAGCTGAGACCTCTACATGTGTTTATAGTAGCTTAGATATCTAAATCTGTTAAAGTAGCTGAGACTACTACATGTGTTACAGTAGGAGCTGAGACTTCTACCTGTGTTACAGTAGTAGCCGAGACTTTTACATGTGTTACAGTGGTTGAGACTTCTTCATGTGTTACAGTAGCTCAGACCTCTGCACGTGTTATAGTAGGAGCTGAGACGTATACCTGTGTTACAGTAGGAGCTGAGACCTCTACATGTGTTACAGTAGAAGCTGAGAATTCTACATGTGTTACAGTAGCTGAGACTTGTACATGTGTTACAGTAGGAGCTGAGACTTCTACATCTTATAAGTAGCTGAGACCTCTACATGTGTTACAGTAGGTGCTGAGACCTCTCCATGTGTTACAGTAGCTGAGATTTCTACATGTGTTACAGTAGGAGGTGTGCTTTCTACATGTGTTACAGTAGCTGAGATTTCTACATGTGTTACAGTAGGAGCTGAGACTTCTATATGTGTTACAGTTGCTGAGATTTCTACATGTGTTACAGTAGCTGAGACCTTTACATGCGTTACAGTAGCTGAGACCTCTACATGTGTTACAGTAGCTGAGATTTCTACATGTGTTACAGTAGGAGCTGAGACTTCTATATGTGTTACAGTAGCTGAGATGTCTACATATGCTACAGTAGGAGCTGAGATTTCTTCATGTGTTATTGTAGGAGCTGAGACATCTACATGTGTTGCAATAGCTCAGACTTCTACATATGTTACAGTAGGAGCTGAGCCATCTTCATGTGTTAGAGTAGGAGCCGAGACTTCTACATGTGTTACAGTAGCTGAGACTTCTCCATGTGTTACAGTAGGAGCTGAGACTTCTACATGTGTTACAGTAGATCGAGTTCTACATGTGTTACAATAGGAGCTGAACTTCTACATGTGTTACAGCAGCTGGGAATTCTACATGTGTTACAGTAGGAGCTGAGACTTTTACATGTGTTACAGTAGGAGCTGAGAATTCTACCTGTGTTACAGTAGCTCAGAATTCAACCTGAGTTACATTAGGAGCAGAGAATTCTACATGTGTTACAGTAGCTGAGACTTCTGCACGTGTTACAGTAATAGCTGAGACTTTTACAAGTGTTGCAGTATGAGCTGAGACTTCTACATGTGTTACTGTAGTTCAGACTTCTGCACGTATTACAGTAGGAGCTGAGACTTTTACATGTGTTACAGTAGGAGCTGAGACTTCTAGTTGTGTTACAGTACATGGACTTGTACATGTGTTACAGTAGCTCAGACTTCTGCACGTGTTACAATAGGAGCTGAGACTTCTACATGTGTTACAGTAGGAGCTGAGACTTCTACATGTGTTACAGTAGCTGAGATTTCTACATGTGTTACAGTAGGAGCTGAGACTTCTGCATTTGTTAGGTAGCGGAGTTCTCTACATGTGTTACAGTAGGAGCAGAGATTTCTAGATGTGTTACAGCAGCTGAGACTTCTACATGTGTTACAGTAGGAGCTGAGACCTCTACATGTGTTACATTAGCTGAGACTTCAACATGTGTTGCAGTAGCGCAGATAATCTACATGTGTTACGGTAGGAGCTGCGACTTCTACATGTGTTACAGTTGGAGCTGAGACTTCTACATGTGTTACAGTAGCTGAGACTTCCACGTGATAATATAGCTGAGATTTTACGTGTGTTACAGTAAGAGCTGACACTTCTATGTGTTACAGTAAGAGTTGAGACTTCTATGTATTACATTAGGAGCTGAGGATTCTACGTGTTACAGTAGGAGCTGAGACTTCTACATGAGCTACAGTAGCTGAGACTTCTACATGTGTTACATTAGCTGAGACTTCTACGCGTTACAGTAGGAGCTGAGACTTCTACATGTGTTACAGTAGCTGAGACTTCTACATGTGTTGCATTAGCTCAGACATCTACATGTGTTACAGTAGGAGCTGAGACTTCTTCATGTGTTACAGTAGCTCCGACATCTAGATGTGTTACGGTAGGAACTGAGACCTCTACATGTGTAACAGTAGCTGAGACTTCTGCATGTGTTACAGTAGGAGCTGTTACTTCCACATGTGTTACAGTAGGAGTTGAGACTTATACATGTGTTACAGCAGGAGCTGAGACTTCTATATGTGTTACAGTATCTGAGACTTCTACATGTGTTACAGTAGCTGAGTCCTCTACATGTGTTACAGTAGCTGAGACTTCTACATGTGTTACAGTAGGAGCTGAGACTTCAACGCTTATTACAGTCGGAGCTGACAATTCTACATGTGTTACAGTAGGAGCTGAGACTTTTACATGTGTTACTGTAGGATCTGAGACTTCTACATGTGTTACAGTAGCAGCTGAGACTTCTACATGTGTCACAGTAGGAGCTGAGACTGCTACATGTTTTATAGTAGGAGCTGAGACATCTACATGTTTTGCAGTAGCTCAGACTTCTACATGTATTTTACAGTAGGAGCTGAGGCCTCTACATGTGTTACAGTAGCTGAGACTACTACATGTGTTACAGTAGCTCAGACTTCTGCACGTGTTACAGTAGGAGCTGAGATTTATACATGTGTTACAGTCGGACCTGAGAATTCTACACGTGTTACAGTAGGAGCTGAGACGTCTACATGTTTTGCAGTAGCTCAGACTTCTACATGTGTTACTGTAGGAGCTGAAACTTCTACATGTGTTACAGTAGGAGCTGAGACTTCTACACGTGTTACAATCGGAGCTGAGACTTATACATGTGTTACAGTAGGAGCTGAGGCTTCTACACGTGTTACAGTCGTAGCTGAGAATTCTACATGTGTTACATTAGGAGCTGAGACTTCTACATGTGTTAGAGTAGGAGCTGAGACTTCTACATGTGTTACAGTAGCTGAGACTTCTACATGTGTCACAGTGGCTTAGATTTCTACATGTGTTAGAGTAGGAGCTGAGACTTCTACATGTGTTACAGTAGCTGAGATTTCTACATGTGTTACAGTAGCAGCTGAGACTTCTACATGTGTTACAGTAGGAGCCGAAACTTCTACATGTTGTACAGTAAGAGCTGAGACATCTACATGTGTTGCAGTAGCTCAAACTTCTGCATGTGTTACAGTAGGACGTGAGACCTCTACATGCGTTACAGCAGCTGAGACTTCTACATGTGTTACAGTAGCTCAGACTTCTGCACGTGTTACAGTAGGAGCTGAGACTTATACATGTGTTACAGTCGGACCTGAGAATTCTACACGTGTTACAGTAGGAGATGAGACGTCTACATGTTTTGCAGGAGCTTAGATTTCTTCATGTGTTACAGAGGAGCTGGGACTTCTACATGTGTTAAATTTGCTGAGAGTTATAAATGTGTTACAGGAGGAGCTGAGAGTTCTACATGTGTTACAGTAGGAGCTTTGCCTTCTTCATGTTTCAAAGTAGGAGATGAGACATCTACATGTGTTGCAGTAGCTCAGACTTCTACATGTGTTACAGTAGGAGCTGAGACTTCTACATGTGTTGCAGTAGCTGAGACTTCCACATGTGTTACAGTAGCTCAGACTTCTGCACTTGTTACAGTAGGATCTGAGACTTATACATGTGTTACAGTCGGAGCTGAGACGTCTACATGTGTTACAGTAGCTCAGACTTCTGCACGTGTTACAGTAGGAGCTGAGACTTATACATGTGTTACAGTCGGAGCTGAGACTTCTACATGTGTTACAGTAGTTCAGACTTCTACATGTGTTACAGTTGGAGCAGAAACTTTTACATGTGTTACAGTCGGAGCTGAGTCTTCTACTTGTGTTACAGTAGATAGACATCTACATGTGTTACAGTAGGAGCTGAGACTTCTACATGTGTTACAGCAGCTGGGAATTAACATGTGTTACAGTAGGAGCTGAGAATTCTACCTGTGTTACAGTCGGAGCTGAGAGTTCTACATGTGTTACAGCAGCTGAGACTTCTACATGCTTTACAGTAGCTGAGACCTCTACATGTGTTACAGTAGCTCAGAATTCAACCTGAGTTACATTAGGAGCACAGAATTCTAAATGTGTTACAGTAGCTGAGATTTCTGCACGTGTTACAGTAATAGCTGAGACTTTTACAAGTGTTACAGTCCGAGCAGAGACTTCTACATGTTTTACTGTAGTTCAGACTTCTGCACGTGTTACAGTAGGAGCAGAGACTTTTACATGTGTTACAGTAGGAGCTGCGACTTCTTCTTGTGTTACAGTACATAGACTTGTACATGTGTTACAGTAGCTCAGACTTCTGCACTTGTTACAATATGAGCTGAGACTTCTACATGTGTTACAGTAGGAGCAGAGACTTCTACATGTGTTACAGCAGCTGAGACTTCTACATGTGTTACTGAAGGAACTGAGACCTCTACATGTGTTACATTAGCTGAGACTTCAACATGTGCTGCAGTAGCGCAGACATCTACATGTGTTACGGTAGGAGCTGAGACTTCTACATGTGTTACAGCAGCTGAGACTTCTACATGTGTTACAGTAGATGAGATTTCTACATATGTTACAGTAGGAGCTGAGACTTCTACATGTGTTACAGTAACTGAGATTTCTACATGTGTAACAGTAGGAGCTGAGACTTCTACATGTGTTACAGTAGCTGAGATTTCTACATGTGTTACAGTAGGAGCTGAGACTTCTACATGTGTTACAGTAACTGAGATCTACATGTGTAACAGTAGGAGCTGAGACTTCTACATGTGTTACAGTACCTGAGACTTCTACATGTGTTACAGTAGGAGCTGCGACATCTACATGTGTTGCAGTAGCTCAGACTTCTACATGTGTTTCATTAGGAGCTGAGACATCTACATGTGTTACAGTGGCTGAGACTTCTACATGTGTTACAGGAGGAGCTGAGACTTCTACATGTGATACAGCAGCTGAGATTTCTACATGTGTTACAGGAGCTCAGACTTCTGCACGTGTTAAAGTACGAGCTGAGATTTCTACATGTGATAAAGTCGGAGCTGGGACTTCTACAAGTGTTACAGTAGGAGCTCAGACTGCTACATGTATTATAGTAGATGAGAATTCTACATGTGTTACAGAAGGTGTTGAGACTTCTACATGTGTTACAGTTGACGCTGAAACTTCTAAATGTGTTACAGTAGCGGAGACTTCTACATGTGTTACAGTAGGTGCTGAGACTTCTCCATGTGTTACAGTAGCTGAGATTTCTACATGTGTTACAGTAGGAGGTGAGCTTTCTACATTTGTTACAGTGGCGGAGACTTCTACATGTGTTACAGTAGGAGCTGAGACTTCTACATGTGTTATAGTAGCGGAGACTTCTACATGTGTTACAGTAGGAGCTGAGACTTCTACATGTGTTACTGTAGCTGAGACCTCTACATGTGTTACAGTAGGAGTGGAGACTTCTACATGTGTTACAGTAGGAGCTGGGACATCTACATGTGTTGCAGTAGCTCAGACTTCTACATGTGTTACAGCACCTGAGACTACTACATGTGTTACAGAAGGTGCTGAGACGTCTACACGTGTTACAGTAGCTGAGGCGTCTACATGTGTTACAGTAGGAGAGATTTGTACATATGTTACAGTAGGAGCTGAGACTTCTATATGTGTTACAGTAGCAGAGATTTCTACATGTGTTACAGTAGGAGCTGAGACTTCTACAAGTGTAAGAGCAGCTGAGACTTCTACATGTGTTACAGTATCATAGATTTCTACATGTGTTACAGTAGGAGCTGAGACTTCTACAAGTGTAAGAGCAGCTGAGCCTTCTATATGTGTTACAGTTGGAGCTGATACTTCTACATGTGTTACAGCACCTGAGACTTCTACATGTGTTACAGAAGGAGCTGAGACTTCTACATGTGTTACAAATGCTGAGATTTCTACATGTGTTACAGTACGAGCCGAGACTTCTAAATGTGTTACAGTAGCTGATATTTCTACATGTGTGACAGTGGAGCTGAGACTTCTACATGTGTTTCAGTAGGAGCAGAGACATCTACATGTGTTGCAGTAGCTCTGACTTCTAAATGTGTTACTGTAGCTGAGACTTCTACATGTGTTACAGTAGGAGCTGAGACTTCTACATGTGTTACAGTAGCTGATACTTCTACATGTGTTACAGTAGGAGCCGATACATTTACATGTATTACAGTAGCTCAGACTTCTGCACGTGTTACAGTAGGAGCTGAGACTTCTACATGTGTTATAGTGGGCGCTGAGACTTTTTCATGTATTAAAGTAGCGGAGATTTCTACATGTGTCACAGTAGGAGCTGAGACTACTACAATTGTTACAGTAGCTGAGATTTCTACATGTTTTACAGTAGGAGCTGAGACTTCTACATGTGTTACAGTAGCTGAGATTTCTACACGTGTTACAGAAGGAGCTGAGACTTCTCCATGCGTTACAGTAGCTGAGAACTCTACATGTGATACCGTAGGAGCTGAGACTTCTACATGCTTCCAGTAGGAGCTGAGACATCTACATGTGTTGCAGTAGCTCAGACTTCTACATGTGTTACAGCATCTGAGACTCCCTCATGTGTTACAGAAGTAGCTGAGACTTCTACATGTGTTACAGTAGCTGAGATTTCTACATTTGTCACAGTAGGAGCCGAGACTTCAACATGTGTTACAGCAGCTGAGACTCCCTCATGTGTTACAGAAGGAGCTGAGACTTCTACATGTGTTACAGTAGCTGAGATTTCTACATTTGTTACAGTAGGAGCCGAGACTTCTACACGTGTTACAGTAGCTGATATTTCTACATGTGTTATAGTAGGAGCTGAAACTTATACATGTGTTACAGTAGGAGCTGAGACATCTATATGTGTTCCAGTAGCTCAGACTTCTACATGTGTTACAGTAGCTCAGACTTCTGCACGTGTTTCTGTAGCTGAGACTTCTACATGTGTTACAGTAGGAGTTTAGAATTCTACATGTGTTACAGTAGGCGCTGAGACTTCTACATGTGTTGCAGTAGCGGAGACTTCTACATGTGTTACAGTAGGAGCTGAGACTTCTACATGTGTGACAGTAGCTGAGATTTCTACATGTGTAACAGTAGGAACTGAGACTTCTACAGCCGTTACAGTAGCTGAGAACTCTACATGTGTTACAGTAGGAAAGGAGATTTCTCCATGTGTTACAGTAGGAGCTGAGACCTCTACACGTGTTGCAGTAGCTCAGACGTCTACATGTGTTACAGTAGGAGAGATTTGTACATATGTTACAGTAGGAGCTGAGACTTCTACATGTGTTACCGTAGCAGAGCTTTCTACATGTGTTACAGTAGGAGCTGAGATATCTACAAGTGTAACAGCAGCTGAGACTTCTTCATGTGTTACAGTAGGAGCTGAGACTTCTACATTTGTTACAGCACCTGAGACTTCTACATGTGTTACAGAAGGAGCTGAGAATTCCACATGTGTTACAATAGCTGAGACTTCTACATGTGTTACAGTAGGAGCTGAGACTTCTACATGTGTTACAGTAGCTGAGATTTCGCCATGTGTTACAGTAGGAGCCGAGACTTCTACATTTATTACAGTAGCTGATATTTCTACATGTGTCAGAGTGGGAGCTGAAACTTTTACATGTGTTTCAGTAGGAGCTGAGACTTCTACATGTGTTACAGTAGCTGAGCCTTCTACATGTGTTACAGTAGCTTAGAAATCTACATCAGTCAGAGTAGGAACTGAGAATTCTACATGTGTTACTGTAGGAGCAGTGACTTCCACATGTGTTACAGTAGCTGAGACCTCTACATGTGTTAGAGTAGGAGCAGAGAATTCTACATGTGTTACTGTAGGGCCTGAGACTTCTACATGAGTTACAGTCGGAGCTGAGACTTCAACATGTTTTACAGTAGGAGCTGAGACTTCTACATGTGTTACAGTAGCTTAGAAATCTACATGAGTTACAGTAGGAGCTGAGAATTCCACATGTGTTACAGTAGGAGCAGTGACTTCCACATGTGTTACAGTAGCTGAGACCTCTACATGTGTTAGAGTAGGAGCAGAGAATTCTACATGTGTTACTGTAGGGCCTGAGACTTCTACATGAGTTACAGTCGGAGCTGAGACTTCAAAATGTTTTACAGTAGGAGCTTAGACTTCTACATGTGTTACAGTAGGAGCTGAGACTTCAACATGTTTTACAGTAGGAGCTGAGACTTCTACATGTGTTACAATAGCTGAGATTTCTTCATGTGTTACCGTAGGAGCTGAAACGTCTACATGTAATACAGTAACTGAGATTTCTACATGTGTTACAGTAGGAGCTGAGACATCTACATGTGTTGCAGTAGCTCAGACTTCTACATGTGATACAGTCGGAGCTGAGACTTCTACATGTGTTACAGTAGCTCAGACTTCTGCACGTGTTTCAGTAGCTGAGACTTCTACATGTGTTAAAGTAGGAGCGCAGACTTCTACATGTGTTATTGTAGCTGAGACTTCTGCATGTGTTACAGTAGCTGAGACTTCTGCATGTGTTACAGTAGGAGCTGAGACTTCTACATCTGTTACAGTAGGAGCTGAGACTTCTACATGTTTTACAGTAGGAGCAGAGACATCTACATGTGTTTCAGTAGCTGAGACTTCACATGTTACTGTAGCTGAGACTTTACGTGTGTTACAGTAGGAGCTGAGATTTCTACTTGTGTTACAGTAGGAGCTGACACTTCTACATGTGTTATAGTAGCTGAGATTTCTACATGTGTTACAGTTAGGAGCTGAGACTTCTACATGCGTTACAGTAGCTCAGACTTCTGCACGTGTTTCAGTAGCTGAGACTTCTACATGTGTTAAAGTAGGAGCGCAGACTTCTACATGTGTTATTGTAGCTGAGACTTCTGCATGTGTTAAAGTAGCTGAGACTTCTGCATGTGTTATAGTAGGAGCTGAGACTTCTACATCTGTTACAGTAGGAGCTGAGACATCTACATATTTTACAGTAGGAGCTGAGACATCTACATGTGTTTCAGTAGCTGAGACTTCACGTGTTACTGTAGCTGAGACTTTACGTGTGTTACAGTAGGAGCTGAGATTTCTACTTGTGTTACAGTAGGAGCTGACACTTCTACATGTGTTATAGTAGCTGAGATTTCTACATGTGTTACAGTTAGGAGCTGAGACTTCTACATGCGTTACAGTAGCTGAGACTTCTACATGAGTTACAGTAGGAGCTGAGACATCTACATGTGTTACAGTGGCTGAGCCTTCTACATGTGTTACAGTAGGAGCTGAGACTTCTACATGTGTTACAGTAGCTCAGACTTCTGCACGTGTTACAGTAGGAGCTGAGACTTCAACATGTGATACAGTCGGAGCTGAGACTTCTACATGTGTTGCAATAGCTCAGACTTCTGCATGTGTTACAGTAGCTGAGATTTCTACACGTGTTACAGTAGGAGCTGAGACTTCTCCATGCGTTACAGTAGCTGAGACATCTACATGTGATACCGTAGGAGCTGAGACTTCTACATGCTTCCAGTAGGAGCTGAGACATCTACATGTGTTGCAGTAGCTCAGACTTCTACATGTGTTACAGCATCTGAGACTCCCTCATGTGTTACAGAAGTAGCTGAGACTTCTACATGTGTTACAGTAGCTGAGATTTCTACATTGGTTACAGTAGGAGCCGAGACTTCAACATGTGTTACAGCAGCTGAGCCTCCCTCATGTGTTACAGAAGGAGCTGAGACTTCTACACGTGTTACAGTAGCTGATATTTCTACATGTGTTATAGTAGGAGCTGAAACTTATACATGTGTTACAGTAGGAGCTGAGACATCTATATGTGTTCCAGTAGCTCAGACTTCTACATGTGTTACAGGAGATCAGACTTCTGCACGTGTTTTTGTAGCTGAGACTTCTACATGTGTTACAGTAGGAGTTTAGAATTCTACATGTGTTACAGTCGGCGCTGAGACTTCTACATGTGTTGCAGTAGCGGAGACTTCTACATGTGTTACAGTAGGAGCTGAGACTTCTACATGTGTGACAGTAGCTGAGATTTCTACATGTGTAACAGTAGGAACTGAGACTTCTACAGCCGTTACAGTAGCTGAGAACTCTACATGTGTTACAGTAGGAGAGGAGATTTCTACATGTGTTACAGTAGGAGCTGAGACATCTACACGTGTTGCAGTAGCTCAGACGTCTACATGTGTTACAGTAGGAGAGATTTGTACATATGTTACAGTAGGAGCTGAGACTTCTACATGTGTTACCGTAGCAGAGCTTTCTACATGTGTTACAGTAGGAGCTGAGATATCTACAAGTGTAACAGCAGCTGAGACTTCTTCATGTGTTACAGTAGGAGCTGAGACATCTACATTTGTTACAGCACCTGAGTCTTCTACATGTGTTACAGAAGGAGCTGAGAATTCCACATGTGTTACAATAGCTGAGACTTCTACATGTGTTACAGTAGGAGCTGAGACTTCTACATGTGTTACAGTAGCTGAGACTTCTACATGTGTTACAGAAGGAGCTCAGACTTCTACATTTGTCACAGTAGCTGAGACTTCTACATGTGTTAAAGTAGGAGTGGAGACCTCTACCTGTGTTACAGTAGGAGCTGAGAAATCTACATTTGTTGCTGTCGCTCAGACTTCTACATGTGTTACAGCACCTGAGACTTCTACATGTGTTACAGAAGGTGCTGAGACTTCTACATGTGTTACAGTAGCTGAGACCTCTACATGTGTTAGAGTAGAAGCTGAGAATTCTACATGTGTTACTGTCGGAGCTGAGACTTCTACATGAGTTACAGTAGGAGCTGAGAATTCTACATGTGTTACTGTAGGAGCTATGGCTTCCACATGTGTTACAGTATCAGGGACCTCTACATGCGTTAGAGTAGGAGCAGAGGATTCTACATGTGTTACTGTAGGACCTGAGACTTCTACATGAGTTACAGTAGGAGCTGAGACTTCTACATGTGATACAGTCGGAATAGAGACTTCTACATGTGTTACAGTAGCACAGACTTCTGCACGTGTTTCAGTAGCTGAGACTTCTACATGTGTTACAGTAGGAGCTCAGAATTCTACATGTGTTATAGTAGCTGAGAATTCTACATGTGTTACAGTAGGAGTTGAGAATTCTACATGAGTTATAGTAGGCGCTGAGACTTCTACATGTGTTACAGTAGCAGAGACTTCTACATGTGTTACAGTAGGAGCTGAGACTTCTACATTTGTTACAGTAGCTGAGATTTCTACATGTGTTACAGTAGGAGCTGAGACTTCTACATGTGTTACAGTAGCTGAGATTTCTACATGTGCAACAGTAGGAGCTGAGACATCTACATGCGTTACAGCAGCTGAGAACTCTACATGTGTTACAGTAGGAGTGGAGACGTCTACATGTGTTACAGTAGGAGCTGAGACTTCTACACGTGTTGCAGTAGCTCAGACTTCTACATGTGTTACAGCACCTGCGACCTCTACATGTGTTACAGAAGGTGCTGAGACTTCTACATGTGTTACAGTAGCTGAGACGTCTACATGTGTTACAGTAGGAGCAGAGACTGCTCCATTTGTTAACGTCGCTGAGATTTCTACATGTTTTACAGTAGGAGCGGAGACTTCTACATGTGTTACAGTTGGAGCTGAGACTTCTACATGCGTTACAGTAGCTGAGACCTCTACATGTGTTACAGTAGGAGGTGGGACTTCCACATGTTTTACAGTAGGATCTGAGATTTCTACATGTGTTACGGTAGCAGAGATTTCTACATGTGTTACGGTAGGAGCTGAGACATCTACATCAGTTACAGTAGGAGCTGAGAATTCTACATGTGTTACTGTAGGAGCTGTGACTTCCACATGTGTTACAGTAGCTGAGACCTCTACATGTGTTAGAGTAGGAGCAGAGAATTCTACATGTGTTACTGATGGACCTGAGACTTCTACAAGAGTTACAGAAGGTGCAGAGACTTCAACATGTGTTACAGTAGGAGCTGAGACTTCTACATGTGTTACAGTAGGAGCTGAGATTTCTAAATGTGTTACAGTAGGAGCTGAGACTTCTACATGTGTTACAGTAGCAGAGACCACTACATGTGTTACAGTTGGAGCAAAGACTTCTACATGTGTTACAGTAGCACAGACTTCTACTTGTGTTACAGTAGGAGCTCAGACTTCTACATGTGTTATAGTAGCTGAGACCACTACATGTGTTACAGTTGGAGCTGAGACTTCTACATGTGTTACAGTAGCAGAGATTTCTACATGTGTTACAGTAGGAGCTGAGACTTCTACAAGTGTAACAGCAGCTGAGACTTCTACATGTGTTACAAAAGGAGCTGGGACTTCTACATGTGTTACAATAGCTGAGAATTGTACATGAGTTACAGTTGGAGCTGAGACTTCTACATGTGTTACAGCACCTGAGACTTCTACATGTGTTACACAAGGAGCTGAGACTTCTACATGTTTTACAGTAGCTGAGATTTCTAGATGTGTTACAGTAGGAGCCGAGACTTCTACATGTGTTACAGTAACTGATATTTCTACATGTGTTACAGTAGGAGCTGAGACTTCAACATGTGTTTCAGTAGGAGCTGAGACATCTACATGTGTTGCAGTAGCTCTGACTACTACATGTGTTACAGCATCAGAGACTTCTACATGTGTTACAGAAGGTGCAGAGACTTCTACATGTCTTTCAGTAGCTGAGACGTCTAGATGTGTTACAGTATGAGCTGAGACTTCAACATGTGTTACAGCAGCTGAGACTTCCACATGTGTTACAGAAGGAGCTGAGACTTCTACATGTGTTACAGTAGCTTAGACTTCTGCATGTGTTACAGTAGCTGAGATTTCTTCATGTGTTACAGAAGACGCTGAGACTTCGACATGTGTTACAGTAGCTGAGCATTCTACATGTGTTACAGTAGGAGCTGAGACTTCTTCAAATGTAACAGCAGCTGAGACTTCTTCATGTGTTACAATAGCGCTGACTTCTGCACGTGTTACAGTAACTGAGACTTCTACATGTGTTACAGTAGGAGCTCAGACTTCAACATTTGTTACAGTAGCTGAGATTTCTACATTTGTTACAGTAGGAGCTGAGACTTCTACATGTGTTACAGTAGCTCAGATTTCTTCATGTGTTACAGAAGGAGCTGAGACTTCTAAATGCGTTACATTAGCTGAGACCTCTACATGTGTTACAGTGGGAGTGGAGACTACTACCTGTGTTACAGTAGGGGCTGAGAAATCTACATTTGTTGCAGTTGCTCAGACATCTACATGTGTTACAGCACCTGAGACTTCTACATGTGTGACAGACCGTGCTGAGACTTCTACATGTGTTACAGTGGCTGAGACGTCTACATGTGTAACAGTAGGAGCTGAGACTTCTACAAATGTAACAGCAGCTGAGACTTCCACATGTGTTACAGAAGGAGCTGAGACTTCTACATGTGTTACAGTAGCTGAGATCTCTACATCTGTTACAGTAGGAGCCGAAACTTCTACACGTGTTACAGTAGCTGATATTTCTACATGTGTTATAGTAGGAGCTGAGACTTCTACATGTGTTACAGTAGGAACTGAGAAATCTACATGTGTTGCAGTAGATCAGACTTCTACATTTGTTACAGTAGCTGAGACTTCTACATGTCCTACAGTAGGAGCTGAGACTTCTACATGTGTTACAGTAGCTGAGACTTCTACATGTGTTACAGTAGCTGAGATTTCTACATGTGTTACAGTAGCTCAGACTTCTGCACGCGTTACTGTAGGAGCGGAGACTTCTACATGTGTCACAGTAGGCGCTGAGACTTCCACATGTGTTACAGTATCGTAGACTTCTACATGTGTTACAGTAGGAGCTGAGACTTCTACATTTGTTACAGTAGCTAAGTTTTCCACATGTGTTCCAGTAGGAGCTTTGACTTCTACATGTGTTACAGTAGCTGAGACTTCTACATGTGTTACAGTAGGAGATTAGACTTTTACATGTGTTACAGTAGGAGCTGCGACATCTACATGTGTTTCAGTAGCTCAGACGTCTACATGTGTTACAGCACCTGAGAATTCTACATGTGTTACAGAAGGTGCTGAGACTTCTACATGTGTTACAGTAGCTGAGACGTCTACATGTGTTAAGTAGGAGCTGAGACTTCTACATGTGTTACAACAGCTGAGAATTTTACATGTGTTGCAGAAGGAGCTGAGACTTCTACATGTGTTACAGTAGCTGAGATTTCTACATATGTTACAGTAGGAGCTGAGAGTTCTACATGTGTCACAGTAGCTGAGACTTCTACATGTGCTACAGTAGGAGCTGAGACTTCTACATGAGTTACAGTAGCTGAGCCTTCTACATGTGTTACAGTATCAGAGAGCTCTACATGTGTTAGAGTAGGAGCAGAGGATTCTACATGTGTTACTGTAGGACCTGAGACTTCTACATGAGTTACAGGAGGAGCTGAGATTTCAACATGTGTTACAGTAGCTCAGACTTCTGCACGTGTTTCAGTAGCTGAGACACCTACATGTGTTAAAGTAGGAGCTCAGACTTCTACATGTGTTACAGTAGCTGAGATTTCTACATGTGCAACAGTAGGAGCTGAGACTTCTACATGCGTTACAGTATCTGAGAAGTCTCCATGTGTTACAATAGGAGAGGAGACTTCTACATGTGTTACAGTAGGAGCTGAGACATCTACACGTGTTGCAGTAGCTCAGACTTCTACATGTGTTACAGCACCTGAGACTTCTACATGTGTTACAGAAGGTGCTGAGACTTCTACATGTGTTACGGTAGCTGAGATATCTACATGTGTTACAGTACGAGAGATTTGTACATATGTTACAGTAGGAGCTGAGACATCTACATGAGTTACAGTTGCAGAGATTTCTACATGTGTTACGGTAGGAGCTGAGACTTCTACAAGTGTAACAGCAGCTGAGACTTCTACATGTGTTACAGAAGGAGCTGAGACTTCTACATATGTTACAATAGCTGAGACTTCTACATGTGTTACAGTAGGAGCTGAGACTTCTACGTTTGTTACAGCACCTGAGACTTCTACATGTGTTACAGAAGGAGCTGAGACTCCTACATGTGTTACAGTAGCTGAGATTTCTCCATGTGTTACAGTAGGAGCCGAGACTTCTACATTTGTTACAGTAGCTGATATTTCTACATGTGTTAGAGTAGGATCTGAGACTTCAACATGTGTTTCAGTAGGAGCCGAGAATTTTACATGTGTTACAGTAGCTCAGACTTCTGCATGTGTTACAGTAGGAGCTGAGACTTCTACGTCTGTTACAGTAGGCGCTGAGACTTATACATGTGTTACAGTAGCGGAGACTTCTACATGTGTGACAGTAGGAGCTGAGACTTCTACTTGTGTTACAGCAGCTGAGACCTCTACATATGTTACAGTAGGAGCTGAGACTTCTACATGTGTTACAGTAGGAGCTGTGACATCTACATGTGTTGCAGTAGCTCAAACATCTACATGTATTACAGCACCTGAGACTTCTACATGTGTAACAGAAGGTGCTGAGACTCCTACATGTGTTGCAGTATCTGAGACATCTACATGTGTTACAGTAGAACCTGAAACTTCTACATGTGTTACTGCAGATAAGACTTCTACATGTGTTACAGAAGGATCTGAGACTTCTACATGTGTTACAGTAGCTGAGATTTCTACATATGTTACCTTAGGAGCTGAGACTTCTACATGTGTTACAGTAGCTGAGAATTCTAAATGTGTTAGAGTAGGAGCTGAGACTTCTACATGTGTTACAGTTGCTGAGACTTCTACATGTGTTACAGAAGGAGATGAGACTTCAACATGTGTTACAGTAGCTGAGATTTCTCCATGTGATACAGGAGGAGCTGAGACTTCTACATATGTTACAGCAGCTGAGACTTCTACATGTGTTACAGTAGGAGCCGAGACTTCTACATGTGTTACAGTAGCTGAGATTTGTAAATGTGTTACAGTAGGAGCTGAGACTACTACATGTGTTACAGTAGGAGCTGAGACATCTACATGCGCTGCAGTAGCTCAGACTTCTGCACGTGTTACAGTAGCTGAGATTTCTACATGTGTTACAGTAGGAGCTGAGACTTCGACATGTGTTACAGTAGCTGAGATATCGACATGTGTTACAGTAGCAGCTGAGACTTCAACATGTGTTACAGTAGCTGAGACTTCTACATGTGTTACAGTAGGAGATGAGACATCTACACGTGTTGCAGTAGCTCAGACTTCTACATGTGTTACAGCACCTGAGACTTCTACATGTGTTACAGAAGGTGCTGAGACTTCTACATGTGTTACAGTAGCTGAGACATCTACGTGTGTTACAGTACGAGAGATTTGTACATATGTTACAGTAGGAGCTGAGACTTCTACATGTGTTACAGTAGCAGAGATTTCTACATGTGTTACGGTAGGAGCTGAGACTTCTACAAGTGTAACAGCAGCCTAGACTTCTACATGTGTTACAGAAGGAGCTGAGAATTCTACATATGTTACAATAGCTGAGACTTCTACATGTGTTACAGTAGGAGCTGAGACTTCTACATGTGTTACAGTAGCTGATACTTCTACATGTGTTACAGTAGGAGCCGATACATTTACATGTATTACAGTAGCTCAGACTTCTGCACGTGTTACAGTAGGAGCTGAGACTTCTACATGTGTTATAGTGGGCGCTGAGACTTTTTCATGTATTAAAGTAGCGGAGATTTCTACATGTGTCACAGTAGGAGCTGAGACTACTACAATTGTTACAGTAGCTGAGATTTCTACATGTTTTACAGTAGGAGCTGAGACTTCTACATGTGTTACAGTAGCTGAGATTTCTACACGTGTTACAGAAGGAGCTGAGACTTCTCCATGCGTTACAGTAGCTGAGAACTCTACATGTGATACCGTAGGAGCTGAGACTTCTACATGCTTCCAGTAGGAGCTGAGACATCTACATGTGTTGCAGTAGCTCAGACTTCTACATGTGTTACAGCATCTGAGACTCCCTCATGTGTTACAGAAGTAGCTGAGACTTCTACATGTGTTACAGTAGCTGAGATTTCTACATTTGTCACAGTAGGAGCCGAGACTTCAACATGTGTTACAGCAGCTGAGACTCCCTCATGTGTTACAGAAGGAGCTGAGACTTCTACATGTGTTACAGTAGCTGAGATTTCTACATTTGTTACAGTAGGAGCCGAGACTTCTACACGTGTTACAGTAGCTGATATTTCTACATGTGTTATAGTAGGAGCTGAAACTTATACATGTGTTACAGTAGGAGCTGAGACATCTATATGTGTTCCAGTAGCTCAGACTTCTACATGTGTTACAGTAGCTCAGACTTCTGCACGTGTTTCTGTAGCTGAGACTTCTACATGTGTTACAGTAGGAGTTTAGAATTCTACATGTGTTACAGTAGGCGCTGAGACTTCTACATGTGTTGCAGTAGCGGAGACTTCTACATGTGTTACAGTAGGAGCTGAGACTTCTACATGTGTGACAGTAGCTGAGATTTCTACATGTGTAACAGTAGGAACTGAGACTTCTACAGCCGTTACAGTAGCTGAGAACTCTACATGTGTTACAGTAGGAAAGGAGATTTCTCCATGTGTTACAGTAGGAGCTGAGACCTCTACACGTGTTGCAGTAGCTCAGACGTCTACATGTGTTACAGTAGGAGAGATTTGTACATATGTTACAGTAGGAGCTGAGACTTCTACATGTGTTACCGTAGCAGAGCTTTCTACATGTGTTACAGTAGGAGCTGAGATATCTACAAGTATAACAGCAGCTGAGACTTCTTCATGTGTTACAGTAGGAGCTGAGACTTCTACATTTGTTACAGCACCTGAGACTTCTACATGTGTTACAGAAGGAGCTGAGAATTCCACATGTGTTACAATAGCTGAGACTTCTACATGTGTTACAGTAGGAGCTGAGACTTCTACATGTGTTACAGTAGCTGAGATTTCGCCATGTGTTACAGTAGGAGCCGAGACTTCTACATTTATTACAGTAGCTGATATTTCTACATGTGTCAGAGTGGGAGCTGAAACTTTTACATGTGTTTCAGTAGGAGCTGAGACTTCTACATGTGTTACAGTAGCTGAGCCTTCTACATGTGTTACAGTAGCTTAGAAATCTACATCAGTCAGAGTAGGAACTGAGAATTCTACATGTGTTACTGTAGGAGCAGTGACTTCCACATGTGTTACAGTAGCTGAGACCTCTACATGTGTTAGAGTAGGAGCAGAGAATTCTACATGTGTTACTGTAGGGCCTGAGACTTCTACATGAGTTACAGTCGGAGCTGAGACTTCAACATGTTTTACAGTAGGAGCTGAGACTTCTACATGTGTTACAGTAGCTTAGAAATCTACATGAGTTACAGTAGGAGCTGAGAATTCCACATGTGTTACAGTAGGAGCAGTGACTTCCACATGTGTTACAGTAGCTGAGACCTCTACATGTGTTAGAGTAGGAGCAGAGAATTCTACATGTGTTACTGTAGGGCCTGAGACTTCTACATGAGTTACAGTCGGAGCTGAGACTTCAAAATGTTTTACAGTAGGAGCTTAGACTTCTACATGTGTTACAGTAGGAGCTGAGACTTCAACATGTTTTACAGTAGGAGCTGAGACTTCTACATGTGTTACAATAGCTGAGATTTCTTCATGTGTTACCGTAGGAGCTGAAACGTCTACATGTAATACAGTAACTGAGATTTCTACATGTGTTACAGTAGGAGCTGAGACATCTACATGTGTTGCAGTAGCTCAGACTTCTACATGTGATACAGTCGGAGCTGAGACTTCTACATGTGTTACAGTAGCTCAGACTTCTGCACGTGTTTCAGTAGCTGAGACTTCTACATGTGTTAAAGTAGGAGCGCAGACTTCTACATGTGTTATTGTAGCTGAGACTTCTGCATGTGTTACAGTAGCTGAGACTTCTGCATGTGTTACAGTAGGAGCTGAGACTTCTACATCTGTTACAGTAGGAGCTGAGACTTCTACATGTTTTACAGTAGGAGCAGAGACATCTACATGTGTTTCAGTAGCTGAGACTTCACATGTTACTGTAGCTGAGACTTTACGTGTGTTACAGTAGGAGCTGAGATTTCTACTTGTGTTACAGTAGGAGCTGACACTTCTACATGTGTTATAGTAGCTGAGATTTCTACATGTGTTACAGTTAGGAGCTGAGACTTCTACATGCGTTACAGTAGCTCAGACTTCTGCACGTGTTTCAGTAGCTGAGACTTCTACATGTGTTAAAGTAGGAGCGCAGACTTCTACATGTGTTATTGTAGCTGAGACTTCTGCATGTGTTAAAGTAGCTGAGACTTCTGCATGTGTTATAGTAGGAGCTGAGACTTCTACATCTGTTACAGTAGGAGCTGAGACATCTACATATTTTACAGTAGGAGCTGAGACATCTACATGTGTTTCAGTAGCTGAGACTTCACGTGTTACTGTAGCTGAGACTTTACGTGTGTTACAGTAGGAGCTGAGATTTCTACTTGTGTTACAGTAGGAGCTGACACTTCTACATGTGTTATAGTAGCTGAGATTTCTACATGTGTTACAGTTAGGAGCTGAGACTTCTACATGCGTTACAGTAGCTGAGACTTCTACATGAGTTACAGTAGGAGCTGAGACATCTACATGTGTTACAGTGGCTGAGCCTTCTACATGTGTTACAGTAGGAGCTGAGACTTCTACATGTGTTACAGTAGCTCAGACTTCTGCACGTGTTACAGTAGGAGCTGAGACTTCAACATGTGATACAGTCGGAGCTGAGACTTCTACATGTGTTGCAATAGCTCAGACTTCTGCATGTGTTACAGTAGCTGAGATTTCTACACGTGTTACAGTAGGAGCTGAGACTTCTCCATGCGTTACAGTAGCTGAGACATCTACATGTGATACCGTAGGAGCTGAGACTTCTACATGCTTCCAGTAGGAGCTGAGACATCTACATGTGTTGCAGTAGCTCAGACTTCTACATGTGTTACAGCATCTGAGACTCCCTCATGTGTTACAGAAGTAGCTGAGACTTCTACATGTGTTACAGTAGCTGAGATTTCTACATTGGTTACAGTAGGAGCCGAGACTTCAACATGTGTTACAGCAGCTGAGCCTCCCTCATGTGTTACAGAAGGAGCTGAGACTTCTACACGTGTTACAGTAGCTGATATTTCTACATGTGTTATAGTAGGAGCTGAAACTTATACATGTGTTACAGTAGGAGCTGAGACATCTATATGTGTTCCAGTAGCTCAGACTTCTACATGTGTTACAGGAGATCAGACTTCTGCACGTGTTTTTGTAGCTGAGACTTCTACATGTGTTACAGTAGGAGTTTAGAATTCTACATGTGTTACAGTCGGCGCTGAGACTTCTACATGTGTTGCAGTAGCGGAGACTTCTACATGTGTTACAGTAGGAGCTGAGACTTCTACATGTGTGACAGTAGCTGAGATTTCTACATGTGTAACAGTAGGAACTGAGACTTCTACAGCCGTTACAGTAGCTGAGAACTCTACATGTGTTACAGTAGGAGAGGAGATTTCTACATGTGTTACAGTAGGAGCTGAGACATCTACACGTGTTGCAGTAGCTCAGACGTCTACATGTGTTACAGTAGGAGAGATTTGTACATATGTTACAGTAGGAGCTGAGACTTCTACATGTGTTACCGTAGCAGAGCTTTCTACATGTGTTACAGTAGGAGCTGAGATATCTACAAGTGTAACAGCAGCTGAGACTTCTTCATGTGTTACAGTAGGAGCTGAGACATCTACATTTGTTACAGCACCTGAGTCTTCTACATGTGTTACAGAAGGAGCTGAGAATTCCACATGTGTTACAATAGCTGAGACTTCTACATGTGTTACAGTAGGAGCTGAGACTTCTACATGTGTTACAGTAGCTGAGACTTCTACATGTGTTACAGAAGGAGCTCAGACTTCTACATTTGTCACAGTAGCTGAGACTTCTACATGTGTTAAAGTAGGAGTGGAGACCTCTACCTGTGTTACAGTAGGAGCTGAGAAATCTACATTTGTTGCTGTCGCTCAGACTTCTACATGTGTTACAGCACCTGAGACTTCTACATGTGTTACAGAAGGTGCTGAGACTTCTACATGTGTTACAGTAGCTGAGACCTCTACATGTGTTAGAGTAGAAGCTGAGAATTCTACATGTGTTACTGTCGGAGCTGAGACTTCTACATGAGTTACAGTAGGAGCTGAGAATTCTACATGTGTTACTGTAGGAGCTATGGCTTCCACATGTGTTACAGTATCAGAGACCTCTACATGCGTTAGAGTAGGAGCAGAGGATTCTACATGTGTTACTGTAGGACCTGAGACTTCTACATGAGTTACAGTAGGAGCTGAGACTTCTACATGTGATACAGTCGGAATAGAGACTTCTACATGTGTTACAGTAGCACAGACTTCTGCACGTGTTTCAGTAGCTGAGACTTCTACATGTGTTACAGTAGGAGCTCAGAATTCTACATGTGTTATAGTAGCTGAGAATTCTACATGTGTTACAGTAGGAGTTGAGAATTCTACATGAGTTATAGTAGGCGCTGAGACTTCTACATGTGTTACAGTAGCAGAGACTTCTACATGTGTTACAGTAGGAGCTGAGACTTCTACATTTGTTACAGTAGCTGAGATTTCTACATGTGTTACAGTAGGAGCTGAGACTTCTACATGTGTTACAGTAGCTGAGATTTCTACATGTGCAACAGTAGGAGCTGAGACATCTACATGCGTTACAGCAGCTGAGAACTCTACATGTGTTACAGTAGGAGTGGAGACGTCTACATGTGTTACAGTAGGAGCTGAGACTTCTACACGTGTTGCAGTAGCTCAGACTTCTACATGTGTTACAGCACCTGAGACTTCTACATGTGTTACAGAAGGTGCTGAGACTTCTACATGTGTTACGGTAGCTGAGACCTCTACATGTGTTACAGTAGGAGGTGGGACTTCCACATGTTTTACAGTAGGATCTGAGATTTCTACATGTGTTACGGTAGCAGAGATTTCTACATGTGTTACGGTAGGAGCTGAGACATCTACATCAGTTACAGTAGGAGCTGAGAATTCTACATGTGTTACTGTAGGAGCTGTGACTTCCACATGTGTTACAGTAGCTGAGACCTCTACATGTGTTAGAGTAGGAGCAGAGAATTCTACATGTGTTACTGATGGACCTGAGACTTCTACAAGAGTTACAGAAGGTGCAGAGACTTCAACATGTGTTACAGTAGGAGCTGAGACTTCTACATGTGTTACAGTAGGAGCTGAGATTTCTAAATGTGTTACAGTAGGAGCTGAGACTTCTACATGTGTTACAGTAGCAGAGACCACTACATGTGTTACAGTTGGAGCAAAGACTTCTACATGTGTTACAGTAGCACAGACTTCTACTTGTGTTACAGTAGGAGCTCAGACTTCTACATGTGTTATAGTAGCTGAGACCACTACATGTGTTACAGTTGGAGCTGAGACTTCTACATGTGTTACAGTAGCAGAGATTTCTACATGTGTTACAGTAGGAGCTGAGACTTCTACAAGTGTAACAGCAGCTGAGACTTCTACATGTGTTACAAAAGGAGCTGGGACTTCTACATGTGTTACAATAGCTGAGAATTGTACATGAGTTACAGTTGGAGCTGAGACTTCTACATGTGTTACAGCACCTGAGACTTCTACATGTGTTACACAAGGAGCTGAGACTTCTACATGTTTTACAGTAGCTGAGATTTCTAGATGTGTTACAGTAGGAGCCGAGACTTCTACATGTGTTACAGTAACTGATATTTCTACATGTGTTACAGTAGGAGCTGAGACTTCAACATGTGTTTCAGTAGGAGCTGAGACATCTACATGTGTTGCAGTAGCTCTGACTACTACATGTGTTACAGCATCAGAGACTTCTACATGTGTTACAGAAGGTGCAGAGACTTCTACATGTCTTTCAGTAGCTGAGACGTCTAGATGTGTTACAGTATGAGCTGAGACTTCAACATGTGTTACAGCAGCTGAGACTTCCACATGTGTTACAGAAGGAGCTGAGACTTCTACATGTGTTACAGTAGCTTAGACTTCTGCATGTGTTACAGTAGCTGAGATTTCTTCATGTGTTACAGAAGACGCTGAGACTTCGACATGTGTTACAGTAGCTGAGCATTCTACATGTGTTACAGTAGGAGCTGAGACTTCTTCAAATGTAACAGCAGCTGAGACTTCTTCATGTGTTACAATAGCGCTGACTTCTGCACGTGTTACAGTAACTGAGACTTCTACATGTGTTACAGTAGGAGCTCAGACTTCAACATTTGTTACAGTAGCTGAGATTTCTACATTTGTTACAGTAGGAGCTGAGACTTCTACATGTGTTACAGTAGCTCAGATTTCTTCATGTGTTACAGAAGGAGCTGAGACTTCTAAATGCGTTACATTAGCTGAGACCTCTACATGTGTTACAGTGGGAGTGGAGACTACTACCTGTGTTACAGTAGGGGCTGAGAAATCTACATTTGTTGCAGTTGCTCAGACATCTACATGTGTTACAGCACCTGAGACTTCTACATGTGTGACAGACCGTGCTGAGACTTCTACATGTGTTACAGTGGCTGAGACGTCTACATGTGTAACAGTAGGAGCTGAGACTTCTACAAATGTAACAGCAGCTGAGACTTCCACATGTGTTACAGAAGGAGCTGAGACTTCTACATGTGTTACAGTAGCTGAGATCTCTACATCTGTTACAGTAGGAGCCGAAACTTCTACACGTGTTACAGTAGCTGATATTTCTACATGTGTTATAGTAGGAGCTGAGACTTCTACATGTGTTACAGTAGGAACTGAGAAATCTACATGTGTTGCAGTAGATCAGACTTCTACATTTGTTACAGTAGCTGAGACTTCTACATGTCCTACAGTAGGAGCTGAGACTTCTACATGTGTTACAGTAGCTGAGACTTCTACATGTGTTACAGTAGCTGAGATTTCTACATGTGTTACAGTAGCTCAGACTTCTGCACGCGTTACTGTAGGAGCGGAGACTTCTACATGTGTCACAGTAGGCGCTGAGACTTCCACATGTGTTACAGTATCGTAGACTTCTACATGTGTTACAGTAGGAGCTGAGACTTCTACATTTGTTACAGTAGCTAAGTTTTCCACATGTGTTCCAGTAGGAGCTTTGACTTCTACATGTGTTACAGTAGCTGAGACTTCTACATGTGTTACAGTAGGAGATTAGACTTTTACATGTGTTACAGTAGGAGCTGCGACATCTACATGTGTTTCAGTAGCTCAGACGTCTACATGTGTTACAGCACCTGAGAATTCTACATGTGTTACAGAAGGTGCTGAGACTTCTACATGTGTTACAGTAGCTGAGACGTCTACATGTGTTAAGTAGGAGCTGAGACTTCTACATGTGTTACAACAGCTGAGAATTTTACATGTGTTGCAGAAGGAGCTGAGACTTCTACATGTGTTACAGTAGCTGAGATTTCTACATATGTTACAGTAGGAGCTGAGAGTTCTACATGTGTCACAGTAGCTGAGACTTCTACATGTGCTACAGTAGGAGCTGAGACTTCTACATGAGTTACAGTAGCTGAGCCTTCTACATGTGTTACAGTATCAGAGAGCTCTACATGTGTTAGAGTAGGAGCAGAGGATTCTACATGTGTTACTGTAGGACCTGAGACTTCTACATGAGTTACAGGAGGAGCTGAGATTTCAACATGTGTTACAGTAGCTCAGACTTCTGCACGTGTTTCAGTAGCTGAGACACCTACATGTGTTAAAGTAGGAGCTCAGACTTCTACATGTGTTACAGTAGCTGAGATTTCTACATGTGCAACAGTAGGAGCTGAGACTTCTACATGCGTTACAGTATCTGAGAAGTCTCCATGTGTTACAATAGGAGAGGAGACTTCTACATGTGTTACAGTAGGAGCTGAGACATCTACACGTGTTGCAGTAGCTCAGACTTCTACATGTGTTACAGCACCTGAGACTTCTACATGTGTTACAGAAGGTGCTGAGACTTCTACATGTGTTACGGTAGCTGAGATATCTACATGTGTTACAGTACGAGAGATTTGTACATATGTTACAGTAGGAGCTGAGACATCTACATGAGTTACAGTTGCAGAGATTTCTACATGTGTTACGGTAGGAGCTGAGACTTCTACAAGTGTAACAGCAGCTGAGACTTCTACATGTGTTACAGAAGGAGCTGAGACTTCTACATATGTTACAATAGCTGAGACTTCTACATGTGTTACAGTAGGAGCTGAGACTTCTACGTTTGTTACAGCACCTGAGACTTCTACATGTGTTACAGAAGGAGCTGAGACTCCTACATGTGTTACAGTAGCTGAGATTTCTCCATGTGTTACAGTAGGAGCCGAGACTTCTACATTTGTTACAGTAGCTGATATTTCTACATGTGTTAGAGTAGGATCTGAGACTTCAACATGTGTTTCAGTAGGAGCCGAGAATTTTACATGTGTTACAGTAGCTCAGACTTCTGCATGTGTTACAGTAGGAGCTGAGACTTCTACGTCTGTTACAGTAGGCGCTGAGACTTATACATGTGTTACAGTAGCGGAGACTTCTACATGTGTGACAGTAGGAGCTGAGACTTCTACTTGTGTTACAGCAGCTGAGACCTCTACATATGTTACAGTAGGAGCTGAGACTTCTACATGTGTTACAGTAGGAGCTGTGACATCTACATGTGTTGCAGTAGCTCAAACATCTACATGTATTACAGCACCTGAGACTTCTACATGTGTAACAGAAGGTGCTGAGACTCCTACATGTGTTGCAGTATCTGAGACATCTACATGTGTTACAGTAGAACCTGAAACTTCTACATGTGTTACTGCAGATAAGACTTCTACATGTGTTACAGAAGGATCTGAGACTTCTACATGTGTTACAGTAGCTGAGATTTCTACATATGTTACCTTAGGAGCTGAGACTTCTACATGTGTTACAGTAGCTGAGAATTCTAAATGTGTTAGAGTAGGAGCTGAGACTTCTACATGTGTTACAGTTGCTGAGACTTCTACATGTGTTACAGAAGGAGATGAGACTTCAACATGTGTTACAGTAGCTGAGATTTCTCCATGTGATACAGGAGGAGCTGAGACTTCTACATATGTTACAGCAGCTGAGACTTCTACATGTGTTACAGTAGGAGCCGAGACTTCTACATGTGTTACAGTAGCTGAGATTTGTAAATGTGTTACAGTAGGAGCTGAGACTACTACATGTGTTACAGTAGGAGCTGAGACATCTACATGCGCTGCAGTAGCTCAGACTTCTGCACGTGTTACAGTAGCTGAGATTTCTACATGTGTTACAGTAGGAGCTGAGACTTCGACATGTGTTACAGTAGCTGAGATATCGACATGTGTTACAGTAGCAGCTGAGACTTCAACATGTGTTACAGTAGCTGAGACTTCTACATGTGTTACAGTAGGAGATGAGACATCTACACGTGTTGCAGTAGCTCAGACTTCTACATGTGTTACAGCACCTGAGACTTCTACATGTGTTACAGAAGGTGCTGAGACTTCTACATGTGTTACAGTAGCTGAGACATCTACGTGTGTTACAGTACGAGAGATTTGTACATATGTTACAGTAGGAGCTGAGACTTCTACATGTGTTACAGTAGCAGAGATTTCTACATGTGTTACGGTAGGAGCTGAGACTTCTACAAGTGTAACAGCAGCCTAGACTTCTACATGTGTTACAGAAGGAGCTGAGAATTCTACATATGTTACAATAGCTGAGACTTCTACATGTGTTACAGTAGGAGCTGAGACTTCTACATTTGTTACAGCACCTGAGACTTCTACATGTGTTACAGAAGGAGCTGAGACTCCTACATGTGTTACAGTAGCTGAGATTTCTCCATGTGTTACAGTAGGAGCTGAGACTTCTACATGTGTTACAGTAGGAGCTGTGACATCTACATGTGTTGCAGTAGCTCAAACATCTACATGTATTACAGCACCTGAGACTTCTACATGTGTAACGGAAGGTGCTGAGACTGCTACATGTGTTGCAGTATCTGAGACATCTACATGTGTTACAGTAGGAGCTGAGACTTCTACCTTTGTTACAGCACCTGAGACTTCTACATGTGTTACAGAAGGAGCTGAGACACCTACATGTGTTACAGTAGGAGCTGAGACTTCTACATTTGTTACAGCACCTGAGATTTCTCCATGTGTTACAGTAGGAGCCGAGACTTCTACATTTCTTACAGTAGCTGATATTTCTACATGTGTTAGAGTTGGAGCTGAGACTTCAACATGTGTTTCAGTAGGAGCCGAGAATTTTACATGTGTTACAGCAGCTCAGACTTCTGCATGTGTTACAGTAGGAGCTGAGACTTCTACGTCTGTTACAGTAGGCGCTGAGACTTATACATGTGTTACAGTAGCGGAGACTTCTTCATGTGTGACAGTAGGAACTGAGACTTCTACTTGTGTTACAGTAGCTGAGACCTCTACATGTGTTCCAGTAGGAGCTGAGACTTCTACATGTGTTACAGTAGGAGCTGTGACATCTACATGTGTTGCAGTAGCTCAAACATCTACATGTATTACAGCACCTGAGACTTCTACATGTGTAACAGAAGGTGCTGAGACTCCTACATGTGTTGCAGTATCTGAGAAATCTACATGTGTTACAGTAGAACCTGAAACTTCTACATGTGTTACTGCAGCTAAGACTTCTACATGTGTTACAGAAGGATCTGAGACTTCTACATGTGTTACAGTAGCTGAGATTTCTACATATGTTACCTTAGGAGCTGAGACTTCTACATGTGTTACAGTAGCTGAGAATTCTAAATGTGTTAGAGTAGGAGCTGAGACTTCTACATGTGTTACAGTTGCTGAGACTTCTACATGTGTTACAGAAGGAGATGAGACTTCAACATGTGTTACAGTAGCTGAGATTTCTCCATGTGATACAGGAGGAGCTGAGACTTCTACATATGTTACAGCAGCTGAGACTTCTACATGTGTTACAGTAGGAGCCGAGACTTCTACATGTGTTACAGTAGCTGAGATTTGTAAATGTGTTACAGTAGGAGCTGAGACTACTACATGTGTTACAGTAGGAGCTGAGACATCTACATGCGCTGCAGTAGCTCAGACTTCTGCACGTGTTACAGTAGCTGAGATTTCTACATGTGTTACAGTGGGAGCTGAGACTTCGACATGTGTTACAATAGCTGAGATATCGACATGTGTTACAGTAGGAGCTGAGACTTCTACATGCGTTACAGTTGCTGAGACTTCTACATGTGTTACAGAAGGAGATGAGACTTCAACATGTGTTACAGTAGCTGAGATTTCTACATGTGATACAGTAGGAGCTGAGACTTCTACATATGTTACAGCAGCTGAGACTTCTACATGTGTTACAGTAGGAGCCGAGACTTCTACATGTGTTACAGTAGCTGAGATTTGTAAATGTGTTTCAGTAGGAGATGAGACTACTACATGTGTTACAGTAGGAGCTCAGACATCTACATGCGCTGCAGTAGCTCAGACTTCTGCACGTGTTACAGTAGCTGAGATTTCTACATGTGTTACAGTAGGAGCTGAGACTTCGACATGTGTTACAGTAGCTGAGATATCGACATGTGTTACAGTAGCAGCTGAGACTTATACATGTGTTTCAGTAGCTGAGACTTCTACATGTGTTACCGTAGGAGCTGAGACTTCTACATGTGTTACAGTAGGACCTGAGACTTCTACATGCGTTACAGCAGCTGTGACCGCTACATGTGTTACAGTAGGAGCTGAGACTTCTTCACGTGTTACAGCAGCTCAGACTTCTACATGTGTTACAGTAGGTGAGATTTCTACATGTGTTACAGTAGGAGCTGAGACTTCTACATGTGTTACAGCAGCTGATATTTCTACATGTGTTACAGTAGAAGCTGAGACTTCTGCATGTGTTACAGTAGGAGCTTAGACATCTACATGTGTTGCAGTTGCTCAGACTTCTACATGTGTTACAGTAGCTTAGACTTCTGCATGTGCTACAGTAGGAGCTGAGACTTCCACATGTGTTCCAGTTGGCGCTGAGACTTCCACATGTGTTACAGTAGCGGAGACTTCTACATGTGTTACAGTAGGAACTGAGACTTCTACATTTGTAACTGTAGCTGAGATTTCTACATGTGTTACAGTAGGAGCTGAGACTTCTGCATGTGTTACAGTAGGAGCTTAGACATCTACATGTGTTGCAGTAGCTCAGACTTCTTCACGTGTTACAGTAGCTTAGACTTCTGCATGTGCTACAGTAGGAGCTGAGACTTCTACATGTGTTACAGTAGGAGTTGAGATTTCCACATGTGTTACAGTAGCGGAGACTTCTACATGTGTTGCAGTAGGAACTGAGACTTCTACATTTGTAACTGTAGCTGAGGTTTCTACATGTGTTACAGTAGTAGCTGAGACTTCTACATGTGTTAAAATAAGAGCTGTGACTTCTACATGTGTTACAGTAGCTGAGACTTCTACATTTGTTACAGTAGGAGCTGAGACTTCTACATGTGTTACAGCAGCTGAGACTTCTACATGTGTTACAGTTGGAGCTGAGACTTCTACATGTGTTACAGTAGCTGAGATTTGACATGTGTTACAGTGGGAGCTGAGACTTCTACATGTGTTACAGCAGCTGACACTTCTACATGTGTTACAGTAGGAGCTGAAACATCTACATGTGTTGCAGTAGCTCAGACCTCTACATGTGTTACAGCACCTGAGACTTCTACATGTGTTACAGAAGGTGCTGAGATTTCTACATGTGTTACAGTAGCTTAGACGTCTACATGTGGTACAGTCGGAGCCGAGACTTCTACATTTGTTACAGTAGCTGATATTTCTTCATGTGTTACAGTAGGAGCTGAGACATCTACATGTGTTGCAGTAGCTCAGACTTCTACAAGTGTTACAGTAGCTGAGACGTCTACATGTGTTACAGTAGGAGCCGAGAATTTTACATGTGTTACAGTATCTCAGAATTCTGCATGTGTTACAGTAGGAGTTGAGATTTCTACATGTGTTACAGTAGGCGCTGAGACTTCTACATGTGTTACAGAAGGAGCTGAGACTTCTACATTTGTTAAAGTAGATGAGATTACTACATGTGGTACAGTTGGAGCCAAGAATTTTACATGTGTTACAGTAGCTCAGACTTCTGCAAGTGTTACATTAGGAGCTGAGACGTCTACATGTGTTGCAGTAGCTGAGACTTCTACATGTGTTACAGTAGCTGAGACTTCTACATGTGTTACAGCAGGTGCTGAGATTTCTACATGTGTTACAGTAGCTGAGACTTCGACATGTGTTACAGAAGGAGCTGAGAGGTCTACATGTGTTACTGTAGCTGAGATTTCTACTTGTGTTACAGTAGGAGCTGAGAGGTCTACATGTGTTACAGGAGCTGAGACTTCGACATGTGTTACAGAAGGAGCTGAGAGGTCTACATGTGTTACTGTAGCTGAGATTTCTACATGTGTTACAGTAGGAGCTGAGACTTCTACATGTGTTACAGTAGATAATATTTCTACATGTGTTACAGTAGGAGCTGAGACATATACATGTGGTGCAGTAGCTCAGACTTCTACATGTGTTACAGTAGATAATATTTCTACATGTGTTTCAGTAGGAGCTGAGACTTCTACATTTGTTACAGTAGATGAGACTTCTACATGTGTTACAATTGGAGCCGAGAATTTTACATGTGTTACCGTTGCTCAGACTTCTGCATGTGTTACAGTAGGAGCTGAGACTTCTACGTGTGTTACAGTAGGCGCTGAGACTTATACATGTGTTACAGTAGCGGAGACTTCTACATGTGTTACAGTAGGAGCTGAGACTTCTACTTGTGTTACAGTAGCTGAGACCTCTACATGTGTTACAGTAGGAGCTGAGACTTCTACATGTGTTACAGTAGGAGCTGTGACATCTACATGTGTTGCAGTAGCTCAAACCTCTACATGTATTACAGCACCTGAGACTTCTACATGTGTAACAGAAGGTGCTGAGACTCCTACATGTGTTACAGTATCTGAGACATCTTCATGTGTTACAGTTGGAGCTCGGACTTCTACATGTGTTACAGTAGCTGAGATTTCTAAATGTTTTACAGTAGGAGCTGAGCCTTCTACATGTGTTACAGCTGCTGAGACTTCTACATGTGTTACAGAAGGAGATGAGACTTCAACATGTGTTACAGTAGCTGAGATTTCTACATGTGTTACAGTAGGAGCTGAGACTTCTACATGTGTTACAGTAGCTGAGATTTATAAATGTTTTACAGTAGGAGCTGAGCCTTCTACATGTGTTACAGCTGCTGAGACTTCTACATGTGTTACAGAAGGAGATGAGACTTCTACATGTGTTACAGCAGCTGAGACTTCTACATGTGTTACAGTAGGAGCCGAGACTTCTACATGTATTACAGTAGCTGAGATTTCTAAATGTGTTACAGTAGGAGCTGAGACTACTACATGTGTTACAGTAGGAGCTCAGACATCTACATGCGTTGCAGTAGCTCAGTCTTCTGCACGTGTTACAGTAGGAGCTGAGACTTCTACATGTGTTACAGTCGGAGCTGAGACTTCTACATGTGTTACAGTAGCTAAGACTTCTGCACGTCTTACAGTAGCTGAGATTTCTACATGTGTTACAGTAGGAGCTGTGACTTCTACATGTGTTACAGTAGCTGAGATATCGACATGTGTTACAGTAGCTGAGATATCGACATGTGTTACAGTAGCAGCTGAGACTTCTACATGTATTACAGTAGCTGAGAGTTCTACATGTGTTACCGTAGGAGCTGAGACTTCTACATGTGTTACAGTAGGAGCTGAGACTTCTACATGCGTTACAGTAGCTGAGACCGCTACATGTGTTACAGTAGGAGTTAAGACTTCTACATGTGTTACAGTAGAAGCTGAGACTTCTACATGTGTTACAGTAGATAGACTTCTACAGGTGTTACAATATGAGCTGAGACTTCAACATGTGTTACAGTAGGTAGACTTCGACATGTGTTGCAATAAGAGCTGAGACCTCAACTTGTGTTAAAGTAGCTGAGACTTCTGCATGTGTTACAGTAGGAGCTGAGACTTCTACATGTGTTACAGTAAGAGCAGAGACTTCTACGTGTTTTACAGTAGGAGCAGAGACTTCTACATGTATTTCAGTATCTGAGACTTCTACGTGTTACTGTAGCTGAGACTTTACGTGTGTTACAGTAGGAGCTGAGATTTCTACATGTATTACAGAAGTAGCTGAGTCTTCTACATGTGTTATAGTTGCTGAGATTTCAACATGTGTTACAGTTAGGAGCTGAGTCTTCTACATGTGTTACAGTAGCTGAGACTTCTACATGTGTTACAGTAGGAGCTGAGACATCTACATGTGTTACAGTGGCAGAGACTTCTACATGTGTTACAGTAGGAGCTGAGACTTCTACATGTGTTACAGTAGCTCAGACTTCTGCACGTGTTACAGTAGGAGCTGAGACTTCTACATGTGATACAGTTGGAGCTGAGACTTCTACATGTGTTCCAATAGCTCAGACTTCTGCACGTGTTACAGTAGCTGAGACCTCAACATGTGTTACAGTAGGAGCTCAGACTTCAACATTTGTTACAGTAACTGAGATTTCTACATCTGTTACAGAAGGAGCTGAGACTTCTAAATGCATTACAGTAGCTGTGACCTCTTCATGTGTTACAGTGGGAGTGGAGACTTCTACCTGTGTTACAGTAGGAGCTGAGACTTCTACATGTGTGACAGACGGTGCTGAGACTTCTACATGTGTTACAGGAGCTGAGAATTCTACATGTGTTACAGTAGGAGCTGAGACTTCAACATGTGTTACAGTAGGAGCTGAGACATCTACATGTGTTGCAGTAGCTCAGACTTCTACATGTGTTACAGCACCTGAGACTTCTACATGTGTAACAGAAGGTGCTGAGACTCCTACATGTGATACAGTATCTGAGACATCTACATGTGCTACAGTAGGAGCTGAGACTTCAACATGTGTTACAGTAGCTGAGATTTCTACTTGTGATACAGTAGGAGCTGAGACTACTACATGTGTTACAGTAGCTGAGACTTCTACATGTGTTACAGAAGGAGCTGAGACTTCAACATGTGTTACAGTAGCTGAGATTTCTACATGTGTTACAGTAGGAGCCGGGACTTCTACATGTGTTACAGTAGCTGAGATTTCTAAATGTGTTACAGTAGGAGCTGAGAATTCTACATGTGTTACAGTAGGAGCTGAGACATCTACATGTGTTGCAGTAGCTCAGACTTCTGCACGTGTTACAGTAGGAGCTGAGACTTCTACATGTGTTACATTCGGAGCTGAGACTTCTACATGTGTTACAGTAGCTCAGACTTCTGCACGTGTTACAGTAGGAGCTGAGACTTCAACATGTGTTACAGTAGCTGAGACTTCTACATGCGTTACCGTAGGAGCTGAGACTTCTACATGCATTACAGTAATTGAGACCGCTACATGTGTTACAGTAGGAGCTGAGACCTCTACATGTGTTAGAGTACGAGCCGAGACCTTTACATGTGTTACAGTGGCTGTGACTTCTCCATGTGTTACAGTAGCTGAGACTACTGCATGTGTTACAGTAGAAGCTGAGACTTATACATGTGTTACAGTAGGAGCTGAGACTTCTACATGTTTTACAGTAGGAGCAGAGACTTCTACATGTGTTTCAGTAGCTGAGACCTTTACCCGTTTCTGCAGCTGAGACTTTACGTGTGTTACAGTAGGAGCTGAGATTTCTACATGTGTTATAGTAGTAGCTGAGACTTCTACATATGTTATAGTAGCTGAGATTTCTACATTTGTTACAGTTAGGAGCTGAGTCTTCTACATGCGTTACACTAGCTGACACTTCTACATGTGTTACAGTAGGAGCTGAAACATCTACATGTGTTACAGTGGTAGAGACTTCTACATGTGTTACAGTAGCAGCTGAGACTTCTACATGTGTTACAGTAGCTCAGACTTCTTGACGTGTTACAGTAGGAGCTGAGACTTCAACATTTGATACAGTCGGAGCTGAGACTTCTACATGTGTTACAGAAGGAGCTCAGACTTCTAAATGCGTTACAGAAGCTGAGACCTCTTCATGTGTTACAGTGGAAGCGGAGACTTCTACCTGTGTTACACTAAGGGCTGGGAAAACTACATTTGTTGCAGTTGCCCCGACATCTACATGTGTTACAGCACCTGAGACTTCTACATGTGTGACAGACGGTGCTGAGACTTCTACATGTGTTACAGTAGCTGAGACGTCTATATGTGTTACACTGGAGATGAAATTTCTACAAGTGTAACAGCAGCTGAGACTTCGACATGTGTTACAGTAGCAGCGACTTCTACATGTGTTACAGAAGAAGCTGAGACTTCTACATCTGTTACAGTAGCTGAGACTTCTACATGTTTTAGAGTAAGAATGAGACTTCTACATGTGTTACAGTAGCTGAGATTTCTACATGTGTTACAGTAGGAGCTGAGACTTCTACATGTGTTACAGTAGGTGAGACTTCTACATTTGTTACAGTAGCTGAGATTTCTACATGTGTTACAGTAGGAGCTGAGACTTCTACATGTGTTACAGTAGCTGAGAATTCTACATGTGTTACAGTAGGAGCTGAGACTTCTACATGTGTTACAGTCGGAGCTGAGACTTCTACATGTGTTGCAGTAGCTCAGACTTCTGCACGTGTTACAATAGGAGCTGAGACTTCAACATGTGTTACAGTAGCTGAGACTTCTACATGTGTTACCGTAGGAGCTGAGACTTCTACATGTGTTACCGTAGGAGCTGAGACTTCTACATGTGTTACAGTAGGAGCTGAGACCTCTAATTGTGTTACAGTACGAGCCGAGACTTTTACATGTGTTACAGTGTCTGTGACTTCTACATGTGTAACAGTAGGTGCTGAGACTTCTACATGTGTTACAGTAGCTCAGACCTCTGCACGTGTTCCAGTAGGAGCTGAGACTTCTACATGTGTTACAGTAGAAGATGAGACTTTTACATGTGTTACAGTAGATATACTTCTACATGTGTTACAGTAGGTAGATTTCTACATGTGTTGCAATAGGAGCTGAGACCTCTGCATGTGTTACAGTAGCTGAGACTTCTGCATGTGTTACAGTAGCTGAGACTTCTGCATGTGTTACAGTAGAAGCTGAGACTTATACATGTGTTACAGTAGGAGCTGAGACTTCTACATGTGTTTCAGTAGCTGAGACTTCTACGTGTTACTGTAGCTGAGCCTTTACGTGTGTTAGAGTAGGAGCTGAGATTTCAACATGTGTTACAGTAGTAGCTGAGTCTTCTACATGTGTTATATTTGCTGAGATTTCTACATGTGTTACAGTTAGGAGCTGAGTCTTCTACATGCGTTACAGTAGCTGAGACATCTACATGTGTTACAGTAGGAGCTGAGAAATCTACATGTGTTACAGTGGCAGAGAGTTCTACATGTGTTACAGTAGCAGCTGAGACTTCTACATGTGTTACAGTAGCTCAGACTTCTGCACGTGTTACAGTAGCTGAGACTTCAACATGTGTTAAAGTAGGAGCTGAGACATCTAAATGCGTTACAGTAGCTGAGACTTCTTCATGTGTTACAGTGGGAGCGGAGACTTCTACCTGTGTTACAGTAGGGGCTGAGAAATCTACATTTATTGCAGTTGCTCAGACATCTACATGTGTTACAGCACCTGAGACTTCTACATGTGTGACAGACGGTGCTGAGACTTCTACATGTGTTACAGTAGCTGAGACGTCTATATGTGTTACAGTAGGAGCTGCGACGTCTACATTTGTTACAGCAGCTGAGGTTTCTACATGTGTTACAGTAGGAGCTGAGCCTTCTACATGTGTTACAGTAGCTGAGATCTCTACATGTGTTACTGTAGGAGCTGAGACATCTACATGTGTTGCAGTAGCTCAGACATCTACATGTGTAACAGCACCTGAGACTTCTACATGTGTGACAGACGGTGCTGAGACTTCTACATGTGTTACAGTAGCTGAGACGTCTATATGTGTTACAGTAGGAGCTGAGACTTCTACATTTGTTACAGCAGCTGAGGTTTCTACATGTGTTACAGTAGGATCTGAGACTTCTACATGTGTTACAGCAGCTGAGACTTCTACATGTGTTACAGTAGGAGCTGAGACTTCAACATGTGTTACAGTAGCTGAGATATCTACATGTGATATAGTAGGAGCTGAGACTTCTACATGTGTTACAGCAGCTGAGATTTCTACATGTGATACATTAGGAGCTGAGACTTCTACATGTGTTACAGCAGCTGAGACTTTAACATGTGTTACAGTAGCTGAGATTTCTACATGTGTTACAGTAGGAGCCGAGACTTCTACATGTGTTACAGTAGCTGGGATTTCTAAATGTGTTACAGTTGGAGCTGAGAATTCTACATGTGTTACAATAGGAGCTGAGGCATCTACATGTGTGGCAGTAGCTCAGACTTCTGCACGTGTTACAGTAGGAGCTGAGACTTCTACATGTACTACATTCGTGGCTGAGACTTCTACATGTGTTACAGTAGCTCAGACTTCTGCACGTGTTACAGTAGGAGCTGAGACTTCAACATGTGTTACAGTAGCTGAGACTTCTACATGTGTTATCGTAGGAGCTGAGACTTCTACATGCGTTACAGTACGAGCCGAGACTTATACATGTGTTACAGTTTCTGTGACTTCTACATGTGTTACAGTAGGAGCTGAGACTTGTACATGTGTTACAGTAGCTCAGACCTCTGCACGTGTTACAGTAGGAGCTGAGACTTCTACATGTGTTACAGTAGGAGCAGAGACTTCTACATGCGCTACAGTAGATAGACTGCTACATGAGTTACAATAAGAGCTGAGACTTCAACATGTGTTACAGTAGGTAGACTTCTACATCTGTTGCAATAAGAGTTGAGACCTCTGCATGTGTTTCAGTAGCTGAGACTTCTGCATGTGTTACAGTAGCTGAGACTTCTGCATGTGTTACAGTAGAAGCTGAGACTTATACTTGTGTTACAGTAGGAGCTGATACTTCTACATGTTTTACAGTAGGAGCAGAGACTTCTACATGTGTTTCAGTAGCTGAGACTTCTACGTGTTACTGTAGCTGAGACTTTATGTGTGTTACAGTTGGAGCTGAGATTTCTACATGTGTTACAGTAGTAGCTGAGACTTCTACATCTGTTATAGTAGCTGAGATTTATACATGTGTTACAGTTAGGAGCTGAGTCTTATACATGCATTACAGTAGCTGAGACTTCTACATGTGTTACAGTAGGAGCTGAGCCTTCTACATGTGTTACAGTAGTTCAGACTTCTGCACGTGTTACAGTACGAGCTGAGACTTCTACATGTGATACAGTCGGAGCTGAGACTTCGACATGTGTTACAATAGATAAGACTTCTGCACGTGTTACTGTAGCTAAGACTTCTACATGTGTTACAGAAGGAGCTCAGACTTCAACATTTGTTACAGTAGCTGAAATTTCTACATGTGTTACAAAAGGAGCTGAGAATTCTAAATGCGTTACAGTAGCTGAGACCTCTACATGTGTTACATTGGGAGCGGAGACTTCTACCTGTGTTACAGTAGGAGCTGAGAAGTCTACATTTGTTGCAGTTGCTCAGACATCTACATGTGTTACAGCACCTGAGATTTCTACATGTGTTACAGAAGGTGCTGAGACTTCTACATGTGTTACAGTAGCTGAGAATTCTACATGTGTTACAGTAGGAGCTGAGACTTCAACTTGTGATACAGCAGCTGAGACTTCAACATGTGTTACAGAAGTAGCTGAGACATCAACATGTGTTACAGTAGCTGAGATTTCTACTTGTGTTACAGTTGGAGCCGAGACTTCTACATGTGTTACAGTAGCTGATATTTCTACATGTGTTACAGTAGGAGCTGCGACATCTATATGTGTTACAGTAGGAGCTGAGACATCTACATGTGTTGCAGTAGCTCAGACTTATACATGTGTTACAGTAGCTGAGACTTGTACATGTGTTACAGTAGGAGCTGAGACTTTTACATGTGTTACAGTATCTCAGACATCTGCATGTGTTACAGTAGGAGCTGAGACTTCTACATGTATTACAGTAGCGGAGCCTTCTACATGTGTTACAGTAGGAGCTGAGACTTCTACATTTGTTACAGTAGCTGAGATTTCTACATGTGTTACAGTAGGAGCTGAGACTTCAACATGAGTTACAGCAGCTGAGACCTCTACATGTGTTACAGTAGCTGAGACTTCAACATGTGTTACAGGAGGAGTTGAGACTTCTACATGTGTTACAGCAGCTGAGACTTCTACATGTGTTACAGTAGGAGCTGAGACTTCTACATTTGTTACAGTAGCAGAGATTTCTACATGTATTACAGTAGGAGCTGAGACTTCTACATGCATTGCAGTAGCTGAGACCTCTACATGTGATACAGTAGGAGCTGAGACATCTACATGTGTTGCAGTAGCTCAGACTTCGACATGTGTTACAGCACCTGAGACTTCTACATGTGATACAGTAGGAGCTGAGACTTCTACATGCGTTACAGTAGCTGAGACTTCTACATGTGTTACAGCACCTGAGATCTCTACATGTGTTACAGAAGGTGCTGAGACTTTTACATGTGTTACAGTAGCTGAGACGTCTACATGTGTTCCAGTAGGAGATGAGACTTCTACATGTGTTACAGCAGATGAGACTTCTACATGTGTTACAGAAGGCGCTGAGACTTCTACATGTGTTACAGTAGCTGAGATTGCTACATTTGTTACAGTAGGAGCCGAGACTTTAACATGTGTTACAGTAGCTCAGTCTTCTGCAAGTGTTATAGTTGGAGCCGAGAGTTCTACATGTGTTACAGTAGCCGATATTTCTACATGTGTTACATTAGGAGCTGAGACATCTACATGTGTTACAGCAGGAGCTGAGACATCTACATGTGTTGCAGTAGCTCACACTTCTGCAGCTGTTACAGTAGGAGCAGAGACTTCTACATGTGTTACATTCGGAGCTGAGACTTCTACATGTGCTACAGTATCTGAGACTACTACATGTGTTACAGTTGCGGAGATTTCTACATGTGTTACAGTAGGAGCTGAGACTTCTACATGTGTTTCAGTAGCTGAGAATTCGACATGTGTTACAGTAGGAGCTGAGACATCTACATGTGTTACAGTGGCAGAGACTTCTACATGTGTTACAGTAGGAGCTGAGACTTCTACATGTGTTACTGTAGCTCAGACTTCTGCACGTGTTTCAGTAGGAGCTGAGACTTCTACATGTGTTACTGTAGCTCAGACTTCTGCACGTGTTTCAGTAGGAGCTGAGACATCTACATGTGTTACAGTGGCAGAGACTTCTACATGTGTTACAGTAGGAGCTGAGACTTCTACATGTGTTACAGTAGCTCAGACTTCAACATTTGTTACAGTAGCTGAGATTTCTACATTTGTTACAGTAGGAGCTGAGACTTCTACATGTGTTACAGTAGCTGAAATATCTATATGTGTTACAGAAGAAGCTGAGAATTCTAAATGCGTTACAGTAGCTGAGACCTCTACATGTGTTACAGTGGGAGCGGAGACTTCTACCTGTGTTACAGTAGGGGTTGAGATGTCTACATTTGTTGCAGTTTCTCAGACATCTACATGTGTTACAGCACCTCAGATTACTACATGTGTTACAGAAGGTGCTGAGACTTCTACATGTGTTACAGTAGCTGAGACGTCTACATGTGTTACAGTAGGAGCTGAGACTTCTACATGTGTTACAGAAGGAGCTGAGACATCTACATGTGTTGCAGTAGCTCAGACTTCTACATGTGTTACAGCACCTGAGACTGCTACATGTGTTACAGAAGGTGCTGAGACTTTTACATGTGTTACAGTAGCTGAGATGTCTACATGTGTAACAGTAGGAGATGAGACTTCTACATGTGTTACCGCAGATGAGACTTCTACATGTGTTACAGAAGGCGCTGAGACTTCTACATGTGTTACAGTAGCTGAGATTTCTACATGTGTTACAGTAGGAGCTGAGACTTCTACATGCATTTCAGTAGCTGAGAACTCTACATGTGTTACAGTAGGAGCTGAGACTTCGACATGTGTTTCAGTAGGAGCTGAGCCAGCTGCAGGTGTTGCAGCAGCTCAGACTTCTTCACGTGTTACAGTAGGAGCTGAGACTTCTACATTTGTTACAGTAGCTGAGACTTCTACATGTGTAACAGTACGAGCTGAGACTTCTGCATTTGTTACAGTAGCTGAGAATTCTGCATGTGTTACAGTAGGAGCTGAGACTTCTACATGTGTTACAGTAGGAGCTGAGACATCTACATGTGTTACAGTAGCTAAGACTTCTGCGTGTTACAGCAGCTGAAATTTCTACTTGTGATACAGTAGGAGCTGAGACTTCTACATGTGTTACAGTAGGAGCTGAGACTTCTGCATGCGTTACAGTAGCTGAGACTTCTGCACGTGTTGCAGTAGGAGCTGAGACTTTGACAGGTGTTCCAGTAGGAGCTGAGACTTCAAGATGTGTTACAGTAGCACCTATTTCTGCACGTGTTACAGTAGGAGCTGAGACTTCTACATGTGTTAGTAGGAACTGACACTTCTACATCTGTTACAGTAGGAGCTGAGACTTCTACATGTGGTACAGTAGCTCAGACTTCTGCACGTGTTACAGTAGGAGCTGAGACTTCTACATGTGTTAGTAGGAACTGAGACTTCTACATGTGTTACAGTAGGAGCTGAGACTTATTCATGTGTTACAGAAGGAGCTGAGACTTCTCCATGTGTTACAGTTGCTCAGACTTCTGCATGTGTTACAGTAGGAGCTGAGACTTCTACATGTGTTAGTAGGAAATGAGACTTCTACATATGCTAAAATTGGAGCTGAGTTTTCTAGATGTGTTACAGAAGGAGCTGAGACTTCTACATGTGTTACAGTAGCTGAGACATCTTCATGTGGAGCAGTAGGAGATGAGACTTCTACATGTGTTAAGGCAGCTGAGGCTTCTACATGTGTTACAGTAGATAGACTTCTACATGTGTTACAATAAGAGCTGAGAGTTCTGGATGTGTTACAGTAGCTGAGAATTCCACATGTGTTACAGTAGGAGCCGAGACCTCTGCACGTGTTACAGTAGCTGAGACATCTGCATGTGTTACAGTAGCTGAGAATTCTGCATGTGTTACAGTAGGAACTGAGACTTCTACATGTGTTACAGTAGGAGCTGAGACTTCTTCTTGTGTTACAGCAGCTGAGACTTCTACATGTGTTACAGTAGCTCAGACTAATACATGTGTAACAGTAGGTGCTGAGACTTCAGCATTTGTTACAGTAGCTGAGAATTATGCATGTGTTACAGTAGGAGCTGAGACTTCTACATGTGTTACAGTAGGAGCTGAGACTTCTACATGCTTTACAGTAGCTGAGACCTCAACATGTGTTACGGTAGAAGCTGAGACTTCCACATGTTTACAGTAGGAGCTGAGACTTCTACATGTGTTACAGTGGCTGAGAATTCTACATGAGTTATAGAAGGAGCTGAGACTTCTACATGTGTTACAGTAGCTCAGACTTCTGCACGTGCTACAGAATGAGCTGAGAATTCGACATGTGTTACAGTCGGAGCTGAGACCTCTACATGTGTTACAGTAGCTCAGACTTCTGCACGTGTTACAGTAGCTGAGGTTTCTACATGTGTTACAGTAGGAGCTGAGCCTTCTACATGTGTTACAGCAGCTCAGACTTCTGAACGTGTTACAGCAGGAGCTGAGTCTTCTTCTTGTGATACATTCGGAGCTGAGACTTGTACATGTGTTACAATAGCTCAAAGTTCAGCACGTGTTAAGTAGCTGAGACTTCTACATGTGTTACAGTAGGACCTCAGACTTCTACATATGTTATAGTAGCTGAGACTTCTTCATGTGTTACAGCAGGAACTGAGACATCTACATGTGTTATAGTAGGCGCTGAGACTTCTCATGTGTTACAGTAGCTGAGACGTCTACATGTGTTACAGTAGGAGCTGAGACTTCTACATGCATTACAGTAGCTGAGACCTCTACATGTGTTACAGTAGGAGCTGAGACTTCTACATGTGTTACAGTAGGAGCTGAGACATCTACATGTGTTGCAGTAGCTCAGACTTCTACATGTGTTACAGCACCTGAGACTTCTACATGTGTTACAGAAGGTGCTGAGACTTTTACATGTGTTACAGTAGCTGAGACGTCTACATGTGTTACAGTAGGAGCTGAGACTACTACATGTGTTACAGCAGATGACACTTCTACATGTGTTACAGAAGGAGCTGAGACTTCTACATGTGTTACCGTAGCTGAGATTTCTACATGTGTTACAGTAGGAGCCGAGACTTTTACATGTGTTACAGTAGCTCAGACTTCTGCATGTGTTACAGTAGGAGCTGAGACTTCTACATGTGTCACAGTAGGAGCATAGAAATCTGCATGTGTTGCAGTAGCTCAGACTTCTGCATGTGTTACAGCACCTGAGACTTCTACATGTCTTACAGTAGGAGCTGAGACTTCTACATGTGTTACTGCAGCTGAGACTTCTACATGTGTTACAGAAGGAGCTGAGACTTTTACAATTGTTACTGTAGCTGAGATTTCAACATGTGTTACAGTAGGAGCTGAGACTTCTACTTGTGTTACATTCGGAGCTGAGACTTCTACCTGTGTTACAGTGGCTGAGACTTCTGCGTGTTACAGTAGTTGAGACTTCTACATGTGTTACAGTAGAAGCAGAGACTTCTGCATGTTTTTCAGTAGCTGAGACCTCTACGTGTTACTGTAGCTGAGACTTTACATGTGTTACAGTAGGCGCTGAGACTTCTACATGTGTTATAGTAGCTGAGATTTATACATGTGTTACAGTTAGGAGCTGAGTCTTCTACATGCGTTACAGTAGGAGCTGAGACATCTGCATGTGTTACAGTGGCTGAGACTTCCACATGTGTTACAGTATGAGCTCAGACCTCTACATGTGTTACAGCAGCTCAGACTTCTGAACGTATTACAGCAGGAGCTGAGTCTTCTTCTTGTGATACATTCGGAGCTGAGACTTGTACATGTGTTACAATAGCTCAAAGTTCAGCACGTGTTAAGTAGCTGAGACTTCTACATGTGTTACAGTAGGACCTCAGACTTCTACATATGTTATTGTAGCTGAGACTTCTTCATGTGTTACAGCAGGAACTGAGACATCTACATGTGTTATAGTAGGCGCTGAGACTTCTCATGTGTTACAGTAGCTGAGACGTCTACATGTGTTACAGTAGGAGCTGAGACTTCTACATTTGTTACAGTAGATGAAATTTCTACATGTGCTACAGTAGGAGCTGAGACTACTACAGGTGTTACAGTAGCTGAGATTTATACATGTGTTACAGTAGGAGCTGAGACTTCTACATGTGTTACAGTAGCTCAGACTTCTGCATGTGTTACAGTAAGAGCTGAGACTTCTACATATGTTACAGTAGCGGAGCTTTCTACATGTGTTACAATAAGAGCTGAGACTTCTACATGTGTTACAGCACCTGAGACTTCTACATGTGTTACAGTAGGAGCTGAGACTTCTACATGTGTTACAGTAGCTCAGACTTCTGCATGTGTTACAGTAAGAGCTGAGACTTCTACATATGTTACAGTAGCGGAGCTTTCTACATGTGTTACAATAAGAGCTGAGACTTCTACATGTGTTACAGTAGCTGAGAGTTCTACATGTGTTACAGTAGGAGCTGAGACTTCTACATGTGTTACAGCAGCTGACACTTCTACATGTGTTACAGTAGGAGCTGAGACTTCTACATTTCTTACAGTAGCTGAGATTTCTACATGTGTTTCAGTAGGAGCTGGGACTTCTACATGTGTTAAAGTAGCTGAGACCTCTACATGTGTTACAGTAGGAGCTGAGACTTCTACATGTGTTACAGTAGGAGCTGAGACATCTACATGTGTTGCAGTAGCTCAGACGTCTACATGTGTTACAGCACCTGAGACTTCTACATGTGTTACAGAAGGTGCTGAGACTTTTACATGTGTTACAGTAGCTGAGACGTCTACATGTGTTACAGTAGGAGCTGAGACTACTACATGTGTTACAGCAGATGACACTTCTACATGTGTTACAGAAGGAGCTGAGACTTCTACATGTGTTACCGTAGCTGAGATTTCTACATGTGTTACAGTAGGAGCCGAGACGTTTACATGTGTTACAGTAGCTCAGACTTCTGCATGTGTTACAGTAGGAGCTGAGACTTCTACATGTGTCACAGTAGGAGCATAGAAATCTGCATGTGTTGCAGTAGCTCAGACTTCTGCATGTGTTACAGCACCTGAGACTTCTACATGTCTTACAGTAGCTGAGACATCGACATGTGTTACAGTAGGAGCTGAGACTTCTACATGTGTTACTGCAGCTGAGACTTCTACATGTGTTACAGAAGGAGCTGAGACTTTTACATGTGTTACAGTAGGAGCTGAGACATCTACATGTGTTGCAGTAGCTCACACTTCTGCAGGTGTTACAGTAGGAGCTGAGACTTCTACATGTGTTACATTCGGAGCTGAGACTTCTACATGTGTTACAGTGGCTGAGACTTCTGCGTGTTACAGTAGCTGAGACTTCTACATGTGTTACAGTAGGAGCAGCGGCTTCTGCATGTGTTTCAGTAGCTGAGACTTCTACGTGTTACTGTAGCTGAGACTTTACGTGTGTTACAGAAGGAACTGAGATTTCTAGATGTGTTACAGTAGGAGCTGAGACATCTACATGTGTTACAGTGGCTGAGACTTCTACATGTGTTACAGGATGAGCTGAGACCTCTACATGTGTTACAGTAGCTCAGACTTCTGTACGTGTTACAGTAGGACCTGAGACTTCTTCATGTGATAGAGTCGGAGCTGAGACTTGTACTTGTGTTACAATAGCTCAAAGTTCTGCACGTGTTACAGTAGCTTAGATTTCTACAAGTGTTACGGTAGGACCTCAGACTTCTACATATGTTATAGTAGCTGAGACTTCTACATGTGTTACAGTAGGAGCTGAGACTTCTACATGTGTTACAGTAGGAGCTGAGACATCTACATGTGTTGCAGTAGCTCAGACTTCTACATGTGTTACAGCACCTGAGACTTCTACATGTGTTACAGAAGGTGCTGAGACTTTTACATGTGTTACAGTAGCTGAGACGTCTACATGTGTTACAGTAGGAGCTGAGACTACTACATGTGTTACAGCAGATGACACTTCTACATGTGTTACAGAAGGAGCTGAGACTTCTACATGTGTTACAGTAGGAGCCGAGACTTTTACATGTGTTACAGTAGCTCAGACTTCTGCATGTGTTACAGTAGGAGCTGAGACTTCTACATGTGTCACAGTAGGAGCAGAGAAATCTGCATGTGTTGCAGTAGCTCAGACATCTGCATGTGTTACAGCACCTGAGACTTCTACATGTCTTACAGTAGCTGAGACATCGACATGTGTTACAGTAGGAGCTGAGACTTCTACATGTGTTACTGCAGCTGAGACTTCTACATGTGTTACAGAAGGAGCTGAGACTTTTACATGTGTTACTGTAGCTGAGATTTCAACATGTGTTACAGAAGGAGCTGAGACTTCTACATGTGTTACAGTAGGAGCTGAGACATCAACATGTGTTGCAGTAGCTCACACTTCTGCAGGTGTTAGAGTAGGAGCTGAGACTTCTACATATGTTACATTCGGAGCTGAGACTTCTACATGTGTTACAGTGGCTGAGACTTCTGCGTGTTACAGTAGCTGAGACTTCTACATGTGTTACAGTAGGAGCAGAGGCTTCTGCATGTGTTTCAGTAGCTGAGACTTCTACGTGTTACTGTAGCTGAGACTTTACGTGTGTTACAGTAGGAGCTGAGATTTCTAGATGTGTTACAGTAGGCGCTGAGACTTCTACATGTGTTACAGTAGCTGAGATTTCTACATGTGTTACAGTGAGGAGCTGAGTCTTCTACATGCGTTACAGTAGCTGAGACTTCTACATGTGTTACAGTAGGAGCTGAGACATCTACATGTGTTACAGTGGCTGAGACTTCTACATGTGTTACAGGATGAGCTGAGACCTCTACATGTGTTACAGTAGCTCAGACTTCTGTACGTGTTACAGTAGGACCTGAGACTTCTTCATGTGATAGAGTCGGAGCTGAGACTTGTACATGTGTTTCAATAGCTCAAAGTTCTGCACGTGTTACAGTAGCTGAGACTTCTACATGTGTTACGGTAGGACCTCAGACTTCTACATATGTTATAGTAGCTGGGACTTCTACATGTGTTACAGTAGGAGCTGAGACTTCTACATGTGTAACAGTAGGCGCTGAGACTTCTACATGTGTTACAGTAGCTGAGACGTCTACATGTGTTACAGTAGGAGCTGAGACTTCTACTTTTGTTACAGTAGCTGAGATTTCTACATGTGTTACATTAGGAGCTCAGACTTCTACAGGTTTTACAGTAGATGAGATTTATAAATGTGTTACAGTAGGAGCGGAGGCTTCTACCTGTGTTACAGTAGGAGCTGAGAAATCTACATTTGTTGCAGTAGCTCAGACTTCAACATGTGTTACAGAAGGAGCTAAGATTTCTACATGTGTTACAAAAGGAGCTGAGACTTCTACATGTGTTACAGCAGCTGAGACTTGTACATGTGTTACAGTTGGAGCTGAGACTTCTACATGTGTTACAGCAGCTGAGACTTCTACATGTGTTACAGAAGGAGCTGAGACTTCTACATGTGTTACAGTAGCTGAGATTTCTACATGTGTGACAGTAGGAGCCGAGACTTCTACATGTGTTACAGTAGCTGAGATTTCCACAAGTGTGATAGTAGGAGCTGAGACATATCCATGTGTTACAGTAGGAGCTGAGACATCTACATGTGTTGCAGTAGCACAGACTTCTACATGTGTTACAGAAGGTGCTGAGACTTTTACATGTGTTACAGTAGCTGAGACGTCTATATGTGTTACAGTAGGAGCTGAGCCTTCTACATGTGTTACAGCACCTGAGACTTCTACATGTGTCACAGAAGGTGCTGAGACTTCTACATTTGTTACAATAGGTGAGACATCTACATGTGTTACAGTAGGAGCTGAGACTTCTACATGTGTTACTGCAGCTGAGACTTCTACATGTGTTACAGAAAGAGCTGAGACTTTTACACGTGTTACTGTAGCTGAGATTACAGTAGGAGCTGAGACATCTAAATGTGTAGCAGTAGCTCACACTTCTGCAGGTGTTACAGTAGGAGCTGAGACTTCTACATGTGTTACAGTGGCTGAGACTTCTGCGTGTTACAGTAGCTGAGACTTCTACATGTGATAGAGTAGGAGCAGAGACTTCTGCATGTGTTTCAGTAGCTGAGACTTCTACGTGTTACTGTAGCTGACATTTTACGTGTGTTACAGTAGGAGCTGAGATTTCTAGATGATGTTACAGTAGGCGCTGAGACTTCTACATGTGTTATAGTAGCTGAGATTTCTACATGTGTTACAGTTAGGAGCTCAGTCTTCTACATGCGTTACAGTAGCTGAGACTTCTACATGTGTTACAGTAGGAGCTGAGACATCTACATGTGTTACAGTGGCTGAGACTTCTACATGTGTTACAGTATGAGCTGAGACCTCTACATGTGTTACAGTAGCTCAGACTTCTGTACATGTTACAGTAGGAGCTGAGACTTCTTCATGTGATAGAGTCGGAGCTGAGACTTGTACATGTGTTACAGTAGCTCAAAGTTCTGCACGTGTTACAGTAGCTGAGACTTCTACATGTGTTACGGTAGGACCCCAGACTTCTACATATGTTATAGTAGCTGAGACTTCTACATGTGTTACAGTCGGAGCTGAGACTTCTACATGTGTTACAGTAGGCGCTGAGACTTCTACATGTGTTACAGTAGCTGAGACGTCTACATGTGTAACAGTAGGAGCTGAGACTTCTACATTTGTTACAGTAGCTGAGATTTATACATGTGTTACAGTAGGAGCGGAGACTTCTACACGTGTTACAGTAGGAGCTGAGAAATCTACATTTGTTGCAGTAGCTAAGACTTCTTCATGTGTTACAGAAGGAGCTGAGATTTCTACATGTGTTACAGAAGGAGCTGAGACTTCTACATGTGTTGCAGTAGCTGAGATTTCTACATGTGTTACAGTAGGAGCCGAGACTTCTACATGTGCTATAGTAGCTGAGATATCTACATGTGTGATAGTAGGAGCTGAGACTTATACATGTGTTACAGTAGGAGCTGAGACATCTGCATGTGTTGCAATAGCTCAGACTTCTACAGTTGTTACAGTATCTGAGACTTCTACCTGTGTTACAGTAGGAGCTGAGACGTCTACATGTGTTACAGTGGCTGAGATTTCTACATGTGTTACAGTCGGAGCTGTGACTTTTACATGTGTTACAGTAGCTCAGACTTCTGCACGTGTAACAGTAGCTGAGATTTTTGCATGTGGTACAGTAGGAGCTGAGACCACTACGTGTGTTATAGTAGCTGAGATTTCAAAATGTGTTACAGTAGGAGCTGAGACCGCTAAATGTTTTACAGTAGTAGCTGAGAGTTCTACATGTGTTACAGTAGGAACTGAGACTTCTACATGTGTTGCAGTAGCTCTGAATTCTACATGTGTTACAGTAGGAGCTGAGACTTCTACATGTGTTACAGTGGCTCCGACTTCTGCACGTGTTACAGATGGAGATGAGACTTCTACATGTGTTACAGTAGCTCCGACTTCTGCACGTGTTACAGTTGGAGATGAGACTTCTACATGTGTTACAGTAGAACCTGAGACTTCTACATGGGTTACAGTAGATAGACTTCAACATGTGTTACAATAAGAGCTGAGACTTCTACATGTGTTACAGTAGATAGACTTCTACATGTGTTAAAATAAGAGCTGAGACTTCTACACGTGTTACAGTAGCTGAGACTTCCGCATGTGTTACATTAGCTGAGACTTCTGCATGTGTTACAGTAGGAGATGAGAATTCTACATTTGATACAGTAGGAGCTGAGACTTCAACATGTGTTACAGAGGCTGAGACTTCAGCGTGTTACAGTAGCTGAGACTTCTACATGTGTTACAGTATCTGAGACATCTACATGTGATACAGTAGCTCGGACAACTACATTTGTTACAGTAGGAGCTGAGATTTCTACGTGTTATAGTAGGAGCTGAGACTTCTACATGTGTTACAGTAGCTGAGACTTCTACATGTGTTACAGTATGAGCTGAGACTTCTACATGTGTTACAGTATCTGAGACTTCTACATGTGTTACAGTACCTCAGACATCTACATGTGTTACAGTATGAGCTGAGACATCTAAATGTGTAACAGTAGCTCCGACATCTACATGTGTTACAGAAGGAGCTGTGACTTCTACATGTGTTACAGAAGGAGCTGAGAATTCTAGATGTGTTACAGTAGCTGAGACTTCTACATGTGTTACAGTAGGAGCTGAGACTTCTGCATGTGTTACAGTAGGAGATGAGACTTCTACATGTGTTACAGTAGCTGAGACTTCAGCGTGTTACAGTAGCTGAGACTTCTACATGTGTTAAAGTAGGAGCTGAGACTTCTACATGTGTTACAGTAGCTGAGACTTCATCGTGTTACAGTAGCTGAGACTTTACGTGTATTCCAGTAGCTGAGAGTTCTACATGTGTTACAGTAGCTGAGATTTTAGGTGTTACAGAAGGAGCTGAGACTTCTACGTGTTATAGTAGGAGCTGAGACTTCTACATGTGTTACAGTATGTGCTGAGACTTCTACATGTGTTACAGTATCTGAGACTTCTACATGTGTTACAGTACCTCAGACATCTACATGTGTTACAGTAGGAGCTGAGACTTCTACATGTGATAAAGTAGCTCAGACATCGACATGTGTTACAGTAGCTGAGACTTCTACATGTGTTACAGTATCTGAGACTTCTACATGTGTTACAGTAGCTGAGACTATTACATGTGTTACAGTAGGTGCTGAGACTTCTACATGTGTTACAGTAGATGAGAACTTTACATGTGTTACAGTAGGAGCTGAGACTTCTACATGTGTTACAGAAGCTGAGACCATTACATCTGTTACAGTAGGTGCTGAGACTTCTACATGTATTACAGAAGCTGAGATCTCTACATGTGTTACAGTAGGAGCTGAGACTTCTACATGAGTTACAGTAGGAGCTGAGACTTATACATGTGTTACAGTAGCTGAGGTTTCTACATGTGTTACAGTAGGAGCTGAGACTTCTACATGTGTTGCAGTAGCTGAGATTTCTACATGTGTTACAGTAGGAGCTTATACTTCGACATGCGTTACATTAGCTGTGACCTCTACATGTGTTACAGTAGGAGCGGAGACTTCTGCATGTGTTACAGAAGGAGCTGAGAATTCTAGATGTGTTACAGTAGCTGAGACCTCTACATGTGTTACAGTAGGAGCTTAGACTTCTGCATGTGTTACAGTAGGAGATGAGACTTCTACATGTGTTACAGTAGCTGAGACATCAGCGTGTTACAGTAGCTGAGACTTCTACATGTGTTAAAGTAGGAGCTGAGACTTCTACATGTGTTACAGTAGCTGAGACTTCATCGTGTTACAGTAGCTGAGACTTTACGTGTATTCCAGTAGCTGAGAGTTCTACATGTGTTACAGTAGCTGAGACTTTTAGGTGTTACAGAAGGAGCTGAGACTTCTACGTGTTACAGTAGGAGCTGAGATTTCTACATGTGTTAAAGTAGCTGAGACTTCTACATGTGTTACAGTATGAGCTGAGACTTCAACATGTGTTACAATATCTGAGACTTCTACATGTGTTACAGTACCTCAGACATCTACATTTGTTACAGTAGGAGCTGAGACTTCTACATGTGATACAGTAGCTCAGACATCTACATGTGTTACAGTAGCTGAGACTTCTACATGTGTTACAGTATCTGAGACTTCTACATGTGTTACAGTAGCTGAGACCATTACATGTGTTACAGTAGTTGCTGAGACTTCTACATGTGTTACAGTAGATGAGAACTTTACATGTGTTACAGTAGGAGCTGAGACTTCTACATGTGTTACAGAAGCTGAGACCTCTACATGTGTTACAGTTGGAGCTGAGACTTCTACATGTGTTACAGTAACTGAGAACTTTACATGTGTTACAGTAGGAGCTGAGACTTCTACATGTGTTACAGAAGCTGAGAAATCTACATGTGTTACAGTTGGATCTGAGACTTCTACATGTGTTACAGTAGCTGAGACCATTACATCTGTTACAGAAGGTGCTGAGACTTCTACATGTGTTACAGAAGCTGAGACCTCTACATGTGTTACAGTAGGAGCAGAGACTTATACATGAGTTACAGTAGGAGCTGAGACTTATACATGTGTTGCAGTAGCTGAGGTTTCTACATGTGTTACAGTAGGAGCTGAGACTTCAACATGTGTTACAGTAGCTGAGATTTCAACATGTGTTACAGTAGGAGCTCATACTTCGACATGCGTTACATTAGCTGTGACCTCTACATGTGTTACAGTAGGAGCGGAGACTTCTGCATGTGTTACAGAAGGAGCTGAGAATTCTAGATGTGTTACAGTAGCTGAGACTTCTACATGTGTTACAGTAGGAGCTGAGACTTCTGCATGTGTTACAGTAGGAGATGAGACTTCTAAATGTGTTACAGTACTGAGACTTCAGCGTGTTACAGTAGCTGAGACTTCTACATGTGTTAAAGTAGGAGCTGAGACTTCTACATGTGTTACAGTAGCTGAGACTTCATCGTGTTACAGTAGATGAGACTTTACGTGTATTCCAGTAGCTGAGAGTTCTACATGTGTTACAGTAGCTGAGACTTTTAGGTGTTACAGAAGGAGCTGAGACTTCTACGTGTTATAGTAGGAGCTGAGACTTCAACATGTGTTACAGTAGCTGAGACTTCTACATGTGTTACAGTATGAGCTGAGACTTCAACATGTGTTACAGTATCTGAGACTTCAACATGTGTTACAGTACCTCAGACATCTACATGTGTTACAGTAGGAGCTGAGACTTCTACATGTGATACAGTAGCTCAGACATCTACATGTGTTACAGTAGCTGAGACTTCTACATGTGTTACAGTAGCTGAGATTTCGACATGTGTTACAGTAGGAGCTGAGACATCTACATGTGTTAGTAGGAAATGAGACTTCTACATATGCTAAAATTGGAGCTGAGTCTTCTACATGTGTGACAGAAGGAGCTGAGACTTCTACAGGTGTTTCAGTAGCTGAGACATCATAATGTGTAACTACAGGAGCTGAGACTTCTACATGTGTTACAGTAGCTCAGACTAATACATGTGTAACAGTAGGTGCTGAGACTTCAGCATTTGTTACAGTAGCTGAGAATTATGCATGTGTTACAGTAGGAGCTGAGACTTCTACATGTGTTACAGTAGGAGCTGAGACTTCTACATGCTTTACAGTAGCTGAGACCTCAACATGTGTTACGGTAGAAGCTGAGACTTCCACATGTTTACAGTAGGAGCTGAGACTTCTACATGTGTTACAGTGGCTGAGAATTCTACATGAGTTATAGAAGGAGCTGAGACTTCTACATGCGTTACAGTAGGAGCTGAGACTTCTACATGTGTTACAGTAGCTAAGACTTCTGCATGTTACAGCAGCTGAACTTTCTACTTGTGTTACAGTAGGAGCTGAGACTTCTACATGTGTTACAGTAGGAGCTGAGACTTCTGCATGCGTTAGAGTAGCTGAAACTTCTGCACGTGTAGCAGTAGGAGCTGAGACTTCGACATGTGTTCCAGTAGGAGCTGAGACTTCTACATGTGTTACAGTAGCACCGATATCTGCACGTGTTACAGTAGGAGCTGATACTTCTACATGTGTTAGTAGGAACTGAGACTTCTACATGTGTTACAGTAGGAGCTGAGACTTCTACAAGTGTTACAGTAGCTCAGACTTCTGCACGTGCCACAGTAGGAGCTGAGACTTCTACATGTGTTAGTAGGAACTGAGACTTCTACATGTGTTACAGTAGGAGCTGAGACTTCTACATGCATTTCAGTAGCTGAGAACTCTACATGTGTTACAGTAGGAGCTGAGACTTCGACATGTGTTTCAGTAGGAGCTGAGCCAGCTGCAGGTGTTGCAGCAGCTCAGACTTCTTCACGTGTTACAGTAGGAACTGAGACTTCTACATTTGTTACAGTAGCTGAGACTTCTACATGTGTAACAGTACGAGCTGAGACTTCTGCATTTGTTACAGTAGCTGAGAATTCTGCATGTGTTACAGTAGGAGCTGAGACTTCTACATGTGTTACAGTAGGAGCTGAGACATCTACATGTGTTACAGTAGCTAAGACTTCTGCGTGTTACAGCAGCTGAAATTTCTACTTGTGATACAGTAGGAGCTGAGACTTCTACATGTGTTACAGTAGGAGCTGAGACTTCTGCATGCGTTACAGTAGCTGAGACTTCTGCACGTGTTGCAGTAGGAGCTGAGACTTTGACAGGTGTTCCAGTAGGAGCTGAGACTTCAAGATGTGTTACAGTAGCACCTATTTCTGCACGTGTTACAGTAGGAGCTGAGACTTCTACATGTGTTAGTAGGAACTGACACTTCTACATCTGTTACAGTAGGAGCTGAGACTTCTACATGTGGTACAGTAGCTCAGACTTCTGCACGTGTTACAGTAGGAGCTGAGACTTCTACATGTGTTAGTAGGAACTGAGACTTCTACATGTGTTACAGCAGGAGCTGAGACTTATTCATGTGTTACAGAAGGAGCTGAGACTTCTCCATGTGTTACAGTTGCTCAGACCTCTGCACGTGTTACAGTAGGAGCTGAGACTTCTACATGTGTTAGTAGGAAATGAGACTTCTACATATGCTAAAATTGGAGCTGAGTTTTCTATATGTGTTACAGAAGGAGCTGAGACTTCTACATGTGTTACAGTAGCTGAGACTTCTTCATGTGTAACAGTAGGAGATGAGACTTCTACATGTGTTAAGGCAGCTGAGGCTTCTACATGTGTTACAGTAGATAGACTTCTACATGTGTTACAATAAGAGCTGAGAGTTCTGGATGTGTTACAGTAGCTGAGAATTCCACATGTGTTACAGTAGGAGCCGAGACCTCTGCACGTGTTACAGTAGCTGAGACATCTGCATGCGTTACAGTAGCTGAGAATTCTGCATGTGTTACAGTAGGAACTGAGACTTCTACATGTGTTACAGTAGGAGCTGAGACTTCTTCTTGTGTTACAGCAGCTGAGACTTCTACATGTGTTACAGTAGCTCAGACTAATACATGTGTAACAGTAGGTGCTGAGACTTCAGCATTTGTTACAGTAGCTGAGAATTATGCATGTGTTACAGTAGGAGCAGAGACTTCTACATGTGTTACAGTAGGAGCTGAGACTTCTACATGCTTTACAGCAGCTGAGACCTCAACATGTGTTACGGTAGAAGCTGAGACTTCCACATGTTTACAGTAGGAGCTGAGACTTCTACATGTGTTACAGTGGCTGAGAATTCTACATGAGTTATAGAAGGAGCTGAGACTTCTACATGTGTTACAGTAGCTCAGACTTCTGCACGTGCTACAGAATGAGCTGAGAATTCGACATGTGTTACAGTCGGAGCTGAGACCACTACATGTGTTACAGTAGCTCAGACTTCTGCACGTGTTACAGTAGCTGAGGTTTCTACATGTGTTACAGTAGGAGCTGAGACTTCTACATGTGTTACAGTAGCTGAGACTTCTAATTGTGTTACAGTAGCTGAGATTTCTACATGTTTTACAGTAGGAGCTGAGACTTCTACATGTGTTACAGTAGCTGAGATTTCAACATGTGTTACAGTAGGAGCTGAGACTTCTACATGTGTTACAGTCGGAGCTGAGACTTCTACATGCGTTTCAGTAGCTGAGAACTCTACATGTGTTACAGTAGGAGCTGAGACTTCTACATGTGTTTCAGTAGGAGCTGAGCCAGCTGCATGGGTTGCAGCAGCTCACGTGTTACAGTAGGAGCGGAGACTTCTACATTTGTTACAGTAGCTGAGACTTCTACATGTGTAACAGTACGAGCTGAGACGTCTGCATTTGTTACAGTAGCTGAGAATTCTGCATGTGTTACAGTAGGAACTGAGACTTCTACATGTGTTACAGTAGGAGCTGAGACTTCAACATGTGTTACAGTAGCTAAGACTTCTGCATGTTACAGCAGCTGAACTTTCTACTTGTGTTACAGTAGGAGCTGAGACTTCTACATGTGTTACAGTAGGAGCTGAGACTTCTGCATGCGTTAGAGTAGCTGAAACTTCTGCACGTGTAGCAGTAGGAGCTGAGACTTCGACATGTGTTCCAGTAGGAGCTGAGACTTCTACATGTGTTACAGTAGCTCAGACTTCTGCACGTGTTACAGCAGGAGCTGAGACTTCTACATGTGTTAGTAGGAACTGAGACTTCTACATGTGTTACAGTAGGAGCTGAGACTTCTACAAGTGTTACAGTAGCTCAGACTTCTGCACGTGCTACAGTAGGAGCTGAGACTTCTACATGTGTTAGTAGGAACTGAGACTTCTACATGTGTTACAGTAGGAGCTGAGACTTCTACATGCATTTCAGTAGCTGAGAATTCTACATGTGTTACAGTAGGAGCTGAGACTTCGACATGTGTTTCAGTAGGAGCTGAGCCAGCTGCAGGTGTTGCAGCAGCTCAGACTTCTTCACGTGTTACAGTAGGAGCTGAGACTTCTACATTTGTTACAGTAGCTGAGACTTCTACATGTGTAACAGTACGAGCTGAGACGTCTGCATTTGTTACAGTAGCTGAGAATTCTGCATGTGTTACAGTAGGAGCTGAGACTTCTACATGTGTTACAGTAGGAGCTGAGACATCTACCTGTGTTATAGTAGCTAAGACTTCTGCGTGTTACAGCAGCTGAACTTTCTACTTGTGATACAGTAGGATCTGAGACTGCTACATGTGTTACAGTAGGAGCTGAGACTTCTGCATGCGTTACAGTAGCTGAGACTTCTGCACGTGTTGCAGTAGGAGCTGAGACTTTGACAGGTGTTCCAGTAGGAGCTGAGACTTCTACATGTGTTACAGTAGCACCGATTTCTGCACGTGTTACAGTAGGAGCTGAGACTTCTACATGTGTTAGTAGGAACTGACACTTCTACATCTGTTACAGTAGGAGCTGAGACTTCTACATGTGTTACAGTAGCTCAGACTTCTGCACGTGTTACAGTAGGAGCTGAGACTTCTACATGTGTTAGTAGGAACTGAGACTTCTACATGTGTTACAGTAGGAGCTGAGACTTCTGCATGTGTTACAGTAGGAGCTGAGACTTCTACATGTGTTAGTAGGAAATGAGACTTCTACATATGCTAAAATTGGAGCTGAGTCTTCTATATGTGTTTCAGAAGGAGCTGAGACTTCTACATGTGTTACAGTAGCTGAGACTTCTTCATGTGTAACAGTAGGAGATGAGACTTCTACATGTGTTAAGGCAGCTGAGACTTCTACATGTGTTACAGTAGATAGACTTCTACATGTGTTACAATAAGAGCTGAGAGTTCTGGATGTGTTACAGTAGCTGAGAATTCCACATGTGTTACAGTAGGAGCCGAGACCTCTGCACGTTTTACAGTAGCTGAGACATCTGCATGTGTTACAGTAGCTGAGAATTCTGCATGTGTTACAGTAGGAACTGAGACTTCTACATGTGTTACAGTAGGAGCTGAGACTTCTTCCTGTGTTACAGCAGCTGAGACTTCTACATGTGTTACAGAAGTATCTGAGACGTCTACATGTGTTACAGTAGCTGCGATTTCCACATGTGTTACAGTAGGAGCTGAGACTTCTACATGCGTTACAGTAGCTGAGACCTCTAAATGTGTTACAGTAGGAGCTGAGACTTCTACATGTTATAGTAGGAGCTGAGACTTCTACATGCTTTACAGTAGCTGAGACCTGAACATGTGTTACGGTAGAAGCTGAGACTTCCACATGTTTACAGTAGGAGCTGAGACTTCTACATGTGTTACAGTGGCTGAGAATTCTACATGAGTTATAGAAGGAGCTGAGACTTCTACATGCGTTACAGTAGGAGCTGAGACTTCTACATGTGTTACAGTAGCTAAGACTTCTGCATGTTACAGCAGCTGAACTTTCTACTTGTGTTACAGTAGGAGCTGAGACTTCTACATGTGTTACAGTAGGAGCTGAGACTTCTGCATGCGTTAGAGTAGCTGAAACTTCTGCACGTGTAGCAGTAGGAGCTGAGACTTCGACATGTGTTCCAGTAGGAGCTGAGACTTCTACATGTGTTACAGTAGCACCGATATCTGCACGTGTTACAGTAGGAGATGATACTTCTACATGTGTTAGTAGGAACTGAGACTTCTACATGTGTTACAGTAGGAGCTGAGACTTCTACAAGTGTTACAGTAGCTCAGACTTCTGCACGTGCCACAGTAGGAGCTGAGACTTCTACATGTGTTAGTAGGAACTGAGACTTCTACATGTGTTACAGTGGGAGCTGAGACTTCTACATGCATTTCAGTAGCTGAGAACTCTACATGTGTTACAGTAGGAGCTGAGACTTCGACATGTGTTTCAGTAGGAGCTGAGCCAGCTGCAGGTGTTGCAGCAGCTCAGACTTCTTCACGTGTTACAGTAGGAGCTGAGACTTCTACATTTGTTACAGTAGCTGAGACTTCTACATGTGTAACAGTACGAGCTGAGACTTCTGCATTTGTTACAGTAGCTGAGAATTCTGCATGTGTTACAGTAGGAGCTGAGACTTCTACATGTGTTACAGTAGGAGCTGAGACTTCTGCATGCGTTACAGTAGCTGAGACTTCTGCACGTGTTGCAGTAGGAGCTGAGACTTTGACAGGTGTTTCAGTAGGAGCTGAGACTTCTACATGTGTTAGTAGGAACTGACACTTCTACTTCTGTTACAGTAGGAGATGAGACTTCTACATGTGTTAGTAGGAACTGAGACTTCTACATGTGTTACAGTAGGAGCTGAGACTTATTCATGTGTTACAGAAGGAGCTGAGACTCCTCCATGTGTTACAGTTGCTCAGACCTCTGCATGTGTTACAGTAGGAGCTGAGACTTCTACATGTGTTAGTAGGAAATGAGACTTCTACATATGCTAAAATTGGAGCTGAGTTTTCTATATGTGTTACAGAAGGAGCTGAGACTTCTACATGTGTTACAGTAGCTGAGACTTCTTCATGTGTAACAGTAGGAGATGAGACTTCTACATGTGTTAAGGCAGCTGAGGCTTCTACATGTGTTACAGTAGATAGACTTCTACATGTGTTACAATAAGAGCTGAGAGTTCTGGATGTGTTACAGTAGCTGAGAATTCCACATGTGTTACAGTAGGAGCCGAGACCTCTGCACGTGTTACAGTAGCTGAGACATCTGCATGTGTTACAGTAGCTGAGAATTCTGCATGTGTTACAGTAGGAACTGAGACTTCTACATGTGTTACAGTAGGAGCTGAGACTTCTTCTTGTGGTACAGCAGCTGAAACTTCTACATGTGTTACAGTAGCTCAGACTAATACATGTGTAACAGTAGGTGCTGAGACTTCAGCATTTGTTACAGTAGCTGAGAATTATGCATGTGTTACAGTAGGAGCTGAGACTTCTACATGTGTTACAGTAGCTGAGACCTCAACATGTGTTACGGTAGAAGCTGAGACTTCCACATGTTTACAGTAGGAGCTGAGACTTCTACATGTGTTACAGTGGCTGAGAATTCTACATGAGCTATAGAAGGAGCTGAGACTTCTACATGTGTTACAGTAGCTCAGACTTCTGCACGTGCTACAGAATGAGCTGAGAATTCGACATGTGTTACAGTCGGAGCTGAGACCTCTACATGTGTTACAGTAGCTCAGACTTCTGCACGTGTTACAGTAGCTGAGGTTTCTACATGTGTTACAGTAGGAGCTGAGACTTCTACATGTGTTACAGTAGCTGAGACCTCTAATTGTGTTACAGTAGCTGAGATTTCTACATGCTTTACAGTAGGAGCTGAGACTTCTACATGTGTTACAGTAGCTGAGATTTCAACATGTGTTACAGTAGGAGCTGAGACTTCTACATGTGTTACAGTAGGAGCTGAGACTTCTACATGCGTTTCAGTAGCTGAGAACTCTACATGTGTTACAGTAGGAGCTGAGACTTCTACATGTGTTTCAGTAGTAGCTGAGCCAGCTGCATGTGTTGCAGCAGCTCAGACTTCTTCACGTGTTACAGTAGGAGCGGAGACTTCTACATTTGTTACAGTAGCTGAGACTTCTACATGTGTAACAGTACGAGCTGAGACGTCTGCATTTGTTACAGTAGCTGAGAAGTCTGCATGTGTTACAGTAGGAACTGAGACTTCTACATGTGTTACAGTAGGAGCTGAGACTTCTACATGTGTTACAGTAGCTAAGACTTCTGCATGTTACAGCAGCTGAACTTTCTACTTGTGTTACAGTAGGAGCTGAGACTTCTACATGTGTTACAGTAGGAGCTGAGACTTCTGCATGCGTTAGAGTAGCTGAAACTTCTGCACGTGTAGCAGTAGGAGCTGAGACTTCGACATGTGTTCCAGTAGGAGCTGAGACTTCTACATGTGTTACAGTAGCTCAGATTTCCACATGTGTTACAGTAGGAGCCGAGACCTCTGCACGTGTTACAGTAGCTGATACTTCTGCATGTGTTACAGTAGCTGAGAATTCTGCATGTGTTACAGTTGGAGCTGAGACTTATACATGTGTTACAGTAGGAGCTAAGACTTCTTCTTGTGTTACAGCAGATGATACTTCTACATGTGTTACAGAAGTATCTGAGACGTCTACATGTGTTACAGTAGCTGAGATTTCCACATGTGTTACAGAAGGAGCTGAGACTTCTACATGTGTTACAGTAGGAGCTGAGACTTCTACGTGCGTTACAGTAGCTGAGACTTCTAATTGTGTTACAGTAGCTGAGATTTCTACATGTGTTACTGTAGCAGTTGAGACTTCTACATGTGTTACAGTAGGAGCTGAGACTTCCACATGTGTTACAGTGACTGAGAATTTTACATGAGTTACAGAAGGATCTGAGACCTCTACATGTGTTTCAGTAGCTCAGACATCTGCACGTGTTACAGAAGGAGCTGAGACTTCTACATGTGTTACAGTCGGAGCTGAGACTTCTCCATGTGTTACAGTAGCTCAGACTTCTGCACGTATTACAGTAGCTGAGATTTCTACATGTGTTACAGTAGGAGCTGAGACTTCTACATGTGTTACAGTAGCTGAGATTTCTAATTGTGTTACAGTAGCTGAGATTTCTAGATGTTTTACAGTAGGAGCTGAGACTTCTACATGTGTTACAGTAGCTGAGACTTCTAATTGTGTTACAGTAGCTGAGATTTCTACATGTGTTACAGTAGGAGCTGAGACTTCTACATGTGTTACAGTACGAGCTGAGACTTCTACATGCGTTTCAGTAGCTGAGAACACTACATGTGTTACAGCAGGAGCTGAGACTTCTACATGTGTTTCAGTAGGAGCTGAGCCAGCTGCATGTTTTGCAGCAGCTCAGACTTCTGCACGTGTTACAGTAGGAGCTGTGACTTCTACATTTGTTACAGTAGCTCAGACTTCTACATGTGTTACAGTACGAGCTGAGACTTCTGCAGTTGTTACAGTAGCTGAGAATTCTGCATGTGTTACAGTAGGAGCTGAGACATCTACATGTGTTACAGTTGGAGCTGAGACTTCTACATGTGTTACAGTAGCTAAGACTTCTGCTTGTTACAGCAGCTGACATTTCTACTTGTGTTACAGTAGGAGCTGAGACTTCTACATGTGTTACAGTAGGAGCTGACAGTTCTGCACGTGTTAGTAGGAAATGAGACTTCTACATGTGTTAAAATTGGAGCTGAGTCTTCTAATGTGTTACAGTAGCTGAGACTTCTTCATGTGTAACAGTAGGAGATGAGACTTCTACATGTGTTATAGCAGCTGAGACTTCAACATGTGTTACACTATGAGCTGAGACTTCTACATGTGTTACAGTAGGAGCTGAGACTTCTACATGTGTTACAGTAGATAGACTTCTACATGTGCTACAATAAGAGCTGAGAGTTCTGCATGTGTTACAGTAGCTGAGATTTCCACATGTGTTACAGTAGGAGCCGAAACCTCTGCACGTGTTACAGTTGCTGATACTTCTGCATGTGTTACAGTAGGAGCTGAGACTTCCACATGCGTTTCAGTAGCTGAGAACTCTACATGTGTTACAGTAGGAGCTGAGACTTCTACATGTCTTTCAGTAGGAGCTGAGCCAGCAGCATGTGTTGCAGCAGCTCAGACGTCTGCACGTGTTACAGTAGGAGCTGAGACATCTACATTTGTTACAGTAGCTCAGACTTCTACATGTGTCACAGTACGAGCTGAGACTTCTGCATTTGTTACAGTAGCTGAGAATTCTGCATGTGTTACAGTAGGAGCTCAGACTTCTACATGTGTTCCAGTAGGAGCTGAGACTTCTACATGTGTTAGTAGGAACTGACACTTCTACATGTGTTACAGTAGGAGCTGAGACTTCTACATGTGTTACAGTCGGAGATGAGACTTCTACATGTGTTAAGTAGCTCAGACTTCTGCACGTGAAGCAGTAGCTGAGACTTCTACATGTGTTACAGTAGGAGCTGAGACCTCTACATGTGTTAAGTAGCTCAGACTTCTGCACGTGTAGCAGTAGCTGAGACTTCTACATGTGTTACAGTAGGAGCTGAGACTTCTACATGTGTTACAGTAGATAGACTTCTACATGTGCTACAATAAGAGCTGAGAGTTCTGCATGTGTTACAGTAGCTGAGATTTCCACATGTGTTACAGTAGGAGCCGAAACCTCTGCACGTGTTACAGTTGCTGATACTTCTGCATGTGTTACAGTAGGAGCTGAGACTTCCACATGCGTTTCAGTAGCTGAGAACTCTACATGTGTTACAGTAGGAGCTGAGACTTCTACATGTCTTTCAGTAGGAGCTGAGCCAGCAGCATGTGTTGCAGCAGCTCAGACGTCTGCACGTGTTACAGTAGGAGCTGAGACATCTACATTTGTTACAGTAGCTCAGACTTCTACATGTGTCACAGTACGAGCTGAGACTTCTGCATTTGTTACAGTAGCTGAGAATTCTGCATGTGTTACAGTAGGAGCTCAGACTTCTACATGTGTTCCAGTAGGAGCTGAGACTTCTACATGTGTTAGTAGGAACTGACACTTCTACATGTGTTACAGTAGGAGCTGAGACTTCTACATGTGTTACAGTCGGAGATGAGACTTCTACATGTGTTAAGTAGCTCAGACTTCTGCACGTGAAGCAGTAGCTGAGACTTCTACATGTGTTACAGTAGGAGCTGAGACCTCTACATGTGTTAAGTAGCTCAGACTTCTGCACGTGTAGCAGTAGCTGAGACTTCTACATGTGTTACAGTAGGAGCTGAGACTTCTACATGTGTTACAGTAGCTGAGACTTCTAATTGTGTTACAGTAGCTGAGATTTCTACATGTGTTACAGTAGGAGCTGAGACTTCTACATGTGTTACAGTACGAGCTGAGACTTCTACATGCGTTTCAGTAGCTGAGAACACTACATGTGTTACAGCAGGAGCTGAGACTTCTACATGTGTTTCAGTAGGAGCTGAGCCAGCTGCATGTTTTGCAGCAGCTCAGACTTCTCCACGTGTTACAGTAGGAGCTGAGACTTCTACATTTGTTACAGTAGCTCAGACTTCTACATGTGGAACAGTACGAGCTGAGGCTTCTGCATTTGTTACAGTAGCTGAGAATTATGCATGTGTTACAGTAGGAGCTGAGACATCGACATGTGTTACAGTAGGAGCTGAGACTTCTACGTGTTACAGTAGGAGCTGACAGTTCTGCACGTGTTAGTAGGAAATGAGACTTCTACATGTGTTAAAATTGGAGCTGAGTCTTCTAATGTGTTACAGTAGCTGAGACTTCTTCATGTGTAACAGTAGGAGATGAGACTTCTACATGTGTTACAGCAGCTGAGACTTCTATATGTGTTACACTATGAGCTGAGACTTCTACATGTGTTACAGTAGGAGCTGAGACTTCTACATGTGTTACAGTAGATAGACTTCTACATGTGCTACAATAAGAGCTGAGAGTTCTGCATGTGTTACAGTAGCTGAGATTTCCACATGTGTTACAGTAGGAGCCGAAACCTCTGCACGTGTTACAGTAGCTGATACTTCTGCATGTGTTACAGTAGGAGCTGAGACTTCCACATGCGTTTCAGTAGCTGAGAACTCTACATGTGTTACAGTAGGAGCTGAGACTTCTACATGTCTTTCAGTAGGAGCTGAGCCAGCTGCATGTGTTGCAGCAGCTCAGACTTCTGCACGTGTTACAGTAGGAGCTGAGACTTCTGCATTTGTTACAGTAGCTGAGAATTCTGCATGTGTTACAGTAGGAGCTCAGACTTCTACATGTGTTCCAGTAGGAGCTGAGACTTCTACATGTGTTAGTAGGAACTGACACTTCTACATGTGTTACAGTAGGAGCTGAGACTTCTACATGTGTTAACAGTAGCACCGACTTCTGCACGTGTTACAGTAGGAGCTGAGACTTCTACATGTGTTAGTAGGAACTGAGACTTCAACATGTGTTACAGTAGGAGCTAAGACATCTACATGTGTTACAGAAGGAGCTGAGACTTCTACATGTGTTACAGTAGCTGAGGTTTCGACATGTGTTACAGTGGGAGCTGAGACTTCGACATGTGTTAGTAGGAAATGAGACTTCAACATGTGTTACAGTAGCTGAGACTTCTTCATGTGTAACAGTAGGAGATGAGACTTCTACATGTGTTAAGGAGCTGAGACTTCGACATGTGTTACAGTAGCTGAGACTTCTTCATGTGTTACAGTAGGAGCTGAGACTTCAACATGTGTTTCAGTAGGAGCTGTGACTTCTACATGTGTTACAATAGATAGACTTCTACATGTGTTGCAATAAGAGCTGAGAGTTCTGCATGTGTTAAAGTAGCTGAGATTTCCACATGTGTTACAGTAGGAGCCGAGACCACTGCACGTGTTACAGTAGCTGATACTTCTGCATGTGTTACAGTAGGAGATGAGACTTCTGCATGTGTTACAGTAGGAGCTGAGACTTCTACATGTGTTTCTGTAGTCGCTGAGAGTTCTTCTTGTGTTACAGCAGCTGAGACTTCAACATGTGTTACAGAAGTATCTGAGACGTCTACATGTGTTACAGTAGCTGAGATTTCCACATGTGTTACAGTAAGAGCTGAGACTTATACATATGTTACAGTAGGAGCTGAGACTTCAATAGGTCTTACAGTAGGAGCTGAGACTTCTACATGTGTTACAGTGGCTGAGAATTCTACATGAGTTACAGAAGGAGCTGAGACTTCTACATGTGTTTCAGTAGCTCAGGCATATGCACGAGTTACAGAAGGAGCTGAGACTTCTACATGTGTTACAGTCGGAGATGAGACTTCTACATGTGTTAAGTAGCTCAGACTTCTGCACGTGTAGCAGTAGCTGAGACTTCTACATGTGTTACAGTAGGAGCTGAGACTTCTACATGTGTTGCAGTAGCTGAGACTTCTAATTGTGTTGCAGTAGCTGAGATTTCTACATGTGTTACAGTAGGAGCTGAGAATCCTACATGTGTTACAGTAGCTAAGACTTCTGCGTGTTGCATCAGCTGACATTTCTACTTGTGTTACAGTAGGAGCTGAGACTTCTGCATGTGTTATAGTAGCTGAGACTTCTGCACGTGTTGCAGTAGGAGCAGAGGGTTCTACATGTGTTACAGTAGCACCGAACTCTGAACGTGATACAGTAGGAGCTGAGATTTCTACATGTGTTAGTAGGAAATGAGAATTCTACATGTGTTACAGTAGGAGCTGAGACTTCTACATGTGTTACAGTAGCTCAGACTTCTGCACGTGTTACAGTAGGAGCTGAGACTTCTACATGTCATAGTAGGAACTGAGACTTCTTCATGTGTTACAGTAGGAGCTGAGACTTCTACATGTGTTAGTAGGAAATGAGACTTCTACATATGCTAAAATTGGAGCTGAGTCTTCTACATGTGTTACAGTAGGAGCTGAGACTTCTCTATGTTTTACAGTAGATTGACTTCTACATGTGTTACAATAAGAGCTGAGAGTTCTGCATGTGTTACAGTAGCTGAGATTTCCACTTGTGTTACAGTAAGAGCCGACACCTCTGCATGTGTTACAACAGCTGATACTTCTGCATGTGTTACAGTTGGAGCTGAGACTTCTGCATGTGTTACAGTAGCTGAGAATTCTGCATGTGTTACAGTAGGAGCTGAGACTTCTACATGTGTTACAGTAGGAGCTGAGACTTCAAATTGTGTTACAGCAGCTGAGAATTCAACATGTGTTGCAGAACTATCTGAGACGTCTACATGTGTTACAGTAGCTGAGATTTCCACATGTGTTAGAGTTGGAGCGGAGACTTCTTCATGTGTTACAGTAGGAGCTGAGACTTCTACGTGCGTTACATAGCTGAGATGTCTAAATGTGTTACAGTAGGAGCTGGGACTTCCACATGTGTTAAAGTAGGAGCTGAGACTTTTACATTTGTTACAGTGGCTGAGAATTCTACATGAGTTACAGAAGGAGCTGAGACTTCTACATGTGTTACAGTAGCTGAGACTTCTTCATGTGTAACAGTAGGAGATGTGACTTCAACATGTGTTACAGCAGCTGAGACTTCTACATGTGTTACAGTAGGAGCTAAGACTTCTACATGTGTTACAGTAGGAGCTGAGACTTCTATATGTTTTACAGTAGATAGACTTCTACATGTGTTACAATAAGAGCTGAGAGTTCTGCATGTGTTACAGTAGCTGAGATTTCCACTTGTGTTACAGTTGGTGCCGACACCTCTGCATGCGTTACAATAGCTGATACTTCTGCATGTGTTAAAGTTGGAGCTGAGACTTCTGCAAGTGTTACAGTAGCTGAGAATTCTGCATGTGTTACAGTAGGAGCTGAGACTTCTACATGTGTTACAGTAGGGGCTGAGACTTCTAATTGTGTTACAGCAGCTGAGACTTCAACATGTGTTACAGAACTATCTGAGACGTCTACATGTGTTACAGTAGCTGAGATTTCCACATGTGTTAGAGTAGGAGCGGAGACTTCAACATGTGTTACAGTAGGAGCTGAGACTTCTACGTGCGTTACATAGCTGAGACGTCTAAATGTGTTACAGTAGGAGCTGGAACTTCCACATGTATTACAGTAGGAGCTGAGACTTTTACATGTGTTACAGTGGCTCAGAATTCTACATGAGTTACAGAAGGAGCTGAGACTTCTACATGTGTTTCAGTAGCTCAGACATCTGCACGAGTTACAGAAGGAGCTGAGACTTCTACATGTGTTACAGTCGGAGCTGAGACTTCTACATGTGTTACAGTAGCTCAGACTTCTGCAAGTATTACCGTAGCTGAGATTTCTACATGTGTTACAGTAAGAGCTGAGACTTCTACATGTGTTACAGTAGCTGAGACTTTTAATTGTGTTCCAGTAGCTCAGATTTCTACATGTGTTACAGTTGGAGCTGAGACTTCTACATGTGTTACAGTAGCTGAGATTTCGACATGTGTTACAGTAGGAGCTGAGACGTCTACATGTGTTACAGTAGGAGCTGAGACTTCTACATGCGTTTCAGTAGCTAAGAACTCTACATGTGTTACTGTAGGAGCTGAGACTTTTACATGAATTATAGTAGGAACTGAGCCAGCTGCATGTGTTGCAGCAGCTCAGACTTCTGCACGTGTTACAGTAGGAGCTGAGACTTCTACATGTGTTACAGTAGATCAGACTAATATATGTGTAACAGTAGGAGCTGAGACTTCTGCATTTGTTACAGTAGCTGAGAATTGTGCATGTGTTACAGTTGGAGCTGAGACTTCTACATGTGTTACAGTAGGAGCTGAGACTTCTACATGTGTTACAGCAGCTGAGACTTCTACATGTGTTACAGAAGAATCTGAGACTTCTACATGTGTTACAGTAGCTGAGATTTCCACATGTGTTACAGTAGGAGATGAGAATTCTACATGTGTTACAGTAGGAGATGAGACTTCTACATGCATTACAGTGGCTGAGAACTCTACATGTGTTTCGCTAGAAGCTGAGACTTCCACATGTGTTATAGTAGGAGCTGAGACTTCTACATGTGTTACAGTAGCTCTGACTTCTGCACGTGCTACAGAAGGAGCTGAGACTTCTACATGTGTTACAGTCGGAGCAGAGACTTCTACATGTGTTACAGTAGCTCAGACTTCTAATTGTGTTACAGTAGCTGAGATTTCTACACGTTTTGCAGTAGGAGCTGAGACTTCTAGATGTGTTACAGAAGGAGATGAGACTTCTACATGTGTTACAGCAGCTGAGACTTCTACATGTGTTACAGTAGGAGCTGAGACTTCTACATGTGTTACAGTAGGAGCTGAGACTTCTAAATGTGTTACAGTGGCTGAGAGTTCTACATGAGTTACAGAAGGAGCTGAGACATCTACATGTGTTACAGTAGCTCTGACTTCTGCACGTGCAACAGAAGGAGCTGAGACTTCGACATGTGTTACAGTCGGAGCTGAGACTTCTACATGTGTTACAGTAGCTCAGACTTCTAATTGTGTTACAGTAGCTGAGATTTCTACATGTTTTACAGTAGGAGCTGAGACTTCTACCTGTGTTACAGAAGGAGATGAGACTTCTACATGTGTTACAGCAGCTGAGACTTCCACATGTGTTATAGTAGGAGCTGAGACTTCTAAATGTGTTACAGTGGCTGAGAGTTCTACATGAGTTACAGAAGGAGCTGAGACTTCTACATGTGTTACAGTAGCTCTGACTTCTGCACGTGCTACAGAAGGAGCTGAGACTTCTACATGTGTTACAGTCGGAGCTGAGACTTCTACATGTGTTACAGTAGCTCAGACTTCTAATTGTGTTACAGTAGCTGAGATTTCTACATGTTTTCTAGTAGGAGCTGAGACTTCTACATGTGTTACAGAAGGAGATGAGACTTCTACATGTGTTACAGCAGCTGAGACTTCTACATGTGTTACAGTTGGAGCTGAGACTTCTACATATGTTACAGTAGGAGCTGAGACTTCTACATGTGTTACAGTAGATAGACTTCTACATGTGTTACAATAAGAACTCAGAGTTCTGCATGTGTTACAGTAGCTCAGATTTCCACATGTGTTACAGTAGGAGCCGAGACCTCTGCACGTGTTACAGTAGCTGATACTTCTGCATGTGCTACAGTAGCTGCGAATTCTGCATTTGTTACAGTAGGAGCTGAGACTTCTACATGTGTTACAGTAGGAGCTGAGACTTCTTCTTGTGTTACAGCAGCTGAGACTGCTACATGTGTTACAGAAGTATCTGAGACGTCTACATGTGTTACGGTAGCTGAGATTTCCACATGTGTGACAGAAGGAGCTGAGACTTCTACATGTGTTACAGTAGGAGCTGAGACTTCTACGTGCGTTACAGTAGCTGAGACTTCTAATTGTGTTACAGTAGCTGAGATTTCTAGATGTGTTACAGTAGGAGCTGAGACTTCTACATGTGTTACAGTAGGAGCTGAGACTTCCACATGTGTTACAGTGGCTGAGAATTCTACATGGGTTACAGAAGGAGCTGAGACCTCTACATGCATTTCAGTAGATGAGAACACTACATGTGTTACAGTAGGAGCTGAGACTTCTACATGTGTTTCAGTAGGAGCTGAGCCAGCTGCATGTGTTGCAGCAGCTCAGACTTCTGCACGTGTTACAGTAGGAGCTGAGACTTCTACATTTGTTACAGTTGCTCAGACTTCTACATGTGTAACAGTACGAGCTGAGACTTCTGCATTTGTTACAGTAGCTGAGAATTCTGCATGTGTTACAGTAGGAGCTGAGACTTCTACATGTGTTACAGTTGGAGCTGAGACTTCTACATGTGTTACAGTAGCTAAGACTTCTGCGTGTTACAGCAGCTGACATTTCTACTTGTGTTACATTAGGAGCTGAGACTTCTACAAGTGTTAATTTAGGAGCTGACAGTTTTGCACGTGTTACAGTAGCTGAGACTTCTGCACGTGATGCAGTAGGAGCTGAGACTTCGACATGTGTTCCAGTAGGAGCAGTGAATTCTACATGTGTTACAGTAGCACCGACCTCTGCACGTGTTGCAGTAGGTGTTCCTTCTGCATGTGTTACAGTAGGTGCTGAGACTTCCACATGCGTTTCAGTAGCTGAGAACTCGACATGTGTTACAGTACGAGCTGAGACTTCTACATGTGTTTCAGTAGGAGTTGAGCCAGCTGCATGTGTTGCAGCAGCTCAGACTTCTGCACGTGTTACAGTAGGAGCTGAGACTTCTACATTTGTTACAGTAGCTCAGACTTCTACATGTGTAACAGTACGAGCTGAGACTTCTGCATTTGTTACAGTAGCTGAGAATTCTGCATGTGTTACAGTAGGAGCTGAGACCTCTACATGTGTTCCAGTAGGAGCTGAGACTTCTACATGTGTTACAGTAGGAGCTGAGACTTCTAAATATGTTACAGTGGCTGAGAATTCTACATGAGTTACAGAAGGAGCTGAGACTTCTACATGGGTTACAGTCGGAGCTGAGACTTCTCCATGTGTTACAGTAGCTCAGACTTCTGCACGTGTTACAGTTGCTGAGATTTCTACATGTGTTACAGTAGGAGCTGAGACTTCTACATGTGTTACAGTAGCTGAGATTTCGACATGTGTTACAGTAGGAGCTGAGACGTCTACATGTGTTACAGTAGGAGCTGAGACTTCTACATGCGTTTCAGTAGCTAAGAACTCTACATGTGTTACTGTAGGAGCTGAGACTTTTACATGTATTATAGTAGGAGCTGAGCCAGCTGCATGTGTTGCAGCAGCTCAGACTTCTGCACGTGTTACAGTAGGAGCAGAGACTTCTACATGTGTTAAGTAGATCAAACTAATATATGTGTAACAGTAGGAGCTGAGACTTCTGCATTTGTTACAGTAGCTGAGAATTATGCATGTGTTACAGTAGGAGCTGAGACTTCTACATGTGTTACAGTAGGAGCTGAGACTTCTACATGTGTTACAGCAGCTGAGACTTCTACATGTGTTACAGAAGGATCTGAGACTTCTACATGTGTTACAGTAGCTGATATTTCCACATGTGTTACAGTAGGAGATGAGAATTCTACATGTGTAACAGTAGGAGATGAGACTTCTACATGCGTTACAGTAGCTGAGACCTCTACATGTGTTTCGGTAGAAGCTGAGACTTCCACATGTGTTATAGTAGGAGCTGAGACTTCTAAATGTGTTACAGTGGCTGAGAATTCTACATGAGTTACAGAAGGAGCTGAGACTTCTACATGTGTTACAGTATCTCTGACTTCTGCACGTGCTACAGAAGGAGCTGAGACTTCTACATGTGTTACAGTCGGAGCTGAGATTTCCACATGTGTTACAGTAGCTCAGACTTCTAATTGTGTTACAGTAGCTGAGATTTCTACATGTTTTACAGTAGGAGCTGAGACTTCTACATGTGTTACAGAAGGAGATGAGACTTCTACATGTGTTACAGCAGCTGAGACTTCTACATGTGTTACAGTAGGAGCTGAGACTTCTACATGTGTTACAGTAGGAGCTGAGACTTCTACATGTGTTACAGTAGATAGACATCTACATGTGTTACAATAAGAACTCAGAGTTCTGCATGTGTTACAGTAGCTCAGATTTCCACATGTGTTACAGTAGGAGCCGAGACCTCTGCACGTAAACAGTAGCTGATACTTCTGCATGTGCTACAGTAGCTGAGAATTCTGCATTTGTTACAGTAGGAGCTGAGACTTCTACATGTGTTACAGTAGGAGCTGAGAATTCTTCTTGTGTTACAAAAGTATCTGAGACGTCTACATGTGTTACGGTAGCTGAGATTTCCACATGTGTTACAGAAGGAGCTGAGACTTCTACATGTGTAACTATAGGAGCTGAGACTTCTACGTGCGTTACAGTAGCTGAGACTTCTAATTGTGTTACAGAAGGAGATGAGACTTCTACATGTGTTACAGCAGCTGAGACTTCTACATGTGTTACAGTAGGAGCTGAGACTACTACATGTGTTACAGTAGCTCAGACATCTGCACGTGTTACAGAAGGAGCTGAGACTTCTACATGGGTTACAGTCGGAGCTGAGACTTCTCCATGTGTTACAGTAGCTCAGACTTCTGCACGTGTTACAGTAGCAGGGATTTCTACATGTGTTACAGTAGGAGCTGAGACTTCTGCATGTGTTGCAGTAGCTGAGACTTCTAATTGTGTTACAGTAGCTGAGATTTCTAGATATTTTACAGTAGGAGCTGAGAGTTCTACATGTGTTACAGTAGCTGAGACTTCTAATTGTGTTACAGTAGCTGAGATTTCTACATGTGTTACAGTAGGAGCTGAGACTTCTACATGTGTTACAGTACGAGCTGAGAGTTCTACATGCGTTTCAGTACTGAGAACACTACATGTGTTACAGTAGGAGCTGAGACTTCTACATTTGTTACAGTAGCTCAGACTTCTACATGTGTAACAGTACGAGCTGAGACTTCTGCATTTGTTACAGTAGCTGAGAATTCTGCATGTGTTACAGTAGGAGCTGAGACTTCTACATGTGTTACAGTTGGAGCTGAGAATTCTACATGTGTTACAGTAGCACCGACCTCTGCATGTGTTTCAGTAGGAACTGAGACTTCTACATGTGTTACAGTAGGAGCTGACAGTTCTGCACGTGTTACAGTAGCTGAGACTTCTGCACGTGTTGCAGTAGGAGCTGAGACTTCGACATGTGTTTCAGTAGGAGCAGAGAATTCTACATGTGTTACAGTAGCACCGACCTCTGCATGTGTTTCAGTAGGAGCTGAGACTTCTACATGTGTTAGCAGGAACTGAGACTTCTACATGTGTTACAGTAGGAGCTGAGACTTCTACATGTGTTAGTAGGAAATGAGACTTCTACATGTGTTAAAATTGGAGCTGAGTCTTCTAATGTGTTACAGTGGCTGAGACTTCTTCATGTGTTACAGTAGGAGCTGAGACTTCTACATGTGTTACAGTAGATAGACTTCTACATGTGCTACAATAAGAGCTGAGAGTTCTGCATGTGTTACAGTAGCTGAGATTTCCACATGTGTTACAGTAGGAGCCGACACCTCTGCACGTGTTACAGTAGCTGATACTTCTGCATGTGTCACAGTAGGAGCTGAGACTTCCACATGCGTTTCAGTAGCTGAGAACTCTACATGTGTTACAGTAGAAGCTGAGACTTCTACATGTTTTTCAGTAGGAGCTGAGCCAGCTGCATGTGTTGCAGCAGCTCAGAATTCTGCACGTGTTACAGTAGGAGCTGAGACTTCTACATTTGTTACAGTAGCCCAGACTTCTACATGTGTAACAGTAGGAGCTGAGACTTCTGCATTTGTTACAGTAGCTGAGACTTCTACATGTGTTACAGTAGCTGAGGTTTCGACATGTGTTACAGTAGGAGCTGAGACGTCAACATGTGTTACAGTAGGAGCTGAGACTTCTACATGCGTTTCAGTAGCTAAGAACTCTACATGTGTTACTGTAGGAGCTGAGACTTTTACATGTATTATAGTAGGAGCTGAGCCAGCTGCATGTGTTGCAGCAGCTCAGACTTCCGCTCGTGTTACAGTAGGAGCTGAGACTTCTACATGTGTTACAGTAGATCAGACTAATATATGTGTAACAGTAGGAGCTGAGACTTCTGCATTTGTTACAGTAACTGAGAATTATGCATGTGTTACAGTAGGAGCTGAGACTTCTACATGTGTTACAGTAGGAGCTGAGACTTCTACATGTGTTACAGCAGCTGAGACTTCTACATTTGTTACAGAAGGATCTGAGACTTCTACATGTGAAACAGTAGCTGAGATTTCCACATGTGTTACAGTAGGAGATGAGAATTCTACAGTGTTACAGTAGGAGATGAGAGTTCTACATGCGTTACAGTAGCTGAGACCTCTACATGTGTTTCGGTTGAAGCTGAGACTTCCACATGTGTTACAGTAGGAGCTGAGACTTCTAAATGTGTTACAGTGGCTGAGAATTCTACATGAGTTACAGAAGGAGCTGAGACTTCTACATGTGTTACAGTAGCTCTGACTTCTGCACGTGCTACAGAAGGAGCTGAGACTTCTACATGTGTTGGAGTCGGAGCTGAGACTTCTACATGTGTTACAGTAGCTCAGACTTCTAATTGTGTTACAGTCGCTGAGATTTCCACATGTTTTACAGTAGGAGCTGAGACTTCTACATGTGTTGCAGAAGGAGATGAGACTTCTACATGTGTTACAGCAGCTGAGACTTCTACATGTGTTACAGTAGGAGCTGAGACTTCTACATGTGTTACAGTAGGAGCTGAGACTTCTACATGTGTTACAGTAGATAGACTTCTACATGTGTTACAATAAGAACTCAGAGTTCTGCATGTGTTACAGGAGCTCAGATTTCCCCATGTGTTACAGTAGGAGCCGAGACCTCTGCACGTGTTACAGTAGCTGATATTTCTGCATGTGCTACAGTAGCTGAGAATTCTGCATTTGTTACAGTAGGAGCTGAGACTTCCACATGTGTTACAGTAGGAGCTGAGACTTCATCTTGTGTTACAGCAGCTGAGACTTCTACATGTGTTACAGAAGTATCTGAGACGTCTACATGTGTTACGGTAGCTGAGATTTCCACATGTGTTACAGAAGGAGCTGAGACTTCTACATGTGTTACAGTAGGAGCTGAGACTTCTACTTGAGTTACAGTAGCTGAGACTTCTAATTGTGTTACAGTAGCTGAGATTTCTACATGTGTTACAGTAGGATCTGAGACTTCTACATGTGTTACAGTAGGAGCTCAGCCTTCCACATGTGTTACAGTGGCTGAGAATTCTACATGAGTTACAGAAGGAGCTGAGACCTCTACATGTGTTTCAATAGCTCAGACATCTGCACGTGTTACAGAAGGAGCTGAGACTTCTACATGGGTTACAGTCGGAGCTGAGACTTCTCCAACTGTTACAGTAGCTCAGACTTCTGCACCTGTTACAGTAGCTGAGATTTCTACATGTGTTACAGTAGGAGCTGAGACTTCTAGATGTGTTACAGTAGCTGAGACTTCTAATTGTGTTACAGTAGCTGAGATTTCTAGATGTTTTACAGTAGGAGCTGAGACTTCTACATGTGTTACAGTAGCTGAGGCTTCTAATTGTGTTACAGTAGCTGAGATTTCTACATGTGTTACGGTAGGAGCTGTGATTCTACATGTGTTACAGTACGAGCTGAGACTTCTACATTTGTTACAGTAGCTCAGACTTCTACATGTGTAACATTACGAGCTGAGACTTCTGCATTTGTTACAGTAGCTGAGAATTCTGCGTGTGTTACAGTAGGAGCTGAGACTTCTACATGTGTTACAGTAGGAGCTGAGACTTCTACATGTGTTACAGTAGCTAAGACTTCTGCGTGTTACGGCAGCTGACCTTTCTACTTGTGTTACAGTAGGAGATGAGATTTCTACATGTGTTACAGTAGGAGCTGACAGTTCTGCACGTGTTACAGTAGTTGAGACTTCTGCACGTGTTACAGTAGGAGCTGAGACTTCTACATGTGTTAGTAGGAACTGAGACTTCTACATGTGTTACAGTAGGAGCTGAGACTTCTACATGTGTGACAGAAGGAACTGAGACTTCTCCATGTGTTACAGTAGCTGAGAATTCTGCATTTGTTACAGTAGGAGCTGAGACTTCTACATGTGTTACATTAGGAGCTGAGACTTCTTCTTGTGTTACAGCAGCTGAGACTTCTACATGTGTTACAGAAGTATCTGAGATGTCTACATGTGTTACGGTAGCTGAGATTTCCACATGTGTTACAGAAGGAGCTGAGACTTCTACATGTGTTACAGTAGGAGCTGAGACTTCTACTTGCGTTACAGTAGCTGAGACTTCTAATTGTGTTACAGTAGCTGAGATTTCTACATGTGTTACAGTAGGATCTGAGACTTCTCCATGAGTTACAGAAGGAGCTGAGACCTCTATATGTGTTTCGGTAGCTCACACATCTGCACGTGTTACAGAAGGAGCTGAGACTTCTACATGGGTTACAGTCGGAGCTGAGACTTCTCCAACTGTTACAGTAGCTCAGACTTCTGCACCTGTTACAGTAGCTGAGATTTCTACATGTGTTACAGTAGGAGCTGAGACTTCTAGATGTGTTACAGTAGCTGAGACTTCTAATTGTGTTACAGTAGCTGAGATTTCTAGATGTTTTACAGTAGGAGCTGAGACTTCTACATGTGTTACAGTAGCTGAGACTTCTAATTGTGTTACAGTAGCTGAGATTTCGACTTGTGTTACGGTAGGAGCTGTGACTTCTACATGTGTTACAGTACGAGCTGAGACTTCTACATTTGTTACAGTAGCTCAGACTTCTACATGTGTAACAGTACGAGCTGAGACTTCTGCATTTGTTACAGTAGCTGAGAATTCTGCATGTGTTACAGTAGGAGCTGAAACTTCTACATGTGTTACAGTAGGAGCTGAGACTTCTACATGTGTTACAGTAGCTAAGACTTCTGCGTGTTACAGCAGCTGACCTTTCTACTTGTGTTACAGTAGGAGATGAGATTTCTACATGTGTTACAGTAGGAGCTGACAGTTCTGCACGTGTTAAAGTAGCTGAGACTTCTGCACGTGTTACAGTAGGAGCTGAGACTTCTACATGTGTTAGTAGGAACTGAGACTTCTACATGTGTTACAGTAGGAGCTGAGACTTCTACATGTCTGACAGAAGGAACTGAGACTTCTCCATGTGTTACAGTAGCTCAGACCTCTGCATGTGTTACAGTAGGAGATGAGACTTCTACATGTGTTAGTAGGAAATGAGACTTCTACATATGCTAAAATTGGAGCTGAGTCTTCTATATGTGTTTCAGAAGGAGCTGAGACTTCTACATGTGTTACAGTAGCTGAGACTTCTTCATGTGTAACAGTAGGAGATGAGACTTCTACATGTGTTAAGGCAGCTGAGACTTCTACATGTGTTACAGTAGATAGACTTCTACATTTGTTACAATAAGAGCTGAGAGTTCTGCATGTGTTACAGTAGCTGAGAATTCCACATGTGTTACAGTCGGAGCCGAGACCTCTGCACGTGTTACAGTAGCTGAGACATCTGCATGTGTTACAGAAGCTGAGAATTCTGCATGTGTTACAGTAGGAGCTGAGACTTCTACATGTGTTACAGTAGGAGCTGAGACTTCTTCTTGTGTTACAGCAGCTGAGACTTCTACATGTGTTACAGAAGTATCTGAGACGTCTACATGTGTTACAGTAGCTGAGATTTCCACATGTGTTACAGTAGGAGCTGAGACTTCTACATGTGTTACAGTAGGAGCTGAGACTTCTACGTGCGTTACAGTAGCTGAGACCTCTAAATGTGTTACAGTAGGTGTTGAGACTTCCACATGTGTTACAGTAGGAGCTGAGACTTCTACATGTGTTACAGTGGCTAAGAATTCTACATGAGTTACAGAAGAAGCTGAGACTTCTACATGTGTTTCAGTAGCTCAGACATCTGCACGTGTTACAGAAGGAGCTGAGACTTCTACATTTGTTACAGTCGAAGCTGAGACTTCTACATGTGTTACAGTAGCTCAGACTTCTGCACGTGTTACAGTAGCTGAGATTTCTACATGTGTTACAGTAGGAGCTGAGACTTCCACATGTGTTGCAGTAGCTGAGACTTCTAATTGTGTTACAGTAGCTCAAATTTCTACATGTGTTACAGTAGGAGCTGAGACTTCTACATGTGTTACAGTAGCTAAGACTTCTGCGTGTTACAGCAGCTGACATTTCTACTTGTGTTACAGTAGGAGCTGAGACTTCTACATGTGTTACAGTATGAGCTGAGACTTCTGCACGTGTTACAGTAGCTGAGACTTCTGCACGTGTTACAGTAGGAGCTGAGACTTCTACAAGTGTTTCAGTAGGAGCTGAGACTTCTTCATGTGTTACAGCAGCTGAGACTTCTACATGTGTTACAGAAGTATCTGAGACGTGTTACAGAAGTATCTACATGTGTTACGGTAGCTGAGATTTCCACATGTGTTTCAGTAGGAGCTGAGACTTCCACAGGTCTTACAGTAGGAGCTGAGACTTCTACATGTGTTACAGTAGCTGAGAATTCTACATGAGTTACAGATGGAGCTGAGACTTCTACATGTGTTTCAGTAGCTCAGACATATGCACGAGTTACAGAAGGAGCTGAGACTTCTACATGTGTTACAGTCGGAGCTGAGACTTCTACATGTGTTAAGTAGCTCAGACTTCTGCACGTGTTACAGTAGCTGAGAATTCTACATGTGTTACAGTAGGAGCTGAGACTTCTACATGTGTTGCTGTAGCTGAGACTTCTAATTGTGTTGCAGTAGCTGAGATTTCTACATGTGTTACAGTAGGAGCTGAGACTTCTACATGTGTTACAGTAGCTAAGACTTCTGCGTGTTACAGCAGCTGACATTTCTACTTTTGTTACAGTAGGAGCTGAGACTTCTACATGTGTTACAGTAGGAACTGAGACTTCTGCATGTGTTATAGTAGCTGAGACTTCTGCACGTGTTGCAGTAGGAGCTGAGAGTTCTACATGTGTTACAGTAGCGCCGAATTCTGAACGTGATACAGTAGGAGCTGAGACTTCTACATGTGTTAGTAGGAACTGAGTATTCTACATGTGTTACAGTAGGAGCTGAGACTTCTACATGTGTTAGTAGGAACTGAGACTTCTTCATGTGTTACAGTAGGATCTGAGACTTCTACGTGTGTTACAGTAGCTCAGAACTCTGCATGTGTTACAGTAGGAGCTGAGACTTCTACATGTGTTAGTAGGAACTGAGACTTCTTCATGTGTTACAGTAGGAGCTGAGACTTCTACATGTGTTACAGTAGCTCAGACCTCTGCATGTGTTACAGTAGCAGCTGAGACTTCTACATGTGTTAGTAGGAAATGAGACTTCTACATATGCTAAAATTGGAGCTGAGTCTTCCACATGTGTTACAGAAGGAGCTGAGACTACTAGATGTGTTACAGTAGCTGGGACTTCTTCATGTGTAACAGTAGGAGATGAGACTTCAACATGTGTTACAGCAGCTGAGACTTCTACATGTGTTACAGTAGGAGCTGAGACTTCTACATGTGTTACAGTAGGAGCTAAGACTTCTATATGTGCTACAGTAGATAGAACTCTACATGTGTTACAATAAGAGCTGAGAGTTCTGCATGTGTTACAGTAGCTGAGATTTCCACATGTGTTACAGTAGGAGCCGACACCTCTGCATGTGTTACAATAGCTGATACTTCTGCATGTGTTACAGTAGGAGCTGAGACTTCTGCATGTGTTCCAGTAGCTGAGAATTCTGCATGTGTTACAGTAGGAGCTAAGACTTCTACATTTGTTACAGTAGGAGCCGAGACTTCTAATTGTGTTACAGCAGCTGAGACTTCTACATGTGTTACAGAAGTATCTGAGACGTCTACATGTGTTACAGTAGCTCAGACATCTGCACGTGTTACAGAAGGAGCTGAGAATTCTACATGTGTTACAGTCGGAGTTGAGACTTCTCCATGTGTTACAGATGGAGCTGAGACTTCTACATGCGTTTCAGTAGCTAAGAACTCTACATGTGTTACTGTAGGAGCTGAGACTTTTACATGTATTATAGAAGGAGCTGAGCCAGCTGCATGTGTTGCAGCAGCTCAGACTTCTACACGTGTTACAGTAGGAGCTGAGACTTCTACATGTGTTACAGTAGATCAGACTAATATATGTGTAACAGTAGGAGCTGAGACTTCTGCATTTGTTACAGTAGCTGAGAATTATGCATGTGTTACAGTAGGAGCTGAGACTTCTACATGTGTTACAGTAGGAGCTGAGACTTCTACATGTGTTAGAGTAGGAGCTGCGACTTCTACATGTTTTACAGTAGATAGACTTCTACATGAGTTACAATAAGATCTGACAGTTCTGCATGTGTTACAGTAGCTGAGACTTCCACATGTGTTACAGTAGGAGCCGAGACCTCTGCACGTGTTACAGTAGCTGATACATCTGCATGTGTTACAGTAGGAGCTGAGACTTCTGCATGTGTTACAGTAGCTGAGAATTCTGCATGTGTTACAGTAGGAGCTGAGACTTCTACATGTGTTACAGTAGGAGCTGAGACTTCTACTTGTGTTACAGCAGCTGAGACTTCTACATGTGTTAGTAGGAAATGAGACTTCTACACATGCTAAAATTGGAGCTGAGTCTTCTACATGTGTTACAGTAGGTGCTGAGACTTCTACATGTGTTACAGTAGCTGAGACTTCTTCATGTGTAACAGTAGGAGATGAGACTTCTACATGTGTTACAGCAGCTGAGACTTCTACATGTGTTACAGTAGGAGCTGAGACTTCTACATGTGTTACAGTAGGATCTGAGACTTCTACATGTTTTACAGTAGATAGACTTCTACATGAGTTACAGAAGTATCAGAGACGTCAACATGTGTTACAGTAGCTGAGACATCTGCACGTGTTACAGAAGGAGCTGAGAATTCTACATGTGTTACAGTAGGAGCTGAGACTTCTACATGTGTTACAGTAGCTAAGACTTCTGCGTGTTACAGCAGCTGTGACTTCTTCTTGTGTTACAGTAGGAGCTGAGACTTCTACATATGTTACAGTAGGAGCTGAGACTTCTGCATGTGTTACAGTAGCTGAGTCTTCTGCACGTGTTGCAGTAGGAGCTGAGACTTCGACATGAGTTCCAGTAGGAGCTGAGACTTCTACATGTGTTACAGTAGCAACGACTTCTGCACGTGTTACAGTAGGAGCAGAGACTTCTACATCTGTTAGTAGGAACTGAGACTTCTGCACGTGTTACAGTTGGAGCTGAGACTTCTACATGTGTTAGTAGGAATTGAGACTTCTACATATGCTAGAATTGGAGCTGAGTATTCAACATGTGTTACAGAAGGAGCTGAGACTTCTACATGTGTTACAGTAGCTGAGATTTCTTCATGTGTAACAGTAGGAGATGAGACTTCTACATGTGTTACAGCAGCTGAGACTTCTACATGTGTTAGAGTAGGAGCTGAGACTTCTACATGTGTTACAGTAGGAGCTGAGACTTCTACATGTGTTACAGCAGCTGAGACTTCTACATGTGTTACAGAAGGAGCTGAGACTTCTACATGTGTTACAGTAGCTGAGATTTCCACATCTGTTACAGTAGGAGATGAGAATTCTACATGTGTTACAGCAGCTGAAACTTCTACATGTGTTACAGTAGGAGCTGAGACTTCTACATGTGTTACAGTAGGAACTGAGACTTCTACATCTTTTACAGTAGATAGACTTCTACATGTGTTACAATAAGAGCTGAGAGTTCTGCATGTGTTACAGCAGCTGAGATTTCCACATGTGTTACAGTAGGAGCCGACACCTCTGCACATGTTACAGTAGCTCATACTTCTGCATGTGTTAGAGTAGGAGCTCAGACTTCTGCATGCATTACAGTAGCTGAGACTTCTGCACGTGTTTCAGTAGGAGCTGAGACTTCTACACGTGTTACAGTAGGTGCTGAGACTTCTACTTGTGTTACAGCAGCTGAGACTTCTACATGTGTTACCGAAGTATCTGAGACGTCTACATGTGTTACAGTAGCTGAGATTTCCACATGTGTTAGAGTAGGTGCAGAGACGTCTACATGAGTTAGAGTAGGAGCTGAGACTTCTACGTGCGTTGCAGTAGCTGAGAAGTCTAAATGTGTCACAGTAGAAGCTGAGACTTCCACATGTATTACAGTCGGAGCTGAGACTTCTACATGTGTTACAGTGGCTGAGAATTCTACATGAGTTACAGAAGGAGCTGAGATTTCTACATGTGTTTCAGTAGCTCAGACATCTGCACGTGTTACAGAAGGAGCTGAGACTTCTACATGTGTTACAGTCGGAGATGAGACTTCTACATGTGTTACAGTAGCTCAGACTTCTGCACGTGTTACAGTAGCTCAGATTTCTACATGTGTTACAGTAGGAGCTGAGACTTCTACATATGTTACAGTAGCTGAGACTTCTAATTGTGTTACAGTAGCACAGATTTCTACATGTGTTACAGTAGGAGCTGCGACTTCTACATGTGTTACCGTAGCTGAGATTTCGACAAGTGTCACAGTAGGAGCTGAGACGTCTACATGTGTTACAGTAGGAGCTGAGACGTCTACATGTGTTACAGTAGGAGCTGAGACTTCTACATGTGTTATAGTAGGAGCTGAGCCAGCTGCATGTGTTGCAGCAGCTCAGACTTCTGCACGTGTTACAGTAGGAGCTGAGACTTCTACATGTGTTACAGTAGATCAGACTAATACATGTGTAACAGTAGGATCTGAGATTTCTGCATTTGTTAGTGTAGCTCAGAATTATGCATGTGTTACAGTAGGAGCTGAGACTTCTACATGTGTTACAGTAGGAGCTGAGACATCTACATGTGTTACAGTAGATCAGACTAATACATGTGTAACAGTAGGAGCTGAGATATCTGCATTTGTTACAGTAGCTGAGAATTATGCATGAGTTACAGTAGGAGCTGAGACTTCTACATGTCTTACAGTAGGAGCTGAGACTTCTACATGTGTTACAGCAGCTGAGACTGCTACATGTGTTACAAAAGGATCTGAGACTTCTACCTGTGTTATAGTAGCTGAGATTTCCACATGTGTTACAGTAGGAGATGAGAATTCTACATGTGTTACAGCAGCTGAGACTTCTACATGTGTTACAGTAGAAGCTGAGACTTCGACATGTGTTACAGTAGGAGCTGAGACTTCTACATGTTTTACAGTAGATAGACTTCAACATGTGTTACAATAAGAGCTGATAGTACTGCATGTGTTACGGTAGCTGAGATATCCACATGTGTTACAGTAGGCGCCGAGACCGCTGCACGGGTTACAGTAGCTGATACATCTGCATGTGTTACAGTAGGAGCTGAGACTTCTGCATGTGTTACAGTAGCTGAGAATTCTGCATGTGTTACAGTAGGAGCTGAGACTTCTACATGTGTTACAGTAGGAGCTGAGACTTCTACTTGTGTTACAGCAGCTGAGACTTCTACATGAGTTACAGAAGTATCAGAGACGTCTACATGTGTTTCAGTAGCTCAGACATCTGCACGTGTTACAGAAGGAGCTGAGAATTCTACATGTGTTACAGTAGCTCAGACTTCTGCACGTGTTACATTAGCTGAGATTACTACATGTGTTACAGTAGGAGCTGAGACTTCTGCATGTGTTACAGTAGCTGAGACTTCTAATTATGTTACAGTAGCTGAGATATCTACATGTGTTACAGTAGGAGCTGAGACTTCTACATGTGTTACAGTAGCTCAGATTTCGACATGTGTTACAGTAGGAGCTGAGACTTCTACATATGTAACAGTAGCAGCTGAGACTTCTACATGCGTTTCAGTAGCTGAGAATTCTGCATGTGTTACAGTAGGAGCTGAGACTTCTACATGTGATACAGTAGGAGCTGAGACTTCTACTTGTGTTACAGCAGCTGAGACTTCTACATGAGTTACAGAAGTATCAGAGACGTCTACATGTGTTTCAGTAGCTCAGACATCTGCACGTGTTACAGAAGGAGCTGAGAATTCTACGTGTTACAGTAGCTCAGACTTCTGCACGTGTTACATTAGCTGAGATTACTACATGTGCTACAGTAGGAGCTGAGACTTCTACATGTGTTACAGTAGCTGAGACTTCTAATTATGTTACAGTAGCTGATATTTCTACATGTGTTACAGTAGGAGCTGAGACTTCAACATGTGTTACAGTAGCTCAGATTTCGACATGTGTTACAGTAGGAGCTGAGACTTCTACATGCGTTTCAGTAGCTGAGAACTCGACATGTGTTACAATAGGAGCTGAGACTTCTACATGTGTTACAGTAGGTGCTGAGAAATCTGCATTTGTTACAGTAGCAGAGAATTATGCATGTGTTACAGTAGGAGCTGAGACTTCTACATGTGTTACAGTAGCTAAGACTTCTGCGTGTTACAGCAGATGTGACTTCTACTTGTGTTACAGTAGGAGCTGAGACTTCTACATGTGTTACAGTAGGAGTTGAGACTTCTGCATGTGTTACAGTAGCTGAGTCTTCTGCACGTGTTGCAGTAGGAGCTGAGACCTCGTCATGTGTTCCAGTAGGAGCTGAGACTTCTACATGTGTTACAGTAGCACCGGCTTCTGCACGTGTTACAGTTGGAGCAGAGACTTCTACATCTGTTAGTAGGACCTGAGACTTCTGCACGTGTTACAGTTGGGGCTGAGACTTCTACATGTGTTTGTAGGAAATGAGACTTCTACATATGCTAAAATTGGAGCTGAGTCTTCTACATGTGTTACAGAAGGAGCTGAGACTTCTACATGTGTTACAGTAGCTGAGATTTCTTCATGTGTAACAGTAGGAGATGAGACTTCTACATGTGTTACAGCAGCTGAGACTTCTACATGTGTTACAGTAGGAGCTGAGACTTCTACATGTTTTACAGTAGGAGCGAAGACTTCTACATGTGTTACAGTAGATTGACTTCTACATGTGTTACAATAAGAGCTGAGAGTTCTGCCTGTGTTACAGCAGCTGAGATTTCCACATGTGTTACAGTAGGAGCCGACACCTCTGCACGTGTTACAGTAGCTCATACTTCTGCATGTGTTACAGTAGGAGCTGAGACTTCTGCATGTATTACAGTAGCTGAGACTTCTGCACGTGTTTCAGTAGGAGCTGAGACTTCTACATGTGTTACAATAGGTGCTGAGACTTCTACTTGTGTTACAGCAGCTGAGACTTCTACATGTGTTACCGAAGTACCTGAGACGTCTACATGTGTTACAGTAGCTGAGATTTCCACATGTGTTAGCGTAGGTGCAGAGACTTCTACATGTGTTACAGTAAGAGCTGAGACTTATACGTGCGTTACAGTTGCTGAGAAGTCTAAATGTGTCACAGTAGAAGTTGAGACTTCCACATGTATTACAGTCGGAGCTGAGACTTCGACAAGTGTTACAGTGGCTGAGAATTCTTCATGAGTTACAGAAGGAGCTGAGACTTCTACATGTGTTTCATTAGCTCAGACATCTGCACGTGTTACAGAAGGAGCTGAGACTTCTACATGTGTTTCATTAGCTCAGACATCTGCACGTGTTACAGAAGGAGCTGAGACATCTACATGTGTTACAGTCGGAGCAGAGACTTCTACATGTGTTACAGTAGCTCAGACTTCTGCACGTGTTACAGTAGCTGGGATTTCTACATGTGTTACAGTAGGAGCTGAGACTTCTACATGTGTTACAGTAGCTGAGACTTCTAATTGTGTTACAGTAGCTCAGATTTCTACATGTGTTACAGTAGGAGCTGAGACTTCTACATGTGTTACAGTAGCTGAGATTTCGACAAGTGTTACAGTAGGAGCTGTGACGTCTACATGTGTTACAGTAGGAGCTGAGACGTCTACATGTGTTACAGTAGGAGCTGAGACTTCTACATGTGTTATAGTAGGAGCTGAGCCAGCTGCATGTGTTGCAGCAGCTCAGACTTCTGCACGTGTTACAGTAGGAGCTGAGACTTCTACATGTGTTACAGTAGATCAGACTAATACATGTGTAACAGTAGGAGCTGAGATTTCTGCATTTGTTACTGTAGCTGAGAATTATGCATGTGTTACAGTAGGAGCTGAGACTTCTACATGTGTTACAGTAGGAGCTGAGACATCTACATGTGTTACAGTAGATCAGACTAATACATGTGTAACAGTAGGAGCTGAGATTTCTGCATTTGTTACAGTAGCTGAGAATTATGCATGTGTTACAGTAGGAGCTGAGACTTCTACATGTCTTACAGTAGGAGCTGAGACTTCTACATGTGTTACAGCAGCTGAGACTTCTTCATGTGTTACAGAAGGATCTGAGACTTCTACATGTGTTACAGTAGCTGAGATTTCCACATGTGTTACAGTAGGAGATGAGAATTCTACATGTGTTACAGTAGGAGCTGAGACTTCTACATGCGTTTCAGTAGCTGAGACCTCTACATGAGTTTCGGTAGAAGCTGAGACTTCCACATGTGTTACAGTAGGAGCTGAGACTTCTAAATGTGTTACAGTGGCTGAGAATTCTACATGAGTTACAGAAGGAGCTGAGATTCTACATGTGTTACAGTAGCTCTGAATTCTGCACGTGCTGCAGAAGGAGCTGAGACTTCTACATGTGTTACAGTCGGAGCTGAGACTTCTACATGTGTTACAGTAGCTCAGACTTCTGCACGTGTTACAGTAGCAGAGATTTCTACATGTGTTACAGTTGGAGCTGAGACTTCTACATGTGTTACAGTAGCTGATACTTCTAATTGTGTTACAGTAGCTGAGATTTCTACATGTGTTACAGTAGGAGCTGAGACTTCTACATGTGTTACATTAGCTGAGATTACAACATGTATTACAGTAGGAGCTGAGACTTCTAAATTTGTTACAGTAGCTGAGACTTCTAATTGTGTTAAAGTAGCTGAGATTTCTACATGTTTTACAGTAGGAACTGAGACTTCTACATGTATTACAGTAGCTCAGACTTCTGCACGTGTTACAGTAGCGTAGATTTCTACATGTGTTACAGTAGGAGCTGAGACTTCTACATGTGTTACAGTAGCTGAGACTTCTAATTGTGTTACAGTAGCTGAGATTTCTGCATGTGTTACAAAAGGAGCTGAGACTTCTACATGTGTTACAGTAGCTGAGATTACTACGTGTATTACAGTAGGAGCTGAGACTTCTACATTTGTTACAGTAGGAGCTGAGACTTCTACATCCGTTTCAGTAGCTGAGAACCCTACATGCGTTACAGTAGGAGCTGAGACATCTACATGTGTTTCAGTAGGAGCTGTGGCAGCTGCATGTCTTGCAGCAGCTCAGACGTCTACATGTGTAACAGTACGATCTGAGACTTCTGCATTTGTTACTGTAGCTGAGAATTCTGCATGTGTTAAAGTAGCAGCTGAGACTTCTACATGTGTTACAGTAGGAGCTTAGACTTCTACATGTGTTACAGTAGCTAAGACTTCTGCGTGTTACAGCAGCTGACATATCAACTTGTGTTACAGTAGGAGCTGAGACTTCTACATGTGTTACAGTAGGAGCTGAGACTTCTGCATGTGTTACAGTAGCTGAGACTTCTGCACGTGTTGCAGTAGGAGCTGAGACTTCGACATGTGTTCCAGTAGTAGCTGAGACTTCTACATGTGTTACAGTCGCACCGACTTCAGCACGTGTTACAGTAGGAGCTGAGACTTCTACATGTGTTAGTAGGAACTGAGACTTCTACATGTGTTACAGTAGGGTCTGAGACTTCAACATGTTTTACAGTAGCTCAGACTTCTGCACGTGTTACAGTTGGAGCTGAGACTTCTACATGTTTTATTAGGAAATGAGACTTCATCATATGCTAAAATTGGAGCTGAGTCTTCTACATGTGTTACAGAAGGAGCTAAGACTTCTACACTTCTTACTGTGGCTGAGACTTCTTCATGTGTAACAGTAGTAGATGAGACTTCTACATGTGTTACAGCAGCTGAGACTTCTACATGTGTTACAGAAGGAGCTGAGACTTCTACATGTGTTACAGTAGGAGCTGAGATTTCTACATGTTTTACAGTAGATAGACTTCTACATGTGTTACAATAGGAGCTGACAGTACTGCATGTGTTACAATAGCTGAGATTTCCACATCTGTTACAGTTGGAGCCGAGACCTCTGCACGTGTTACAGTAGCTGATACATCTGCATGTGTTACAGTAGGAGCTGAGACTTCTGCATGTGTTACAGTAGCTGAGAATTCTGCATGTGTTACAGTAGGATCTGAGACTTCTACATGTGTTACAGTAGCAAAGATTTCTTCATGTGTAACAGTAGGAGATGAGACTTCTACATGTGTTACAGCAGCTGAGACTTCTACATGTGTTACAGTAGGAGCTGAGACTTCTACATGTGTTACAGTAGGAGCTGAGACTTCTACATGTGTTACAGCAGCTGAGACTTCTACATGTGTTACAGAAGGATCTGAGACTTCTACATGTGTTACAGTAGCTGAGATTTCCACATCTGTTACAGTAGGAGATGAGAATTCTACATGTGTTACAGCAGCTGAAACTTCTACATGTGTTACAGTAGGAGCTGAGACTTCTACATGTGTTACAGTAGGAGCTGAGACTTCTACATGTTTTACAGTAGATAGACTTCTACATGTGTTACAATAAGAGCTGACAGTACTGCATGTGTTACAGTAGCTGAGATATCCACATGTGTTACAGTAGGAGCCGAGACCGCTGCACGGGTTACAGTAGCTGATACTTCTGCATGTGTTACAGTAGGAGCTGAGACTTCTGCATGTGTTACAGTAGCTGAGAATTCTGCATGTGTTACAGTAGGAGCTGAGACTTCTACATGAGTTACAGAAGTATCAGAGACGTCTACATGTGTTTCAGTAGCTCAGACATCTGCATGTGTTACAGAAGGAGCTGAGTATTCTACATGTGTTACAGTCGGAGCTGAGACTTCTCCATGTGTCACAGTAGCTCAGACTTCTGCACGTGTTACAGTAGCTGAGATTACTACATGTGTTACAGTAGGAGCTGAGACTTCTACATGTGTTACAGTAGCTGAGACTTCTAATTGTGTTACAGTAGCTGAGATTTCTACATGTGTTACAGTAGGAGCTGAGATTTCTACATGTGTTACAGTAGCTGAGATTTCGACATGTGTTACAGTAGGAGCTGAGCCGTCTACATGTGTTACAGTAGTAGCTGAGACTTCTACATGCGTTTCAGTAGCTGAGTACTCGACATGTGTTACAGTAGGAGCTGAGACTTCTACATGTGTTACAGTAGCTAAGACTTCTGTGTGTTACAGCAGCTGTGACTTCTACTTGTGTTAGCGTTGGAGCTGAGACTTCTACATGTGTTACAGTAGGAGCTGAGACTTCTGCATGTGTTACAGTAGCTGAGTCTTCTGCAAGTGTTGCAGTAGGAGCTGAGACTTCGACATGTGTTACAGTAGCACCGACTTCTGCACGTGTTACAGTAGGAGCAGAGACTTCTACATCTGTTAGTAGGAACTGAGACTTCTGCACGTGTTACAGTTGGTGCTGAGACTTCTACATGTGTTAGTAGGAAATGAGACTTCTACATATGCTAAAATTGGAGCTGAGTCTTCTACATGTGTTACAGAAGGAGCTGAGACTTCTACATGTGTTACAGTAGCTAAGACTTCTGCGTGTTACAGCAGCTGTGACTTCTACTTGTGTTAGAGTAGGAGCTGAGACTTCTACATGTGTTACAGTAGGAGCTGAGACTTCTGCATGTGTTACAGTAGCTGAGTCTTCAGCACGTGTTGCAGTAGGAGATGAGACTTCGACATGTGTTACAGTAGCACCGACATCTGCACGTGTTACAGTAGGAGCAGAGACGTCTACATCTGTTAGTAGGATCTGCGACTTCTGCACGTGTTACAGTTGGAGCTGAGACTTCTACATGTGTTAGTAGGAAATGAGACTTCTACATATGCTAAAATTGCAGCTGAGTCTTCTACATGTGTTACAGAAGGAGCTCAGATTTCGACATGTGTTACAGTAGGAGCTGAGACTTCTACATATGTTACAGTAGTAGCTGAGACTTCTACATGCGTTTCAGCAGCTGTGAATTCTGCATGTGTTACAGTAGGAGCTGAGACTTCTACATGTGTTACAGTAGGAGCGGAGACTTCTACATGTGTTACAGTAGATAGACTTCTACATGTGTTACAATAAGAGCTGAGAGTTCTGCATGTGTTACAGCATCTGAGATTTCCACATGTGTTACAGTAGGAGCCGACACCTCTGCACGTGTTACAGTAGCTCATACTTCTGCATGTGTTAGAGTGGGAGCTGAGACTTCTGCACGTGTTTCAGTAGGAGCTGAGACTTCTACACGTGTTACAGTAGGTGCTGAGACTTCTACTTGTGTTACAGCAGCTGAGACTTCTACATGTGTTACCGAAGTATCTGAGACGTCTACATGTGTTACAGTAGCTGAGATTTCCACATGTGTTAGAGTAGGTGCAGAGACTTCTACATGTGTTACAGTAGGAGCTGAGACTTCTACGTGCGTTACAGTAGCTGAGAAGTCTAAATGTGTCACAGTAGAAGCTGAGACTTCCACATGTATTACAGTCGGAGCTGAGACTTCTACATGTGTTACAGTGGCTGAGAATTCTACATGAGTTACAGAAGGAGCTGAGATTTCTACATGTGTTTCAGTAGCTCAGATATCTGCACGTGTTACAGAAGGAGCTGAGAATTCTACATGTGTTACAGTCGGAGATGAGACTTCTACATGTGTTACAGTAGCTCAGACTTCTGCACGTGTTACAGTAGCTGAGATTTCTACATGTGTTACAGTAGGAGCTGAGACTTCTACATATGTTACCGTAGCTGAGACTTCTAATTGTGTTACAGTAGCACAGATTTTTACATGTGTTACAGTAGGAGCTGAGACTTCTACATGTGTTACCGTAGCTGAGATTTCGACAAGTGTCACAGTAGGAGCTGAGACGTCTACATGTGTTACAGTAGGAGCTGAGACGTCTACATGTGTTACAGTAGGAGCTGAGACTTCTACATGTGTTATAGTAGGAGCTGAGCCAGCTGCATGTGTTGCAGCAGCTCAGACTTCTGCACGTGTTACAGTAGGAGCTGAGACTTCTACATGTGTTACAGTAGATCAGACTAATACATGTGTAACAGTAGGAGCTGAGATTTCTGCATTTGTTACTGTAGCTGAGAATTTTGCATGTGTTACAGTAGGAGCTGAGACTTCTACATGTGTTACAGTAGGAGCTGAGACATCTACATGTGTTACAGTAGATCAGACTAATACATGTGTAACAGTAGGAGCTGAGATTTCTGCATTTGTTACAGTAGCTGAGAATTATGCATGAGTTACAGTAGGAGCTGAGACTTCTACATGTCTTAAAGTAGGAGCTGAGACTTCTACATGTGTTACAGCAGCTGAGACTTCTTTATGTGTTACAGAAGGATCTGAGACTTCTACATGTGTTACAGTAGCTGAGATTTCCACATGTGTTACAGTAGGAGATGAGAATTCTACATGTGTTACAGTAGGAGCTGAGACTTCTACATGCGTTTCAGTAGCTGAGACCTCTACATGAGTTTCGGTAGAAGCTGAGACTTCCACATGTGTTACAGTAGGAGCTGAGACTTCTACATGTGTTACAGTGGCTGAGAATTCTACATGAGTTACAGAAGGAGCTGAGATTCTACATGTGTTATAGTAGCTCTGACTTCTGCACGTGCTACAGAAGGAGCTGAGACTTCTACATGTGTTACAGTAGCTCAGACTTCTGCACGTGTTACAGTAGCTGAGATTTCTACATGTGTTACAGTAGGAGCTGAGACTTCTACATGTGTTACATTAGCTGAGATTACTACATGTATTACAGTAGGAGCTGAGACTTCTACATTTGTTACAGTAGCTGAGACATCTAATTGTGTTACAGTAGCTGAGATTTCTACACGTTTTACAGTAGGAGCTGAGACTTCTACATGTGTTACATTAGCTGAGATTACTACATGTATTACAGTAGGAACTGAGACTTCTACATGTGTTACAGTAGCTCAGACTTCTGCACGTGTTACAGTAGCGGAGATTTCTACATGTGTTACAGTAGGAGCTGAGACTTCTACATGTGTTACAGTAGCTGAGACTTCTAATTGTGTTACAGTAGCTGAGATTTCTGCATGTGTTACAAAAGGAGCTGAGACTTCTACATGTGTTACAGTAGCTGAGATTACTACATGTATTACAGTAGGAGCTGAGACTTCTACATTTGTTACAGTAGGAGCTGAGACTTCTACATCCGTTTCAATAGCTGAGAACTCTACATGTGTTACAGTAGGAGCTGAGACTTCTACATGTGTTTCAGTAGGAGCTGAGGCAACTGCATGTCTTGCAGCAGCTCAGACTTCTGCACGTGTTACAGTTGGAGCTGAGACTTCTACATTTGTTACAGTAGCTCAGACGTCTACATGTGTAACAGTACGATCTGAGACTTCTGCATTTGTTACAGTAGCTGAGAATTCTGCATGTGTTAAAGTAGGAGCTGAGACTTCTACATGTGTTACAGTAGGAGCTGAGACTTCTACATGTGTTACAGTAGCTAAGACTTCTGCGTGTTACAGCAGCTGACATATCTACTTGTGTTACAGTAGGAGCTGAGACTTCAACATGTGTTACAGTAGGAGCTGAGATTTCTGCATGTGTTACAGTAGCTGAGACTTCTGCACGTGTTGCAGTAGGAGCTGAGACTTCGACATGTGTTCCAGTAGTAGCTGAGACTTCTACATGTGTTACAGTCGCACCGACTTCAGCACGTGTTACAGTAGGAGCTGAGACTTCTACATGTGTTAGTAGGAACTGAGACTTCTACATGTGTTACAGTAGGAGCTGAGACTTCTACATGTTTTACAGTAGCTCAGACTTCTGCACGTGTTTCAATTGGAGCTGAGACTTCTACATGTTTTATTAGGAAATGAGACTTCTACATGTGCTAAAATTGGAGCTGAGTATTCTACATGTGTTACAGAAGGAGCTAAGACTTCTACATGTCTTACTTTGGCTGAGACTTCTTCATGTGTAACAGTAGGAGATGAGACTTCTACATGTGTTAGTGCAGCTGAGACTTCTACATGTGTTACAGTAGGAGCTGAGACTTCTACATGTGTTACAGTAGGAGCTGAGACTTCTACATGTTTTACAGTAGATAGACTTCTACATGTGTTACAATAGGAGCTGACAGTACTGCATGTGTTACAGTAGCTGAGATTTCCACATGTGTTACAGTAGGAGCCGAGACCTCTGCACGTGTTACAGTAGCTGATACATCTGCATGTGTTACAGTAGGAGCTGAGACTTCTGCATGTGTTACAGTAGCTGAGACTTCTTCATGTGTAACAGTAGGAGATGAGACTTCTAAATGTGATACAGCAGCTGAGACTTCTACATGTGTTACAGTAGGAGCTGAGACTTCTTCATGTGTTACAGGAGGAGCTGAGACTTCTACATGTTTTGCCGTAGATAGACTTCTACATGTGTTACAATAAGAGCTGACAGTACTGCATGTGTTACAGTAGCTGAGATTTCCACATGTGTTACAGTAGGAGCCGAGACCTCTGCACGTGTTACAGTAGCTGATACTTCTGCATCTGTTACAGTAGGTGCTGAGACTTCTGCATGTGTTACAGTAGCTGAGAATTCTGCATGTGTTACAGTAGGAGCTGAGACTTCTACATGTGTTACAGTAGGAGCTGAGACTTCTACTTGTGTTACAGCAGCTGAGACTTCTACATGAGTTACAGAAGTATCAGAGACGTCTACATGTGTTACAGTAGCTGAGACATCTGCACGTGTTACAGAAGGAGCTGTGAATTCTATATGTGTTACAGTAGCTCAGACTTCTGCACGTGTTACAGTAGCTGAGATTTCTACATGTGTTACAGTAGGAGCTGAGACTTCTACATGTGTTACAGTAGCTGAGACTTCTAATTGTGTTACAGTCGCTGAGATTTAGACATGTGTTACAGTAGGAGCTGAGCCGTCTACATGTGTTACAGTAGTAGCTGAGACTTCTCCATGCTTTTCAGTAGCTGAGAACTCTACATGTGTTACAGTAGGAGCTGAGACTTCTACATGTGTTACAGTAGGAGCTGAGCCAGCTGCATGTGTTGCAGTAGCTCAGACTAATACATGTGTAACAGTAGGAGCTGAGACTTCTGCATTTGTTACAGTAGCTGAGAATTATGCATGTGTTACAGTAGGAGCTGAGACTTCTGCACGTGTTGCAGTAGGAGCTGAGACTTCGACATGTGTTCCAGTAGTAGCTGAGACTTCTACATGTGTTACAGTCGCACCGACTTCAGCACGTGTTACAGTAGGAGCTGAGACTTCTACATGTGTTAGTAGGAACTGAGACTTCTACATGTGTTACAGTAGGAGCTGAGACTTCTACATGTTTTACAGTAGCTCAGACTTCTGCACGTGTTTCAATTGGAGCTGAGACTTCTACATGTTTTATTAGGAAATGAGACTTCTACATGTGCTAAAATTGGAGCTGAGTATTCTACATGTGTTACAGAAGGAGCTAAGACTTCTACATGTCTTACTTTGGCTGAGACTTCTTCATGTGTAACAGTAGGAGATGAGACTTCTACATGTGTTAGTGCAGCTGAGACTTCTACATGTGTTACAGTAGGAGCTGAGACTTCTACATGTGTTACAGTAGGAGCTGAGACTTCTACATGTTTTACAGTAGATAGACTTCTACATGTGTTACAATAGGAGCTGACAGTACTGCATGTGTTACAGTAGCTGAGATTTCCACATGTGTTACAGTAGGAGCCGAGACCTCTGCACGTGTTACAGTAGCTGATACATCTGCATGTGTTACAGTAGGAGCTGAGACTTCTGCATGTGTTACAGTAGCTGAGACTTCTTCATGTGTAACAGTAGGAGATGAGACTTCTAAATGTGATACAGCAGCTGAGACTTCTACATGTGTTACAGTAGGAGCTGAGACTTCTTCATGTGTTACAGGAGGAGCTGAGACTTCTACATGTTTTGCCGTAGATAGACTTCTACATGTGTTACAATAAGAGCTGACAGTACTGCATGTGTTACAGTAGCTGAGATTTCCACATGTGTTACAGTAGGAGCCGAGACCTCTGCACGTGTTACAGTAGCTGATACTTCTGCATCTGTTACAGTAGGTGCTGAGACTTCTGCATGTGTTACAGTAGCTGAGAATTCTGCATGTGTTACAGTAGGAGCTGAGACTTCTACATGTGTTACAGTAGGAGCTGAGACTTCTACTTGTGTTACAGCAGCTGAGACTTCTACATGAGTTACAGAAGTATCAGAGACGTCTACATGTGTTACAGTAGCTGAGACATCTGCACGTGTTACAGAAGGAGCTGTGAATTCTATATGTGTTACAGTAGCTCAGACTTCTGCACGTGTTACAGTAGCTGAGATTTCTACATGTGTTACAGTAGGAGCTGAGACTTCTACATGTGTTACAGTAGCTGAGACTTCTAATTGTGTTACAGTCGCTGAGATTTAGACATGTGTTACAGTAGGAGCTGAGCCGTCTACATGTGTTACAGTAGTAGCTGAGACTTCTCCATGCTTTTCAGTAGCTGAGAACTCTACATGTGTTACAGTAGGAGCTGAGACTTCTACATGTGTTACAGTAGGAGCTGAGCCAGCTGCATGTGTTGCAGTAGCTCAGACTAATACATGTGTAACAGTAGGAGCTGAGACTTCTGCATTTGTTACAGTAGCTGAGAATTATGCATGTGTTACAGTAGGAGCTGAGACTTCTACATGTGTTACAGTAGCTAAGACTTCTGCGTGTTACAGCAGCTGTGACATCTACTTGTGTTACAGTAGGAGCTGAGACTTCTACATGTGTTACAGTAGGAGCTGAGACTTCTGCATGTGTTACAGTAGCTGAGAGTTCTGCACGTGTTGCAGTAGGAGCTGAGACTTCGACATGTGTTCCAGTAGGAGCTGAGACTTCTAATTGTGTTACAGTAGCACCGACTTCTGCACGTGTTACAGTAGGAGTAGAGACTTCCACATGTGTTAGTAGGAACTGAGACTTCTGCACGTGTTACAGTAGGAGCTGAGACTTCTACATGTGTTAGTAGGAAATGAGACTTCTACATATGCTAAAATTGGAGCTGAGTCTTCTACATGTGTTACAGAAGGAGCTGAGACTTCTACATGTGTAACAGTAGCTGAGACTTCTTCATGTGTTACAGTAGGAGCTGAGACTTCTACATGTGTTACAGTAGGAGCGGAGACTTCTACATGTGTTACAGTAGATAGACTTCTACACGTGTTACAATAAGAGCTGAGAGTTCTGCATGTGTTACAGTAGCTGAGATTTCCACATGTGTTACAGTAGGAGCCGACACCTCTGCACGTGTTACAGTAGCTGATACTTCTGCATGTGTTACAGTAGGAGCTGAGACTTCTGCATGTGTTACAGTAGCTGAGAATTCTACACGTGTTTCAGTAGGAGCTGAGACTTCTACATGTGTTACAGTAGGTGCTGAGACTTCTACTTGTGTTACAGCAGCTGAGACTTCTACATGTGTTACAGAAGTATCTGAGACGTCTACATGTGTTACGATAGCTGAGATTTCCACATGTGTTAGAGTAGGAGCAGAGACTTCTACATGTCTTACAGTAGGAGCTGAGACTTCCACATGTGTTACAGTCGGAGCTGAGACTTCGACATGTGTTACAGTGGCTGAGAATTCTACATGACTTACAGAAGGAGCTGAGACTTCTCCATGTGTTTCAGTAGCTCAAACATCTGCACGTGTTACAGAAGGAGGTGAGACTTCAACATGTGTTACAGTCGGAGCTGAGACGTCTACATGTGTTACAGTAGCTCAGACTTCTGCACGTGTTACAGTAGCTGAGATTTCTACATGTGTTACAGTAGGAGCTGAGACTTCTACATATGTTACAGTAGCTGAGACTTCTAATTGTGTTACAGTAGCACAGATTTCTACATGTGTTACAGTAGGAGCTGAGACTTCAACATGTGTTACAGTAGCTGAGATTTCGACAAGTGTTACAGTAGGAGCTGAGACGTCTACATGTGTTACAGTAGGAGCTGAGACGTCTACATGTGTTACAGTAGGAGCTGAGACTTCTACATGTGTTATAGTAGGAGCTGAGCCAGCTGCATGTGTTGCATCAGCTCAGACTTCTGCACGTGTTACAGTAGGTGCTGAGAATTCTACATGTGTTACAGTAGATCAGACAAATACATGTGTAACAGTAGGAGCTGATATTTCTGCATTTGTTACTGTAGCTGAGAATTATGCATGTGTTACAGTAGGAGCTGAGACTTCTACATGTGTTACAGTAGGAGCTAAGACATCTACATGTGTTAAAGTAGATCAGACTAATACATGTTTAACAGTAGGAGCTGAGATTTCTGCATTTGTTACAGTAGCTGAGAATTATGCATGTGTTACAGTAGGAGCTGAGACTTCTACATGTGTTACAGTAGGAGCTGAGACTTCTACATGTGTTACAGCAGCTGAGACTGCGACATGTGTTACAGAAGGATCTGAGACTTATACATGTGTTATAGTAGCTGAGATTTCCACATGTGTTACAGTAGGAGATGAGAATTCTACATGTGTTACAGCAGCTGAGACTTCTACATGTGTTACAGTAGGAGCTGAGACTTCTACATGTGTTTCAGTAGCTCAGACATCTGCACGTGTTACAGAAGGAGCTGAGAATTCTACATGTGTTACAGTCGGAGCTGAGACTTCTCCATGTGTTACAGTAGCTCAGACCTCTGCACGTGTTACATTAGCTGAGATTACTACATGTGTTACAGTAGGAGCTGAGACTTCTACATGTGTTACAGTAGCTGAGACTTCTAATTGTGTTACAGTAGCTGAGAGTTCTACATGTGTTACAGTAGGAGCTGAGACTTCTACATGTGTTACAGTAGCTCAGATTTCGACATGTGTTACAGTCGGAGCTGAGACTTCTACATGTGTTACAGTAGTAGCTGAGACTTCTACATGCGTTTCAGTAGCTGAGAACTCGACATGTGTTACAGTAGGAGCTGAGACTTCTACATGTGTTACAGTAGCTAAGACTTCTGCGTGTTACAGCAGCTGTGACTTCTACTTGTGTTACAGTAGGAGCTGAGACTTCTACATGTGTTACAGTAGGAGCTGAGACTTCTGCATGTGTTACAGTAGCTGAGTCTTCTGCACGTGTTGCAGTAGGAGCTGAGACTTCGACATGTGTTCCAGTAGGAGCTGAGACTTCTACATGTGTTACAGTAGCACCGGCTTCTGCACGTGTTACAGTAGGAGCAGAGACTTCTACATCTGTTAGTAGGAACTGAGACTTCTGCACGTGTTACAGTTGGGGCTGAGACTTCTACATGTGTTTGTAGGAAATGAGACTTCTACATATGCTAAAATTGGAGCTGAGTCTTATACATGTGTTACAGAAGGAGCTGAGACTTCTACATGTGTTACAGTAGCTGAGATTTCTTCATGTGTAACAGTAGGAGATGAGACTTCTACATGTGTTACAGCAGCTGAGACTTCTACATGTGTTACAGTAGGAGCTGAGACTTCTACGTGTGTTACAGTAGGAGCGGAGACTTCTACATGTGTTACAGTAGATAGACTTCTACATGTGTTACAATAAGAGCTGAGAGTTCTGCATGTGTTACAGCAGCTGAGATTTCCACATGTGTTACAGTAGGAGCCGACACCTCTGCACGTGTTACAGTAGCTCATACTTCTGCATGTGTTACAGTAGGAGCTGAGACTTCTGCATGTATTACAGTAGCTGAGACTTCTGCACGTGTTTCAGTAGGAGCTGTGACTTCTACATGTGTTACAGTAGGTGCTGAGACTTCTACTTGTGTTACAGCAGCTGAGACTTCTACATGTGTTACCGAAGTATCTGAGACGTCTACATGTGTTACAGTAGCTGAGATTTCCACATGTGTTAGAGTTGGTGCAGAGACTTCTACATGTGTTACAGTAGGAGCTGAGACTTCTACGTGCGTTACAGTAGCTGAGAAGTCTAAATGTGTCACAGTAGAAGCTGAGGCTTCCACATGTATTACAGTCGGAGCTGAGACTTCTACATGTGTTACAGTGGCTGAGAATTCTACATGAGTTACAGAAGGAGCTGAGACTTCTACATGTGTTTCAGTAGCTCAGACATCTGCACGTGTTACAGAAGGAGCTGAGACATCTACATGTGTTACAGTCAGAGCAGAGACTTCTACATGTGTTACAGTAGCTCAGACTTCTGCACGTGTTACAGTAGCTGGGATTTCTACATGTGTTACAGTAGGAGCTGAGACTTCTACATGTGTTACAGTAGCTGAGACTTCTAATTGTGTTACAGTAGCTCAGATTTCTACATGTGTTACAGTAGGAGCTGAGACTTCTACATGTGTTACAGTAGCTGAGATTTCGACAAGTGTTACAGTAGGAGCTGAGACGTCTACATGTGTTACAGTAGGAGCTGAGACGTCTACATGTGTTACAGTAGGAGCTGAGACTTCTACATGTGTTATAGTAGGAGCTGAGCCAGCTGCATGTGTTGCAGCAGCTCAGACTTCTGCACGTGTTACAGTAGGAGCTGAGACTTCTACATGTGTTACAGTAGATCAGACTAATACATGTGTAACAGTAGGAGCTGAGATTTCTGCATTTGTTACTGTAGCTGAGAATTATGCATGTGTTACAGTAGGAGCTGAGACTTCTACATGTGTTACAGTAGGAGCTGAGACATCTACATGTGTTACAGTAGATCAGACTAATACATGTGTAACAGTTGGAGCTGAGATTTCTGCATCTGATACAGTAGCTGAGAATTATGCATGTGTTACAGTAGGAGCTGAGACTTCTACATGTCTTACAGTAGGAGCTGAGACTTCTACATGTGTTACAGCAGCTGAGACTTCTTCATGTGTTACAGAAGGATCTGAGACTTCTACATGAGTTACAGTAGCTGAGATTTCCACATGTGTTACAGTAGGAGATGAGAATTCTACATGTGTTACAGTAGGAGCTGAGACTTCTACATGCGTTTCAGTAGCTGAGACCTCTACATGAGTTTCGGTAGAAGCTGAGACTTCCACATGTGTTACAGTAGGAGCTGAGACTTCTACATGTGTTACAGTGGCTGAGAATTCTACATGAGTTACAGAAGGAGCTGAGATTCTACATGTGTTACAGTAGCTATGACTTCTGCACGTGCTACAGAAGGAGCTGAGACTTCTACATGTGTTACAGTAGCTCAGACTTCTGCACGTGTTACAGTAGCTGAGATTTCTACATGTGTTACAGTTGGAGCTGAGACTTCTACATGTGTTATAGTAGCTTATACTTCTAATTGTGTTACAGTAGCTGAGATTTCTACATGTGTTACAGTTGGGGCTGAGACTTCTACATGTGTTTGTAGGAAATGAGACTTCTACATATGCTAAAATTGGAGCTGAGTCTTCTACATGTGTTACAGAAGGAGCTGAGACTTCTACATGTGTTACAGTAGCTGAGATTTCTTCATGTGTAACAGTAGGAGATGAGACTTCTACATGTGTTACAGCAGCTGAGACTTCTACATGTGTTACAGTAGGAGCTGAGACTTCTACGTGCGTTACAGTAGGAGCGGAGACTTCTACATGTGTTACAGTAGATAGACTTCTACATGTGTTACAATAAGAGCTGAGAGTTCTGCATGTGTTACAGCAGCTGAGATTTCCACATGTGTTACAGTGGCTGAGAATTCTACATGACTTACAGAAGGAGCTGAGACTTCTCCATGTGTTTCAGTAGCTCAAACATCTGCACGTGTTACAGAAGGAGGTGAGACTTCAACATGTGTTACAGTCGGAGCTGAGACTTCTACATGTGTTACAGTAGCTCAGACTTCTGCACGTGTTACAGTAGCTGAGATTTCTACATGTGTTACAGTAGGAGCTGAGACTTCTACATGTGTTACAGTAGGAGCTGAGACGTCTACATGTGTTACAGTAGGAGCTGAGATTTCTACATGTGTTATAGTAGGAGCTGAGCCAGCTGCATGTGTTGCATCAGCTCAGACTTCTGCACGTGTTACAGTAGGTGCTGAGAATTCTACATGTGTTACAGTAGATCATACAAATACATGTGTAACAGTAGGAGCTGAGATTTCTGCATTTGTTAATGTAACTGAGAATTATGCATGTGTTACAGTAGGAGCTGAGACTTCTACATGTGTTACAGTAGGAGCTAAGACATCTACATGTGTTAAAGTAGATCAGACTAATACATGTTTAACAGTAGGAGCTGAGATTTCTGCATTTGTTACAGTAGCTGAGAATTATGCATGTGTTACAGTAGGAGCTGAGACTTCTACATGTGTTACAGTAGGAGCTGAGACTTCTACATGTGTTACAGCAGCTGAGACTGCGACATGTGTTACAGAAGGATCTTTGACTTCTACATGTGTTATAGTAGCTGAGATTTCCACATGTGTTACAGTAGGAGATGAGAATTCTACATGTGTTACAGCAGCTGAGACTTCTACATGTGTTACAGTAGGAGCTGAGACTTCTACATGTGTTTCAGTAGCTCAGACATCTGCACGTGTTACAGAAGGAGCTGAGAATTCTACATGTGTTACAGTCGGAGCTGAGACTTCTCCATGTGTTACAGTAGCTCAGACCTCTGCACGTGTTACATTAGCTGAGATTACTACATGTGTTACAGTAGGAGCTGAGACTTCTACATGTGTTACAGTAGCTGAGACTTCTAATTGTGTTACAGTAGCTGAGAGTTCTACATGTGTTACAGTAGGAACTGAGACTTCTACATGTGTTACAGTAGCTCAGATTTCGACATGTGTTACAGTCGGAGCTGAGACTTCTACATGTGTTACAGTAGTAGCTGAGACTTCTACATGCGTTTCAGTAGCTGAGAACTCGACATGAGTTACAGTAGGAGCTGAGACTTCTACATCTGTTACAGTAGGTGCTGAGACTTCTGCATTTGTTACAGTAGCAGAGAATTATGCATGTGTTACAGTAGGAGCTGAGACTTCTACATGTGTTACAGTAGCTAAGACTTCTGCGTGTTACAGCAGCTGTGACTTCTACTTGTGTTACAGTAGGAGCTGAGACTTCTACATGTGTTACAGTAGGAGCTGAGACTTCTGCATGTGTTACAGTAGCTGAGTCTTCTGCACGTGTTGCAGTAGGAGCTGAGACTTCGACATGTGTTCCAGTAGGAGCTGAGACTTCTACATGTGTTACAGTAGCACCGGCTTCTGCACGTGTTACAGTAGGAGCAGAGAGTTCTACATCTGTTAGTAGGAACTGAGACTTCTGCACGTGTTACAGTTGGGGCTGAGACTTCTACATGTGTTTGTAGGAAATGAGACTTCTACATATGCTAAATTTGGAGCTGAGTCTTCTACATGTGTTACAGAAGGAGCTGAGACTTCTACATGTGTTACAGTAGCTGAGATTTCTTCATGTGTAACAGTAGGAGATGAGACTTCTACATGTGTTACAGCAGCTGAGACTTCTACATGTGTTACAGTAGGAGCTGAGACTTCTACATGTGTTACAGTAGGAGCGGAGACTTCTACATGTGTTACAGTAGATAGACTTCTACATGTGTTACAATAAGAGCTGAGAGTTCTGCATGTGTTACAGCAGCTGAGATTTCCACATGTGTTACAGTAGGAGCCGACACCTCTGCACGTGTTACAGTAGCTCATACTTCTGCATGTGTTACAGTAGGAGCTGAGACTTCTGCATGTATTACAGTAGCTGAGACTTCTGCACGTGTTTCAGTAGGAGCTGTGACTTCTACATGTGTTACAGTAGGTGCTGAGACTTCTACTTGTGTTACAGCAGCTGAGACTTCTACATGTGTTACCGAAGTATCTGAGACGTCTACATGTGTTACAGTAGCTGAGATTTCCACATGTGTTAGAGTTGGTGCAGAGACTTCTACATGTGTTACAGTAGGAGCTGAGACTTCTACGTGCGTTACAGTAGCTGAGAAGTCTAAATGTGTCACAGTAGAAGCTGAGGCTTCCACATGTATTACAGTCGGAGCTGAGACTTCTACATGTGTTACAGTGGCTGAGAATTCTACATGAGTTACAGAAGGAGCTGAGACTTCTACATGTGTTTCAGTAGCTCAGACATCTGCACGTGTTACAGAAGGAGCTGAGACATCTACATGTGTTACAGTCAGAGCAGAGACTTCTACATGTGTTACAGTAGCTCAGACTTCTGCACGTGTTACAGTAGCTGGGATTTCTACATGTGTTACAGTAGGAGCTGAGACTTCTACATGTGTTACAGTAGCTGAGACTTCTAATTGTGTTACAGTAGCTCAGATTTCTACATGTGTTACAGTAGGAGCTGAGACTTCTACATGTGTTACAGTAGCTGAGATTTCGACAAGTGTTACAGTAGGAGCTGAGACGTCTACATGTGTTACAGTAGGAGCTGAGACGTCTACATGTGTTACAGTAGGAGCTGAGACTTCTACATGTGTTATAGTAGGAGCTGAGCCAGCTGCATGTGTTGCAGCAGCTCAGACTTCTGCACGTGTTACAGTAGGAGCTGAGACTTCTACATGTGTTACAGTAGATCAGACTAATACATGTGTAACAGTAGGAGCTGAGATTTCTGCATTTGTTACTGTAGCTGAGAATTATGCATGTGTTACAGTAGGAGCTGAGACTTCTACATGTGTTACAGTAGGAGCTGAGACATCTACATGTGTTACAGTAGATCAGACTAATACATGTGTAACAGTTGGAGCTGAGATTTCTGCATCTGATACAGTAGCTGAGAATTATGCATGTGTTACAGTAGGAGCTGAGACTTCTACATGTCTTACAGTAGGAGCTGAGACTTCTACATGTGTTACAGCAGCTGAGACTTCTTCATGTGTTACAGAAGGATCTGAGACTTCTACATGTGTTACAGTAGCTGAGATTTCCACATGTGTTACAGTAGGAGATGAGAATTCTACATGTGTTACAGTAGGAGCTGAGACTTCTACATGCGTTTCAGTAGCTGAGACCTCTACATGAGTTTCGGTAGAAGCTGAGACTTCCACATGTGTTACAGTAGGAGCTGAGACTTCTACATGTGTTACAGTGGCTGAGAATTCTACATGAGTTACAGAAGGAGCTGAGATTCTACATGTGTTACAGTAGCTATGACTTCTGCACGTGCTACAGAAGGAGCTGAGACTTCTACATGTGTTACAGTAGCTCAGACTTCTGCACGTGTTACAGTAGCTGAGATTTCTACATGTGTTACAGTTGGAGCTGAGACTTCTACATGTGTTACAGTAGCTTATACTTCTAATTGTGTTACAGTAGCTGAGATTTCTACATGTGTTACAGTTGGGGCTGAGACTTCTACATGTGTTTGTAGGAAATGAGACTTCTACATATGCTAAAATTGGAGCTAAGTCTTCTACATGTGTTACAGAAGGAGCTGAGACTTCTACATGTGTTACAGTAGCTGAGATTTCTTCATGTGTAACAGTAGGAGATGAGACTTCTACATGTGTTACAGCAGCTGAGACTTCTACATGTGTTACAGTAGGAGCTGAGACTTCTACGTGTGTTACAGTAGGAGCGGAGACTTCTACATGTGTTACAGTAGATAAACTTCTACATGTGTTACAATAAGAGCTGAGAGTTCTGCATGTGTTACAGCAGCTGAGATTTCCACATGTGTTACAGTGGCTGAGAATTCTACATGACTTACAGAAGGAGCTGAGACTTCTCCATGTGTTTTAGTAGCTCAAACATCTGCTCGTGTTACAGAAGGAGGTGAGACTTCAACATGTGTTACAGTCGGAGCTGAGACTTCTACATGTGTTACAGTAGCTCAGACTTCTGCACGTGTTACAGTAGCTGAGATTTCTACATGTGTTACAGTAGGAGCTGAGACTTCTACATGTGTTACAGTAGGAGCTGAGACGTCTACATGTGTTACAGTAGGAGCTGAGACTTCTACATGTGTTATAGTAGGAGCTGAGCCAGCTGCATGTGTTGCATCAGCTCAGACTTCTGCACGTGTTACAGTAGGTGCTGAGAATTCTACATGTGTTACAGTAGATCAGACAAATACATGTGTAACAGTAGGAGCTGAGATTTCTGCATTTGTTGCTGTAGCTGAGAATTATACATGTGTTACAGTAGGAGCTGAGACTTCTACATGTGTTACAGTAGGAGCTAAGACATCTACATGTGTTAAAGTAGATCAGACTAATACATGTTTAACAGTAGGAGCTGAGATTTCTGCATTTGTTACAGTAGCTGAGAATTATGCATGTGTTACAGTAGGAGCTGAGACTTCTACATGTGTTACAGTAGGAGCTGAGACATCTACATGTGTTACAGCAGCTGAGACTGCGACATGTGTTACAGAAGGATCTTTGACTTCTACATGTGTTATAGTAGCTGAGATTTCCACATGTGTTACAGTAGGAGATGAGAATTCTACATGTGTTACAGCAGCTGAGACTTCTACATGTGTTACAGTAGGAGCTGAGACTTCTACATGTGTTTCAGTAGCTCAGACATCTGCACGTGTTACAGAAGGAGCTGAGAATTCTACATGTGTTACAGTCGGAGCTGAGACTTCTCCATGTGTTACAGTAGCTCAGACCTCTGCACGTGTTACATTAGCTGAGATTACTACATGTGTTACAGTAGGAGCTGAGACTTCTACATGTGTTACAGTAGCTGAGACTTCTAATTGTGTTACAGTAGCTGAGAGTTCTACATGTGTTACAGTAGGAACTGAGACTTCTACATGTGTTACAGTAGCTCAGATTTCGACATGTGTTACAGTCGGAGCTGAGACTTCTACATGTGTTACAGTAGTAGCTGAGACTTCTACATGCGTTTCAGTAGCTGAGAACTCGACATGTGTTACAGTAGGAGCTGAGACTTCTACATCTGTTACAGTAGGTGCTGAGACTTCTGCATTTGTTACAGTAGCAGAGAATTATGCATGTGTTACAGTAGGAGCTGAGACTTCTACATGTGTTACAGTAGCTAAGACTTCTGCGTGTTACAGCAGCTGTGACTTCTACTTGTGTTACAGTAGGAGCTGAGACTTCTACATGCGTTTCAGTAGCTGAGAACTCGACATGTGTTACAGTAGGAGCTGAGGCATCTACATGTGTTACAGTAGGTGCTGAGACTTCTGCATTTGTTACAGTAGCAGAGAATTATGCATGTGTTACAGTAGGAGCTGAGACTTCTACATGTGTTACAGTAGCTAAGACTTCTGCGTGTTACAGCAGCTGTGACTTCTACTTGTGTTACAGTAGGAGCTGAGACTTCTACATGTGTTACAGTAGGAGCTGAGACTTCTGCATGAGTTACAGTAGCTGAGTCTTCTGCACGTGTTGCAGTAGGAGCTGAGACTTCGACATGTGTTCCATTAGGAGCTGAGACTTCTACATGTGTTACAGTAGCACCGGCTTCTGCACGTGTTACAGTAGGAGCAGAGACTTCTACATCTGTTAGTAGGAACTGAGACTTCCGCACGTGTTACAGTTGGGGCTGAGACTTCTACATGTGTTTGTAGGAAATGAGACTTCTACATATGCTAAAATTGGAGCTGAGTCTTCTACATGTGTTACAGAAGGAGCTGAGACTTCTACATGTGTTACAGTAGCTGAGATTTCTTCATGTGTAACAGTAGGAGATGAGACTTCTACATGTGTTACAGCAGCTGAGACTTCTACATGTGTTACAGTAGGAGCTGAGACTTCTACGTGTGTTACAGTAGGAGCGGAGACTTCTACATGTGTTACAGTAGATAGACTTCTACATGTGTTACAATAAGATCTGAGAGTTCTGCATGTGTTACAGCAGCTGAGATTTCCACATGTGTTACAGTAGGAGCCGACACCTCTGCACGTGTTACAGTAGCTCATACTTCTGCATGTGTTACAGTAGGAGCTGAGACTTCTGCATGTATTACAGTAGCTGAGACTTCTGCACGTGTTTCAGTAGGAGCTGTGACTTCTACATGTGTTACAGTAGGTGCTGAGACTTCTACTTGTGTTACAGCAGCTGAGACTTCTACATGTGTTACCGAAGTATCTGAGACGTCTACATGTGTTACAGTAGCTGAGATTTCCACATGTGTTAGAGTTGGTGCAGAGACTTCTACATGTGTTACAGTAGGAGCTGAGACTTCTACGTGCATTACAGTAGCTGAGAAGTCTAAATGTGTCACAGTAGAAGCTGAGGCTTCCACATGTATTACAGTCGGAGCTGAGACTTCTACATGTGTTACAGTGGCTGAGAATTCTACATGAGTTACAGAAGGAGCTGAGACTTCTACATGTGTTTCAGTAGCTCAGACATCTGCACGTGTTACAGAAGGAGCTGAGACATCTACATGTGTTACAGTCGGAGCAGAGACTTCTACATGTGTTACAGTAGCTCAGACTTCTGCATGTGTTACAGTAGCTGGGATTTCTACATGTGTTACAGTAGGAGCTGAGACTTCTACATGTGTTACAGTAGCTGAGACTTCTAATTGTGTTACAGTAGCTCAGATTTCTACATGTGTTACAGTAGGAGCTGAGACTTCTACATGTGTTACAGTAGCTGAGATTTCGACAAGTGTTACAGTAGGAGCTGAGACGTCTACATGTGTTACAGTAGGAGCTGAGACGTCTACATGTGTTACAGTAGGAGCTGAGACTTCTACATGTGTTATAGTAGGAGCTGAGCCAGCTGCATGTGTTGCAGCAGCTCAGACTTCTGCACGTGTTACAGTAGGAGCTGAGACTTCTACATGTGTTACAGTAGATCAGACTAATACATGTGTAACAGTAGGAGCTGAGATTTCTGCATTTGTTACTGTAGCTGAGAATTATGCATGTGTTACAGTAGGAGCTGAGACTTATACATGTGTTACAGTAGGAGCTGAGACATCTACATGTGTTACAGTAGATCAGACTAATACATGTGTAACAGTTGGAGCTGAGATTTCTGCATTTGTTACAGTAGCTGAGAATTATGCATGTGTTACAGTAGGAGCTGAGACTTCTACATGTCTTACAGTAGGAGCTGAGACTTCTACATGTGTTACAGCAGCTGAGACTTCTTCATGTGTTACAGAAGGATCTGAGACTTCTACATGTGTTACAGTAGCTGAGATTTCCACATGTGTTACAGTAGGAGATGAGAATTCTACATGTGTTACAGTAGGAGCTGAGACTTCTACATGCGTTTCAGTAGCTGAGACCTCTACATGAGTTTCGGTAGAAGCTGAGACTTCCACATGTGTTACAGTAGGAGCTGAGACTTCTAAATGTGTTACAGTGGCTGAGACTTCTACATGAGTTACAGAAGGAGCTGAGATTCTACATGTGTTACAGTAGCTATGACTTCTGCACGTGCTACAGAAGGAGCTGAGACTTCTACATGTGTTACAGTAGCTCAGACTTCTGCACGTGTTACAGTAGCTGAGATTTCTACATGTGTTACAGTTGGAGCTGAGACTTCTACATGTGTTACAGTAGCTTATACTTCTAATTGTGTTACAGTAGCTGAGATTTCTACATGTGTTACAGTAGGAGCTGAGACTTCTACATGTGTTACATTAGCTGAGATTACTACATGTATTACAGTAGGAGCTGAGACTTCTACATTTGTTACAGTAGCTGAGACTTCTAATTGTGTTACAGTAGCTGAGATTTCTACACGTTTTACAGTCGGAGCTGAGACTTCTACATGTGTTACATTAGCTGAGATTACTACATGTATTACAGTAGGAACTGAGACTTCTACATGTGTTACAGTAGCTCAGACTTCTGCACGTGTTACAGTAGCGGAGATTTCTACATGTGTTACAGTAGGAGCTGAGACTTCTACATGTGTTACAGTAGCTGAGACTTCTAATTGTGTTACAGTAGCTGAGATTTCTGCATGTGTTACAAAAGGAGCTGAGACTTCTACATGTGTTACAGTAGCTGAGATTACTACATGTATTACAGTAGGAGCTGAGACTTCTACATATGTTACAGTAGGAGCTGAGGCTTCTACATCCGTTTCAGTAGCTGAGAACTCTACATGTGTTACAGTAGGAGCTGAGACTTCTACATGTGTTTCAGTAGGAGCTGAGGCAGCTGCATGTCTTGCAGCAGCTCAGACTTCTGCACGTGTTACAGTAGGAGCTGAGACTTCTACATTTGTTACAGTAGCTCAGACGTCTACATGTGTAACAGTACGATCTGAGACTTCTGCATTTGTTACAGTAGCTGAGAATTCTGCATGTGTTAAAGTAGGAGCTGAGACTTCTACATGTGTTACAGTAGGAGCTGAGACTTCTATATGTGTTTCAGTAGCTAAGACTTCTGCGTGTTACAGCAGCTGACATATTTACTTGTGTTACAGTAGGAGCTGAAACATCTACATGTGTTACAGTAGGAGCTGAGATTTCTGCATGTGTTACAGTAGCTGAGACTTCTGCACGTGTTGCAGTAGGAGCTGAGACTTCGACATGTGTTCCAGTAGTAGCTGAGACTTCTACATGTGTTACAGTCGCACCGACTTCAGCACGTGTTACAGTAGGAGCTGAGACTTCTACATGTGTTAGTAGGAACTGAGACTTCTACATGTGTTACAGTAGGAGCTGAGACTTCTACATGTTTTACAGTAGCTCAGACTTCTGCACGTGTTTCAGTTGGAGCTGAGACTTCTACATGTTTTATTAGGAAATGAGACTTCTACATATGCTAAAATTGGAGCTGTGTCTTCTACATGTGTTACAGTAGGAGCTGAGACTTCTGCATGTGTTTCAGTCGGAGCTGAGACTTCTCCATGTGTTACAGTAGGAGCTGAGACTTCTACTTGTGTTACAGCAGCTGAGACTTCTACATGTGTTAGTAATAAATGAGACTTCTACATACGCTAAAATTGGAGCTGAGTCTTCTACATGTGTTACAGAAGGTGCTGAGACTTCTACATGTGTTACAGTAGCTGAGACCTCTTCATTTGTAACAGTAGGAGATGAGACTTCTAAATGTGTTACAGCAGCTGAGACTTCTACATGTGTTACAGTAGGAGCTGAGACTTCTTCATGTGTTACAGTAGGAGCTGAGACTTCTACATGTTTTGCCGTAGATAGACTTCTATTGTGTTACAATAAGAGCTGACAGTACTGCATGTGTTACAGTAGCTGAGATTTCCACATGTGTTACAGTAGGAGCCGAGACCTCTGCACGTGTTACAGTAGCTGATACTTCTGCATGTGTTACAGTAGGTGCTGAGACTTCTGCATGTGTTACAGTAGCTGAGAATTCTGCATGTGTAACAGTAGGAGCTGAGACTTCTACATGTGTTACAGTAGGAGCTGAGACTTCTACTTGTGTTACAGCAGCTGAGACTTCTACATGAGTTACAGAAGTATCAGAGACGTCTACATGTGTTACAGTAGCTGAGACATCTGCACGTGTTACAGAAGGAGCTGTGAATTCTATATGTGTTACAGTAGCTCAGACTTCTGCACGTGTTACAGTAGCTGAGATTTCTACATGTGTTACAGTAGGAGCTGAGACTTCTACATGTGTTACAGTAGCTGAGACTTCTAATTGTGTTACAGTCGCTGAGATTTCGACAAGTGCTACAGTAGGAGCTGAGCCGTCTACATGTGTTACAGTAGTAGCTGAGACTTCTCCATGCTATTCAGTAGCTGAGAACTCTACATGTGTTACAGTAGTAGCTGAGACTTCTACATGTGTTACAGTAGGAGCTGAGCCAGCTGCATGTGTTGCAGTAGCTCAGACTAATACATGTGTAACAGTAGGAGCTGAGACTTCTGCATTTGTTACAGTAGCTGAGAATTATGCATGTGTTACAGTAGGAGCTGAGACTTCTACATGTGTTACAGTAGCTAAGACTTCTGCGTGTTACAGCAGCTGTGACATCTACTTGTGTTACAGTAGGAGCTGAGACTTCTACATGTGTTACAGTAGGAGCTGAGACTTCTGCATGTGTTACAGTAGCTGAGAGTTCTGCACGTGTTGCAGTAGGAGCTGAGACTTCGACATGTGTTCCAGTAGGAGCTGAGACTTCTAATTGTGTTACAGTAGCACCGACTTCTGCACGTGTTACAGTAGGAGTAGAGACTTCCACATGTGTTAGTAGGAACTGAGACTTCTGCACGTGTTACAGTAGGAGCTGAGACTTCTACAAGTGTTAGTAGGAAATGAGAATTCTACATATGCTAAAATTGGAGCTGAGTCTTCTACATGTGTTACAGTAGGAGCTGAGACTTCTACGTGCATTACAGTAGCTGAGAAGTCTAAATGTGTCACAGTAGAAGCTGAGGTTTCCACATGTATTACAGTCGGAGCTGAGACTTCTACATGTGTTACAGTGGCTGAGAATTCTACATGAGTTACAGAAGGAGCTGAGACTTCTACATGTGTTTCAGTAGCTCAGACATCTGCACGTGTTACAGAAGGAGCTGAGACATCTACATGTGTTACAGTCGGAGCAGAGACTTCTACATGTGTTACAGTAGCTCAGACTTCTGCTCGTGTTACAGTAGCTGGGATTTCTACATGTGTTACAGTAGGAGCTGAGACTTCTACATGTGTTACAGTAGCTGAGACTTCTAATTGTGTTACAGTAGCTCAGATTTCTACATGTGTTACAGTAGGAGCTGAGACTTCTACATGTGTTACAGTAGCTGAGATTTCGACAAGTGTTACAGTAGGAGCTGAGACGTCTACATGTGTTACAGTAGGAGCTGAGACGTCTACATGTGTTACAGTAGGAGCTGAGACTTCTACATGTGTTATAGTAGGAGCTGAGCCAGCTGCATGTGTTGCAGCAGCTCAGACTTCTGCACGTGTTACAGTAGGAGCTGAGACTTCTACATGTGTTACAGTAGATCAGACTAATACATGTGTAACAGTAGGAGCTGAGATTTCTGCATTTGTTACTGTAGCTGAGAATTATGCATGTGTTACAGTAGGAGCTGAGACTTATACATGTGTTACAGTAGGAGCTGAGACATCTACATGTGTTACAGTAGATCAGACTAATACATGTGTAACAGTTGGAGCTGAGATTTCTGCATTTGTTACAGTAGCTGAGAATTATGCATGTGTTACAGTAGGAGCTGAGACTTCTACATGTCTTACAGTAGGAGCTGAGACTTCTACATGTGTTACAGCAGCTGAGACTTCTTCATGTGTTACAGAAGGATCTGAGACTTCTACATGTGTTACAGTAGCTGAGATTTCCACATGTGTTACAGTAGGAGATGAGAATTCTACATGTGTTACAGTAGGAGCTGAGACTTCGACATGCGTTTCAGTAGCTGAGACCTCTACATGAGTTTCGGTAGAAGCTGAGACTTCTAATTGTGTTACAGTAGCACCGACTTCTGCACGTGTTACAGTAGGAGTAGAGACTTCCACATGTGTTAGTAGGAACTGAGACTTCTGCACGTGTTACAGTAGGAGCTGAGACTTCTACAAGTGTTAGTAGGAAATGAGACTTCTACATATGCTAAAATTGGAGCTGAGTCTTCTACATGTGTTACAGAAGGAGCTGAGACTTCTACATGTGTAACAGTAGCTGAGACTTCTTCATGTGTTACAGTAGGAGCTGAGACTTCTACATGTGTTACAGTAGGAGCGGAGACTTCTACATGTGTTACAGTAGATAGACTTCTACATGTGTTACAATAAGAGCTGAGAGTTCTGCATGTGTTACAGTAGCTGAGATTTCCACATGTGTTACAGTAGGAGCCGACACCTCTGCACGTGTTACAGTAGCTGATACTTCTGCATGTGTTACAGTAGGAGCTGAGACTTCTGCATGTGTTACAGTAGCTGAGAATTCTACACGTGTTTCAGTAGGAGCTGAGACTTCTACATGTGTTACAGTAGGTGCTGAGACTTCTACTTGTGTTACAGCAGCTGAAACTTCTACATGTGCAACAGAAGTATCTGAGACGTCTACATGTGTTACGATAGCTGAGATTTCCACATGTGTTAGAGTAGGAGCAGAGACTTCTACATGTCTTACAGTAGGAGCTGAGACTTCCACATGTGTTACAGTCGGAGCTGAGACTTCGACATGTGTTACAGTGGCTGAGAATTCTACATGATTTACAGAAGCAGCTGAGACTTCTCCATGTGTTTCAGTAGCTCAAACATCTGCACGTGTTACAGAAGGAGCTGAGACTTCTACATGTGTTACAGTCGGAACTGAGACTTCTACATGTGTTACAGTAGCTCAGACTTCTGCACGTGTTACAGTAGCTGAGATTTCTACATGTGTTACAGTAGGAGCTGAGACTTCTACATGTGTTACATTAGCTGAGACTTCTAATTGTGTTACAGTAGCTCAGATTTCTACATGTGTTACAGTAGGAGCTGAGACGTCTACATCTGTTACAGTAGGAGCTGAGAGGTCTAAATGTGTTAGAGTGGGAGCTGAGACTTCTACATGTGTTACTGTAGCTGAGACTTCTTCATGTGTAACAGTAGGAGATGAGACTTCTACATGTGTTACCGCAGCTGAGACTTCTAATTGTGTTACATTAGCTCAGATTTCTACATGTGTTACAGTAGCAGCTGAGACTTCTACATGTGTTACAGTAGCTGAGATTTCGACAAGTGTTACAGTAGGAGCTGAGACGTCTACATGTGTTACAGTAGGAGCTGCGACGTCTTAATGTGTTACAGTAGGAGCTGAGACTTCTACATGTGTTACAGTAGATCAGACTAATACATGTGTAACAGTTGGAGCTGAGATTTCTGCATTTGTTACTGTAGCTGAGAATTATGCATGTGTTACAGTAGGAGCTGAGACTTCTACATGTGTTACAGTAGGAGCTGAGACATCTGCATGTGTTACAGTAGATCAGACTAATACATGTGTAACAGTAGGAGCAGAGATTTCAGCATTTGTTACAGTAGCTGAGAATTATGCATGTGTTACAGTAGGAGCTGAGACTTCTACATGTGTTACAGTAGGAGCTGAGACTTCTACATGTGTTACAGCAGCTGAGACTTCTACATGTGTTACAGAAGGATCTGAGACTTCTACATGTATTACAGTAGCTGAGATTTCCACATGTGTTACATTAGGAGATGAGAATTCTACATGTGTTAGAGTAGGAGCTGAGACTTCTACATGCGTTACAGTAGCTGAGACCTCTACATGAGTTTCGGTAGAAGCTGAGAATTCCACATGTGTTACAGTAGGAGCTGAGACTTCTACATGTGTTACAGTGGCTGAGAATTCTACATGAGTTACAGAAGGAGCTGAGATTCTACATGTGTTACAGTAGCTCTGACTTCTGCACGTGCTACAGAAGGAGCTGAGACTTCTACATGTGTTACAGTTGGAGCTGAGACTTCTACATGTGTTACAGTAGCTCAGTCTTCTGCACGTGTTACAGTAGCTGAGATTTCTACATGTGTTACAGTAGGAGCTGAGACTTCTACATGTGTTACAGTAGCTGAGACTTCTAATTGTGTTACAGTAGCTGACATTTCTACATGTTTTACAGTAGGAACTGAGACTCCTACATGTGTTACATTAGCAGAGATTACTACATGTATTACAGTAGCAGCTGAGACTTCTACATGTGTTACAGTAGCTCAGACCTCTGCACGTGTTACAGTAGCTGAGATTTCTACATGTGTTACAGTAGCAGCTGAGACTTCTACATGTGTTACAGTTGCTGATACTTCTAATTGTGTTACAGTAGCTGAGATTTCTACATGTGTTACAGTAGGAGCTGAGACTTCTACATGTGTTACATTAGCTGAGATTACTACATGTATTACAGTAGGAGCTGAGACTTCTACATTTGTTACAGTAGGAGCTGAGACTTCTACATGCGTTTCAGTAGCTGAGAACTCTGCATGTGTTACAGTCGGAGCTGAGACATCTACATGTGTTTCAGTAGGAGCTGAGCCAGCTGCATGTGTTGCAGCAGCTCAGACTTCTGCACGTGTTACAGTAGGAGCTGAGACTTCTACATTTGTTACAGTAGCTCTGACTTCTACATGTGTAACAGTACGAGCTGAGACTTCTGCATTTGTTACAGTAGCTGAGAATTCTGCATGTGTTAAAGTAGGAGCTGAGACTTCTACATGTGTTACAGTAGGAGCTGAGACTTCTACATGTGTTACAGTAGGAGCTGAGACTTCTACATGTGTTACAGTAGGAGCTGAGACTTCTGCATGTGTTACAGTAGCTGAGACTTCTGCACGTGTTGCAGTAGGAGCTGAGACTTCGACATGTGTTCCTGTAGTAGCTGAGACTTCTACATGTGTTACAGTAGCATCGACTTCAGCACGTGTTACAGTAGGATCTGAGACTTCTACATGTGTTAGTAGGAACTGAGACTTCTACATGTGTTACAGTGGGAGCTGAGACTTCTACATGTTTTACAGTAGCTCAGACTTCTGCACGTGTTACAGGTGGAGCTGAGACTTCTACATGTTTTATTAGGAAATGAGACTTCTACATATGCTAAAATTGGGGCTGAGTCTTCTACATGTGTTACAGAAGGAGCTAAGACTTCTACATGTCTTACTGTGGCTGAGTCTTCTTCATGTGTAACAGTAGGAGATGAGACTTCTACATGTGTTACCGCAGCTGAGACTTCTACATGTGTTACAGTAGGAGCTGAGACTTCTACATGTGTTACAGTAGGAGCTGAGACTTCTACATTTTTTACAGTAGATAGAGTTCTTCATGTGTTACAATAGGAGCTGACAGTACTGCATGTGTTACAGTAGCTGAGATTTCCACATGTGTTACAGTAGGAGCCGAGATCTCTGCACGTGTTACAGTAGCTGATACATCTGCATGTGTTACAGTAGGAGCTGAGACTTCTGCATGTGTTACAGTAGCTGAGAATTCTGCATGTGTTACAGTAGGAGCTGAGACTTCTTCATGTGTTACAGTAGGAGCTGAGACTTCTACTTGTGTTACAGCAGCTGAGACTTCTACATGTGTTAGTAAGAAATGAGACTTCCACATATGCTAAAATTGGAGTTGAGTCTTCTACATGCGTTACCGACGGTGCTGAGACTTCTACATGTTTTACAGTAGCTGAGACTTCTTCATGTGTAACAGTAGGAGATGAGACTTCTAAATGTGTTACAGCAGCTGAGACTTCTACATGTGTTACAGTAGGAGCTGAGACTTCTTCATGTGTTACAGTAGGAGCTGAGACTTCTACATGTATTGCCGTAGATAGACTTCTACATGTGTTACAATAAGAGCTGACAGTACTGCATGTGTTACAGTAGCTGAGAATTCCACATGTTTTACAGTAGGAGCCGAGACCTCTGCACGTGTTACTGTAGCTGATACTTCTGCATGTGTTACAGTAGGAGCTGAGACTTCTGCATGTGTTACAGTAGGAGCTGAGACTTCTACATGTGTTACAGTAGGAGCTGAGAGTTCTACTTGTGTTACAGCAGCTGAGACTTCTACATGAGTTACATAAGTATCAGAGACGTCTACATGTGTTATAGTAGCTCAGACATCTGCACGTGTTACAGAAGGAGCTGTGAATTCTACATGTGTTACAGTAGCTCAGACTTCTGCACGTGTTACAGTAGCTGAGATTTCTACATGTGTTACAGTAGGAGCTGAGACTTCTACATGTGTTACAGTAGCTGAGACTTCTAATTGTGTTACAGTAGCTGAGATTTCGACATGTGTTACAGTAGGAGCTGAGCCGTCTACATGTGTTACAGTAGTAGCTGAGACTTCACCATGCTTTTCAGTAGCTGAGAACTCTACATGTGTTACAGTAGGAGCTGAGACTTCTACATGTGTTACAGTAGGAGCTGAGCCAGCTGCATATGTTGCAGTTGCTCAGACTAATACATGTGTAACAGTAGGAGCTGAGACTTCTGCATTTGTTACAGTAGCAGAGAGTTATGCATGTGTTACAGTAGGAGCTGAGACTTCTAATTGTGTTACAGTAGCACCGACTTCTGCACGTGTTACAGTAGGAGCAGAGACTTCTACATGTGTTAGTAGGAACTGAGACTTCTGCACGTGTTACAGTAGGAGCTGAGACTTCTACATGTGTTAGTAGGAAATGAGACTTCTACATATGCTAAAATTGGAGCTGAGTCTTCTACATGTGTTACAGAAGGAGCTGAGACTTCTACACGTGTAACAGTAGCTGAGACTTCTTCATGTGTAACAGTAGGAGATGAGACTTCTACATGTGTTACCACAGCTGAGACTTCTAATTGTGTTACAGTAGCTCAGATTTCTACATGTGTTACAGTAGGTGCTGAGACTTCTACATGTGTTACAGTAGCTGAGATTTCGACAAGTGTTACAGTAGGAGCTGAGACGTCTACATGTGTTACAGTAGGAGCTGAGACGTCTACATGCGTTACAGTAGGAGCTGAGACTTCTACATGTGTTACAGTAGATCAGACTAATACATGTGTAACAGTAGGAGCTGAGATTTCTGCATTTGTTACTGTAGCTGAGAATTATGCATGTGTTACAGTAGGAGCTGAGACTTCTACATGTGTTACAGTAGGAGCTGAGACATCTACATGTGTTACAGTAGATCAGACTAATACATGTGTAACAGTAGGAGCAGAGATTTCAGCATTTGTTACTGTAGCTGAGAATGATGCATGTGTTACAGTAGGAGCTGAGACTTCTACATGTGTTACAGTAGGAGCTGAGACTTCTACATGTGTTACAGCAGCTGAGACTTCTACATGTGTTACAGAAGGATCTGTGACTTCTACATGTGTTTCAGTAGCTGAGATTTCCACATGTGTTACAGTAGGAGATGAGAATTCTACATGTGTTACAGTAGGAGCTGAGACTTCTACATGCGTTACAGTAGCTGAGACCTCTACATGAGTTTCGGTAGAAGCTGAGACTTCCACATGTGTTACAGTAGGAGCTGAGTCTTCTACATGTGTTACAGTGGCTGAGAATTCTACATGAGTTACAGAAGGAGTTGAGATTCTACATGTGCTACAGTAGCTCTGACATCTGCACGTGCTACAGAAGGAGCTGAGACTTCTACATGTGTTACAGTCGGAGCTGGGACTTCTACATGTGTTACAGTAGCTCACTTTTCTGCACGTGTTACAGTAGCTGAGATTTCTAAATGTGTTACAGTAGGAGCTGAGACTTCAACATGTGTTACAGTAGCTGAGACTTATAATTGTGTTACAGTAGCTGAGAAATCTACATGTTTTACAGTAGGAACTGAGACTCCTACATGTGTTACATTAGCAGAGATTACTACATGTATTACAGTAGCAGCTGAGACTTCTACATGTGTTACAGTAGCTCAGACTTCTGCACGTGTTACAGTAGCTGAGATTTCTGAATGTGTTACAGTAGGAGCTGAGACTTCTACATGTGTTACAGTTGCTGATACTTCTAATTGTGTTACAGTAGCTGAGATTTCTACATGAGTTACAGTAGGAGCTGAGACTTCTACATGTGTTTCATTAGCTGAGATTACTACATGTATTACAGTAGGAGCTGAGACTTCTACATTTGTTACAGTAGGAGCTGAGACTTCTACATGCGTTTCAGTAGCTGAGAACTCTGCATGTGTTACAGTAGGAGCTGAGACTTCTACATGTGTTTCAGTAGGAGCTGAGCCAGCTGCAAGTGTTGCAGCAGCTCACACTTCTGCACGTGTTACAGTAGGAGCTGAGAATTCTACATTTGTTACAGTAGCTCAGACTTCTACATGTGTAACAGTACGAGCTGAGACTTCTGCATTTGTTACAGTAGCTGAGAATTCTGCATGTGTTAAAGTAGGAGCTGAGACTTCTACATGTGTTACAGTAGGAGCTGAGACTTCTACATGTGTTTCAGTAGCTAAGACTTCTGCGTGTTACAGCAGCTGACATTTCAACTTGTGTTACAGTAGGAGCTGAGACTTCTACATGTGTTACAGTAGGAGGTGAGACTTCTGCATGTGTTACAGTAGCTGAGACTTCTGCACGTGTTGCAGTAGGAGCTGAGATTTCGACATGTGTTCCAGTCGTAGCTGAGACTTCTACATGTGTTACAGTAGCACCGACTTCTGCATGTGTTACAGTAGGAGCTGAGACTTCTGCATGTGTTACAGTAGCTGAGAATTCTGCATGTGTTACAGTAGGAGCTGAGACTTCTACATGTGTTACAGTCGGAGCTGAGACATCTACATGTGTTACAGTAGGAGCTGAGATTCTACATGTGTTACAGTAGCTGAGACTTCTAATTTTGTTACAGTAGCTGAGATTTCGACATGTGTTACAGTAGGAGCTGAGACTTCTACATGTGTTACAGTAGCTGAGATTTCGACATGTGTTACAGTAGGAGCTGAGCCGTCTACATGTGTTACAGTAGTAGCTGAGACTTCTACATGCATTTCAGTAGCTGAGAACTCGACATGTGTTACAGTAGGAGCTGAGACTTCTACATGTGTTACAGTAGGTGCTGAGACTTCTGCATTTGTTACAGTAGCAGAGAATTATGCATGTGTTACAGTAGCAGCTGAGACTTCTACATGTGTTACAGTAGCCAAGACTTCTCCGTGTTACAGCATTTGTGACTTCTACTTGTGTTACAGTAGGAGCTGAGACTTCTACATGTGTTACAGTAGGAGCTGAGACTTCTACATGTGTTACAGTAGCTGAGTCTTTTTGCACGTGTTGCTGTAGTAGCTGAGACTTCGACATGTGTTCCAGTAGGAGCTGAGACTTCTACATGTGTTACAGTAGCACCGACTTCTGCACGTGTTACAGTAGGAGCAGAGACTACTACATCTGTTAGTAGGAACTGAGACTTCTGCACGTGTTACAGTTGGAGCTGAGACTTCTACATGTGTTAGTAGGAAATGAGACTTCTACATATGCTAAAATTGGAGCTGAGTCTTCTACATGTGTTACAGACGGAGCTGAGACTTCCACATGTGTTACAGTAGCTGAGACTTCTTCTTGTGTAACAGTAGGAGATGAGACTTCTACATGTCTTACAGCAGCTGAGACTTCTACATGTGTTACAGTAGGAGCTGAGACTTCTACATGTGTTACAGTAGGAGCGGAGACTTCTACATGTGTTACAGTAGATAGACTTCTACATGTGTTACAATAAGAGCTGAGAGTTCTGCATGTGATGCAGCAGCTGAGATTTCCACATGTGTTACAGTAGGAGCCGACACCTCTGCACGTGTTACAGTAGCTGATACGTCTGCATGTGTTACAGTAGGAGCTGAGACTTCTGCATGTGTTACAGTAGCTGAGAATTCTGCACGTGTTTCAGTAGGAGCTGAGACTTCTACATGTGTTGCAGTCGGTGCTGAGACTTCTACTTGTGTTACAGCAGCTGATACTTCTACATGTGTTACAGAAGTATCTGAGACGTCTACATGTGTTACAGTAGGAGCTGAGACTTCTACGTGCGTTACAGTAGCTGAGAAGACTAAATGTGTTACAGTAGGAGCTGAGACTTCCACATGTGTTACAGTCGGAGCTGAGACTTCTACATGTGTTACAGTGGTTGAGAATTCTACATGAGTTACAGAAGGAGCTGAGACTTCTACATGTGTTTCAGTAGCTCAGACATCTGCACGTGTTACAGAAGGAGCTGAGATTCTACTTGTGTTACAGTAGGAGCTGAGACTTCTACATGTGTTTCAGTAGCTCAGACATCTGCACTTGTTACAGTAGCTGAGATTTCTACATGTGTTACAGTAGGAGCTGAGACTTCAACATGTGTTACAGTAGCTGAGATTTCGACATGTGTTACAGTAGGAGCTGAGACGTCTACATGTGTTACAGTTGGAGCAGAGAAGTCTACATGTGTTACAGTAGGAGCTGAGACTTCTACATGTGTTATAGTAGGAGCTGATCCAGCTGCATGTGTTGCAGCAGCTCAGACTTCTGCACGTGTTACAGGAGGAGCTGAGACTTCTACATGTGTTACAGTAGATCAGACTAATACATGTGCAGCAGTAGGATCTGAGATTTCTGCATTTGTTTCAGTAGCTGAGAATTATGCATGTGTTACAGTAGGAGCTGAGACTTCTACATGTTTTACAGTAGGAGCTGAGACATCTACATGTGTTACAGTAGATCAGACTAATACATGTGTAACAGTAGGAGCTGAGATTTCTGCATTTGTTACAGTAGCTGAGAATTATGCATGTGTTACAGTAGGAGCTGAGACTTCTACATGTGTTACAGTAGGAGCTGAGACTTCTACATGTGTAACAGCAGCTGAGACTTCTACATGTGTTACAGAAGGATCTGAGACTTCTACATGTGTTACAGTAGCTGAGATTTCCACATGTGTTACAGTAGGAGCTGAGACTTCTACATGCGTTACAGTAGCTGAGACCTCTACATGTGTATCGGTAGAAGCTGAGACTTCCACATGTCTTACAGTAGGAGCTGAGACTTCTACATGTGTTACATTAGCTGAGATTACTACATGTATTACAGTAGGAACTGAGACTTCTACATGTGTTACAGTAGCTCAGACTTCTGCACGTGTTGCAGTAGCGGAGAATTCTACATGTGTTACAGTAGGAGCTGAGACTTCTACATGTGTTACAGTAGCTGAGACTTCTAATTGTGTTACAGTAGCTGAGATTTCTACATGTGTTACAAAAGGAGCTGAGACTTCTACATGTGTTACATTAGCTGAGATTACTACATGTATTACAGTAGGAGCTGAGACTTCTACATTTGTTACAGTAGGAGCTGAGACTTCTACATCGGTTTCAGTAGCTGAGAACTCTACATGTGTTACAGTAGGAGCTGAGACTTCTACATGTGTTTCAGTAGGAGCTGAGCCAGCTGCATGTGTTGCAGCAGCTCAGACTTCTGCACGTCTTACAGTAGGAGCTGAGACTTCAACATTTGTTACAGTAGCTCAGACTTCTACATGTGTAAGAGTACGAGCTGAGACTTCTGCATTTGTTACAGTAGCTGAGAATTCTGCATGTGTTAAAGTAGGAGCTGAGACTTCTACATGTGTTATAGTAGGAGCTGAGACTTCTACATGTGTTACAGTAGCTAAGACTTCTGCGTGTTACAGCAGCTGACATTTCTACTTGTGTTACAGTAGTAGCTGAGACTTCTACATGTATTACAGTAGCTGATACTTCTGCATGTGTTACAGTAGGAGCTGAGACTTCTGCATGTGTTACAGTAGCTGAGAATTCTGCATGTGTTACAGTAGGAGATGAGACTTCTAAATGTGTTACAGCAGCTGAGACTTCTACATGTGTTACATTAGGCTCTGAGACTTCTTCATGTTTTACAGTAGGAGCTGAGACTTCTACATGTTTTGCCGTAGATAGACTTCTACATGTTTTACAATAAGAGCTGACAGTACTGCATGTGTTACAGTAGCTCAGATTTCCACATGTGTTACAGTAGGAGCCGAGACCTCTGCACGTGTTACAGTAGCTGATACTTCTGCATGTGTTACAGTAGGAGCTGAGACTTCTGCATGTGTTACAGTAGCTGAGAATTATGCATGTGTTACAGTAGGAGCTGAGACTTCTACATGTGTTACAGTAGGAGCTGAGACTTCTACTTGTGTTACAGCAGCTGAGACTTATACATGAGTTATAGAAGTATCAGAGACGTCTTCATGTGTTACAAAAGCTCAGACATCTGCACGTGTTACAGAAGGAGCTGTGAATTCAACATGTATTACAGTAGCTCAGACCTCTGCACGTGTTATAGTAGATGAGATTTCTACATGTGTTACAGTAGGAGCAGAGACATCTGCATGTGTTACAGTAGCTGAGACTTCTGCACGTGTTGCAGTTTGAGCTGAGACTTCGACATGTGTTCCAGTAGGAGCTGAGACTTCTAATTGTGTTACAGTAGCACCGACTTCTGCACGTGTTACAGTAGGAGCTGAGACTTCGACATGTGTTACAGTAGGTGCTGAGACTTCTACTTGTGTTACAGCAGCTGAGACTTCTACATGTGTTACAGAAGTATCTGAGACGTCTACATGTGTTACGGTAGCTGAGATTTCCACATGTGTTCGAGTAGGAGCAGAGACTTCTACATGTGTTACTGTAGGAGCTGAGACTTCCACAGGTGTTACAGTCGGAGCTGAGACTTCTACATGTGTTACAGTGGCTGAGATTTCTACATGAGTTACAGAAGGAGCTGAGACTTCTACATGTGTTTCAGTAGCTCAAACATCTGCACGTGTTACAGAAGGAGCTGAGACTTCTACATGTGTTACAGTCGGAGCTGAGACTTCTATATGTGTTACAGTAGCTCAGACTTCTGCACGTGTTACAGTAGCTGAGATTTCTACATGTGTTACAGTAGGAGCTGAGACTTCTACATGTGTTACAGTAGCTGAGACTTCTAATTGAGTTACAGTAGCTCAGATTTCTACATATTTTACAGTAGGAGCTGAGACGTCTACATGTGTTACAGTAGGAGCTGAGACGTCTAAATGTGTTACAGAAGGAGCTGAGACTTCTACATGTGTTACTGTAGCTGAGACGTCTTCATGTGTAACAGTAGGAGATGAGACTTCTACATGTGTTACCGCAGCTGAGACTTCTACATGTGTTACAGTAGGAGAAGAGACTTCTACATGTGTTACAGTAGGAGCTGAGACTTCTACATGTTTTACAGTAGATAGACTTCTACATGTGTTACAATAAGAGCTGACAGTTCTGCATGTGTTACAGTAGCTGAGATTTCCACATGTGTTACAGTAGGAGCAGAGACCTCTGCACGTGTTACAGTAGCTGATACATCTGCATGTGTTACAGTAGGAGCTGAGACTTCTGCATGTGTAACAGTAGCTGAGAATTCTGCATGTGTTACAGTAGGAGCTGAGACTTCTACATGTGTTACAGTAGGAGCTGAGACATCTACTTGTGTTACAGCAGCTGAGACTTCTACATGTGTTAGTAGGAAATGAGACTTCTACATATGCTAAAATTGGAGCTGAGTCTTCTACATGTGTTACAGAAGGTGCTGAGAATTCTACATGTGCTACAGTAGCTGAGACTTCTGCATGTGTTACAATAGCTGAGAATTCTGCATGTGTTACAGTAGGAGCTGAGACCTCTACATGTGTTACAGTCGGAGCAGAGACTTCTACTTGTGTTACAGCAGCTGAGACTTCTAAATGAGTTACAGAAGTATCAGAGACGTCTACATGTGTTACAGTAGCTCAGACATCTGCACGTGTTACAGAAGGAGCTGAGAATTCAACATGTGTTACAGTCGGAGCTGAGACTTATCCATGTGTTACAGTAGCTCAGACTTCTGCACGTGTTACAGTAGCTGAGATTTCTACATGTGTTACAGTAGTAGCTGAGACTTCTACATGTGTTACAGTAGCTGAGACTTCTAATTGTGTTACATTAGCTGAGATTTCAACATCTGTTACAGTAGGAGCTGAGACTTCTACATGTGTTACACTAGCTGAGATTTCGACATGTGTTACAGTAGGAGCTGAGCCGTCTACATGTGTTACAGTAGTAGCTGAGACTTCTACATGCGTTTCAGTAGCTTAGAACTCTACATGTGTTACAGTAGGAGCTGAGACTTCTACATGTGTTACAGTGGCTGAGAATTCTACATGTGTTACAGAAGGTGCTGAGACTTCTACATGTGCTACAGTAGCTGAGACTTCTGCATGTGTTACAATAGCTGAGAATTCTGCATGTGTTACAGTAGGAGCTGAGACCTCTACATGTGTTACAGTCGGAGCTGAGACTTCTACTTGTGTTGCAGCAGCTGAGACTTCTACATGAGTTACAGAAGTATCAGAGACGTCTACATGTGTTACAGTAGCTCAGACATGTGCACGTGTTACAGAAGGAGCTGAGAATTCTACATGTGTTACAGTCGGAGCTGAGACTTCTCCATGTGTTACAGTAGCTGAGATTTCAACATGTGTTACAGTAGGAGCTGAGACTTCTACATGTGTTACAGTAGCTGAGATTTTGACATGTGTTACAGTAGGAGCTGAGCCGTCTACATGTGTTACAGTAGTAGCTGAGACTTCTACATGCGTTTCAGTAGCTTAGAACTCTACATGTGTTACAGTAGGAGCTGAGACTTCTACATGTGTTACAGTAGGTGCTGAGCCAGCTGCATGTGTTACAGTAGCTCAGACTAATACATGTGTAACAGTAGGAGCTGAGACTTCTGCATTTGTTACAGTAGCTGAGAATTATGCATGTGTTACAGTAGGAGCTGAGACTTCTACATGTGTTCCAGTAGCTAAGACTTCTGCGTGTTACAGCACATGTGACTTCTACTTGTGTTACAGTAGGAGCTGAGACTTCTACATGTGTTACAGTAGGAGCTGAGACTTCTGCATGTGTTACAGTAGCTGAGACTTCTGCACGTGTTGCAGTAGGAGCTGAGACTTAGACATGTGTTCCAGTAGGAGCTGAGACTTCTACATGTGTTGCGGTAGCACCGACTTCTGCACGTGTTACAGTAGGAGCAGAGACATCTACATGTGTTAGAAGGAACTGAGACTTCTGAACCTGTTACAGTAGGAGCTGAGACTTCTACATGTGTTAGTAGGAAATGAGACTTCTACATATGCTAAAATTGGAGCTGAGTCTTCTACATGTGTTACAGAAGGAGCTGAGACTTCTACATGTGTTACAGTAGCTGAGACTTCTTCATGTGTAAGAGTAGGAGATGAGACTTCTACATGTGTTACAGCAGATGAGACTTCTACATGTGTTACAGTAGGAGCTGAGACGTCTACATGTGTTACAGTAGGAGCTGAGACTTCTACATGTGTTACAGTAGATAGACTTCTACATGTGTTACAATAAGAGCTGAGAGTTCTGCATGTGATACAGTAGCTGAGATTTCCACATGTGTTACAGTAGGAGCCGACACCTCTGCACGTGTTACAGTAGCTCATACTTCTGCACGTGTTACAGTAGGAGCTGAGACTTCTGCATGTGTTACATTAGCTGAGAATTCTGCACGTGTTTCAGTAGGAGCTGAGACCTCTACATGTGTTACAGTCGGTGCTGAGACTTCTACTTGTGTTACAGCAGCTGAGACTTCTACATGTGTTACAGAAGTATCTGAGACGTCTACATGTGTTACAGTAGCTGAGATTTCCACATGTGTTAGAGTAGGAGCAGAGACTTCTACATGTGTTACAGTAGGAGCTGAGACTTCTACGTGCATTACAGTAGCTGAGAAGTCTAAATGTGTTACAGTAGGAGCTGAGACTTCCACATGTGTTACAGTCGGTGCTGAGACTTCTACATGTGTTACAGTGGCTGAGAATTCTACATGAGTTACAGAAGGAGCTGAGACTTCTACATGTGTATCAGTAGCTCAGACATCTGCAAGTGTTACAGGAGGAGCTGAGACATCTACTTGTGTTACAGTCGGAGCTGAGACTTCTACATGTGTTACAGTAGCTCAGACATCTGCACGTGTTACAGTAGCTGAGATTTCTACATGTGTTACAGTAGGAGCTGAGACTTCTACATGTGTTACAGTAGCTGAGGCTTCTAATTGTGTTACAGTAGCTGAGATTTCTACATGTGTTAGAGTAGGAGCTGAGACTTCCAGATGTGTTACAGAAGCTGAGATGTCGACATGTGTTACAGTAGGAGCTGAGACGTCTACATGTGTTACAGTAGGAGCTGATACATCTACATGTGTTACAGTAGGAGCTGAGACTTCTACATGTGTTATAGTAGGAGCTGAGCCAGCTGCATGTGTTGCAGCAGCTCAGACTTCTGCACGTGTTACAGTAGGAGCTGAGACTTCTACATGTGTTACAGTAGATCAGACTAATACATGTGTAACAGTAGGAGCTGAGATTTCTGCATTTGTTTCAGTAGCTGAGAATTATGCATCTGTTACAGTAGGAGCTGAGACTTCTACATGTGTTACAGTAGGAGCTGAGACATCTACATGTGTTACAGTAGATCAGACTAATACATGTGTAACAGTAGGAGCTTAGATTTCCGCATTTGTTACAGTAGCTGAGAATTATGCATGTGTTACGGTAGGAGCTGAGACTTCTACATGTGTTACAGCAGCTGAGACTTCTAAATGTGTTACAGAAGGATCTGAGACTTCTACATGTGTTACAGTAGCTGAGATTTCCACATGTGTTACAGTAGGAGATGAGAATTCTACATGTGTTACAGTAGGAGCTGAGACTTCTACATGCGTTACAGTAGCTGAGACCTCTACATGTGTTTCGGTAGAAGCTGAGACTTCCACAATTGTTACAGTAGGAGCTGAGACTTCTACATGTGTTACAGTGGCTGAGAATTCTACATGAGTGACAGAAGGAGCTGAGACTTCTACATGTGTTACAGTAGCTCTGACTTCTGCACGTGCTACAGAAGGAGCTGCGACTTCTAAATGTGTTACAGTCGGAGCTGAGACTTCTACATGTGTTACAGTAGCTCAGTCTTCCGCACGTGTTACAGTAGCTGAGATTTCTACATGTGTTACAGTAGGAGCTGAGACTTCTACATTTGTTACAGTAGCTGAGACTTCTTATTGTGTTACAGTAGCTGAGATTTCTACATGTTTTACAATAGGAGCTGAGACTTCTACATGTGTTACATTATCTGAGATTACTACATGTATTACAGTAGGAGCTGAGACTTCTACATGTGTTACAGTAGCTCAGACTTCTGCACGTGTTACAGTAGCGGAGATCTCTACATGTGTTACAGTAGGAGCTGAGACTTCTACATGTGTTTCAGCAGGAGCTGAGCCAGCTGCATGTGTTGCAGAAGCTCGGACTTCTGCACGTGTTACAGTAGGAGCTGAGACTTCTACATTTGTTACAGTAGCTCAGACTTCTACATGTGTAACAGTACGAGCTGAGACTTCTGCATTTGTTACAGTAGCTGAGAATTCTGCTTGTGTTAAAGTAGGAGCTGAGACTTCTACATGTGTTACATTAGGAGCTGTGACTTCTACATGTGTTACAGTAGCTAAGAATTCTGCGTGTTACAGCAGCTGACATTTCTACCTGTGTTACAGTAGGAGCTGAGACTTCTACATGTGTTACAGTAGGAGCTGAGACTTCTGCATGTGTTACAGTAGCTGAGACTTCTGCACGTGTTGCAGTAGGAGCTGAGACTTCGACATGTGTTCCAGTAGTAGCTGAGACTTCTACATGTGTTACAGTAGCACCGATTCAGCACGTGTTACAGTAGGAGCTGAGACTTCTACATGTGTTAGGAGGAACTGAGACTTCTACATGTGTTACAGTAGGGGCTGAGACTTCTACATGTTTTACAGTAGCTCAGACTTCTGCACGTGTTACAGTTGGAGCTGAGACTTCTACATGTTTTATTAGGAAATGAGACTTCTACATATGCTATAATTGGAGCTGAGTCTTCTACATGTGTTACAGAAGGATCTAAGATTACTACATGTCTTACTGTGGCTGAGACTTCTTCATGTGTAACAGTAGGAAATGAGACTTCTACATGTGTTACCGCAGCTGAGACTTCTACATGTGTTACAGTAGGAGCTGAGACTTCTACGTGCGTTACAGTAGCTGAGAAGTCTAAATGTGTTACAGTAGGAGCAGAGACTTCCACATGTGTTACAGTCGGAGCTGAGACTTCTACATGTGTTACCGTGGCTGAGAATTCTACATGAGTTAGAGAAGTAGCTGAGACTTCTACATGTGTTACAGTAGCTCAGACTTCTGCACGTGTTAAGTAGCTGAGATTTCTACATGTGTTACAGTAGGAGCTGAGACTTCTACATGTGTTACAGTAGCTGAGACTTCAAATTGTGTTACAGTAGCTCAGATTTCTACATGTGTTACAGTAGGAGCTGAGACTTCTACATGTGTTTCAGTTGCTGCGATTTCGACATGTGTTACAGTAGGAGCTGAGACGTCTACATGTGTTACAGTAGGAGTTGAGACGTCTACATGAGTTACAGTAGGAGCTGAGACTTCTACATGTGTAATAGTAGGAGCTGAGCCAGCTGCATGTGTTGCAGCAGCTCAGACTTCTGCACTTGTTACAGTAGGAGCTGAGACTTCTGCATTTGTTACTGTTGCTGAGAATTATGCATGTGTTACAGTAGGAGCTGAGACTTCTACATGTGTTACAGTAGGAGCTGAGACTTCTACATGTGTTACAGTAGGAGCTGAGACTTCTACATGTGTTACAGTGGCTGAGAATTCTACATGAGTTACAGAAGGAGCTGAGACTTCTACATGTGTTGCAGTAGCTCTGACTTCTGCACATGCTACAGAAGGAGCTGCGACTTCTAAATGTGTTAAAGTCGGAGCTGAGACTTCTACATGTGTTACAATAGCTCAGTCTTCTGCACGTGTTACAGTAGCTGAGATTTCTACATGTGTTACATTAGGAGCTGAGACTTCTACATTTGTTACAGTAGCTGAGACTTCTAATTGTGTTACAGTAGCTGAGATTTCTACATGTTTTACAGTAGGAGCTGAGACTTCTACATGTGTTACATTAGCTGAGATTACTACATGTGTTACAGTCGGAGCTGAGACTTCTACATGTGTTACCGTGGCTGTGAATTCTACATGAGTTACAGAAGGAGCTGAGACTTCTACATGTGTTACAGTCGGTGCTGAGACTTCTACATGTGTTACAGTAGGGGCTGAGACTTCTACATGTTTTACAGTAGCTCAGACTTCTGCACGTGTTACAGTTGGAGCTGAGACTTCTACATGTTTTACTAGGAAATGAGACTTCTACATATGCTAAAATTGGAGCTGAGTCTTCTACATGTGTTATAGAAGGAGCTAAGATTACTACATGTCTTACTGTGGCTGAGACTTCTTCATGTGTAACAGTAGGAAATGAGACTTCTACATGTGTTACCGCAGCTGAGACTTCTACATGTGTTACAGTAGGAGCTGAGACTTCTACGTGCGTTACAGTAGCTGAGAAGTCTAAATGTGTTACAGTAGGAGCAGAGACTTCCACATGTGTTACAGTCGGAGCTGAGACTTCTACATGTGTTACCGTGGCTGAGAATTCTACATGAGTTAGAGAAGAAGCTGAGACTTCTACATGTGTTACAGTAGCTCAGACTTCTGCACGTGTTGCAGTAGCTGAGATTTCTACATGTGTTACAGTAGGAGCTGAGACTTCTACATGTGTTACAGTAGCTGAGACTTCAAATTGTGTTACAGTAGCTCAGATTTCTACATGTGTTACAGTAGGAGCTGAGACTTCTACATGTGTTTCAGTTGCTGCGATTTCGACATGTGTTACAGTAGGAGCTGAGACGTCTACATGTGTTACAGTAGGAGCAGAGACGTCTACAGGAGTTACAGTAGGAGCTGAGACTTCTACATGTGTAATAGTAGGAGCTGAGCCAGCTGCATGTGTTGCAGCAGCTCAGACTTCTGCACGTGTTACAGTAGGAGCTGAGACTTCTGCATTTGTTACTGTAGCTGAGAATTATGCATGTGTTACAGTAGGAGCTGAGACTTCTACATGTGTTACAGTAGGAGCTGAGACTTCTACATGTGTTACAGTGGCTGAGAATTTTACATGAGTTACAGAAGGAGCTGAGACTTCTACATGTGTTGCAGTAGCTCTGACTTCTGCACATGCTACAGAAGGAGCTGCGACTTCTAAATGTGTTAAAGTCGGAGCTGAGACTTCTACATGTGTTACAATAGCTCAGACTTCTGCACGTGTTACAGTAGCTGAGATTCCTACATGTGTTACATTAGGAGCTGAGACTTCTACATTTGTTACAGTAGCTGAGACTTCTAATTGTGTTACAGTAGCTGAGATTTCTACATGTTTTACAGTCGGAGCTGAGACTTCTACATGTGTTACATTAGCTGAGATTACTACATGTGTTACAGTCGGAGCTGAGACTTCTACATGTGTTACCGTGGCTGAGAATTCTACATGAGTTACAGAAGGAGCTGAGACTTCTACATGTGCTACAGTCGGAGCTGAGACTTCTACATGTGTTAGGAGGAACTGAGACTTCTACATGTGTTACAGTAGGGGCTGAGACTTCTACATGTTTTACAGTAGCTCAGACTTCTGCACGTGTTACAGTTGGAGCTGAGACTTCTACATGTTTTATTAGGAAATGAGACTTCTACATATGCTAAAATTGGAGCTGAGTCTTCTACATGTGTTACAGAAGGAGCTAAGATTACTACATGTCTTACTGTGGCTGAGACTTCTACATGTGTAACAGTAGGAAATGAGACTTCTACATGTGTTACCGCAGCTGAGACTTCTACATGTGTTACAGTAGGAGCTGAGACTTCTACGTGCGTTACAGTAGCTGAGAATTCTAAATGTGTTACAGTAGGAGCAGAGACTTCCACATGTGTTACAGTCGGAGCTGAGACTTCTACATGTGTTACCGTGGCTGAGAATTCTACATGAGTTAGAGAAGAAGCTGAGACTTCTACATGTGTTACAGTAGTTCAGACTTCTGCACGTGTTACATTAGCTGAGATTTCTACATGTGTTACAGTAGGAGCTGAGACTTCTACATGTGTTTCAGTAGCTGAGACTTCAAATTGTGTTACAGTAGCTCAGATTTCTACATTTGTTACAGTAGGAGCTGAGACTTCTACATGTGTTTCAGTTGCTGCGATTTCGACATGTGTTACAGTAGGAGCTGAGACTTCTACATGTGTTACAGTAGGAGCTGAGACGTCTACATGAGTTACAGTAGGAGCTGAGACTTCTACATGTGTAATAGTAGGAGCTGAGCCAGCTGCATGTGTTGCAGCAGCTCAGACTTCTGCACGTGTTACAGTAGGAGCTGAGACTTCTGCATTTGTTACTGTAGCTGAGAATTATGCATGTGTTACAGTAGGAGCTGAGACTTCTACATGTGTTACAGTAGGAGCTGAGACTTCTACATGTGTTACAGTGGCTGAGAATTCTACATGAGTTACAGAAGGAGCTGAGACTTCTACATGTGTTGCAGTAGCTCTGACTTCTGCACATGCTACAGAAGGAGCTGCGACTTCTAAATGTGTTAAAGTCGGAGCTGAGACTTCTACATGTGTTACAATAGCTCAGTCATCTGCACGTGTTACAGTAGCTGAGATTTCTACATGTGTTACAGTAGGAGCTGAGACTTCTACATTTGTTACAGTAGCTGAGACTTCTAATTGTGTTACAGTAGATGAGATTTCTACATGTTTTACAGTAGGAGCTGAGACTTCTACATGTGTTACATTAGCTGAGATTACTACATGTGTTACAGTCGGAGCTGAGACTTCTACATGTGTAACCGTGGCTGAGAATTCTACATGAGTTACAGAAGGAGCTGAGACTTCTACATGTGTTACAGTCGGAGCTGAGACTTCTACATGTGTTTCAGTAGGAGCTGAGCCAGCTGCATGTGTTGCAGCAGCTCAGACTTCTGCACGTGTTACAGTAGGAGCTGAGACTTCTACATTTGTTACAGTAGCTCAGACTTCTACATGTGTAAGGGTACGAGCTGAAACTTCTGCATTTGTTACAGTAGCTGAGAATTCTGCATGTGTTAAAGTAGGAGCTGAGACTTCTTCATGTGTTACAGTAGGAGCTGAGACTTCTACATGTGTTACAGTAGCTATGACTTCTGCGTGTTGCAGCAGCTGACATTTCTACTTGTGTTAAAGTAGGAGCTGAGACTTCTACATGTGTTACAGTAGCTGATACTTCTGCATGTGTTACAGTAGGAGCTGAGACTTCTGCATGTGTTACAGTAGCTGAGAATTCTGCATGTGTTACAGTAGGAGATGAGACTTCTAAATGTGTTACAGCAGCTGAGACTTCTACATGTGTTACAGTAGGAGCTGAGACTTCTTCATGTGTTACAGTAGGAGCTGAGACTTCTACATGTTTTGCCGTAGATAGACTTCTACATGTGTTACAATAAGAGCTGACAGTACTGCATGTGTTACAGTAGCTGAGATTTCCACATGTGTTGCAGTTGGAGCCGAGACCTCTGCACGTGTTACAGTAGCTGATACTTCTGCATGTGTTACAGTAGGAGCTGAGACTTCTGCATGTGTTACAGTAGCTGAGAATTCTGCATATGTTACAGTTGGTGCTGAGACTACTACATGTGTTACAGTAGGAGCTGAGACTTCTACTTGTGTTACAGCAGCCGAGACTTCTACATGAGTTACAGAAGTATCAGAGACGTCTACATGTGTTACAGTAGCTCAGACATCTGCACGTGTTACAGAAGGAGCTGTGAATTCTACATGTGTTACAGTAGCTCAGACTTCTGCACGTGTTACAGTAGCTGAGAATTCTGCATGTGTTACACTAGGAGCTGAGACTTCTACATGTGTTACAGTAGCTGAGACTTCTAATTGTGTTACAGTAGCTGAGATTTCGACATGTGTTACAGTAGGAGCTGAGCAGTCTACATGCGTTACAGTAGTAGCTGAGACTTCTACATGCTTTTCAGTAGCTGAGAACTCTACATGTGTTACAGTAGGAGCTGAGACGTCTACATGTGTTACAGTAGGAGCTGAGCCAGCTGCATGTGTTGCAGTAGCTCAGACTAATACATGTGTAACAGTAGGAGCTGAGACTTCTGCATTTGTTACAGTAGCTGAGAATTATGCATGTGTTACAGTAGGAGCTGTGACTTCTACATGTGTTACAGTAGCTAAGACTTCTGCGTGTTACAGCAGCTGTGACATCTACTTGTGTTACAGTAGGAGCTGAGACTTCTACATGTGTTACAGTAGGAGCTGAGACTTCTGCATGTGTTACAGTAGCTGAGACTTCTGCACGTGTTGCAGTAGGAGCTGAGACTTCGACATGTGTTCCAGTAGGAGCTGTGACTTCTAATTGTGTTACAGTAGCACCGACTTCTGCACGTGTTACAGTAGGAGCAGAGACTTCTACATGTGTTAGTAGGAACTGAGACTTCTGCACGTGTTACAGTAGGAGCTGAGACTTCTACATGTGTTAGTAGGAAATTAGACTTCTACAAGTGCTGAAATTGGAGCTGAGTCTTCTACTTGTGTTACAGAAGGAGCTGAGACTTCTACATGTGTTACAGTAGCTGAGACTTCTTCATGTGTAAGAGTAGGAGATGAGACTTCTACATGTGTTACAGCAGCTGAGACTTCTACATGTGTTACAGTAGGTGCTGAGACTTCTACATGTGTTACAGTAGGAGCGGAGACTTCGACATGTGTTACAGTAGATAGATTTCTACATGTGTTACAATAAGAACTGAGAGTTCTGCATGTGTTACAGTAGCTGAGATTTCCACATGTGTTACAGTAGGAGCCGACACCTCTGCACGTGTTACAGTAGCTGATACTTCTGCATGTGTTACAGTAGGAGCTGAGACTTCTGCATGCGTTACAGTAGCTGAGAATTCTGCACGTGTTTCAGTAGGAGCTGAGACTTCTACATGTGTTACAGTAGGTGCTGAGACTTCTACTTGTGTTACAGCAGCTGAGACTTCTACATGTGTTACAGAAGTATCTGAGACATCTACATGTGTTACGGTAGCTGAGATTTCCACATGTTTTCGAGTAGGAGCAGAGACTTCTACATGTGTTACAGTAGGAGCTGAGACTTCCACATGTGTTACAGTCGGAGCTGAGACTTCTACATGTGTTACAGTGGTTGAGAATTCTACATGAGTTACAGAAGGAGCTGAGACTTGTACATGTGTTTCAGTAGCTCAAACATCTGCACGTGTTACAGAAGGAGCTGAGACTTCTACATGTGTTACAGTCGGACCTGAGACTTCTACATGTGTTACAGTAGCTCAGACTTCTTCACGTGTTACAGTAGCTGAGATTTGTACATGTGTTACAGTAGGAGCTGAGACTTCTACATGTGTTACAGTAGCTGAGACTTCAAATTGTGTTACAGTAGCTCAGATTTCTACATGTGTTACAGTAGGAGCTGAGACGTCTACATGTGTTACAGTAGGAGCTGAGACGTCTAAATGTGTTACAGTAGGAGCTGAGACTTCCACATGTGTTTCTGTAGCTGAGACTTCTTCATGTGTAACAGTAGGAGATGAGACTTCTACATGTGTTACCGCAGCTGAGACTTCTACATGTGTTAAATTAGGAGCAGAGACTTCTACATGTGTTACAGTAGGAGCTGAGAATTCTACATGTTTTACAGTAGATAGACTTCTACATGTGTTACAATAAGAGCTGACAGTTCTACATGTGTTACAGTAGCTGAGATTTCCACATGTGTTACAGTAGGAGCAGAGACCTCTGCACGTGTTACAGTAGCTGATACATCTGCATGTGTTACAGTAGGAGCTGAGACGTCTGCATGTGTTACAGTAGCTGAGAATTCTGCATGTGTTACAGTAGGAGCTGAGACTTCTACATGTGTTACAGTAGGAGCTGAGACTTCTACTTGTGTTACAGCAGCTGAGACTTCTATATGTGTTAGTAGGAAATGAGACTTCTACATATGCTAAAATTGGAGCTGAGTCTTCTACATTTGTTACAGAAGGTGTTGAGACTTCTACATGTGTTACAGTAGCTGAGACTTCTGCATGTGTTACAGTAGGAGCTGAGACTTCTGCATGATTTACAATAGCTGAGAATTCTGCATGTGTTAATGTAGGAGCTGAGACTTCTAAATGTGTTACAGTCGGAGCTGAGACTTCTACTTGTGTAACAGCAGCTGAGACTTCTACATGAGTTACAGAAGTATCAGAGACGCCTACATGTGTTACAGTAGCTCAGACATCTGCACGTGTTACAGAAGGAGCTGAGAATTCTACATGTGTTACAGTCGGAGCTGAGACTTCTCCATGTGTTACAGTAGCTCAGACTTCTGCACGTGTTACAGTATCTGAGATTTCTACATGTGTTACAGTAGTAGCTGAGACTTCTACATGTGTTACAGTAGCTGAGACTTCTAATTGTGTTACAGTAGCTGAGATTTCTACATGTGTTACAGTAGGAGCTGAGACTTCTACATGTGTTACACTAGCTGAGATTTCGACATGTGTTACAGTAGGAGCTGAGCAGTCTACATGTGTTACAGTAGTAGCTGAGACTTCTACATGCGTTTCAGTAGCTTAGAACTCAACATGTGTTGCAGTAGGAGCTGAGACTTCTACATGTGTTACAGTAGGTGCTGAGCCAGCTGCATGTGTTGCAGTAGCTCAGACTAATACATGTGTAACAGTAGGAGCTGAGACTTCTGCATTTGTTACAGCAGCTGAGAATTATGCATGTGTTACAGTAGGAGCTGAGACTTCTACATGTGTTACAGTAGCTAAGACTTCTGCGTGTTACAGCAGCTGTGACTTCTACTTGTGTGACAGTAGGAGCTGAGACTTCTACATGTGTTACAGTAGGAGCTGAGACTTCTGCATGTGTTACAGTAGCTGAGACTTCTGCACGTGTTTCAATAGGAGCTGAGACTTCGACATGTGTTCCAGTAGTAGCTGAGACTTCTACATGTGTTGCAGTAGCACCGACTTCTGCACGTGTTACAGTAGGAGCAGAGACATCTACATGTGTTAGAAGGAACTGAGACTTCTGAACGTGTTACAGTAGGAGCTGAGACTTCTACAATTGTTAGTACGAAATGAGACTTCTACATATGCTAAAATTGGAGCTGAGTCTTCTACATGTGTTACAGAAGGAGCTGAGACTTCTGCATGTGTTACAGTAGCTGAGACTTCTTCATGTGTAAGAGTAGGAGATGAGACTTCTACATGTGTTACAGCAGCTGAGACTTCTACATGTGTTACAGTAGGAGCTGAGACTTCTACATGTGTTACAGTAGGAGCGGAGACTTCTACATGTGTTACAGTAGATAGACTTCTACATGTGTTACAATAAGAGCTGAGAGTTCTGCACATGATACAGTAGCTGAGATTTCCACATGTGTTACAGTAGGAGCCGACACCTCTGCACGTGTTACAGTAGCTGATACTTCTGCATGTGTTACAGTAGGAGCTGAGACTTCTGCATGTGTTACATTAGCTGTGAATTCTGCACGTGTTTCAGTAGGAGCTGAGACTTCTACATGTGTTACAGTCGGTGCTGAGACTTCTACTTGTGTTACAGCAGCTGAGACTTCTACATGTGTTACAGAAGTATCTGAGACGTCTACATGTGTTACAGTAGCTGAGATTTCCACATGTGTTAGAGTAGGAGCAGAGACTTCTACATGTGTTACAGTAGGAGCTGAGACTTCTACGTGCGTTACAGTAGCTGTGAAGTCTAAATGTGTTACAGTAGGAGCTGAGACTTCCACATGTGTTACAGTCGGTGCTGAGACTTCTACATGTGTTACATCGGCTGAGAATTCTACATGAGTTACAGAAGGAGCTGAGACTTCTACATGTGTTTCAGTAGCTCAGACATCTGCACGTGTTGCAGGAGGAGCTGAGACATCTACTTGTGTTACAGTCGGAGCTGAGACTTCTACATGTGTTACAGTAGCTCAGACATCTGCACGTGTTACAGTAGCTGAGATTTCTACATGTGTTACAGTAGGAGCTGAGACTTCTACATGTGTTACAGTAGCTGAGACTTCTAATTGTGTTACAGTAGCTCAGATTTCTACATGTGTTACAGTAGGAGCTGAGACTTCTACATGTGTTACAGTAGCTGAGATTTCGACATGTATTACAGTAGGAGCTGAGACGTCTACATGTGTTGCAGTAGGAGCTGAGACGTCTACATGTGTTACAGTAGGTGCTGAGACATCTACATGTGTTATAGTAGGAGCTGAGCCAGCTGCATGTGTTGCAGCAGCTCAGACATCTGCGCGTGTTACAGTAGGAGCTGAGACTTCTACATGTGATACAGTAGATCAGACTAATACATGTGTAACAGTAGTAGCTGAGATTTCTGCATTTGTTTCAGTAGCTGAGAATTATGCATGTGTTACAGTAGGAGCTGAGACTTCTACATGTGTTACAGTAGGAGCTGAGACATCTACATGTGTTACAGTAGATCAGACTAATACATGTGTAACAGTAGGAGCTGAGATTTCTGCATTTGTTACAGTAGCTGAGAATTATGCATGTGTTACAGTAGGAGCTGAGACTTCTACATGTGTTACAGTAGGAGCTGAGTCTTCTACATGTGTTACAGCAGCTGAGACTTCTACATGTGTTACAGAAGGATCTGAGACTTCTACATGTGTTACAGTAGCTGAGATTTCCACATGTGTTACAGTAGGAGCTGAGAATTCTACATGTGTTACAGTAGGAGCTGAGACTTCTACATGCGTTACAGTAGCTGAGACCTCTACATGTGTTTCGGCAGAAGCTGAGACTTCCACAATTGTTACAGTAGGAGCTGAGACTTCTACATGTGTTACAGTGGCTGAGATTGATACATGAGTTACAGAAGGAGCTGAGACTTCTACATGTGTTACAGTAGCTCTGACTTCTGCACGTGCTACAGAAGGAGCTGCGACTTCTAAATGTGTTACATTCGGAGCTGAGAATTCTACATGTGTTACAGTAGCTCAGTCTTCTGCACGTGTTACAGTAGCTCAGATTTCTACATGTGTTACAGTAGGAGCTGAGACTTCTACATGTGTTACAGTAGCTGAGATTTGGACAAGTGTTACAGTAGGAGCTGAGACGTCTACATGTGTTACAGTAGGAGCTGAGACGTCTACATGTGTTACAGTAGGAGCTGAGACTTCTACATGTGTTATAGTAGAAGCTGAGCCAGCTGCATGTGTTGCAGCAGCTCAGACTTCTGCACCTGTTACAGTAGGAGCTGAGACTTCTACATGTGTTACAGAAGATCAGACTAATACATGTGTAACAGTAGGAGCTGAGATTTCTGCATTTGTTACTGTAGCTGAGAATTATGCATGTGTTACAGTAGGAGCTGAGACTTCTACATGTGTTACAGTAGGATCTGAGACATCTACATGTGTTACAGTAGATCAGACTAATACATGTGTAACAGTTGGAGCTGAGATTTCTGCATTTGTTATAGTAGCTGAGAATTATGCATGTTTTACAGTAGGAGCTGAGACTTCTACATGTGTTACAGTAGGAGCTGAGACTTCTACATGTGTTACAGCAGCTGAGACTACTACATGTGTTACAGAAGGATCTGAGACTTCTACATGTGTTACAGTAGTTGAGATTTCCGCATGTGTTACAGTAGGAGATGAGAATTCTACATGTGTTACAGCAGCTGAGACTTCTACATGTGTTACAGTAGGAGCTGAGACTTCTACATGTGTTACAGTAGGAGCTGAGACTTCTACATATTTTACAGTAGATAGACTTCTACATGTGTTACAATAAGAGCTGACAGTACAGCATGTGTTACAGTAGCTGAGATATCCACTTGTGTTACAGGAGGAGCCGAGACCGCTGCACGGGTTACAGTAGCTGATACTTCTGCATGTGTTACAGTAGGAGCTGAGACTTCTGCATGTGTTACAGTAGCTGAGAATTCGGCATGTGTTACAGTAGGAGCTGAGACTTCTACATGTGTTACAGAAGGAGCTGAGACTTCTACTTGTGTTACAGCAGCTGAGACTTCTACATGAGTTACAGAAGTATCAGAGACGTCTACATGTGTTTCAGTAGCTCAGACATCTGCACGTGTTACAGAAGGAGCTGAGACTTCTCCATGTGTTACAGTAGCTGAGACTTCTAATTGTATTACAGTAGCTGCGATTTCTACACGTGTTACAGTAGGAGCTGAGACTTCTACATGTGTTACAGTAGCTGAGATTTCGACATGTGTTACAGTAGGAGCTGAGCCGTCTACATGTGTTACAGTAGTAGCTGAGATTTCTACATGCGTTTCAGTAGCTGAGTACTCGACATGTGTTACAGTAGGAGCTGAGACTTCTACATGTGTTAAAGTAGGTGCTGAGACTTCTGCATTTGTTACAGTAGCAAAGAATTATGCATGTGTTACAGTAGGAGCTGAGACTTCTACATGTGTTACAGTAGCTAAGACTTCTGCGTGTTACGGCAGCTGTGACTTCTACTTGTGTTACAGTAGGAGCTGAGACCTCAACATGTGTTACAGTAGGAGCTGAGACTTCTGCATGTTTTACAGTAGCTGAGTCTTCAGCACGTGTTGCAGTAGGAGCTGAGACTTCGACATGTGTTCCAGTAGGAGCTGTGACTTCTACATGTGTTACAGTAGCACCGGCTTCTGCACGTGTTACAGTAGGAGCAGAGACTTCTACATCTGTTAGTAGGAACTGAGACTTCTGCACGTGTTACAGTTGGAGCTGAGACTTCTACATGTGTTAGTAGGAAATGAGACTTCTACATATGCTAAAATTGGAGCTGAGTCTTCTACATGTGTTACAGCAGGAGCTGAGACTTCTACATGTGTTACAGTAGCTGAGATTTCTTCATGTGTAACAGTAGGAGATGAGACTTCTATATGTGTTACAGCAGCTGAGACTTCTACATGTGTTACAGTAGGTGCTGAGACTTCTACATGTGTTACAGTAGGAGCGGAGACTTCTACATGTGTTACAGTAGATAGACTTCTACATGTGTTACAATAAGAGCTGAGAGTTCTGCATGTGTTACAGCAGCTGAGATTTCCACATGTGTTACAGTAGGAGCCGACACCTCTGCACGTGTTACAGTAGCTCATACTTCTGCATGTGTTACAGTAGGAGCTGAGACTTCTGCATGTATTACAGTAGCTGAGACTTCTGCACGTGTTTCAGTAGGAGCTGAGACTTCTACATGTGTTTCAGTAGGTGCTGAGACTTCTACTTGTGTTACAGCAGCTGAGACTTCTACATGTGTTACCGAAGTATCTGAGACGTCTACATGTGTTACAGTAGCTGAGATTTCCACATGTGTTAGAGTAGGTGCAGAGACTTCTACATGTGTTACAGTAGGAGCTGAGACTTCTACGTGCGTTACAGTAGCTGAGAAGTCTAAATGTGTTACAGTAGGAGCTGAGACTTCCACATGTATTACAGTCGGAGCTGAGACTTCTACATGTGTTACAGTGGCTGAGAATTCTACATGAGTTACAGAAGGAGCTGAGACTTCTACATGTGTATCAGTAGCTCAGACATCTGCACGTGTTACAGAAGGAGCTGAGACTTCTACATGTGTTACAGTCGGGGCAGAGACTTCTACATGTGTTACAGTAGCTCAGACATCTGCACGTGTTACAGTAGCTGAGATTTCTACATGTGTTACAGTAGGAGCTGAGACTTCTACATGTGTTACAGTAGCTGAGACTTCTAATTGTGTTACAGTAGCTCAGATTTCTACATGTGTTACAGTAGGAGCTGAGACTTCTACATGTGTTACAGTAGCTGAGATTTGGACAAGTGTTACAGTAGGAGCTGAGACGTCTACATGTGTTACAGTAGGAGCTGAGACGTCTACATGTGTTACAGTAGGAGCTGAGACTTCTACATGTGTTATAGTAGAAGCTGAGCCAGCTGCATGTGTTGCAGCAGCTCAGACTTCTGCACCTGTTACAGTAGGAGCTGAGACTTCTACATGTGTTACAGAAGATCAGACTAATACATGTGTAACAGTAGGAGCTGAGATTTCTGTATTTGTTACTGTAGCTGAGAATTATGCATGTGTTACAGTAGGAGCTGAGACTTCTACATGTGTTACAGTAGGATCTGAGACATCTACATGTGTTACAGTAGATCAGACTAATACATGTGTAACAGTTGGAGCTGAGATTTCTGCATTTGTTATAGTAGCTGAGAATTATGCATGTTTTACAGTAGGAGCTGAGACTTCTACATGTGTTACAGTAGGAGCTGAGACTTCTACATGTGTTACAGCAGCTGAGACTACTACATGTGTTACAGAAGGATCAGAGACTTCTACATGTGTTACAGTGGTTGAGATTTCCGCATGTGTTATAGTAGGAGATGAGAATTCTACATGTGTTACAGCAGCTGAGACTTCTACATGTGTTACAGTAGGAGCTGAGACTTCTACATGTGTTACAGTAGGAGCTGAGACTTCTACATATTTTACAGTAGATAGACTTCTACATGTGTTACAATAAGAGCTGACAGTACAGCATGTGTTACAGTAGCTGAGATATCCACTTGTGTTACAGGAGGAGCCGAGACCGCTGCACGGGTTACAGTAGCTGATACTTCTGCATGTGTTACAGTAGGAGCTGAGACTTCTGCATGTGTTACAGTAGCTGAGAATTCGGCATGTGTTACAGTAGGAGCTGAGACTTCTACATGTGTTACAGAAGGAGCTGAGACTTCTACTTGTGTTACAGCAGCTGAGACTTCTACATGAGTTACAGAAGTATCAGAGACGTCTACATGTGTTTCAGTAGCTCAGAAATCTGCACGTGTTACAGAAGGAGCTGAGACTTCTCCATGTGTTACAGTAGCTGAGACTTCTAATTGTATTACAGTAGCTGCGATTTCTACACGTGTTACAGTAGGAGCTGAGACTTCTACATGTGTTACAGTAGCTGAGATTTCGACATGTGTTACAGTAGGAGCTGAGCCGTCTACATGTGTTACAGTAGTAGCTGAGATTTCTACATGCGTTTCAGTAGCTGAGTACTCGACATGTGTTACAGTAGGAGCTGAGACTTCTACATGTGTTAAAGTAGGTGCTGAGACTTCTGCATTTGTTACAGTAGCAGAGAATTATGCATGTGTTACAGTAGGAGCTGAGACTTCTACATGTGTTACAGTAGCTAAGACTTCTGCGTGTTACAGCAGCTGTGACTTCTACTTGTGTTACAGTAGGAGCTGAGACCTCAACATGTGTTACAGTAGGAGCTGAGACTTCTGCATGTTTTACAGTAGCTGAGTCTTCAGCACGTGTTGCAGTAGGAGCTGAGACTTCGACATGTGTTCCAGTAGGAGCTGTGACTTCTACATGTGTTACAGTAGCACCGGCTTCTGCACGTGTTACAGTAGGAGCAGAGACTTCTACATCTGTTAGTAGGAACTGAGACTTCTGCACGTGTTACAGTTGGAGCTGAGACTTCTACATGTGTTAGTAGGAAATGAGACTTCTACATATGCTAAAATTGGAGCTGAGTCTTCTACATGTGTTACAGCAGGAGCTGAGACTTCTACATGTGTTACAGTAGCTGAGATTTCTTCATGTGTAACAGTAGGAGATGAGACTTCTATATGTGTTACAGCAGCTGAGACTTCTACATGTGTTACAGTAGGTGCTGAGACTTCTACATGTGTTACAGTAGGAGCGGAGACTTCTACATGTGTTACAGTAGATAGACTTCTACATGTGTTACAATAAGAGCTGAGAGTTCTGCATGTGTTACAGCAGCTGAGATTTCCACATGTGTTACAGTAGGAGCCGACACCTCTGCACGTGTTACAGTAGCTCATACTTCTGCATGTGTTACAGTAGGAGCTGAGACTTCTGCATGTATTACAGTAGCTGAGACTTCTGCACGTGTTTCAGTAGGAGCTGAGACTTCTACATGTGTTTCAGTAGGTGCTGAGACTTCTACTTGTGTTACAGCAGCTGAGACTTCTACATGTGTTACCGAAGTATCTGAGACGTCTACATGTGTTACAGTAGCTGAGATTTCCACATGTGTTAGAGTAGGTGCAGAGACTTCTACATGTGTTACAGTAGGAGCTGAGACTTCTACGTGCGTTACAGTAGCTGAGAAGTCTAAATGTGTTACAGTAGGAGCTGAGACTTCCACATGTATTACAGTCGGAGCTGAGACTTCTACATGTGTTACAGTGGCTGAGAATTCTACATGAGTTACAGAAGGAGCTGAGACTTCTACATGTGTATCAGTAGCTCAGACATCTGCACGTGTTACAGAAGGAGCTGAGACTTCTACATGTGTTACAGTCGGGGCAGAGACTTCTACATGTGTTACAGTAGCTCAGACATCTGCACGTGTTACAGTAGCTGAGATTTCTACATGTGTTACAGTAGGAGCTGAGACTTCTACATGTGTTACAGTAGCTGAGACTTCTAATTGTGTTACAGTAGCTCAGATTTCTACATGTGTTACAGTAGGAGCTGAGACTTCTACATGTGTTACAGTAGCTGAGATTTGGACAAGTGTTACAGTAGGAGCTGAGACGTCTACATGTGTTACAGTAGGAGCTGAGACGTCTACATGTGTTACAGTAGGAGCTGAGACTTCTACATGTGTTATAGTAGAAGCTGAGCCAGCTGCATGTGTTGCAGCAGCTCAGACTTCTGCACCTGTTACAGTAGGAGCTGAGACTTCTACATGTGTTACAGAAGATCAGACTAATACATGTGTAACAGTAGGAGCTGAGATTTCTGTATTTGTTACTGTAGCTGAGAATTATGCATGTGTTACAGTAGGAGCTGAGACTTCTACATGTGTTACAGTAGGATCTGAGACATCTACATGTGTTACAGTAGATCAGACTAATACATGTGTAACAGTTGGAGCTGAGATTTCTGCATTTGTTATAGTAGCTGAGAATTATGCATGTTTTACAGTAGGAGCTGAGACTTCTACATGTGTTACAGTAGGAGCTGAGACTTCTACATGTGTTACAGCAGCTGAGACTACTACATGTGTTACAGAAGGATCAGAGACTTCTACATGTGTTACAGTGGTTGAGATTTCCGCATGTGTTATAGTAGGAGATGAGAATTCTACATGTGTTACAGCAGCTGAGACTTCTACATGTGTTACAGTAGGAGCTGAGACTTCTACATGTGTTACAGTAGGAGCTGAGACTTCTACATATTTTACAGTAGATAGACTTCTACATGTGTTACAATAAGAGCTGACAGTACAGCATGTGTTACAGTAGCTGAGATATCCACTTGTGTTACAGGAGGAGCCGAGACCGCTGCACGGGTTACAGTAGCTGATACTTCTGCATGTGTTACAGTAGGAGCTGAGACTTCTGCATGTGTTACAGTAGCTGAGAATTCGGCATGTGTTACAGTAGGAGCTGAGACTTCTACATGTGTTACAGAAGGAGCTGAGACTTCTACTTGTGTTACAGCAGCTGAGACTTCTACATGAGTTACAGAAGTATCAGAGACGTCTACATGTGTTTCAGTAGCTCAGAAATCTGCACGTGTTACAGAAGGAGCTGAGACTTCTCCATGTGTTACAGTAGCTGAGACTTCTAATTGTATTACAGTAGCTGCGATTTCTACACGTGTTACAGTAGGAGCTGAGACTTCTACATGTGTTACAGTAGCTGAGATTTCGACATGTGTTACAGTAGGAGCTGAGCCGTCTACATGTGTTACAGTAGTAGCTGAGATTTCTACATGCGTTTCAGTAGCTGAGTACTCGACATGTGTTACAGTAGGAGCTGAGACTTCTACATGTGTTAAAGTAGGTGCTGAGACTTCTGCATTTGTTACAGTAGCAGAGAATTATGCATGTGTTACAGTAGGAGCTGAGACTTCTACATGTGTTACAGTAGCTAAGACTTCTGCGTGTTACAGCAGCTGTGACTTCTACTTGTGTTACAGTAGGAGCTGAGACCTCAACATGTGTTACAGTAGGAGCTGAGACTTCTGCATGTTTTACAGTAGCTGAGTCTTCAGCACGTGTTGCAGTAGGAGCTGAGACTTCGACATGTGTTCCAGTAGGAGCTATGACTTCTACATGCGTTACAGTAGCACCGGCTTCTGCACGTGTTACAGTAGGAGCAGAGACTTCTACATCTGTTAGTAGGAACTGAGACTTCTGCACGTGTTACAGTTGGAGCTGAGACTTCTACATGTGTTAGTAGGAAATGAGACTTCTACATATGCTAAAATTGGAGCTGAGTCTTCTACATGTGTTACAGCAGGAGCTGAGACTTCTACATGTGTTACAGTAGCTGAGATTTCTTCATGTGTAACAGTAGGAGATGAGACTTCTATATGTGTTACAGCAGCTGAGACTTCTACATGTGTTACAGTAGGTGCTGAGACTTCTACATGTGTTACAGTAGGAGCGGAGACTTCTACATGTGTTACAGTAGATAGACTTCTACATGTGTTACAATAAGAGCTGAGAGTTCTGCATGTGTTACAGCAGCTGAGATTTCCACATGTGTTACAGTAGGAGCCGACACCTCTGCACGTGTTACAGTAGCTCATACTTCTGCATGTGTTACAGTAGGAGCTGAGACTTCTGCATGTATTACAGTAGCTGAGACTTCTGCACGTGTTTCAGTAGGAGCTGAGACTTCTACATGTGTTTCAGTAGGTGCTGAGACTTCTACTTGTGTTACAGCAGCTGAGACTTCTACATGTGTTACCGAAGTATCTGAGACATCTACATGTGTTACAGTAGCTGAGATTTCCACATGTGTTAGAGTAGGTGCAGAGACTTCTACATGTGTTACAGTAGGAGCTGAGACTTCTACGTGCGTTACAGTAGAAGAGAAGTCTAAATGTGTCACAGTAGAAGCTGAGACTTTCACATGTATTACAGTCGGAGCTGAGACTTCTACATGTGTTACAGTGGCTGAGAATTCTACATGAGTTACAGAAGGAGCTGAGACTTCTACATGTGTTTCAGTAGCTCAGACATCTGCACGTGTTACAGAAGGAGCTGAGACTTCTACATGTGTTACAGTCGGAGCTGAGACTTATACATGTGTTACAGTCGCTCAGACTTCTGAACGTGTTACAGTAGCTGAGATTTCTACATGTGTTACAGTAGCTGAGACTTCTAATTGTGTTACAGTAGCTCAGATTTCTACATGTGTTACAGTAGGAGCTGAGACTTCTACATGTGTTACAGTAGCTGAGATTTGGACAAGTGTTAAATTAGAAGCTGAGTCGTCTACATGTGTTACAGTAGGAGCTGAGACGTCTACATTTGTTACAGTAGTAGCTGAGACTTCTACATGTTTTACAGTAGCACCGACTTCAGCACGTGTTACAGTAGGAGCTGAGACTTCTACATGTGTTAGTAGGAACTGAGACTACTACATGTGTTACAGTTGGAGCTGAGACTTCTACATGTTTTACAGTAGCTCAGACTTCTGCACGTGTTACAGTTGGAGCTGAGACTTCTACATGTGTTATTAGGAAATGAGACTTCTACATATGCTAAAATTGGAGCTGAGTCTTCTACATTTGTTACAGAAGGAGCTAAGACATCTACATGTGTTCCCACAGCTGAGACTTCTACATGTGTTACAGTAGGAGCTGAGACTTCTACATGTGTTACAGTAGGAGCTGAGATTTCTACATGTTTTACAGTAGATAGACTTCTACATGTGTTACAATAAGAGCTGACAGTACTGCATGTGTTACAGTGGCTGAGATTTCCACATGTGTTACAGTTGGAGCCGAGACCTCTGCACGTATTACAGTAGCTGATACTTCTGCATGTGTTACAGTAGGAGCTGAGACTTCTGCATGTGTTACAGTAGCGGAGAATTCTGCATGTGTTACAGTAGGAGCTGAGACTTCTACATGTGTTACAGTAGGAGCTGAGACTTCTACATGTTTTACAGTAGATAGACTTCTACATGTGTTACAGTAGCACCGACTTTTGCACGTGTTACAGTAGGAGCAGAGTCATCTACATGTGTTAGAAGGAACTGAGACTTCTGAACGTGTTACAGTAGGAGCTGAGACTTCTACATGTGTTAGTAGGAAATGAGACTTCTACATATGCTAAAATTGGAGCTGAGTCTTCTACATGTGTTACAGAAGGAGCTGAGACTTCTACCTGTGTTACAGTAGCTGAGACTTCTTCATGTGTAACAGTAGGAGATGAGACTTCTACATGTCTTACAGCAGCTGAGACTTCTACATGTGTTACAGTAGGAGCTGGGACTTCTACATGTGTTACAGTAGTAGCGGAGACTTCTACATGTGTTACAGTAGATAGACTTCTACATGTGTTACAATAAGAGCTGAGAGTTCTGCATGTTATACAGCAGCTGAGATTTCCACATGTGTTACAGTAGGAGCCGAAACCTCTGCACGTGTTACAGTAGCAGATACTTCTGCATGTGTTACAGTAGGAGCTGAGACTTCTGCATGTGTTACAGTAGCTGAGAATTCTGCACGTGTTTCAGTAGGAGCTGAGACTTCTACATGTGTTACAGTAGGAGCTGAGACTTCTACGTGCGTTACAGTAGCTGAGTAGTCTAAATGTGTTACAGTAGGAGCTGAGACTTCCACATGTGTTACAGTCAGAGCTGAGACTTCTGCATGTGTTACAGTGGCTGAGAATTCTACATGAGTTACAGAAGGAGCTGAGACTTCTACATGTGTTTCAGTAGCTCAGACATCTGCACGTGTTACAGAAGGAGCTGAGACTTCTACTTGTGTTACAGTCGGAGCTGAGACTTCTACATGTGTTACAGTAGCTCAGACATCTGCACGTGTTACAGTAGCTGAGATTTCTACATGTGTTACAGTAGGAGCTGAGACTTCTACATGTGTTACAGTAGCTGAGATTTCGACATCTGTTACAGTAGGAGCTGAGACATCTACATGTGTTACAGTAGGAGCTGAGACGTCTACATGTGTTACAGTAGGAGCTGAGACTTCTACATGTTTTATAGTAGGAGCTGAGCCAGCTGCATGTGTTGCTGCAGCTCAGACTTCTGCACGTGTTACAGATGGAGCTCAGACTTCTACATGTGTTACAGTAGATCAGACTAATACATGTGTAACAGTAGGAGCTGAGATTTCTGCATTCGTTTCAGTAGCTGAGAATTATGCATGTGTTACAGTAGGAGCTGAGACTTCTACATGTGTTACAGTAGGAGCTGACACATATACATGTGTTACAGTAGATCAGACTAATACATGTGTAACGGTAGGAGCTGAGATTTCTACATGTGTAACAGCAGCTGAGACTTCTACATTTGTTACAGAAGGATCTGAGACTTCTACATGTGTTACAGTAGCTGAGATTTCCACATGTGTTACAGTAGGAGATGAGAATTCTACATGTGTTACAGTAGGAGCTGAGACTTCTACATGCGTTACAGTAGCTGAGACCTCTACATGTGTTTCGGTAGAAGCTGAGACTTCCACATGTGTTACAGTAGGAGCTGAGACTTCTACAGGTGTTACAGTGGCTGACATTTCTACATGAGTTACAGAAGGAGCTGTGAATTCTACATGTGTTACAGTAGCACAGACTTCTGCACGTGCTACAGAAGGAGCTGCGACTTCTAAATGTGTTACAGTCGGAGCTGAGACTTCTACATGTGTTACAGTAGCTCATTCTTCTGCACGAGTTACAGTAGCTGAGATTTCTACATGTGTTACAGTAGGAGCTGAGACTTCTACATTTGTTACAGTAGCTGAGACTTCTAATTGTGTTACAGTAGCTGAGATTTCTACATGTTTTACAGTAGGAGCTGAGACTTCTACATGTGTTACATTAGCTGAGATTTCTACCTGTTTTACAGTAGGAGCTGAGACTTCTACATGTGTTACAGTAGCTGAGACTTCTAATTGTGGTACAGTAGCTGAGATTTCTACATGTGTTACAAAAGGAGCTGAGACTTCTACATGTGTTACAGTAGCTGAGATTACTACATGTATTACAGTAGGAGCTGAGACTTCTACATTTGTTACAGTAGGAGCTGAGACTTCTACATCCGTTTCAGTAATTGAGAACTCTACATGTGTTACAGTAGGAGCTGAGACTTCTACATGTGTTTCAGTAGGAGCTGAGCCAGCTGCACGTCTTGCAGCAGCTCAGACGTCTGCACGTGTTACAGTAGGAGCTGAGACTTCTACATTTGTTACAGTAGCTCAGACGTCTACATGTGTAACAGTATGAGCTGAGACTTCTGCATTTGTTACAGTGGCTGAGAATTCTGCATGTGTTAAAGTAGGAGCTTAGACTTCTACATGTGTTACAGTAGGAGCTGAGACTTCTACATGTGTTACAGTAGCTAAGACTTCTGCGTGTTACAGCAGCTGACATTTCTACTTGTGTTACAGTAGGAGCTGAGACATCTACATGTGTTACAGTAGGAGCTGAGACTTCTGCATGTGTTACAGTAGCTGAGACTACTGCACGTGTTGCAGTAGGAGCTGAGACTTCTACATGTGTTACAGTAGCACCGACTTCAGCACGTGTTACAGAAGGAGCTGCGACTTCTAAATGTGTTACAGTCGGAGCTGAGACTTCTACATGTGTTACAGTAGCTCAGTCTTCTGCACGTGTTACAGTAGCTGAGATTTCTACATGTGTTACAGTAGGAGCTGAGACTTCTTCATGTGTTACAGTAAGAGCTGAGACTTCTACATGTTTTGCCGTAGATAGACTTCTACATGTGTTACAATAAGAGCTGACAGTACTGCATGTGTTACAGTAGCTGAGATTTACACATATGTTACAGTAGGAGCCGAGACCTCTGCACGTCTTACAGTAGCTGATACTTATGCATGTGTTACAGTAGGAGCTGAGACTTCTGCATGTGTTACAGTAGCTGAGAATTCTGCATGTGTTACAGTAGGAGCTGAGACTTCTACATGTGTTACAGTAGGAGCTGAGACTTCTACTTGTGTTACAGCAGCTGAGACTTCTACATGAGTTACAGAAGTATCAGAGACGTCTACATGTGTTAAGTAGCTCAGACTTCTGCACGTGTTACAGAAGGAGCTGTGATTTCTACATGTGTTACAGTAGCTCAGACTTCTGCACGTGTTACAGTAGCTGAGATTTCTACATGTGTTACAGTAGGAGCTGAGAATTCTACATGTGTTACAGTAGCTGAGACTTCTAATTGTGTTACAGTAGCTGAGATTTCGACATGTGTTACAGTAGGTGCTGAGCCGTCTACATGTGTTACAGTAGTAGCTGAGACTTCTCCATGCTTTTCAGTAGCTGAGAACACTACATGTGTTACAGTAGGAGCTGAGACTTCTCCATGTGTTACAGTAGGAGCTGAGCTAGCTGCATGTGTTGCAGTAGCTCAGACTAATACATGTGTAACAGTAGGAGCTGAGACTTCTGCATTTGTTACAGTAGCTGAGAATTATGCATGTGTTACAGTAGGAGCTGAGACTTCTACATGTGTTACAGTAGGAGCTGAGACTTCTGCATGTGTTACAGTAGCTGAGACTTCTGCACGTTTTGCAGTAGGAGCAGAGACTTCGACATGTGTTCCAGTAGGAGCTGAGACTTCTAATTGTGTTACAGTAGCACCGACTTCTGCACGTGTTACAGTAGGAGCAGAGACTTCTACATGTGTTAGTAGGAACTGAGACTTCTGCACGTGTTACAGTAGGAGCTGAGACTTCTACATGTGTTAGTAGGAAATGAGACTTCTACATATGCTAAAATTGTAGCTGAGTCTTCTACATGTGATACAGAAGGAGCTGAGACTTCTACATGTGCTACAGTAGCTGAGACTTCTTCATGTGTAACAGTAGGAGATGAGACTTATACATGTGTTACAGCAGCTGAGACTTCTACATGTTATACAGTAGGAGCTGAGACTTCTACATGTGTTACAGTAGGAGCGGAGACTTCAACATGTGTTACAGTAGATTGACTTCTACATGTGTTACAATAAGAGCTGAGAGTTCTGCATGTGTTACAGTAGCTGAGATTTCCACATGTCTTACAGTAGGAGCCGACACCTCTGCACGTGTTACAGTAGCTGATACTTCTGCATGTTTTACAGTAGGAGCTGAGACTTCTGCATGAGTTACAGTAGCTGAGAATTCTGCACGTCTTTCAGTAGGAGCTGAGACTTCTACATTTGTTACAGTCGGTGCTGAGACTTCTACTTGTGTTACAGCAGCTGAGACTTCTACATGTGTTACAGAAGTATATGAGACTTCTACATGTGTTACGGAAGCTGAGATTTCCACATGTGTTAGAGTAGGAGCAGAGACTTCTACATGTGTTAAAGTTGGAGCTGAGACTTCCACATGTGTTACAGTCGGAGCTGAGACTTCTGCATGAGTTACAGTAGCTGAGAATTCAGCACGTCTTTCAGTAGGAGCTGAGACTTCTACATTTGTTACAGTCGGTGCTGAGACATCTACTTGTGTTACAGCAGCTGAGACTTCTACATGTGTTACAGAAGTATATGAGACTTCTACATGTGTTACGGAAGCTGAGATTTCCACATGTGTTAGAGTAGGAGCAGAGACTTCTACATGTGTTAAAGTTGGAGCTGAGACTTCCACATGTGTTACAGTCGGAGCTGAGACTTCTACATGTGTTACAGTGGCTGAGAATTCTACATGAGTTACAGAAGGAGCTGAGACTTGTACATGTGTTTCAGTAGCTCAAACATCTGCACGTGATACAGAAGGAGCTGAGACTTCTACATGTGTTACAGTCGGAGCTGAGACTTCTCCATGTGTTACAGTAGCTCAGACTTCTGCACGTGTTACAGTAGCTGAGATTTCTACATGTGTTACAGTAGGAGCTGAGACTTCTACATGTGTTACAGTAGGAGCTGAGACGTCTAAATGTGTTACAGTAGGAGCTGAGAGTTCTACATGTGTTACTGTAGCTGAGACTTCTTCATGTGTAACAGTAGGAGATGAGACTTCTACATGTGTTACCGCAGCTGAGACTTCTACATGTGTTAGAGTAGGAGCTGAGACTTCTACATGTGTTACAGTAGGAGCCGACATCTCTGCACGTGTTACAGTAGCTGATATTTCTGCATGATTTACAGTAGGAGCTGAGACTTCTGCATGAGTTACAGTAGCTGAGAATTCTGCACGTCATTCAGTAGGAGCTGAGACTTCTACATTTGTTACAGTAGGTGCTGAGACTTCTACTTGTGTTACAGCAGCTGAGACTTCTACATGTGTTACAGAAGTATATGAGACGTCTACATGTGTTACGGAAGCTGAGATTTCCACATGTGTTAGAGTCGGAGCTGAGACTTCTACATGTGTTACAGTGGCTGAGAATTCCACATGAGTTACAGAAGGAGCTGAGACTTCTACATGTGTTAAAGTAGGAGCTGAGACTTCCACATGTGTTACAGTCGGAGCTGAGACTTCTACATGTGTTACAGTGGCTGAGAATTCCACATGAGTTACAGAAGGAGCTGAGACTTCTACATGTGTTTCAGTAGCTCAAACATCTGCACGTGTTACAGAAGGAGCTGAGACTTCTACATGTGTTACAGTCGGAGCTGAGACTTCTACATGTGTTACAGTAGCTCAGACTTCTGCACGTGTTTCAGTAGCTGAGATATCTACATGTGTTACAGTAGGAGCTGAGACTTCTACATGTGTTACAGTAGCTGAGACTTCTAATTGTGTAACAGTAGCTCAGATTTCTACATGTGTTACAGTAGGAGCTGAGACGTCTACATGTGTTACAGTAGGAGCTGAGACGTCTAAATGTGTTACAGTAGGAGCTGAGAGTTCTACATGTGTTACTGTAGCTGAGACTTCTTCATGTGTAACAGTAGGAGATGAGACTTCTACATGTGTTACCGCAGCTGATACTTCTACATGTGTTAGAGTAGGAGATGAGACTTCTACATGTGTTACAGCAGGAGCTGAGACTTCTACATGTTTTACAGTAGATAGACTTCTACATGTGTTACAATAAGAGCTGACAGTTCTGCATGTGTTACAGTAGCTGAGATTTCCACATGTGTTACAGTAGGAGCAGAGACCACTGCACGTGTTACCGTAGCTGATACATCTGCATGTGTTACAGTAGGAGCTGAGACTTCTGCATGTGTTACAGTAGCTGAGAATTCTGCATGTGTTACAGTAGGAGCTGAGACTTCTACATGTGTTACAGTAGGAGCTGAGACTTCTACTTGTGTTACAGCAGCTGAGACTTCTACATGTGTTAGTAGGAAATGAGACTTCTACATATGCTAAAATTGGAGCTGAGTCTTCTACATGTGTTACAGAAGGTGCTGAGACTTCTACATGTGTTACAGTTCCTGAGACTTCTGCATGTGTTACAGTCGGAGATGAGACTTATACATGTGTTACAGTGGCTGAGAATTCTACATGAGTTACAGAAGGAGCTGAGACTTCTACATGTGTTTCAGTAGCTCAAACATCTGCACGTGTTACAGAAGGAGCTGAGACTTCTACATGTGTTACAGTCGGAGCTGGGACTTCTACATGTGTTACAGTAGCTCAGACTTCTGCACGTGTTACAGTAGCTGAGACTTCTGCATGTGTTACAGTAGGAGCTGAGACTTCTGCATGTGTTACAGTAGCTGAGAATTCTGCATGTGTTACAGTAGGAGCTGAGACTTCTACATGTGTTACAGTCGGAGCTGAGACTTCTACATGTGTTACAGTAGGAGCTGAGATTCTACATGTGTTACAGTAGCTGAGACTTCTAATTGTGTTACAGTAGCTGAGATTTCTACATGTGTTACAGTAGGAGCTGAGACTTCTACATGTGTTACAGTAGCTGAGATTTCGACATGTGTTACAGTACGAGGTGAGCCGTCTACATGAGTTACAGTAGTAGCTGAGATTTCCACATGCGTTTCAGTAGCTGAGAACTCGACATGTGTTACAGTAGGAGCTGAGACTTCTACATGTGTTACAGTAGGTGCTGAGACTTCTGCATTTGTTACAGTACCAGAGAATTATGCATGTGTTACAGTAGGAGCTGAGACTTCTACATTTGTTACAGTAGCCAAGACTTCTCTGTGTTAATGCAGCTGTGACTTCTACTTGTGTTACAGTAGGAGCTGAGACTTCTACATGTGTTACAGTAGGAGCTGAGACTTCTGCATGTGTTACAGTAGCTGAGTCTTCTGCACGTGTTCCAGTAGGAGCTGAGACTTCGACATGTGTTCCAGTAGGATCTGAGACTTCTACATGTGTTACAGTAGCTGAGACGTCTACATGTGTTTCAGTAGCTCAGACATCTGCACGTGTTACAGAAGGAGCTGAGAATTCTACATGTGTTACAGTCGGAGCTGAGACTTCTCCATGTGTTACAGTAGCTCAGACTTCTGCACGTGTTACAGCAGCTGAGATTACTACATGTTTTACAGTAGGAGCTGAGACTTCTACATGTGTTACAGTAGCTGAGACATCTAATTGTATTACAGTAGCTGAGATTTCTACATGTGTTAAAGTAGGAGCTGAGACTTCTACATGTGTTACAGTAGCTGAGATTTCGACATGTGTTACAGTAGGAGCTGAGACTTCTACATGTGTTACAGTAGTAGCTGAGATTTCTACATGCGTTTCAGTAGCTCAGTACTCGACATGTGTTACAGTAGGAGCTATGACTTCTACATGTGTTACAGTAGGTGCTGAGACTTCTGCATTTGTTACACTAGCAGAGAAATATGCATGTGTTACAGTAGGAGCTGAGACTTCTACATGTGTTACAGTAGCTAAGACTTCTGCGTGTTACAGCAGCTGTGACTTCTACTTGTGTTACAGTAGGAGCTGAAACTTCTACATGTGTTACAGTAGGAGCTGAGACTTCTGCATGTGTTACAGTAGCTGAGTCTTCTGCACGTGTTGCAGTAGGAGCTGAGACTTCGACATGTGTTCCAGTAGGAGCTGAGACTTCTACATGTGTTACAGTAGCACCGACTTCTGCACGTGTTACAGTAGGAACAGAGACTTCTACATCTGTTAGTAGTAACTGAGACTTCTACATGTGTAACAGTTGGAGCTGAGACTTCTACATGTGTTAGTAGGAAATGAGACTTCTACATATGCTAAAATTGGAGCTGAGTCTTCTACATGTGTTACAGCAGGAGCTGAGACTTCTACATGTGTTACAGTAGCTGAGATTTCTTCATGTGTAACAGTAGGAGATGAGACTTCTATATGTGTTACAGCAGCTGAGACTTCTACATGTGTTACAGTAGGAGCTGAGACTTCTACATGCGTTACAGTAGGAGCGGAGACTTCTACATGTGTTACAGTAGCTGAGACTTCTAATTGTGTTGCAGTAGCTGAGACTTCTACATGTGTTACAGTAGGAGCTGAGACTTCTACATGTGTTACAGTAGCACCGACTTCTGCACGTGTTACAGTAGGAGCTGAGACTTCTACATGTGTTAGTAGGAACTGAGACTTCTACATGTGTTACAGTAGGAGCTGAGACTGCTACATGTTTTACAGTAGCTCAGACTTCTGCATGTGTTACAGTTGGAGCTGAGACTTCTACATGTGTTATTAGGAAATGAGACTTCTACATATGCTAAAATTGGAGCTGAGACTTCTACATTTGTTACAGAAGGAGCTAAGACTTCTACATGTGATACCGCAGCTGAGACTTCTACATGTGTTACAGTAGGAGCTGAGACTTCTACATGTGTTACATTAGGAGCTGAGACTTCTACATGTTTTACAGTAGATAGACTTCTACATGTGTTACAATAAGAGCTGACAGTTCTGCATGTGTTACAGTAGCTGAGATTTCCACATGTGTTACAGTAGGAGCAGAGACCTCTGCACGTGTTACAGTAGCTGATACATCTGCATGTGTTACAGTAGGAGCTGAGACTTCTGCTTGTGTAACAGTAGCTGAGAATTCTGCATGTGTTACAGTAGGAGCTGAGACTTCTACATGTGTTACAGTAGGAGCTGAGACTTCTACTTGTGTTACAGCAGCTTAGACTTCTACATGTGTTAGAAGGAAATGAGACTTCTACATATGCTAAAATTGGAGCTGAGTCTTCTTCATGTGTTACAGAAGGTGCTGAGACTTCTACATGTGTTACAATAGCTGAGACTTCTTCATGTGTAACAGTAGGAGATGAGACTTCTACATGTGTTACCGCAGCTGAGACTTCTACATGTGTTACAGTAGGAGCTGAGACTTCTACATGTGTTACAGTAGGAGCTGAGACTTCTACATGTTTTACAGTACATAGACTTCTACATGTGTTACAGTAGCACCGACTTCTGCACGTGTTACAGTAGGAGCAGAGACATCTAATTGTGTTAGAAGGAACTGAGACTTCTGAACGTGTTACAGTAGGAGCTGAGACTTCTACAAGTTTTAGTACGAAATTATACTTCTACATATGCTAAAATTGGAGCTGAGTCTTCTACATGTGTTACAGAAGGAGCTGAGACTTCTACATGTGTTACAGTAGCTGAGACTTCTTCATGTGTAACAGTAGGAGATGAGACTTCTACATGTGTTACAGCAGCTGAGACTTCTACATGTGTTACAGTAGGAGCTGGGACTTCTACATGTGTTACAGTAGTAGCGGAGACTTCTACATGTGTTACAGTAGATAGACTTCTACATGTGTTACAATAAGAGCTGAGAGATCTGCATGTGATACAGCAGCTGAGATTTCCACATGTGTTACAGTAGGAGCCGACACCTCTGCACGTGTTACAGTAGCTGATACTTCTGCATGTGTTACAGTAGGAGCTGAGACTTCTGCATGTGTTACAGTAGCTGAGAATTCTGCACGTGTTTCAGTAGGAGCTGAGACTTCTACATGTGTTACAGTAGGAGCTGAGACTTCTACGTGCGTTACAGTAGCTGAGAAGTCTAAATGTGTTACAGTAGGAGCTGAGACTTCCACATGTGTTACAGTCGGAGCTGAGACTTCTACATGTGTTACAGTGGCTGAGAATTCTATATGAGTTTCAGAGGGAGCTGAGACTTCTACATGTGCTTCAGTAGCTCAGACATCTGCACGTGTTACAGAAGGAGCTGAGACTTCTACTTGTGTTACAGTCGGAGCTGAGACTTCTACATGTGTTACAGTAGTTCAGACATCTGCACGTGTTACAGTAGCTGAGATTTCTACATGTGTTACAGTAGTAGCTGCGACTTCTACATGTGTTACAGTAGCTGAGATTTCGACATCTGTTACAGTAGGAGCTGAGACATCTACATGTGTTACAGTAGGAGCCTAGACGTCTACATTTGTTACAGTAGGAGCTGAGACTTCTACATCTGTTATAGTAGGAGCTGAGCCAGCTGCATGTGTTGCAGCAGCTCAGACTTCTGCACGTGTTACAGAAGGAGCTGAGACTTCTACATGTGTTACAGTAGATAAGACTAATACATGTGTAACAGGAGGAGCTGAGATTTCTGAATTCGTTTCAGTAGCTGAGAATTATGCATGTGTTACAGTAGGAGCTGAGACTTCTACATGTGTTACAGTAGGAGCTGAGACATATACATGTGTTACAGTAGATCAAACTAATACATGTGTAACAGTAGGAGCTGAGTTTTCTGCATTTGTTACAGTAGCTAAGACTTCTGAGTGTTACAGCAGCTGTGACTTCTGCTTGTGTTACAGTAGGAGCTGAGACTTCTACATGTGTTACAGTAGGAGCTGAGACTTCTGCATGTGTTACAGTAGCTGAGTCTTCTGCACGTGTTGCAGTAGGAGCTGAGACTTCGACATGTGTTCCAGTAGGAGCTGAGACTTCTACATGTGTTACAGTAGCACCGACTTCTGCACGTGTTACAGTAGGAACAGAGACTTCTACATCTGTTAGTAGTAACTGAGACTTCTACATGTGTAACAGTTGGAGCTGAGACTTCTACATGTGTTAGTAGGAAATGAGACTTCTACATATGCTAAAATTGGAGCTGAGTCTTCTACATGTGTTACAGCAGGAGCTGAGACTTCTACATGTGTTACAGTAGCTGAGATTTCTTCATGTGTAACAGTAGGAGATGAGACTTCTATATGTGTTACAGCAGCTCAGACTTCTACATGTGTTACAGTAGGAGCTGAGACTTTACATGCATTACAGTAGGAGCGGAGACTTCTACATGTGTTACAGTAGATAGACATCTACATGTGTTACAATAAGAGCTGAGAGTTCTGCATGTGTTACAGCAGCTGAGATTTCCACATGTGTTACAGTAGGAGCCAACACCTCTGCACGTGTTACAGTAGCTCATACTTCTGCATGTGTTACAGTAGGAGCTGAGACTTCTGCATGTATTACAGTAGCTGAGACTTCTGCACGTGTTTCAGTAGGAGCTGAGACTTCTACATGTGTTACAGTAGGTGCTGAGACTTCTACTTGTGTTACAGCAGCTGAGACTTCTACATGTGTTACCGAAGTATCTGAGACGTCTACATGTGTTACAGTTGCTGAGAATTCCACATGTGTTAGAGTAGGTGCAGAGACTTCTACATGTGTTACAGTAGGAGCTGAGACTTCTACGTGCGTTACAGTAGCTGAGAAGTCTAAATGTGTTACAGTAGAAGCTGAGACTTCCACATGTATTACAGTCGGAGCTGAGACTTCTACATGTGTTACAGTGGCTGAGAATTCTACATGAGTTACAGAAGGAGCTGAGACTTCTACATGTGTTTCAGTAGCTCAGACATCTGCACGTGTTACAGAAGGAGCTGAGACTTCTACATGTGTTACAGTCGGAGCTGAGACTTCTACATGTGTTACAGTAGCTCAGACTTCTGCACGTGTTACAGTAGCTGAGACTTCTACATGTGTTACAGTAGCTGAGACTTCTAATTGTGTTACAGTAGCTCAGATTTCTACATGTGTTACAGTAGGAGCTGAGACTTCTCCATGTGTTACAGTAGCTGAGATTTGGACAAGTGTTACAGTAGGAGCTGAGACGTCTACATGTGTTACAGTAGGAGCTGAGACGTCTCCATGTGTTACAGTAGTAGCTGAGACTTCTACATGTGTTACAGTAGCACCGACTTCTGCACGTGTTACAGTAGGAGCTGAGACTTCTACATGTGTTAGTAGGAACTGAGACTTCTACATGTGTTACCGTAGGAGCTGAGACTGCTACATGTTTTACAGTAGCTCAGACTTCTGCATGTGTTACAGTTGGAGCTGAGACTTCTACATGTGTTATTAGGAAATGAGACTTCTACATATGCTAAAATTGGAGCTGAGACTTCTACATTTGTTACAGAAGGAGCTAAGACTTCTACATGTGATACCGCAGCTGAGACTTCTACATGTGTTACAGTAGGAGCTGAGACTTCTACATGTGTTACATTAGGAGCTGAGACTTCTACATGTTTTACAGTAGATAGACTTCTACATGTGTTACAATAAGAGCTGACAGTTCTGCATGTGTTACAGTAGCTGAGATTTCCACATGTGTTACAGTAGGAGCAGAGACCTCTGCACGTGTTACAGTAGCTGATACATCTGCATGTGTTACAGTAGGAGCTGAGACTTCTGCTTGTGTTACAGTAGCTGAGAATTCTGCATGTGTTACAGTAGGAGCTGAGACTTCTACATGTGTTACAGTAGGAGCTGAGACTTCTACTTGTGTTACAGCAGCTTAGACTTCTACATGTGTTAGAAGGAAATGAGACTTCTACATATGCTAAAATTGGAGCTGAGTCTTCTTCATGTGTTACAGAAGGTGCTGAGACTTCTACATGTGTTACAATAGCTGAGACTTCTTCATGTGTAACAGTAGGAGATGAGACTTCTACATGTGTTACCGCAGCTGAGACTTCTACATGTGTTACAGTAGGAGCTGAGACTTCTACATGTGTTACAGTAGGAGCTGAGACTTCTACATGTTTTACAGTACATAGACTTCTACATGTGTTACAGTAGCACCGACTTCTGCACGTGTTACAGTAGGAGCAGAGACATCTAATTGTGTTAGAAGGAACTGAGACTTCTGAACGTGTTACAGTAGGAGCTGAGACTTCTACAAGTTTTAGTAGGAAATTATACTTCTACATATGCTAAAATTGGAGCTGAGTCTTCTACATGTGTTACAGAAGGAGCTGAGACTTCTACATGTGTTACAGTAGCTGAGACTTCTTCATGTGTAACAGTAGGAGATGAGACTTCTACATGTGTTACAGCAGCTGAGACTTCTACATGTGTTACAGTAGGAGCTGGGACTTCTACATGTGTTACAGTAGTAGCGGAGACTTCTACATGTGTTACAGTAGATAGACTTCTACATGTGTTACAATAAGAGCTGAGAGATCTGCATGTGATACAGCAGCTGAGATTTCCACATGTGTTACAGTAGGAGCCGACACCTCTGCACGTGTTACAGTAGCTGATACTTCTGCATGTGTTACAGTAGGAGCTGAGACTTCTGCATGTGTTACAGTAGCTGAGAATTCTGCACGTGTTTCAGTAGGAGCTGAGACTTCTACATGTGTTACAGTATGTGCTGAGACTTCTACGTGCGTTACAGTAGCTGAGAAGTCTAAATGTGTTACAGTAGGAGCTGAGACTTCCACATGTGTTACAGTCGGAGCTGAGACTTCTACATGTGTTACAGTGGCTGAGAATTCTACATGAGTTTCAGAGGGAGCTGAGACTTCTACATGTGCTTCAGTAGCTCAGACATCTGCACGTGTTACAGAAGGAGCTGAGACTTCTACTTGTGTTACAGTCGGAGCTGAGACTTCTACATGTGTTACAGTAGCTCAGACATCTGCACGTGTTACAGTAGCTGAGATTTCTACATGTGTTACAGTAGTAGCTGCGACTTCTACATGTGTTACAGTAGCTGAGATTTCGACATCTGTTACAGTAGGAGCTGAGACATCTACATGTGTTACAGTAGGAGCCTAGACGTCTACATTTGTTACAGTAGGAGCTGAGACTTCTACATCTGTTATAGTAGGAGCTGAGCCAGCTGCATGTGTTGCAGCAGCTCAGACTTCTGCACGTGTTACAGAAGGAGCTGAGACTTCTACATGTGTTACAGTAGATCAGACTAATACATGTGTAACAGGAGGAGCTGAGATTTCTGAATTCGTTTCAGTAGCTGAGAATTATGCATGTGTTACAGTAGGAGCTGAGACTTCTACATGTGTTACAGTAGGAGCTGAGACTTCTACATGTGTTACAGTAGATCAGACTAATACATGTGTAACAGTAGGAGCTGAGGTTTCTGCATTTGTTACAGTAGCTGAGAATTATGCATGTGTTACAGTAGGAGCTGAGACTTCTACATGTGTTACAGTAGCTAAGACTTCTGAGTGTTACAGCAGCTGTGACTTCTGCTTGTGTTACAGTAGGAGCTGAGACTTCTACATGTGTTACAGTAGCTGAGTCTTCTGCACGTGTTGCAGTAGGAGCTGAGACTTCGACATGTGTTCCAGTAGGAGCTGAGACTTCTACATGTGTTACAGTAGCACCGACTTCTGCACGTGTTACAGTAGGAACAGAGACTTCTACATCTGTTAGTAGTAACTGAGACTTCTACATGTGTAACAGTTGGAGCTGAGACTTCTACATGTGTTAGTAGGAAATGAGACTTCTACATATGCTAAAATTGGAGCTGAGTCTTCTACATGTGTTACAGAAGGAGCTGAGACTTCTACATGTGTTACAGTAGCTGAGATTTCTTCATGTGTAACAGTAGGAGATGAGACTTCTATATGTGTTACAGCAGCTGAGACTTCTACATGTGTTACAGTAGGAGCTGAGACTTCTACATGCGTTACAGTAGGAGCGGAGACTTCTACATGTGTTACAGTAGATAGACATCTACATGTGTTACAATAAGAGCTGAGAGTTCTGCATGTGTTACAGCAGCTGAGATTTCCACATGTGTTACAGTAGGAGCCAACACCTCTGCACGTGTTACAGTAGCTCATACTTCTGCATGTGTTACAGTAGGAGCTGAGACTTCTGCATGTATTACAGTAGCTGAGACTTCTGCACGTGTTTCAGTAGGAGCTGAGACTTCTACATGTGTTACAGTAGGTGCTGAGACTTCTACTTGTGTTACAGCAGCTGAGACTTCTACATGTGTTACCGAAGTATCTGAGACGTCTACATGTGTTACAGTTGCTGAGAATTCCACATGTGTTAGAGTAGGTGCAGAGACTTCTACATGTGTTACAGTAGGAGCTGAGACTTCTACGTGCGTTACAGTAGCTGAGAAGTCTAAATGTGTTACAGTAGAAGCTGAAACTTCCACATGTATTACAGTCGGAGCTGAGACTTCTACATGTGTTACAGTGGCTGAGAATTCTACATGAGTTACAGAAGGAGCTGAGACTTCTACATGTGTTTCAGTAGCTCAGACATCTGCACGTGTTACAGAAGGAGCTGAGACTTCTACATGTGTTACAGTCGGAGCTGAGACTTCTACATGTGTTACAGTAGCTCAGACTTCTGCACGTGTTACAGTAGCTGAGATTTCTACATGTGTTACAGTAGGAGCTGAGACTTCTACATGTGTTACAGTAGCTGAGACTTCTAATTGTGTTACAGTAGCTCAGATTTCTACATGTGTTACAGTAGGAGCTGAGACTTCTACATGTGTTACAGTAGCTGAGACGTCTACATGTGTTACAGTAGTAGCTGAGACGTCTACATGTGTTACAGTAGGAGCTGAGACGTCTACATGTGTTACAGTAGTAGCTGAGACTTCTACATGTGTTACAGTAGCACCGATTTCTGCACGTGTTACAGTAGGAGCTGAGACTTCTACATGTGTTAGTAGGAACTGAGACTTCTACATGTGTTACAGTAGGAGCTGAGACTGCTACATGTTTTACAGTAGCTCAGACTTCTGCATGTGTTACAGTTGGAGCTGAGACTTCTACATGTGTTATTAGGAAATGAGACTTCTACATATGCTAAAATTGGAGCTGAGACTTCTACATTTGTTACAGAAGGAGCTAAGACTTCTACATGTGATACCGCAGCTGAGACTTCTACATGTGTTACAGTAGGAGCTGAGACTTCTACATGTGTTACATTAGGAGCTGAGACTTCTACATGTTTTACAGTAGATAGACTTCTACATGTGTTACAATAAGAGCTGACAGTTCTGCATGTGTTACAGTAGCTGAGATTTCCACATGTGTTACAGTAGGAGCAGAGACCTCTGCACGTGTTACAGTAGCTGATACATCTGCATGTGTTACAGTAGGAGCTGAGACTTCTGCTTGTGTTACAGTAGCTGAGAATTCTGCATGTGTTACAGTTGGAGCTGAGACTTCTACATGTGTTACAGTAGGAGCTGAGACTTCTACTTGTGTTACAGCAGCTTAGACTTCTACATGTGTTAGAAGGAAATGAGACTTCTACATATGCTAAAATTGTAGCTGAGTCTTCTACATGTGTTACAGAAGGTGCTGAGACTTCTACATGTGTTACAGTAGCTGACACTTCTTCATGTGTAACAGAAGGAGATGAGACTTCTACATGTGTTACCGCAGCTGAGACTTCTACATGTGTTACAGTAGGAGCTGAGACTTCTACATGTGTTACAGTAGGAGCTGAGACTTCTACATGTTTTACAGTAGATAGACTTCTACATGTGTTACAGTAGCACCGACTTCTGCACGTGTTACAGTAGGAGCAGAGACATCTACATGTGTTAGAAGGAACTGAGACTTCTGAACGTGTTACAGTAGGAGCTGAGACTTCTACAAGTATTAGTAGGAAATTATACTTCTACATATGCTAAAATTGGAGCTGAGTCTTCTACATGTGTTACAGAAGGAGCTGAGACTTCTACATTTGTTACAGTAGCTGAGACTTCTTCATGTGTAACAGTAGGAGATGAGACTTCTACATGTGTTACAGCAGCTGAGACTTCTACATGTGTTACAGTAGGAGCTGGGACTTCTACATGTGTTACAGTAGTAGCGGAGACTTCTACATGTGTTACAGTAGATAGACTTCTACATGTGTTACAATAAGAGCTGAGAGATCTGCATGTGATACAGCAGCTGAGATTTCCACATGTGTTACAGTAGGAGCCGACACCTCTGCACGTGTTACAGTAGCTGATACTTCTGCATGTGTTACAGTAGGAGCTGAGACTTCTGCATGTGTTACAGTAGCTGAGAATTCTACACGTGTTTCAGTAGGAGCTGAGACTTCTACATGTGTTACACTAGGAGCTGAGACTTCGACGTGCGTTACAGTAGCTGAGATGTCTAAATGTGTTACAGTTGGAGCTGAGACTTCCACATGTGTTACAGTCGGAGCTGAGACTTCTACATGTGTTACAGTGGCTGAGAATTCTACATGAGTTACAGAAGGAGCTGAGACTTCTACATGTGTTTCAGTAGCTCAGACATCTGCACGTGTTACAGAAGCAGCTGAGACTTCTACTTGTGTTACAGTCGGAGCTGAGACTTCTACATGTGTTACAGTAGCTCAGACATCTGCACGTGTTACAGTAGATGAGATTTCTACATGTGTTACAGTAGGAGCTGAGACTTCAACATGTGTTACAGTAGCTGAGATTTCGACATCTGTTACAGTAGGAGCTGAGACATCTACATGTGTTACAGTAGGAGCTGAGACTTCTACATGTGTTACATTAGGAGCTGAGACTTCTACATGTTTTACAGTAGATAGACTTCTACATGTGTTACAATAAGAGCTGACAGTTCTGCATGTGTTACAGTAGCTGAGATTTCCACATGTGTTACAGTAGGAGCAGAGACCTCTGCACGTGTTACAGTAGCTGATACATCTGCATGTGTTACAGTAGGAGCTGAGACTTCTGCTTGTGTTACAGTAGCTGAGAATTCTGCATGTGTTACAGTAGGAGCTGAGACTTCTACATGTGTTACAGTAGGAGCTGAGACTTCTACTTGTGTTACAGCAGCTTAGACTTCTACATGTGTTAGAAGGAAATGAGACTTCTACATATGCTAAAATTGGAGCTGAGTCTTCTACATGTGTTACAGAAGGTGCTGAGACTTCTACATGTGTTACAGTAGCTGACACTTCTTCATGTGTAACAGAAGGAGATGAGACTTCTACATGTGTTACCGCAGCTGAGACTTCTACATGTGTTACAGTAGGAGCTGAGACTTCTACATGTGTTACAGTAGGAGCTGAGACTTCTACATGTTTTACAGTAGATAGACTTCTACATGTGTTACAGTAGCACCGACTTCTGCACGTGTTACAGTAGGAGCAGAGACATCTACATGTGTTAGAAGGAACTGAGACTTCTGAACGTGTTACAGTAGGAGCTGAGACTTCTACAAGTATTAGTAGGAAATTATACTTCTACATATGCTAAAATTGGAGCTGAGTCTTCTACATGTGTTACAGAAGGAGCTGAGACTTCTACATGTGTTACAGTAGCTGAGACTTCTTCATGTGTAACAGTAGGAGATGAGACTTCTACATGTGTTACAGCAGCTGAGACTTCTACATGTGTTACAGTAGGAGCTGGGACTTCTACATGTGTTACAGTAGTAGCGGAGACTTCTACATGTGTTACAGTAGATAGACTTCTACATGTGTTACAATAAGAGCTGAGAGATCTGCATGTGATACAGCAGCTGAGATTTCCACATGTGTTACAGTAGGAGCCGACACCTCTGCACGTGTTACAGTAGCTGATACTTCTGCATGTGTTACAGTAGGAGCTGAGACTTCTGCATGTGTTACAGTAGCTGAGAATTCTGCACGTGTTTCAGTAGGAGCTGAGACTTCTACATGTGTTACACTAGGAGCTGAGACTTCGACGTGCGTTACAGTAGCTGAGATGTCTAAATGTGTTACAGTTGGAGCTGAGACTTCCACATGTGTTACAGTCGGAGCTGAGACTTCTACATGTGTTACAGTGGCTGAGAATTCTACATGAGTTACAGAAGGAGCTGAGACTTCTACATGTGTTTCAGTAGCTCAGACATCTGCACGTGTTACAGAAGCAGCTGAGACTTCTACTTGTGTTACAGTCGGAGCTGAGACTTCTACATGTGTTACAGTAGCTCAGACATCTGCACGTGTTACAGTAGATGAGATTTCTACATGTGTTACAGTAGGAGCTGAGACTTCTACATGTGTTACAGTAGCTCAGATTTCGACATCTGTTACAGTAGGAGCTGAGACATCTACATGTGTTACAGTAGGAGCTGAGACGTCTACATGTGTTACAGTAGGAGCTGAGACTTCTACATGTGTTATAGTAGGAGCTGAGCCAGCTGCATGTGTTGCAGCAGCTCAGACTTCTGCACGTGTTACAGAAGGAGCTGAGACTTCTACATGTGTTACAGTAGATCAGACTAATACATGTGTAACAGTAGGAGCTGAGATTTCTGCATTCGTTTCAGTAGCTGAGAATTATGCATGTGTTACAGTAGGAGCTGAGACTTCTACATGTGTTACAGTAGGAGCTGAGACATATACATGTGTTACAGTAGATCAGACTAATACATGTGTAACAGTAGGAGCTGAGATTTCTGCATTTGTTACAGTAGCTGAGAATTATGCATGTGTTACAGTAGGAGATGAGACTTCTACATGTGTTACAGTAGGAGCTGAGACTTCTACATGTGTAACAGCAGCTGAGACTTCTACATGTGTTACAGAAGGATCTGAGACTTCTACATGTGTTACAGTAGCTGAGATTTCCACATGTGTTACAGTAGGAGATGAGAATTCTACATGTGTTACAGTAGGAGCTGAGACTTCTACATGCGTTACAGTAGCTGAGACCTCTACATGTGTTTCGGTAGAAGCTGAGACTTCCACATGTGTTACAGTAGGAGCTGAGACTTCTACATGTGTTACAGTGGCTGAGAATTCTACGAGTTACAGAAGGAGCTGTGAATTCTACATGTGTCACAGTAGCTCTGACTTCTGCACGTACTACAGAAGGAGCTGCGACTTCTAAATGTGTTACAGTCGGAGCTGAGACTTCTACATGTGTTACAGTAGCTCAGTCTTCTGCACGAGTTACAGTAGCTGAGATTTCTACATGTGTTACAGTAGGAGCTGAGACTTCTACATTTGTTACAGTAGCTGAGACTTCTAATTGTGTTACTGTAGCTGAGATTTCTACATGTTTTACAGTAGGAGCTGAGACTTCTACATCTGTTACATTAGCAGAGATTACTACATGTATTACAGTAGGAACTGAGACTTCTACATGTGTTACAGTAGCTCAGACTTCTGCACGTGTTACAGTAGCGGAGATTTCTACATGTGTTACAGTAGGAGCTGAGACTTCTACATGCGTTACAGTAGCTGAGACCTCTAATTGTGTTACAGTAGCTGAGATTTCTACATGTGTTACAAAAGGAGCTGAGACTTCTACATGTGTTACAGTAGCTGAGATTACTACATGTATTACAGTAGGAGCTGAGACTTCTACATTTGTTACAGTAGGAGCTGAGACTTCTACATCCGTTTCAGTAATTGAGAACTCTACATGTGTTACAGTAGGAGCTGAGACTTCTACATGTGTTTCAGTTGGAGCTGAGCCAGCTGCATGTCTTGCAGCAGCTCAGACTTCTGCACCTGTTACAGTAGGAGCTGAGACTTCTACATTTGTTACAGTAGCTCAGACGTCTACATGTGTAACAGTACGAGCTGAGACTTCTGCATTTGTTACAGTGGCTGAGAATTCTGCATGTGTTAAAGTAGGAGCTGAGACTTCTACATGTGTTACAGTAGGAGCTGAGACTTCTACATGTGTTACAGTAGGAGCTGAGACTTCTGCATGTGTTACAGTAGCTGAGACTTCTGCACGTGTTGCAGTAGGAGCTGAGACTTCGACATGTGTTCCAGTAGTAGCTGAGACTTCTACATGTGTTACAGTAGCAACGACTTCAGCACGTGTTACAGAAGGAGCTGCGACTTCTAAATGTGTTACAGTCGGAGCTGAAACTTCTACATGTGTTACAGTAGTTCAGTCTTCTGCACGTGTTACAGTAGCTGAGATTTCTACATGTGTTACAGTAGGAGCTGAGACTTCTTCATGTGTTACAGTAGGAGCTGAGACTTCTACATGTTTTGCCGTAGATAGACTTCTACATGTGTTACAATAAGAGCTGACAGTACTGCATGTGTTACTGTAGCTGAGATTTCCACCTATGTTACAGTTGGAGCCGAGACCTCTGCACGTTTTACAGTAGCTGATACTTCTGTATGTGTTACAGTAGGAGCTGAGACTTCTGCATGTGTTACAGTAGCTGAGAATTCTGCATGTGTTACAGTAGGAGCTGAGACTTCTACATGTGTTACAGTTGGAGCTGAGAGTTCTACTTGTGTTACAGCAGCTGAGACTTCTACATGAGTTACAGAAGTATCAGAGACGTCTACATGTGTTACAGTAGCTCAGACTTCTGCACGTGTTGCAGAAGGAGCTGTGAATTCTACATGTGTTACAGTAGCTCAGACTTCCGCACGTGTTACAGTAGCTGAGATTTCTACATGTGTTACAGTAGGAGCTGAGACTTCTACATGTGTTACAGTAGCTGAGACTTCTAATTGTGTTACAGTAGCTGAGATTTCGACATGTGTTACAGTAGGAGCTGAGCCGTCTACATGTGTTACAGTAGTAGTTGAGACTTCTCCATGCTTTTCAGTAGCTGAGAATACTACATGTGTTACAGTAGGAGCTGAGACTTCTACATGTGTTACAGTAGGAGCTGAGCTAGCTGCATGTGTTGCAGTAGCTCAGACTAATACATGTGTAACAGTAGGAGCTGAGACTTCTGCATTTGTGACAGTAGCTGAGAATTAAGCATGTGTTTCGGTAGGAGCTGAGACTTCTACATGTGTTGCAGTAGCTAAGACTTCTGCGTGTTACAGCAGCTGTGACATCTACTTGTGTTGCAGTAGGAGCTGAGACTTCTACATGTGTTACAGTAGGAGCTGAGACTTCTGCATGTGTTACAGTAGCTGAGACTTCTGCACGTGTTGCAGTAGGAGCTGAGACTTCGACATGTGTTCCAGTAGGAGCTGAGACTTCTAATTGTGTTACAGAAGCACTGACTTCTGCACGTGTTACAGTGGAGCAGAGACTTCTACATGTGTTAGAAGGAACTGAGACTTCTGCACATGTTACAGTAGGAGCTGAGACTTCTACATGTGTTAGAAGGAAATGAGACTTCTACATATGCTAATATTGGAGCTGAGTCTTCAACATGTGTTACAGAAGGAGCTGAGACTTCTACATGTGCTACAGTAGCTGAGACTTCTTCATGTGTAACAGTAGGAGATGAGACTTATACATGTGTTACAGCAGCTGAGACTTCTACATGTTTTACAGTAGGAGCTGAGACTTCTACATGTGTTACAGTAGGAGTGGAGACATCTACATGTGTTACAGAAGATAGACTTCTACATGTGTTACAATAAGAGCTGAGAGTTCTGCATGTGTTACAGTAGCTGAGATTTCCACATGTCTTACAGTAGGAGCCGACACCTCTGCACGTGTTACAGTAGCTGATACTTCTGCATGTGTTACAGTAGGAGCTGAGACTTCAGCATGAGTTACAGTAGCTGAGAATTCTGCACGTCTTTCAGTAGGAGCTGAGACTTCTACATTTGTTACAGTAGGTGCTGAGACTTCTACTTGTGTTACAGCAGCTGAGACTTCTACATGTGTTACAGAAGTATATGAGACGTCTACATGTGTTACGGTAGCTGAGATTTCCACATGTGTTAGAGTAGGAGCAGAGACTTCTACATGTGTTAAAGTAGGAGCTGAGACTTCCACATGTGTTACAGTCGGAGCTGAGACTTCTACATGTGTTACAGTGGCTGAGAATTCTACATGAGTTACAGAAGGAGCTGAGACTTCTACATGTGTTTCAGTAGCTCAAACATCTGCACGTGTTACAGAAGGAGCTGAGACTTCTACATGTGTTACAGTCGGAGCTGAGACTTCTACATGTGTTACAGTAGCTGAGACTTCTAATTGTGTTACAGTAGCTCAGATTTCTACATGTGTTACAGTAGGAGCTGAGACGTCTAAATGTGTTACAGTAGGAGCTGAGAGTTCTACATGTGTTACTGTAGCTGAGACTTCTTCATGTGTAACAGTAGGAGATGAGACTTCTACATGTGTTACCGCAGCTGAGACTTCTACATGTGTTAGAGTAGGAGCTGAGACTTCTACATGTGTTACAGTAGGAGCTGAGACTTCTACATGTTTTACAGTAGATAGACTTCAACATGTGTTACAATAAGAGCTGACAGTTCTGCATGTGTTACAGTAGCTGAGATTTCCACATGTGTTACAGTAGGAGCAGAGACCTCTGCACGTGTTACAGTAGCTGATACATCTGCATGTGTTACAGTAGGAGCTGAGACTTCTGCATGTGTTACAGTAGCGGAGAATTCTGCATGTGTTACAGTAGGAGCTGAGACTTCTACATGTGTTACAGTAGGAGCTGAGACTTCTACTTGTGTTACAGCAGCTGAGACTTCTACATGTGTTACTAGGAAATGAGACTTCTACATATGCTAAAATTGGAGCTGAGTCTTCTACATGTGTTACAGAAGGTGCTGAGACTTCTACATGTGTTACAGTAGCTGAGACTTCTGCATGTGTTACAGTCGGAGCTGAGAATTCTACATGTGTTAGAATGGCTGAGAATTCTACATGAGTTACAGAAGGAGCTGAGACTTCTACATGTGTTTCAGTAGCTCAAACATCTGCACGTGTTACAGAAGGAGCTGAGACTTCTACATGTGTTACAGTCGGAGCTGAGACTTCTACATGTGTTACAGTAGCTCAGACTTCTGCACGTGTTACAGCAGCTGAGATTTCCACATGTGTTACAGTAGGAGCCGACACCTCTGCACGTGTTACAGTAGCTGATACTTCTGCATGTGTTACAGTAGGAGCTGAGACTTCTGCATGTGTTACAGTAGCTGAGAATTCTGCACGTGTTTCAGTAGGAGCTGAGACTTCTACATGTGTTACAGTAGGAGCTGAGACTTCTACGTGCGTTACAGTAGAAGAGAAGTCTAAATGTGTTACAGTAGGAGCTGAGACTTCCACATGTGTTACAGTCGGAGCTGAGACTTCTACATGTGTTACAGTGGCTGAGAATTCTACATGAGTTACAGAAGGAGCTGAGACTTCTACTTGTGTTACAGTCAGAGCTGAGACTTCTACATGTGTTACAGTAGCTCAGACATTTGCACGTGTTACAGTAGCTGAGACTTCTACATGTGTTACAGTCGGAGCTGAGACTTCTGCATGTGTTACAGTCGGAGCTGAGAATTCTACATGTGTTACAGTGGCTGAGAATTCTACATGAGTTACAGAAGGAGCTGAGACTTCTACATGTGTTTCAGTAGCTCAAACATCTGCACGTGTTACAGAAGGAGCTGAGACTTCTACATGTGTTACAATCGGAGCTGAGACTTCTACATGTGTTACAGTAGCTCAGACTTCTACATGTGTTACAGTAGCTGAGAATTCTGCATGTGTTACAGTAGGAGCTGAGACTTCTACATGTGTTACAGTCGGAGCTGAGACTTCTACATGTGTTACAGTAGGAGCTGAGATTCTACATGTGTTACAGTAGCTGAGACTTCTGCACGTGTTGCAGTAGGAGCTGAGACTTCGACATGTGTTCCAGTAGTAGCTGAGACTTCTACATGTGTTACAGTAGCAACGACTTCAGCACGTGTTACAGAAGGAGCTGCGACTTCTAAATGTGTTACAGTCGGAGCTGAAACTTCTACATGTGTTACAGTAGTTCAGTCTTCTGCACGTGTTACAGTAGCTGAGATTTCTACATGTGTTACAGTAGGAGCTGAGACTTCTTCATGTGTTACAGTAGGAGCTGAGACTTCTACATGTTTTGCCGTAGATAGACTTCTACATGTGTTACAATAAGAGCTGACAGTACTGCATGTGTTACTGTAGCTGAGATTTCCACCTATGTTACAGTTGGAGCCGAGACCTCTGCACGTTTTACAGTAGCTGATACTTCTGTATGTGTTACAGTAGGAGCTGAGACTTCTGCATGTGTTACAGTAGCTGAGAATTCTGCATGTGTTACAGTAGGAGCTGAGACTTCTACATGTGTTACAGTTGGAGCTGAGAGTTCTACTTGTGTTACAGCAGCTGAGACTTCTACATGAGTTACAGAAGTATCAGAGACGTCTACATGTGTTACAGTAGCTCAGACTTCTGCACGTGTTGCAGAAGGAGCTGTGAATTCTACATGTGTTACAGTAGCTCAGACTTCCGCACGTGTTACAGTAGCTGAGATTTCTACATGTGTTACAGTAGGAGCTGAGACTTCTACATGTGTTACAGTAGCTGAGACTTCTAATTGTGTTACAGTAGCTGAGATTTCGACATGTGTTACAGTAGGAGCTGAGCCGTCTACATGTGTTACAGTAGTAGTTGAGACTTCTCCATGCTTTTCAGTAGCTGAGAATACTACATGTGTTACAGTAGGAGCTGAGACTTCTACATGTGTTACAGTAGGAGCTGAGCTAGCTGCATGTGTTGCAGTAGCTCAGACTAATACATGTGTAACAGTAGGAGCTGAGACTTCTGCATTTGTGACAGTAGCTGAGAATTAAGCATGTGTTTCGGTAGGAGCTGAGACTTCTACATGTGTTGCAGTAGCTAAGACTTCTGCGTGTTACAGCAGCTGTGACATCTACTTGTGTTGCAGTAGGAGCTGAGACTTCTACATGTGTTACAGTAGGAGCTGAGACTTCTGCATGTGTTACAGTAGCTGAGACTTCTGCACGTGTTGCAGTAGGAGCTGAGACTTCGACATGTGTTCCAGTAGGAGCTGAGACTTCTAATTGTGTTACAGAAGCACTGACTTCTGCACGTGTTACAGTGGAGCAGAGACTTCTACATGTGTTAGAAGGAACTGAGACTTCTGCACATGTTACAGTAGGAGCTGAGACTTCTACATGTGTTAGAAGGAAATGAGACTTCTACATATGCTAATATTGGAGCTGAGTCTTCAACATGTGTTACAGAAGGAGCTGAGACTTCTACATGTGCTACAGTAGCTGAGACTTCTTCATGTGTAACAGTAGGAGATGAGACTTATACATGTGTTACAGCAGCTGAGACTTCTACATGTTTTACAGTAGGAGCTGAGACTTCTACATGTGTTACAGTAGGAGTGGAGACATCTACATGTGTTACAGAAGATAGACTTCTACATGTGTTACAATAAGAGCTGAGAGTTCTGCATGTGTTACAGTAGCTGAGATTTCCACATGTCTTACAGTAGGAGCCGACACCTCTGCACGTGTTACAGTAGCTGATACTTCTGCATGTGTTACAGTAGGAGCTGAGACTTCAGCATGAGTTACAGTAGCTGAGAATTCTGCACGTCTTTCAGTAGGAGCTGAGACTTCTACATTTGTTACAGTAGGTGCTGAGACTTCTACTTGTGTTACAGCAGCTGAGACTTCTACATGTGTTACAGAAGTATATGAGACGTCTACATGTGTTACGGTAGCTGAGATTTCCACATGTGTTAGAGTAGGAGCAGAGACTTCTACATGTGTTAAAGTAGGAGCTGAGACTTCCACATGTGTTACAGTCGGAGCTGAGACTTCTACATGTGTTACAGTGGCTGAGAATTCTACATGAGTTACAGAAGGAGCTGAGACTTCTACATGTGTTTCAGTAGCTCAAACATCTGCACGTGTTACAGAAGGAGCTGAGACTTCTACATGTGTTACAGTCGGAGCTGAGACTTCTACATGTGTTACAGTAGCTGAGACTTCTAATTGTGTTACAGTAGCTCAGATTTCTACATGTGTTACAGTAGGAGCTGAGACGTCTAAATGTGTTACAGTAGGAGCTGAGAGTTCTACATGTGTTACTGTAGCTGAGACTTCTTCATGTGTAACAGTAGGAGATGAGACTTCTACATGTGTTACCGCAGCTGAGACTTCTACATGTGTTAGAGTAGGAGCTGAGACTTCTACATGTGTTACAGTAGGAGCTGAGACTTCTACATGTTTTACAGTAGATAGACTTCAACATGTGTTACAATAAGAGCTGACAGTTCTGCATGTGTTACAGTAGCTGAGATTTCCACATGTGTTACAGTAGGAGCAGAGACCTCTGCACGTGTTACAGTAGCTGATACATCTGCATGTGTTACAGTAGGAGCTGAGACTTCTGCATGTGTTACAGTAGCGGAGAATTCTGCATGTGTTACAGTAGGAGCTGAGACTTCTACATGTGTTACAGTAGGAGCTGAGACTTCTACTTGTGTTACAGCAGCTGAGACTTCTACATGTGTTACTAGGAAATGAGACTTCTACATATGCTAAAATTGGAGCTGAGTCTTCTACATGTGTTACAGAAGGTGCTGAGACTTCTACATGTGTTACAGTAGCTGAGACTTCTGCATGTGTTACAGAAGGAGCTGAGACTTCTACATGTGTTTCAGTAGCTCAAACATCTGCACGTGTTACAGAAGGAGCTGAGACTTCTACATGTGTTACAGTCGGAGCTGAGACTTCTACATGTGTTACAGTAGCTCAGACTTCTGCACGTGTTACAGCAGCTGAGATTTCCACATGTGTTACAGTAGGAGCCGACACCTCTGCACGTGTTACAGTAGCTGATACTTCTGCATGTGTTACAGTAGGAGCTGAGACTTCTGCATGTGTTACAGTAGCTGAGAATTCTGCACGTGTTTCAGTAGGAGCTGAGACTTCTACATGTGTTACAGTAGGAGCTGAGACTTCTACGTGCGTTACAGTAGAAGAGAAGTCTAAATGTGTTACAGTAGGAGCTGAGACTTCCACATGTGTTACAGTCGGAGCTGAGACTTCTACATGTGTTACAGTGGCTGAGAATTCTACATGAGTTACAGAAGGAGCTGAGACTTCTACTTGTGTTACAGTCAGAGCTGAGACTTCTACATGTGTTACAGTAGCTCAGACATTTGCACGTGTTACAGTAGCTGAGACTTCTACATGTGTTACAGTCGGAGCTGAGACTTCTGCATGTGTTACAGTCGGAGCTGAGAATTCTACATGTGTTACAGTGGCTGAGAATTCTACATGAGTTACAGAAGGAGCTGAGACTTCTACATGTGTTTCAGTAGCTCAAACATCTGCACGTGTTACAGAAGGAGCTGAGACTTCTACATGTGTTACAATCGGAGCTGAGACTTCTACATGTGTTACAGTAGCTCAGACTTCTACATGTGTTACAGTAGCTGAGAATTCTGCATGTGTTACAGTAGGAGCTGAGACTTCTACATGTGTTACAGTCGGAGCTGAGACTTCTACATGTGTTACAGTAGGAGCTGAGATTCTACATGTGTTACAGTAGCTGAGACTTCTGCACGTGTTGCAGTAGGAGCTGAGACTTCGACATGTGTTCCAGTAGTAGCTGAGACTTCTACATGTGTTACAGTAGCAACGACTTCAGCACGTGTTACAGAAGGAGCTGCGACTTCTAAATGTGTTACAGTCGGAGCTGAAACTTCTACATGTGTTACAGTAGTTCAGTCTTCTGCACGTGTTACAGTAGCTGAGATTTCTACATGTGTTACAGTAGGAGCTGAGACTTCTTCATGTGTTACAGTAGGAGCTGAGACTTCTACATGTTTTGCCGTAGATAGACTTCTACATGTGTTACAATAAGAGCTGACAGTACTGCATGTGTTACTGTAGCTGAGATTTCCACCTATGTTACAGTTGGAGCCGAGACCTCTGCACGTTTTACAGTAGCTGATACTTCTGTATGTGTTACAGTAGGAGCTGAGACTTCTGCATGTGTTACAGTAGCTGAGAATTCTGCATGTGTTACAGTAGGAGCTGAGACTTCTACATGTGTTACAGTTGGAGCTGAGAGTTCTACTTGTGTTACAGCAGCTGAGACTTCTACATGAGTTACAGAAGTATCAGAGACGTCTACATGTGTTACAGTAGCTCAGACTTCTGCACGTGTTGCAGAAGGAGCTGTGAATTCTACATGTGTTACAGTAGCTCAGACTTCCGCACGTGTTACAGTAGCTGAGATTTCTACATGTGTTACAGTAGGAGCTGAGACTTCTACATGTGTTACAGTAGCTGAGACTTCTAATTGTGTTACAGTAGCTGAGATTTCGACATGTGTTACAGTAGGAGCTGAGCCGTCTACATGTGTTACAGTAGTAGTTGAGACTTCTCCATGCTTTTCAGTAGCTGAGAATACTACATGTGTTACAGTAGGAGCTGAGACTTCTACATGTGTTACAGTAGGAGCTGAGCTAGCTGCATGTGTTGCAGTAGCTCAGACTAATACATGTGTAACAGTAGGAGCTGAGACTTCTGCATTTGTGACAGTAGCTGAGAATTAAGCATGTGTTTCGGTAGGAGCTGAGACTTCTACATGTGTTGCAGTAGCTAAGACTTCTGCGTGTTACAGCAGCTGTGACATCTACTTGTGTTGCAGTAGGAGCTGAGACTTCTACATGTGTTACAGTAGGAGCTGAGACTTCTGCATGTGTTACAGTAGCTGAGACTTCTGCACGTGTTGCAGTAGGAGCTGAGACTTCGACATGTGTTCCAGTAGGAGCTGAGACTTCTAATTGTGTTACAGAAGCACTGACTTCTGCACGTGTTACAGTGGAGCAGAGACTTCTACATGTGTTAGAAGGAACTGAGACTTCTGCACATGTTACAGTAGGAGCTGAGACTTCTACATGTGTTAGAAGGAAATGAGACTTCTACATATGCTAATATTGGAGCTGAGTCTTCAACATGTGTTACAGAAGGAGCTGAGACTTCTACATGTGCTACAGTAGCTGAGACTTCTTCATGTGTAACAGTAGGAGATGAGACTTATACATGTGTTACAGCAGCTGAGACTTCTACATGTTTTACAGTAGGAGCTGAGACTTCTACATGTGTTACAGTAGGAGTGGAGACATCTACATGTGTTACAGAAGATAGACTTCTACATGTGTTACAATAAGAGCTGAGAGTTCTGCATGTGTTACAGTAGCTGAGATTTCCACATGTCTTACAGTAGGAGCCGACACCTCTGCACGTGTTACAGTAGCTGATACTTCTGCATGTGTTACAGTAGGAGCTGAGACTTCAGCATGAGTTACAGTAGCTGAGAATTCTGCACGTCTTTCAGTAGGAGCTGAGACTTCTACATTTGTTACAGTAGGTGCTGAGACTTCTACTTGTGTTACAGCAGCTGAGACTTCTACATGTGTTACAGAAGTATATGAGACGTCTACATGTGTTACGGTAGCTGAGATTTCCACATGTGTTAGAGTAGGAGCAGAGACTTCTACATGTGTTAAAGTAGGAGCTGAGACTTCCACATGTGTTACAGTCGGAGCTGAGACTTCTACATGTGTTACAGTGGCTGAGAATTCTACATGAGTTACAGAAGGAGCTGAGACTTCTACATGTGTTTCAGTAGCTCAAACATCTGCACGTGTTACAGAAGGAGCTGAGACTTCTACATGTGTTACAGTCGGAGCTGAGACTTCTACATGTGTTACAGTAGCTGAGACTTCTAATTGTGTTACAGTAGCTCAGATTTCTACATGTGTTACAGTAGGAGCTGAGACGTCTAAATGTGTTACAGTAGGAGCTGAGAGTTCTACATGTGTTACTGTAGCTGAGACTTCTTCATGTGTAACAGTAGGAGATGAGACTTCTACATGTGTTACCGCAGCTGAGACTTCTACATGTGTTAGAGTAGGAGCTGAGACTTCTACATGTGTTACAGTAGGAGCTGAGACTTCTACATGTTTTACAGTAGATAGACTTCAACATGTGTTACAATAAGAGCTGACAGTTCTGCATGTGTTACAGTAGCTGAGATTTCCACATGTGTTACAGTAGGAGCAGAGACCTCTGCACGTGTTACAGTAGCTGATACATCTGCATGTGTTACAGTAGGAGCTGAGACTTCTGCATGTGTTACAGTAGCGGAGAATTCTGCATGTGTTACAGTAGGAGCTGAGACTTCTACATGTGTTACAGTAGGAGCTGAGACTTCTACTTGTGTTACAGCAGCTGAGACTTCTACATGTGTTACTAGGAAATGAGACTTCTACATATGCTAAAATTGGAGCTGAGTCTTCTACATGTGTTACAGAAGGTGCTGAGACTTCTACATGTGTTACAGTAGCTGAGACTTCTGCATGTGTTACAGTCGGAGCTGAGAATTCTACATGTGTTAGAGTGGCTGAGAATTCTACATGAGTTACAGAAGGAGCTGAGACTTCTACATGTGTTTCAGTAGCTCAAACATCTGCACGTGTTACAGAAGGAGCTGAGACTTCTACATGTGTTACAGTCGGAGCTGAGACTTCTACATGTGTTACAGTAGCTCAGACTTCTGCACGTGTTACAGCAGCTGAGATTTCCACATGTGTTACAGTAGGAGCCGACACCTCTGCACGTGTTACAGTAGCTGATACTTCTGCATGTGTTACAGTAGGAGCTGAGACTTCTGCATGTGTTACAGTAGCTGAGAATTCTGCACGTGTTTCAGTAGGAGCTGAGACTTCTACATGTGTTACAGTAGGAGCTGAGACTTCTACGTGCGTTACAGTAGAAGAGAAGTCTAAATGTGTTACAGTAGGAGCTGAGACTTCCACATGTGTTACAGTCGGAGCTGAGACTTCTACATGTGTTACAGTGGCTGAGAATTCTACATGAGTTACAGAAGGAGCTGAGACTTCTACATGTGTTTCAGTAGCTCAGACATCTGCACGTGTTACAGAAGGAGCTGAGACTTCTACTTGTGTTACAGTCGGAGCTGAGACTTCTACATGTGTTACAGTAGCTCAGACATTTGCACGTGTTACAGTAGCTGAGACTTCTACATGTGTTACAGTCGGAGCTGAGACTTCTGCATGTGTTACAGTCGGAGCTGAGAATTCTACATGTGTTACAGTGGCTGAGAATTCTACATGAGTTACAGAAGGAGCTGAGACTTCTACATGTGTTTCAGTAGCTCAAACATCTGCACGTGTTACAGAAGGAGCTGAGACTTCTACATGTGTTACAATCGGAGCTGAGACTTCTACATGTGTTACAGTAGCTCAGACTTCTACATGTGTTACAGTAGCTGAGAATTCTGCATGTGTTACAGTAGGAGCTGAGACTTCTACATGTGTTACAGTCGGAGCTGAGACTTCTACATGTGTTACAGTAGGAGCTGAGATTCTACATGTGTTACAGTAGCTGAGACTTCTAATTGTGTTACAGTAGCTGAGATTTCTACATGTGTTACAGTAGGAGCTGAGACTTCTACATGTGTTACATTAGCTGAGATTTCGACATGTGTTACAGTAGGAGCTGAGCCGTCTACATGTGTTACAGTAGTAGCTGAGATTTCTACATGCGTTTCAGTAGCTGAGAACTCGACATGTTTTACAGTAGGAGCTGAGACTTCTACATGTGTTACAGTAGGAGCTGAGACTTCTGCATTTGTTACAGTAGCAGAGAATTATGCATGTGTTACAGTAGGAGCTGAGACTTCTACATGTGTTACAGTAGCCAAGACTTCTCCGTGTTAAAGCAGCTGTGACTTCTACTTGTGTTACAGTAGGAGCTGAGACTTCTACATGTGTTACAGTAGGAGCTGAGACTTCTGCATGTGTTACAATAGCTGAGTCTTCTGCATGTGTTGCAGTAGGAGCTGAGACTTCGACATGTGTTCCAGTAGGAGCTGAGACTTCTACATGTGTTACAGTAGCTGAGACGTCTACATGTGTTTCAGTAGCTCAGACATCTGCACGTGTTACAGAAGGAGCTGAGAATTCTACATGTGTTACAGTCGGAGCTGAGACTTCTCCATGTGTTACAGTAGCTCAGACTTCTGCACGTGTTACAGTAGCTGAGATTACTACATGTTTTACAGTAGGAGCTGAGACTTCTACATGTGTTACAGTAGCTGAGACTTCTAATTGTATTACAGTAGCTGAGATTTCTACATGTGTTACAGTAGGAGCTGAGACTTCTACATGTGATACAGTAGCTGAGATTTCGACATGTGTTACTGTAGGAGCTGAGCCGTCTACATGTGGTACAGTAGTAGCTGAGATTTCTACATGCGTTTCAGTAGCTGAGTACTCGACATGTGTTACAGTAGGAGCTGAGACTTCTACATGTGTTACAGTAGGTGATGAGACTTCTGCATTTGTTACAGTAGCAGAGAATTATGCATGTGTTACAGTAGTAGCTGAGACTTCTACATGTTTTACAGTAGCTAAGATTTCTGCGTGTTACAGTAGCTGTGACTTCTACTTGTGTTACAGTAGGAGCTGAGACTTCTGCATGTGTTACAGTAGCTGAGTCTTCTGCACGTGTTGCAGTAGGAGCTGAGACTTCGACATGTGTTCCAGTAGGAGCTGAGACTTCTACATGTGTTACAGTAGCACCGACTTCTGCACGTGTTACAGTAGGAGCAGAGACTTCTACATGTGTTAGTAGGAAATGAGACTTCTACACATGCTAAAATTGGAGCTGAGTCTTCTACATGTGTTACAGCAGGAGCTGAGACTTCTACATGTGTTACAGTAGCTCAGACTTCTGCACGTGTTACAGTAGCTGAGATTTCTACATGTGTTACAGTAGGAGCTGAGACTTCTACATGTGTTACAGTAGCTGAGACTTCTAGTTGTGTTACAGTAGCTCAGATTTCTACATGTGTTACAGTAGGAGCTGAGACTTCTACATGTGTTACAGTAGCTGAGATTTGGACAAGTGTTACAGTAGGAGCTGAGACGTCTACATGTGTTACAGTAGGAGCTCAGACGTCTACAGGTGTTACAGTCGTAGCTGAGACTTCTACAAGTGTTACAGTAGCACCGACTTCAGCACGTGTTACAGTAGGAGCTGAGACTTCTACATGTGTTAGTAGGAACTGAGACTTCTACATGTGTTACAGTAGGAGCTGAGACTTCTACATGTTTTACAGTAGCTCAGACTTCTGCACGTGTTACAGTTGGAGCTGAGACTTCTACATGTGTTATTAGGAAATGAGACTTCTACATATGCTAAAATTGGAGCTGAGACTTCTACATTTGTTACAGAAGGAGCAAAGACTTCTACATGTGATACCGCAGCTGAGATTTCTACATGTGTTACAGTAGGAGCTGAGACTTCTACATGTGTTACAGTAGGAGCTGAGACTTCTACATGTTTTACAGTAGATAGACTTCTACATGTGTTACAGTAGCACCGACTTCTGCACGTGTTACAGTAGGAGCAGAGACATCTACATGTGTTAGAAGGAACTGAGACTTCTGAACGTGTTACAGTAGGAGCTGAGACTTCTACATGTTTTAGTAGGAAATTAGACTTCTACATATGCTAAAATTGGAGCTGAGTCTTCTACATGTGTTACAGAAGGAGCTGAGACTTCTACATGTGTTACAGTAGCTGAGACTTCTTCATGTGTAACAGTAGGAGATGAGACTTCTACATGTGTTACAGCAGCTGAGACTTCTACATGTGTTACAGTAGGAGCTGGGACTTCTACATGTGTTGCAGTAGTAGCGGAGACTTCTACATGTGTTACAGTAGATAGACTTCTACATGTGCTACAAAAAGAGCTCAGAGTTCTGCATGTGATACAGCAGCTGAGATTTCCACATGTGTTACAGTAGGAGCCGACACCTCTGCACGTGTTACAGTAGCTGATACTTCTGCATGTGTTACAGTAGGAGATGAGACTTCTGCATGTGTTACAGTAGCTGAGAATTCTGCACGTGTTTCAGTAGGAGCTGAGACTTCTACATGTGTTACAGTAGGAGCTGAGACTTCTACGTGCGTTACAGTAGCTGAGAAGTCTAAATGTCTTACAGTAGGAGCTGAGACTTCCACATGTGTTACAGTCGGAGCTGAGACTTCTACATGTGTTACAGTGGCTGAGAATTCTACATGAGTTACAAAAGGAGCTGAGACTTCTACATGTGTTTCAGTAGCTCAGACATCTGCACGTGTTACAGAAGGAGCTGAGACTTCTACTTGTGTTACAGTCGGAGCTGAGACTTCTACATGTGTTACAGTAGCTCAGACATCTGCACGTGTTACAGTAGCTGAGATTTCTACATGTGTTACAGTAGGAGCTGAGACTTCTACATGTGTTACAGTAGCTGAGATTTCGACATCTGTTACAGTAGGAGCTGAGACATCTACATGTGTTACAGTAGGAGCTGAGACGTCTACATGTGTTACAGTAGGAGCTGAGACTTCTACATGTGTTATAGTAGGAGCTGAGCCAGCTGCATGTGTTGCAGCAGCTCAGACTTCTGCACGTGTTACAGAAGGAGCTGAGACTTCTACATGTGTTACAGTAGATCAGACTAATACATGTGTAACAGTAGGAGCTGAGATTTCTGCATTCGTTTCAGTAGCTGAGAATTATGCATGTGTTACAGTAGGAGCTGAGACTTCTACATGTGTTACAGTAGGAGCTGAGACATATACATGTGTTACAGTAGAACAGACTAATACATGTGTAACAGTAGGAGCTGAGATTTCTGCATTTGTTACAGTAGCTGAGAATTATGCATGTGTTACAGTAGGAGCTGAGACTTCTACATGTGTAACAGTAGGAGCTGAGACTTCTACATGTGTAACAGCAGCTGAGACTTCTACATGTGTTACAGAAGGATCTGAGACTTCTACATGTGTTACAGTAGCTGAGATTTCCACATGTGTTACAGTAGGAGATGAGAATTCTACATGTGTTACAGTAGGAGCTGAGACTTCTACATGCGTTACAGTAGCTGAGACCTCTACATGTGTTTCGGTAGAAGCTGAGACTTCCACATGTGTTACAGTAGGAGCTCAGACTTCTACATGTGTTACAGTGGCTGAGAATTCTACATGAGTTACAGAAGGAGCTGTGAATTCTACATGTGTTACAGTAGCTCTGACTTCTGCACGAGTTACAGTAGCTGAGATTTCTACATGTGTTACAGTAGGAGCTGAGACTTCTACATTTGTTACAGTAGCTGAGACTTCTAATTGTGTTACTGTAGCTGAGATTTCTACATGTTTTACAGTAGGAGCTGAGACTTCTACATCTGTTACATTAGCTGAGATTACTACATGTATTACAGTAGGAACTGAGACTTCTACATGTGTTACAGTAGCTCAGACTTCTGCACGTGTTACAGTAGCGGAGATTTCTACATGTGTTACAGTAGGAGCTGAGACTTCTACATGTGTTACAGTAGCTGAGACTTCTAATTGTGTTACAGTAGCTGAGATTTCTACATGTGTTACAAAAGGAGCTGAGACTTCTACATGTGTTACAGTAGCTGAGATTACTACATGTATTACAGTAGGAGCTGAGACTTCTACATTTGTTACAGTAGGAGCTGAGACTTCTACATCCGTTTCAGTAATTGAGAACTCTACATGTGTTACAGTAGGAGCTGAGACTTCTACATGTGTTTCAGTAGGAGCTGATCCAGCTGCATGTCTTGCAGCAGCTCAGACTTCTGCACCTGTTACAGTAGGAGCTGAGACTTCTACATTTGTTACATTAGCTCAGACGTCTACATGTGTAAGAGTACGAGCTGAGACTTCTGCATTTGTTACAGTGGCTGAGAATTCTGCATGTGTTAAAGTAGGAGCTGAGACTTCTACATGTGTTACAGTAGGAGCTGAGACTTCTACATGTGTTACAGTAGCTCAGACTTCTGCGTGTTACAGCAGCTGACATTTCTACTTGTGTTACAGTAGGAGCTGAGATTTCTACATGTGTTACAGTAGGAGCTGAGACTTCTGCATGTGTTACAGTAGCTGAGACTTCTGCACGTGTTGCAGTAGGAGCTGAGACTTCGACATGTGTTCCAGTAGTAGCTGAGACTTCTACATGTGTTACAGTAGCTCAGTCTTCTGCACGTGTTACAGTAGCTGAGATTTCTACATGTGTTACAGTAGGAGCTGAGACTTCTTCATGTGTTACAGTAGGAGCTGAGACGTCTACATGTTTTGCCGTAGATAGACTTCTACATGTGTTACAATAAGAGCTGACAGTACTGCATGTGTTGCAGTAGCTGAGATTTCCACATATGTTACAGTAGGAGCCGAGGCCTCTGCACGTTTTACAGTAGCTGATACTTCTGCATGTGTTACAGTAGGAGCTGAGACTTCTGCATGTGTTACAGTAGCTGAGAATTCTGCATGTGTTACAGTAGGAGCTGAGACTTCTACATGTGTTACAGTTGGAGCTGAGACTTCTACTTGTGTTACAGCAGCTGAGACTTCTACATGAGTTACAGAAGTATCAGAGACGTCTACATGTGTTACAGTAGCTCAGACTTCTGCACGTGTTACAGAAGGAGCTGTGAATTCTACATGTGTTACAGTAGCTCAGACTTCCGCACGTGTTACAGTAGCTGAGATTTCTACATGTGTTACAGTAGGAGCTGAGACTTCTACATGTGTTACAGTAGCTGAGACTTCTAATTGTGTTACAGTAGCTGAGATTTCGACATGTGTTACAGTAGGAGCTGAGCCGTCTACATGTGTTACAGTAGTAGCTGAGACTTCTCCATGCTTTTCAGTAGCTGAGAATACTACATGTGTTACAGTAGGAGCTGAGACTTCTACATGTGTTACAGTAGGAGCTGAGCTAGCTGCATGTGTTGCAGTAGCTCAGACTAATACATGTGTAACAGTAGGAGCTGAGACTTCTGCATTTGTTACAGTAGCTGAGAATTATGCATGTGTTACAGTAGGAGCTGAGACTGCTACATGTGTTACAGTAGCTAAGACTTCTGCGTGTTACAGCAGCTGTGACATCTACTTGTGTTACAGTAGGAGCTGAGACTTCTACATGTGTTACAGTAGGAGCTGAGAATTCTGCATGTGTTACAGTAGCTGAGACTTCTGCACGTGTTGCAGTAGGAGCTGAGACTTCGACATGTGTTCCAGTAGGAGCTGAGACTTCTAATTGTGTTACAGTAGCACCGACTTCTGCACGTGTTACAGTAGGAGCAGAGACTTCTACATGTGTTAGTAGGAACTGAGACTTCTGCACGTGTTACAGTAGGAGCTGAGACATCTACATGTGTTAGAAGGAAATGAGACTTCTACATATGCTAAAATTGGAGCTGAGTCTTCAACATGTGTTACAGAAGGAGCTGAGACTTCTACATGTGCTACAGTAGCTGAGACTTCTTCATGTGTAACAGTAGGAGATGAGACTTATACATGTGTTACAGCAGCTGAGACTTCTACATGTTTTACAGTAGGATCTGAGACTTCTACATGTGTTACAGTAGGAGCGGAGACATCTACATGTGTTACAGTAGATAGACTTCGACATGTGTTACAATAAGAGCTGAGAGTTCTGCATGTGTTACAGTAGCTGAGATTTCCACATGTGTTACAGTAGGAGCCGACACCTCTGCACGTGTTACAGTAGCTGATACTTCTGCATGTGTTACAGTAGGAGCTGAGACTTCAGCATGAGTTACAGTAGCTGAGAATTCTGCACGTCTTTCAGTAGGAGCTGAGACTTCTACATTTGTTACAGTAGGTGCTGAGACTTCTACTTGTGTTACAGCAGCTGAGACTTCTACATGTGTTACAGAAGTATATGAGACGTCTACATGTGTTACGGTAGCTGAGATTTCCACATGTGTTAGAGTAGGAACAGAGCCTTCTACATGTGTTAAAGTAGGAGCTGAGACTTCCACATGTGTTACAGTCGGAGCTGAGACTTCTACATGTGTTACAGTGGCTGAGAATTCTACATGAGTTACAAAAGGAGCTGAGACTTCTACATGTGTTTCAGTAGCTCAAACATCTGCACGTGTTACAGAAGGAGCTGAGACTTCTACATGTGTTACAGTCGGAGCTGAGACTTCTACATGTGTTACAGTAGCTCAGACTTCTGCACGTGTTACAGTAGCTGCGATTTCTACATGTGTTACAGTAGGAGCTGAGACTTCTACATGTGTTACAGTAGCTGAGACTTCTAATTGTGTTACAGTAGCTCAGATTTCTACATGTGTTACAGTAGGAGCTGAGACGTCTAAATGTGTTACAGTAGGAGCTGAGATTTCTACATGTGTTACTGTAGCTGAGACTTCTTCACGTGTAACAGTAGGAGATGAGACTTCTACATGTGTTACTGCAGCTGAGACTTCTACATGTGTTAGAGTAGGAGCTGAGACTTCTACATGTGTTACAGTAGGAGCTGAGACTTCTACATGTTTTACAGTAGATAGACTTCTACATGTGTTACAATAAGAGCTGACAGTTCTGCATGTGTTACAGTAGCTGAGATTTCCACATGTGTTACAGTAGGAGCAGAGACCTCTGCACGTGTTACAGTAGCTGATACATCTGCATGTGTTACAGTAGGAGCTGAGACTTCTGCATGTGTTACAGTAGCGGAGAATTCTGCATGTGTTACAGTAGGAGCTGAGACTTCTACATGTGTTACAGTAGGAGCTGAGACTTCTAATTGTGTTACAGCAGCTGAGACTTCTACATGTGTTAGTAGGAAATGAGACTTCTACATATGCTAAAATTGGAGCTGAGTCTTCTACATGTGTTACAGAAGGTGCTGAGTCTTCTACATGTGTTACAGTAGCTGAGACTTCTGCATGTGTTACAGTCGGAGCTGAGACTTCTACATGTGTTACAGTGGCTGAGAATTCTACGTGAGTTACAGAAGGAGCTGAGACTTCTACATGTGTTTCAGTAGCTCAAACATCTGCACGTGTTACAGAAGGAGCTGAGACTTCTACATGTGTTACAGTCGGAGCTGAGACTTCTACATGTGTTACAGTAGCTCAGACTTCTGCACGTGTTACAGCAGCTGAGACTTCTGCATGTGTTACAGTAGGAGCTGAGACTTCTGCATGTGTTACAGTAGCTGAGAATTCTGCATGTGTTACAGTAGGAGCTGAGACTTCTACATGTGTTACAGTCGGAGCTGAGGCTTCTACATGTGTTACAGTAGGAGCTGAGATTCTACATGTGTTACAGTAGCTGAGACTTCTAATTGTGTTACAGTAGCTGAGATTTCTACATGTGTTACAGTAGGAGCTGAAACTTCTACATGTGTTACAGTAGCTGAGATTTCGACATGTGTTACAGTAGGAGCTGAGCCGTCTACATGTGTTACAGTAGTAGCTGAGATTTCTACATGCGTTTCAGTAGCTGAGAACTCGACATGTGTTACAGTAGGAGCTGAGACTTCTACATGTGTTACAGTAGGTGCTGAGACTTCTGCATTTGTTACAGTAGCAGAGAATTATGCATGTGTTACAGTAGGAGCTGAGACTTCTACATGTGTTACAGTAGCCAAGACTTATCCGTGTTAAAGCAGCTGTGACTTCTACTTGTGTTACAGTAGGAGCTGAGACTTCTACATGTGTTACAGGAGGAGCTGAGACTTCTGCATGTGTTACAGTAGCTGAGTCTTCTGCATGTGTTGCAGTAGGAGCTGAGACTTCGACATGTGTTCCAGTAGGATTTGAGACTTCTACATGTGTTACAGTAGCTAGAGACGTCTACATGTGTTTCAGTAGCTCAGACATCTGCACGTGTTACAGAAGGAGCTGAGAATTCTACATGTGTTACAGTCGGAGCTGAGACTTCTCCATGTGTTACAGTAGCTCAGACTTCTGCACGTGTTACAGTAGCTGAGATTACTACATGTTTTACAGTAGGAGCTGAGACTTCTACATGTGTTACAGTAGCTGAGAGTTCAAATTGTATTACAGTAGCTGAGATTTCTACATGTGTTACAGTAGGAGCTGAGACTTCTACATGTGTTACAGTAGCTGAGATTTCGACATGTGTTACAGCAGGAGGTGAGCCGTCTACATTTGTTACAGTAGCAGCTGAGATTTCTACATGCGTTTCAGTAGCTGAGTACTCGACTTTTGTTACAGTAGGAGCTGAGACTTCTACATGTGTTACAGTAGGTGCTGAGACTTCTGCATTTGTTACAGTAGCAGAGAATTATGCATGTGTTACAGTAGGAGCTGAGACTTCTACATGTGTTACAGTAGCTAAGACTTCTGCGTGTTACAGCAGCTGTGACTTCTACTTGTGTTACAGTAGGAGCTGAGACTTCTACATGTGTTACAGTAGGAGCTGAGACTTCTGCATTTGTTACAGTAGCAGAGAATTATGCATGTGTTACAGTAGGAGCTGAGACTTCTACATGTGTTACAGTAGGAGCTGAGACTTCTGCATGTGTTACAGTAGCTGAGTCTTCTGCACGTGTTGCAGTAGGAGCTGAGACTTCGACATGTGTTCCAGTAGGAGCTGAGACTTCTACATGTGTTACAGTAGCACCGACTTCTGCACGTGTTACAGTAGGAGCTGAGACTTCTACATGTGTTACAGTAGGAGCTGAGACTTCTGCATGTGTTACAGTAGCTGAGACTTCTGCACGTGTTGCAGTAGGAGCTGAGACTTCGACATGTGTTCCAGTAGTAGCTGAGACTTCTACATGTGTTACAGTAGCAACGACTTCAGCACGTGTTACAGAAGGAGCTGCGACTTCTAAATGTGTTACAGTCGGAGCTGAGACTTCTACATGTGTTACAGTAGTTCAGTCTTCTGCACGTGTTACAGTAGCTGAGATTTCTACATGTGTTACAGTAGGAGCTGAGACTTCTTCATGTGTTACAGTAGGAGCTGAGACTTCTACATGTTTTGCCGTAGATAGCCTTCTACATGTGTTACAATAAGAGCTGACAGTACTGCATGTGTTACTGTAGCTGAGATTTCCACATATGTTACAGTTGGAGCTGAGACCTCTGCACGTTTTACAGTAGCTGATACTTCTGCATGTGTTACAGTAGGAGCTGAGACTTCTGCATGTGTTACAGTAGCTGAGAATTCTGCATGTGTTACAGTAGGAGCTGAGACTTCTACATGTGTTACAGTTGGAGCTGAGAGTTCTACTTGTGTTACAGCAGCTGAGACTTCTACATGAGTTACAGAAGTATCAGAGACGTCTACATGTGTTACAGTAGCTCAGACTTCTGCACGTGTTACAGAAGGAGCTGTGAATTCTACATGTGTTACAGTAGCTCAGACTTCTGCTCGTGTTACAGTAGCTGAGATTTCTACATGTGTTACAGTAGGAGCTGAGACTTCTACATGTGTTACAGTAGCTGAGACTTCTAATTGTGTTACAGTAGCTGAGATTTCGACATGTGTTACAGTAGGAGCTGAGCCGTCTACATGTGTTACAGTAGTAGTTGAGACTTCTCCATGCTTTTCAGTAGCTGAGAATACAACATGTGTTACAGTAGGAGCTGAGACTTCTACATGTGTTACAGTAGGAGCTGAGCTAGCTGCATGTGTTGCAGTAGCTCAGACTAATACATGTGTAACAGTAGCAGCTGAGACTTCTGCATTTGTGACAGTAGCTGAGAATTAAGCATGTGTTTCGGTAGGAGCTGAGACTTCTACATGTGTTACAGTAGCTAAGACTTCTGCGTGTTACAGCAGCTGTGACATCTACTTGTGTTACAGTAGGAGCTGAGACTTCTACATGTGTTACAGTAGGAGCTGAGACTTCTGCATGTGTTACAGTAGCTGAGACTTCTGCACGTGTTGCAGTAGGAGCTGAGACTTCGACATGTGTTACAATAGGAGCTGAGACTTCTAATTGTGTTACAGTAGCACCGACTTCTGCACGTGTTACAGTGGAGCAGAGACTTCTACATGTGTTAGAAGGAACTGAGACTTCTGCACATGTTACAGTAGGAGCTGAGACTTCTACATGTGTTAGAATGAAATGAGACTTCTACATATGCTAATATTGGAGCTGAGTCTTCAACATGTGTTACAGAAGGAGCTGAGACTTCTACATGTGCTACAGTAGCTGAGACTTCTTCATGTGTAACAGTAGGAGATGAGACTTATACATGTGTTACAGCAGCTGAGACTTCTACATGTTTTACAGTAGGAGGTGAGACTTCTACATGTGTTACAGTAGGAGTGGAGACATCTACATGTGTTACAATAGATAGACTTCTACATGTGTTACAATAAGAGCTGAGAGTTCTGCATGTGTTACAGTAGCTGAGATTTCCACATGTGTTACATTAGGAGCCAACACCTCTGCACGTGTTACAGTAGCTGATACTTCTGCATGTGTTACAGTAGGAGCTGAGACTTCAGCATGAGTTACAGTAGCTGAGAATTCTGCACGTCTTTCAGTAGGAGCTGAGACTTCTACATTTGTTACAGTAGGTGCTGAGACTTCTACTTGTGTTACAGAAGTATATGAGACGTCTACATGTGTTACGGTAGCTGAGATTTCCACATGTGTTAGAGTAGGAGCAGAGACTTCTACATGTGTTAAAGTAGGAGCTGAGACTTCCACATGTGTTACAGTCGGAGCTGAGACTTCTACATGTGTTACAGTGGCTGAGAATTCTACATGAGTTACAGAAGGAGCTGAGACTTCTACATGTGTTTCAGTAGCTCAAACATCTGCACGTGTTACAGAAGGAGCTGAGACTTCTACATGGGTTACAGTCGGAGCTGAGACTTCTACATGTGTTACAGTAGTTCAGACTTCTGCACGTGTTACAGTAGCTGAGATTTCTACATGTGTTACAGTAGGAGCTGAGACTTCTACATGTGTTACAGTAGCTGAGACTTCTAATTGTGTTACAGTAGCTCAGATTTCTACATGTGTTACAGTAGGAGCTGAGACGTCTAAATGTGTTACAGTAGGAGCTGAGAGTTCTACATGTGTTACTGTAGCTGAGACTTCTTCATGTGTAACAGTAGGAGATGAGACTTCTACATGTGTTACCGCAGCTGAGACTTCTACATGTGTTAGAGTAGGAGCTGAGACTTCTACATGTGTTACAGTAGGAGCTGAGACTTCTACATGTTTTACAGTAGATAGACTTCAACATGTGTTACAATAAGAGCTGACAGTTCTGCATGTGTTACAGTAGCTGAGATTTCCACATGTGTTACAGTAGGAGCAGAGACCTCTGCACGTGTTACAGTAGCTGATACATCTGCATGTGTTACAGTAGGAGCTGAGACTTCTGCATGTGTTACAGTAGCTGAGAATTCTGCATGTGTTACAGTAGGAGCTGAGACTTCTACATGTTTTACAGTAGGAGCTGAGACTTCTACTTGTGTTACAGCAGCTGAGACTTCTACATGTGTTAGTAGGAAATGAGACTTCTACATATGCTAAAATTGGAGCTGAGTCTTCTACATGTTTTACAGAAGGTGCTGAGACATCTACATGTGTTACAGTAGCTCAGACTTCTGCATGTCTTACAGTCGGAGCTGACTATTCTACATGTGTTCGAGTGGCTGAGAATTCTACATGAGTTACAGAAGGAGCTGAGACTTCTACATGTGTTTCAGTAGCTCAAACATCTGCACGTGTTACAGAAGGAGCTGAGACTTCTACATGTGTTACAGTCGAGCTGAGACTTCTACATGTGTTACAGTAGCTCAGACTTCTGCACGTGTTACAGTAGCTGAGACTTCTGCATGTGTTACAGTAGGAGCTGAGACTTCTGCATGTGTTACAGTAGCTGAGAATTCTGCATGTGTTACAGTAGGAGCTGAGACTTCTACATGTGTTACAGTCGGAGCTGAGACTTCTGCATGTGTTACAGTCGGAGCTGAGAATTCTACATGTGTTACAGTGGCTGAGAATTCTACATGAGTTACAGAAGGAGCTGAGACTTCTACATGTGTTTCAGTAGCTCAAACATCTTCACGTGTTACAGAAGGAGCTGAGACTTCTACATGTGTTACAGTCGGAGCTGAGACTTCTACATGTGTTACATTAGCTCAGACTTCTGCATGTGTTACAGTAGCTGAGACTTCTGCATGTGTTACAGTAGGAGCTGAGACTTCTGCATGTGTTACAGAAGCTGTGAATTCTGCATGTGTTACAGTAGGAGCTGAGACTTCTACATGTGTTACAGTCGGAGCTGAGACTTCTACATGTGTTACAGTAGGAGCTGAGATTCTACATGTGTTACAGTAGCTGAGACTTCTAATTGTGTTACAGTAGCTGAGATTTCTACATGTGTTACAGTAGGAGCTGAGACTTCTACATGTGTTACAGTAGCTGAGATTTCGACATGTGTTACAGTAGGAGCTGAGCCGTCTACATGTGTTACAGTAGTAGCTGAGATTTCTACATGCGTTTCAGTAGCTGAGAACTCGACATGTGTTACAGTAGGAGCTGAGACTTCTACATGTGTTACAGTAGGAGCTGAGACTTCTGCATTTGTTACAGTAGTAGAGAATTATGCATGTGTTACAGTAGGAGCTGAGACTTCTACATGTGTTACAGTAGCCAAGACTTCTCCGTGTTAAAGCAGCTGTGACTTCTACTTGTGTTACAGTAGGAGCTGAGACTTCTACATGTGTTACAGTAGGAGCTGAGACTTCTGCATGTGTTACAATAGCTGAGACTTCTGCATGTGTTGCAGTAGGAGCTGAGACTTCGACATGTGTTCCAGTAGGAGCTGAGACTTCTACATGTGTTACAGTAGCTGAGACGTCTACATGTGTTTCAGTAGCTCAGACATCTGCACGTGTTACAGAAGGAGCTGAGAATTCTACATGTGTTACAGTCGGAGCTGAGACTTCTCCATGTGTTACAGTAGCTCAGACTTCTGCACGTGTTACAGTAGCTGAGATTACTACATGTTTTACAGTAGGAGCTGAGACTTCTACATGTGTTACAGTAGCTGAGACTTCTAATTGTATTACAGTAGCTGAGATTTCTACATGTGTTACAGTAGGAGCTGAGACTTCTACATGTGTTACAGTAGCTGAGATTTCGACATGTGTTACTGTAGGAGCTGAGCCGTCTACATGTGGTACAGTAGTAGCTGAGATTTCTACATGCGTTTCAGTAGCTGAGTACTCGACATGTGTTACAGTAGGAGCTGAGACTTCTGCATGTGTTACAGTAGCTGAGTCTTCTGCACGTGTTGCAGTAGGAGCTGAGACTTCGACATGTGTTCCAGTAGGAGCTGAGACTTCTACATGTGTTACAGTAGCACCGACTTCTGCACGTGTTACAGTAGGAGCAGAGACTTCTACATGTGTTAGTAGGAAATGAGACTTCTACACATGCTAAAATTGGAGCTGAGTCTTCTACATGTGTTACAGCAGGAGCTGAGACTTCTACATGTGTTACAGTAGCTCAGACTTCTGCACGTGTTACAGTAGCTGAGATTTCTACATGTGTTACAGTAGGAGCTGAGACTTCTACATGTCTTACAGTAGCTGAGACTTCTAATTGTGTTACAGTAGCTCAGATTTCTACATGTGTTACAGTAGGAGCTGAGACTTCTACATGTGTTACAGTAGCTGAGATTTGGACAAGTGTTACAGTAGGAGCTGAGACGTCTACATGTGTTACAGTAGGAGCTCAGACGTCTACAGGTGTTACAGTCGTAGCTGAGACTTCTACATGTGTTACAGTAGCACCGACTTCAGCACGTGTTACAGTAGGAGCTGAGACTTCTACATGTGTTAGTAGGAACTGAGACTTCTACATGTGTTACCGTAGGAGCTGAGACTTCTACATGTTTTACAGTAGCTCAGACTTCTGCACGTGTTACAGTTGGAGCTGAGACTTCTACATGTGTTATTAGGAAATGAGACTTCTACATATGCTAAAATTGGAGCTGAGACTTCTACATTTGTTACAGAAGGAGCTAAGACTTCTACATGTGATACCGCAGCTGAGATTTCTACATGTGTTACAGTAGGAGCTGAGACTTCTACATGTTTTACAGTAGATAGACTTCTACATGTGTTACAGTAGCACCGACTTCTGCACGTGTTACAGTAGGAGCAGAGACATCTACATGTGTTAGAAGGAACTGAGACTTCTGAACGTGTTACAGTAGGAGCTGAGACTTCTACATGTTTTAGTAGGAAATTAGACTTCTACATATGCTAAAATTGGAGCTGAGTCTTCTACATGTGTTACAGAAGGAGCTGAGACTTCTAAATGTGTTACAGTAGCTGAGACTTCTTCATGTGTAACAGTAGGAGATGAGACTTCTACATGTGTTACAGCAGCTGAGACTTCTACATGTGTTACAGTAGGAGCTGGGACTTCTACATGTGTTGCAGTAGTAGCGGAGACTTCTACATGTGTTACAGTAGATAGACTTCTACATGTGTTATAAAAAGAGCTGAGAGTTCTGCGTGTGATACAGCAGCTGAGATTTCCACATGTGTTACAGTAGGAGCCGACACCTCTGCACGTGTTACAGTAGCTGATACTTCTGCATGTGTTACAGTAGGAGCTGAGACTTCTGCATGTGTTACAGTAGCTGAGAATTCTGCACGTGTTTCAGTAGAAGCTGAGACTTCTACATGTGTTACAGTAGGAGCTGAGACTTCTACGTGCGTTACAGTAGCTGAGAAGTCTAAATGTGATACAGTAGGAGCTGAGACTTCCACATGTGTTACAGTCGGAGCTGAGACTTCTACATGTGTTACAGTGGCTGAGAATTCTACATGAGTTACAGAAGGAGCTGAGACTTCTACATGTGTTTCAGTAGCTCAGAAACCTGCACGTGTTACAGAAGGAGCTGAGACTTCTACTTGTGTTACAGTCGGAGCTGAGACTTCTACATGTGTTACAGTAGCTCAGACATCTGCACGTGTTACAGTAGCTGAGATTTCTACATGTGTTACAGTAGGAGCTGAGACTTCTACATGTGTTACAGTAGCTGAGATTTCGACATCTGTTACAGTAGGACCTGAGACATCTACATGTGTTACAGTAGGAGCTGAGACGTCTACATGTGTTACAGTAGGAGCTGAGACTTCTACATGTGTTATAGTAGGAGCTGAGCCAGCTGCATGTATTGCAGCAGCTCAGACTTCTGCACGTGTTACAGAAGGAGCTGAGACTTCTACATGTGTTACAGTAGATCAGACTAATACATGTGTAACAGTAGGAGCTGAGATTTCTGCATTCGTTTCAGTAGCTGAGAATTATGCATGTGTTACAGTAGGAGCTGAGACTTCTACATGTGTTACAGTAGGAGCTGAGACATATACATGTGTTACAGTAGAACAGACTAATACATGTGTAACAGTAAGAGCTGAGATTTCTGCATTTGTTACAGTAGCTGAGAATTATGCATGTGTTACAGTAGGAGCTGAGACTTCTACATGTGTAACAGTAGGAGCTGAGACTTCTACATGTGTAACAGCAGCTGAGACTTCTACATGTGTTACAGAAGGATCTGAGACTTCTACATGTGTTACAGTAGCTGAGATTTCCACATGTGTTACAGTAGGAGATGAGAATTCTACATGTGTTACAGTAGGAGCTGAGACTTCTACATGCGTTACAGTAGCTGAGACCTCTACATGTGTTTCGGTAGAAGCTGAGACTTCCACATGTGTTACAGTAGGAGCTGAGACTTCTACATGTGTTACAGTGGCTGTGAATTCTACATGAGTTACAGAAGGAGCTGTGAATTCTACATGTGTTACAGTAGCTCTGACTTCTGCACGAGTTACAGTAGCTGAGATTTCGACATGTGTTACAGTAGGAGCTGAGACTTCTACATTTGTTACAGTAGCTGAGACTTCTAATTGTGTTACTGTAGCTGAGATTTCTACATGTTTTACAGTAGGAGCTGAGACTTCTACATCTGTTACATTAGCTGAGATTACTACATGTATTACAGTAGGAACTGAGACTTCTACATGTGTTACAGTAGCTCAGACTTCTGCACGTGTTACAGTAGCGGAGATTTCTACATGTGTTACAGTAGGAGCTGAGACTTCTACATGTGTTACAGTAGCTGAGATTACTACATGTATTACAGTAGGAGCTGAGACTTCTACATTTGTTACAGTAGGAGCTGAGACTTCTACATCCGTTTCAGTAATTGAGAACTCTACATGTGTTACAGTAGGAGCTGAGACTTCTACATGTGTTTCAGTAGGAGCTGAGCCAGCTGCATGTCTTGCAGCAGCTCAGACTTCTGCACCTGTTACAGTAGGAGCTGAGACTTCTACATTTGTTGCATTAGCTCAGACGTCTACATGTGTAAGAGTACGAGCTGAGACTTCTGCATTTGTTACAGTGGCTGAGAATTCTGCATGTGTTAAAGTAGGAGCTGAGACTTCTACATGTGTTACAGTAGGAGCTGAGACTTCTACATGTGTTACAGTAGCTCAGACTTCTGCGTGTTACAGCAGCTGACATTTCTACTTGTGTTACAGTAGGAGCTGAGACTTCTACATGTGTTACAGTAGGAGCTGAGACTTCTGCATGTGTTACAGTAGCTGAGACTTCTGCACGTGTTGCAGTAGGAGCTGAGACTTCGACATGTGTTCCAGTAGTAGCTGAGACTTCTACATGTGTTACAGTAGCACCGACTTCAGCACGTGTTACAGAAGGAGCTGCGACTTCTAAATGTGTTACAGTCGGAGCTGAGACTTCTACATGTGTTACAGTAGCTCAGTCTTCTGCACGTGTTACAGTAGCTGAGATTTCTACATGTGTTACAGTAGGAGCTGAGACTTCTTCATGTGTTACAGTAGGAGCTGAGACGTCTACATGTTTTGCCGTAGATAGACTTCTACATGTGTTACAATAAGAGCTGACAGTACTGCATGTGTTGCAGTAGCTGAGATTTCCACATATGTTACAGTAGGAGCCGAGGCCTCTGCACGTTTTACAGTAGCTGATACTTCTGCATGTGTTACAGTAGGAGCTGAGACTTCTGCATGTGTTACAGTAGCTGAGAATTCTGCATGTGTTACAGTAGGAGCTGAGACTTCTACATGTGTTACAGTTGGAGCTGAGACTTCTACTTGTGTTACAGCAGCTGAGACTTCTACATGAGTTACAGAGGTATCAGAGACGTCTACATGTGTTACAGTAGCTCAGACTTCTGCACGTGTTACAGAAGGAGCTGTGAATTCTACATGTGTTACAGTAGCTCAGACTTCCGCACGTGTTACAGTAGCTGAGATTTCTACATGTGTTACAGTAGGAGCTGAGACTTCTACATGTGTTACAGTAGCTGAGACTTCTAATTGTGTTACAGTAGCTGAGATTTCGACATGTGTTACAGTAGGAGCTGAGCCGTCTACATGTGTTACAGTAGTAGCTGAGACTTCTCCATGCTTTTCAGTAGCTGAGAATACTACATGTGTTACAGTAGGAGCTGAGACTTCTACATGTGTTACAGTAGGAGCTGAGCTAGCTGCATGTGTTGCAGTAGCTCAGACTAATACATGTGTAACAGTAGGAGCTGAGACTTCTGCATTTGTTACAGTAGCTGAGAATTATGCATGTGTTACAGTAGGAGCTGAGACTTCTACATGTGTTACAGTAGCTAAGGCTTCTGCGTGTTACAGCAGCTGTGACATCTACTTGTGTTACAGTAGGAGCTGAGACTTCTACATGTGTTACAGTAGGAGCTGAGAATTCTGCATGTGTTACAGTAGCTGAGACTTCTGCACGTGTTGCAGTAGGAGCTGAGACTTCGACATGTGTTCCAGTAGGAGCTGAGACTTCTAATTGTGTTACAGTAGCACCGACTTCTGCACGTGTTACAGTAGGAGCTGAGACTTCAGCATGAGTTACAGTAGCTGAGAATTCTGCACGTCTTTCAGTAGGAGCTGAGACTTCTACATTTGTTACAGTAGGTGCTGAGACTTCTACTTGTGTTACAGCAGCTGAGACTTCTACATGTGTTACAGAAGTATATGAGACGTCTACATGTGTTACGGTAGCTGAGATTTCCACATGTGTTAGAGTAGGAGCAGAGCCTTCTACATGTGTTAAAGTAGGAGCTGAGACTTCCACATGTGTTACAGTCGGAGCTGAGACTTCTACATGTGTTACAGTGGCTGAGAATTCTACATGAGTTACAGAAGGAGCTGAGACTTCTACATGTGTTTCAGTAGCTCAAACATCAGCACGTGTTACAGAAGGAGCTGAGACTTCTACATGTGTTACAGTCGGAGCTGAGACTTCTACATGTGTTACAGTAGCTCAGACTTCTGCACGTGTTACAGTAGCTGCGATTTCTACATGTGTTACAGTAGGAGCTGAGACTACTACATGTGTTACAGTAGCTGAGACTTCTAATTGTGTTACAGTAGCTCAGATTTCTACATGTGTTACAGTAGGAGCTGAGACGTCTAAATGTGTTACAGTAGGAGCTGAGATTTCTACATGTGTTACTGTAGCTGAGACTTCTTCACGTGTAACAGTAGGAGATGAGACTTCTACATGTGTTACTGCAGCTGAGACTTCTACATGTGTTAGAGTAGGAGCTGAGACTTCTACATGTGTTACAGTAGGAGCTGAGACTTCTACATGTTTTACAGTAGATAGACTTCTACATGTGTTACAATAAGAGCTGACAGTTCTGCATGTGTTACAGTAGCTGAGATTTCCACATGTGTTACAGTAGGAGCAGAGACCTCTGCACGTGTTACAGTAGCTGATACATCTGCATGTGTTACAGTAGGAGCTGAGACTTCTGCATGTGTTACAGTAGCGGAGAATTCTGCATGTGTTACAGTAGGAGCTGAGACTTCTACATGTGTTACAGTAGGAGCTGAGACTTCTACTTGTGTTACAGCAGCTGAGACTTCTACATGTGTTAGTAGGAAATGAGACTTCTACATATGCTAAAATTGGAGCTGAGTCTTCTACATGTGTTACAGAAGGTGCTGAGTCTTCTACATGTGTTACAGTAGCTGAGACTTCTGTATGTGTTACAGTCGGAGCTGAGACTTCTACATGTGTTACAGTAGGAGCTGAGCTAGCTGCATGTGTTGCAGTAGCTCAGACTAATACATGTGTAACAGTAGGAGCTGAGACTTCTGCATTTGTTACAGTAGCTGAGAATTATGCATGTGTTACAGTAGGAGCTGAGACTTCTACATGTGTTACAGTAGCTAAGACTTCTGCGTGTTACAGCAGCTGTGACATCTACTTGTGTTACAGTAGGAGCTGAGACTTCTACATGTGTTACAGTAGGAGCTGAGAATTCTGCATGTGTTACAGTAGCTGAGACTTCTGCACGTGTTGCAGTAGGAGCTGAGACTTCGACATGTGTTCCAGTAGGAGCTGAGACTTCTAATTGTGTTACAGTAGCACCGACTTCTGCACGTGTTACAGTAGGAGCAGAGACTTCTACATGTGTTAGTAGGAACTGAGACTTCTGCACGTGTTACAGTAGGAGCTGAGACATCTACATGTGTTAGAAGGAAATGAGACTTCTACATATGCTAAAATTGGAGCTGAGTCTTCAACATGTGTTACAGAAGGAGCTGAGACTTCTACATGTGCTACAGTAGCTGAGACTTCTTCATGTGTAACAGTAGGAGATGAGACTTATACATGTGTTACAGCAGCTGAGACTTCTACATGTTTTACAGTAGGAGCTGAGACTTCTACATGTGTTACAGTAGGAGCGGAGACATCTACATGTGTTACAGTAGATAGACTTCTACATGTGTTACAATATGAGCTGAGAGTTCTGCATGTGTAACAGTAGCTGAGATTTCCACATGTGTTACAGTAGGAGCCGACACCTCTGCACGTGTTACAGTAGCTGATACTTCTGCATGTGTTACAGTAGGAGCTGAGACTTCAGCATGAGTTACAGTAGCTGAGAATTCTGCACGTCTTTCAGTAGGAGCTGAGACTTCTACATTTGTTACAGTAGGTGCTGAGACTTCTACTTGTGTTACAGCAGCTGAGACTTCTACATGTGTTACAGAAGTATATGAGACGTCTACATGTGTTACGGTAGCTGAGATTTCCACATGTGTTAGAGTAGGAGCAGAGCCTTCTACATGTGTTAAAGTAGGAGCTGAGACTTCCACATGTGTTACAGTCGGAGCTGAGACTTCTACATGTGTTACAGTGGCTGAGAATTCTACATGAGTTACAGAAGGAGCTGAGACTTCTACATGTGTTTCAGTAGCTCAAACATCTGCACGTGTTACAGAAGGAGCTGAGACTTCTACATGTGTTACAGTCGGAGCTGAGACTTCTACATGTGTTACAGTAGCTCAGACTTCTGCACGTGTTACAGTAGCTGCGATTTCTACATGTGTTACAGTAGGAGCTGAGACTTCTACATGTGTTACAGTAGCTGAGACTTCTAATTGTGTTACAGTAGCTCAGATTTCTACATGTGTTACAGTAGGAGCTGAGACGTCTAAATGTGTTACAGTAGGAGCTGAGATTTCTACATGTGTTACTGTAGCTGAGACTTCTTCACGTGTAACAGTAGGAGATGAGACTTCTACATGTGTTACTGCAGCTGAGACTTCTACATGTGTTAGAGTAGGAGCTGAGACTTCTACATGTGTTACAGTAGGAGCTGAGACTTCTACATGTTTTACAGTAGATAGACTTCTACATGTGTTACAATAAGAGCTGACAGTTCTGCATGTGTTACAGTAGCTGAGATTTCCACATGTGTTACAGTAGGAGCAGAGACCTCTGCACGTGTTACAGTAGCTGATACATCTGCATGTGTTACAGTAGGAGCTGAGACTTCTGCATGTGTTACAGTAGCGGAGAATTCTGCATGTGTTACAGTAGGAGCTGAGACTTCTACATGTGTTACAGTAGGAGCTGAGACTTCTACTTGTGTTACAGCAGCTGAGACTTCTACATGTGTTAGTAGGAAATGAGACTTCTACATATGCTAAAATTGGAGCTGAGTCTTCTACATGTGTTACAGAAGGTGCTGAGTCTTCTACATGTGTTACAGTAGCTGAGACTTCTGCATGTGTTACAGTCGGAGCTGAGACTTCTACATGTGTTTCAGTAGCTCAAACATCTGCACGTGTTACAGAAGGAGCTGAGACTTCTACATGTGTTACAGTCGGAGCTGAGACTTCTACATGTGTTACAGTAGCTCAGACTTCTGCACGTGTTACAGCAGCTGAGACTTCTGCATGTGTTACAGTAGGAGCTGAGACTTCTGCATGTGTTACAGTAGCTGAGAATTCTGCATGTGTTACAGTAGGAGCTGTGACTTCTACATGTGTTACAGTCGGAGCTGAGACTTCTACATGTGTTACAGTAGGAGCTGAGATTCTACATGTGTTAAAGTAGCTGAGACTTCTAATTGTGTTACAGTAGCTGAGATTTCTACATGTGTTACAGTAGGAGCTGAAACTTCTACATGTGTTACAGTAGCTGAGATTTCGACATGTGTTACAGTAGGAGCTGAGCCGTCTACATGTGTTACAGTAGTAGCTGAGATTTCTACATGCGTTTCAGTAGCTGAGAACTCGACATGTGTTACAGTAGGAGCTGAGACTTCTACATGTGTTACAGTAGGTGCTGAGACTTCTGCATTTGTTACAGTAGCAGAGAATTATGCATGTGTTATAGTAGGAGCTGAGAATTCTACATGTGTTACAGTAGCCAAGACTTATCCGTGTTAAAGCAGCTGTGACTTCTACTTGTGTTACAGTAGGAGCTGAGACTTCTACATGTGTTACAGGAGGAGCTGAGTCTTCTGCATGTGTTGCAGTAGGAGCTGAGACTTCGACATGTGTTCCAGTAGGATTTGAGACTTCTACATGTGTTACAGTAGCTAGAGACGTCTACATGTGTTTCAGTAGCTCAGACATCTGCACGTGTTACAGAAGGAGCTGAGAATTCTACATGTGTTACAGTCGGAGCTGAGACTTCTCCATGTGTTACAGTAGCTCAGACTTCTGCACGTGTTACAGTAGCTGAGATTACTACATGTTTTACAGTAGGAGCTGAGACTTCTACATGTGTTACAGTAGCTGAGAGTTCAAATTGTATTACAGTAGCTGAGATTTCTACATGTGTTACAGTAGGAGCTGAGACTTCTACATGTGTTACAGTAGCTGAGATTTCGACATGTGTTACAGTAGGAGCTGAGCCGTCTACATTTGTTACAGTAGCAGCTGAGATTTCTACATGCGTTTCAGTAGCTGAGTACTCGACATGTGTTACAGTAGGAGCTGAGACTTCTACATGTGTTACAGTAGGTGCTGAGACTTCTGCATTTGTTACAGTAGCAGAGAATTATGCATGTGTTACAGTAAGAGCTGAGACTTCTACATGTGTTACAGTAGCTAAAACTTCTGCGTGTTACAGCAGCTGTGACTTCTACTTGTGTTACAGTAGGAGCTGAGACTTCTACATGTGTTACAGTAGGAGCTGAGACTTCTGCATTTGTTACAGTAGCAGAGAATTATGCATGTGTTACAGTAGGAGCTGAGACTTCTACATGTGTTAGAGTAGGAGCTGAGACTTCTGCATGTGTTACAGTAGCTGAGTCTTCTGCACGTGTTGCAGTAGGAGCTGAGACTTCTGCATGTATTACAGTAGCTGAGACTTCTGCACGTGTTTCAGTAGGAGCTGAGACTTCTACATGTGTTACAGTAGCACCGACTTCTGCACGTGTTACAGTAGGAGCAGAGACATCTACATCTGTTAGTAGGAACTGTGACTTCTGCACGTGTTACAGTTGGAGCTGCGACTTCTACATGTGTTAGTAGGAAATGAGACTTCTACATATGCTAAAATTGGAGCTGAGTCTTCTACATGTGTTACAGCAGGAGCTGAGACTTCTACATGTGTTACAGTAGCTGAGATTTCTTCATGTGTAACAGTAGGAGATGAGACTTCTATATGTGTTACAGCAGCTGAGACTTCTACAGGTGTTACAGTAGGAGCTGAGACTTCTACATGTGTTACAGTAGGAGCGGAGACTTCTACATTTGTTACAGTAGATAGACTTCTACATGTGTTACAATAAGAGCTGAGAGTTCTGCATGTGTTACAGCCGCTGAGATTTCCACATGTGTTACAGTAGGAGCCGACACCTCTGCACGTGTTACAGTAGCTGATACTTCTGCATGTGTTACAGTAGGAGCTGAGACTTCTGCATGTGTTACAGTAGCTGAGACTTCTGCACGTGTTTCAGTAGGAGCTGAGACTTCTACATGTGTTACAGTAGGTGCTGAGACTTCTACTTGTGTTACAGCAGCTGAGAATTCTACATGTGTTACTGAAGTATCTGAGACGTCTACATGTGTTACAGTAGCTGAGATTTCCACATGTGACAGAGTAGGTGCAGAGACTTCTACATGTGTTACAGTAGGAGCTGAGACTTCTACGTGCGTTACAGTAGCTGAGAAGTCTAAATGTGTCACAAAAGAAGCTGAGACTTCCACATGTATTACAGTCGGAGCTGAGACTTCTACATGTGCTACAGTGGCTGAGAATTCTACATGAGTTACAGAAGGAGCTGAGACTTCTACATGTGTTTCAGTAGCTCAGAGATCTGCACGTGTTACAGAAGGAGCTGAGACTTCTACATGTGTTAGTAGGAACTGAGACTTCTACATGTGTTACAGTAGGAGCTGAGACTTCTACATGTTTTACAGTAGCTCAGACTTCTGCACGTGTTACAGTTGGAGCTGAGACTTCTACATGTGTTATTAGGAAATGAGACTTCTACATATGCTAAAATTGGAGCTGAGTCTTCTACATTTGTTACAGAAGGAGCTAAGACTTCTACATGTGTTACCGCAGCTGAGACTTCTACATGTGTTACAGTAGGAGCTGAGACTTCTACATGTGTTACAGTAGGAGCTGAGACGTCTACATGTGTTACAGTAGGAGCTGAGAGTTCTACATGTGTTACTGTAGTTGAGACTTCTTCATGTGTAACAGTTGGAGATGAGACTTCTGCATGTGTTACCGCAGCTGAGACTTCTACATGTGTTAGAGTAGGAGCTGAGACTTCTACATGTGTTACAGTAGGAGCTGAGACTTCTACATGTTTTACAGTAGATAGACTTCTACATGTGTTACAATAAGAGCTGACAGTTCTGCATGTGTTACAGTAGCTGAGATTTCCACATGTGCTACAGAAGGAGCAGAGACCTCTGCACGTGTTACAGTAGCTGATACATCTGCATGTGTTACAGTAGGAGCTAAGACTTCTGCATGTGTTACAGTAGCTGAGAATTCTGCATGAGTTACAGTAGGAGCTGAGACTTCTACATGTGTTACAGTAGGAGCTGAGAGTTCTACATGTGTTACTGTAGTTGAGACTTCTTCATGTGTAACAGTTGGAGATGAGACTTCTGCATGTGTTACCGCAGCTGAGACTTCTACATGTGTTAGAGTAGGAGCTGAGACTTCTACATGTGTTACAGTAGGAGCTGAGACTTCTACATGTTTTACAGTAGATAGACTTCTACATGTGTTACAATAAGAGCTGACAGTTCTGCATGTGTTACAGTAGCTGAGATTTCCACATGTGCTACAGAAGGAGCAGAGACCTCTGCACGTGTTACAGTAGCTGATACATCTGCATGTGTTACAGTAGGAGCTAAGACTTCTGCATGTGTTACAGTAGCTGAGAATTCTGCATGAGTTACAGTAGGAGCTGAGACTTCTACATGTGTTACAGTAGGAGCTGAGACTTCTACTTGTGTTACAGCAGCTGAGACTTCTACATGTGTTAGTAGGAAATGAGACTTCTACATATGCTAAAATTGGAGCTGAGTCTTCTACATGTGTTACAGAAGGTGCTGAGACTTCTACATGTGTTACAGTAGCTGAGACTTCTGCATGTGTTACAGTAGGAGCTGAGACTTCTGCATGTGTTACAGTAGCTGAGAATTCTGCATGTGTTACAGTAGGAGCTGAGACTTCTACAAGTGTTACAGTCGGAGCTGAGACTTCTACAAGTGTTAAAGTAGGAGCTGAGATTCTACATGTGTTACAGTAGCTGAGACTTCTAATTGTGTTTCAGTAGCTGAGATTTCTACATTTGTTACAGTAGGAGCTGAGACTTCTACATGTGTTACAGTAGCTGAAATTTCGACATGTGTTACAGTAGGAGCTGAGCCGTCTACATGTGTTACAGTAGTAGCTGAGACTTCTACATGCGTTTCAGTAGCTGAGAACTCGACATGTGTTACAGTAGGAGCTGAGACTTCTACATGTGTTAGAGCAGGTGCTGAGACTTCTGCATTTGTTACAGTAGCAGAGAATTATGCATGTGTTACAGTAGGAGCTGAGACTTCTACATGTGTTACAGTAGCCAAGACTTCTCCGTGTTACAGCAGCTGTGATTTCTACTTGTGTTACAGTAGGAGCTGAGACTTCTACATGTGTTCCAGTAGGAGCAGAGACTTCTGCATGTGTTACAGTAGCACCGAATTCTGCAAGTGTTAGGGTAGGAGCAGAGACTTCTACATCTGTTAGTAGGAACTGAGACTTCTGCACGTGTTACAGTTGGAGCTGAGACTTCTACATGTGTTAGTAGGAAATGAGACTTCTACATATGCTAAAATTGGAGCTGAGTCTTCTACATGTGTTACAGAAGGAGCTGAGAATTCTACATGTGTTACAGCAGCTGAGATTTCTTCATGTGTAACAGTAGGAGATGAGACTTCTACATGTGCAACAGCAGCTGAGACTTCAACATGTGTTACAGTAGGAGCTGAGACTTCTACATGTGTTACAGTAGGAGCGGAGATTTCTACATGTGTTACAGTAGATAGACTTCTACATGTGTTACAATAAGAGCTGAGAGTTCTGCATGTGTTACAGCAGCTGAGATTTCCACATGTGTTACAGTAGGAGCCGACACCTCTGCACGTGTTACAGTAGCTGATACATCTGCCTGTGTTACAGTAGGAGCTGAGACTTCTGCATGTATTACAGTAGCTGAGACTTCTGCACGTGTTTCAGTAGGAGCTGAGACTTCTACATGTGTTACAGTAGGTGCTGAGACTTCTACTTGTATTACAGCAGCTGAGACATCTACATGTGTAACCGAAGTATCTGAGACGTCTACATGTGTTACAGTAGCTGAGATTTCCACATTTGTTAGAGTAGGTGCAGAGACTTCTACATGTGTTACAGTAGGAGCTGAGACTTCTACGTGCGTTACAGTAGCTGAGAAGTCTAAATGTGTCACAGTAGGAGCTGAGACTTCCACCTGAATTACAGTCGGAGCTGAGACTTCTACATGTGTTACAGTGGCTGAGAATTCTACATGAGTTTCAGACGGAGCTGAGTCTTCTACATGTGTTTCAGTAGCTCAAACATCTGCACGTGTTACAGAAGGAGCTGAGACTTCTACATGTGTTACAGTCGGAGCTGAGACTACTACATTTGTTACAGTAGCTCAGACTTCTGCACGTGTTACAGTAGCTGAGATTTCTACATGTGTTACAGTAGGAGCTGAGACTTCTACATGTGTTACAGTATCTGAGACTTCTAATTGTGTTACAGTAGCTCAGATTTCTACATGTGTTACAGTAGGAGCTGAGACGTCTACATGTGTTACAGTAGGAGCTGAGACGTCTAAATGTGTTACAGTAGGAGCTGAGAGTTCTACATGTGTTACTGTAGCTGAGACTTCTTCATGTGTAACAGTAGGAGATGACACTTCTGCATGTGTTACCGCAGCTGAGACTTCTACATGTGTTAGAGTAGGAGCTGAGACTTCTACATGTGTTACAGTAGGAGCTGAGACTTCTACATGTTTTACAGTAGATAGACTTCTACATGTGTTACAATAAGAGCTGACAGTTCTGCATGTGTTACAGTAGCTGAGATTTCCACATGTGTTACAGTAGGAGCAGAGACATCTGCACGTGTTACAGTAGCTGATACATCTGCATGTGTTACAGTAGGAGCTGAGACTTCTGCATGTGTTACAGTAGCTGAGAATTCTGCATGTGTTACAGTAGGAGCTGAGACTTCTACATGTGTTACAGTAGGAGCTGAGACTTCTACTTGTGTTACAGCAGCTGAGACCTCTACATGTGTTAGTAGGAAATGAGACTTCTACATATGCTAAAACTGGAGCTGAGTCTTCTACATGTGTTACAGAAGGTGCTGAGACTTCTACATGTGTTACAGTAGCTGAGACTTCTGCATGTGTTACAGTAGGAGCTGAGACGTCTACATGTGTTACAGTAGGAGCTGAGACGTCTAAATGTGTTACAGTAGGAGCTGAGAGTTCTACATGTGTTACTGTAGCTGAGACTTCTTCATGTGTAACAGTAGGAGATGAGACTTCTGCATGTGTTACCGCAGCTGAGACTTCTACATGTGTTAGATTAGGAGCTGAGACTTCTACATGTGTTACAGTAGGAGCTGAGACTTCTACATGTTTTACAGTAGATAGACTTCTACATGTGTTTCAATAAGAGCTGACAGTTCTGCATGTGTTACAGTAGCTGAGATTTCCACATGTGTTACAGTAGGAGCTGAGTCCTCTGCACGTGTTACAGTAGCTGATACATCTGCATGTGTTACAGTAGGAGCTGAGACTTCTGCATGTGTTACAGTAGCTGAGAATTCTGCATGTGTTACAGTAGGAGCTGAGACTTCTACATGTGTTACAGTAGGAGCTGAGACTTCTACTTGTGTTACAGCAGCTGAGACTTCTACATGTGTTAGTAGGTAATGAGACTTCTACATATGCTAAAATTGGAGCTGAGTCTTCTACATGTGTTACAGAAGGTGCTGAGACTTCTACATGTGTTACAGTAGCTGAGACTTCTGCATGTGTTACAGTAGGAGCTGAGACTTCTGCATGTGTTACAGTAGCTGAGAATTCTGCATGTGTTACAGTAGGAGCTGAGACTTCTACATGTGTTACAGTAGGAGCTGAGATTCTACATGTTTTACAGTAGCTGAGAATTCTAATTGTGTTACAATAGCTGAGATTTCTACATGTGTTACAGTCGGAGCTGAGACTTCTACAAATGTTACAGTAGGAGCTGAGATTCTACATGTTTTACAGTAGCTGAGAATTCTAATTGTGTTACAGTAGCTGAGATTTCTACATGTGTTACAGTAGGAGCTGAGACTTCTACATGTGTTACAGTAGCTGAGATTTCGACATGTGTTACAGTAGGAGCTGTGCCGTCTACATGTGTTACAGTAGTAGCTGAGACTTCTACATGCGTTTCAGTGGCTGAGAACTCGACATGTGTTACAGTTGGAGCTGAGACTTCTACATGTGTTACAGTAGGTGCTGAGACTTCTGCATTTGTTACAGTAGCAGAGAATTATGCATGTGTTACAGTAGGAGCTGAGACTTCTACATGTGTTACAGTATCCAAGACTTCTCCGTGTTACAGCAGCTGTGACTTCTACTTGTGTTACAGTAGGAGCTGAGACTTCTACATGTGTTCCAGTAGGAGCTGAGACTTCTACATGTGTTACGGTAGCACCGACTTCTGCACGTGTTACAGTTGGAGCAGAGACTTCTACATCTGTTAATAGGAACTGAGACTTCTGCACGTGTTACAGTTGGAGCTGAGACTTCTACATGTGTTAGTAGGAAATCAGACTTCTACATATGCTAAAATTGGAGCTGAGTCTTCTACATGTGTTACAGAAGGAGCTGAGAATTCTACATGTGTTACAGCAGCTGAGATTTCTTCATGTGTAACAGTAGGAGATGAGAATTCTACATGTGCTACAGCAGCTGAGACTTCTACATGTGTTACAGTAGGAGCTGAGACTTCTACATGTGTTACAGTAGGAGCGGAGACTTCTACATGTGTTACAGTAGATAGACTTCTACATGTGTTACAATAAGAGCTGAGAGTTCTGCATGTGTTACAGCAGCTGAGATTTCCACATGTGTTACAGTAGGAGCAGAGACATCTGCACGTGTTACAGTAGCTGATACATCTGCATGTGTTACAGTAGGAGCTGAGACTTCTGCATGTGTTACAGTAGCTGAGAATTCTGCATGTGTTACAGTAGGAGCTGAGACTTCTACATGTGTTACAGTAGGAGCTGAGACTTCTACTTGTGTTACAGCAGCTGAGACCTCTACATGTGTTAGTAGGAAATGAGACTTCTACATATGCTAAAACTGGAGCTGAGTCTTCTACATGTGTTACAGAAGGTGCTGAGACTTCTACATGTGTTACAGTAGCTGAGACTTCTGCATGTGTTACAGTATGAGCTGAGACGTCTACATGTGTTACAGTAGGAGCTGAGACGTCTAAATGTGTTACAGTAGGAGCTGAGAGTTCTACATGTGTTACTGTAGCTGAGACTTCTTCATGTGTAACAGTAGGAGATGAGACTTCTGCATGTGTTACCGCAGCTGAGACTTCTACATGTGTTAGATTAGGAGCTGAGACTTCTACATGTGTTACAGTAGGAGCTGAGACTTCTACATGTTTTACAGTAGATAGACTTCTACATGTGTTTCAATAAGAGCTGACAGTTCTGCATGTGTTACAGTAGCTGAGATTTCCACATGTGTTACAGTAGGAGCTGAGTCCTCTGCACGTGTTACAGTAGCTGATACATCTGCATGTGTTACAGTAGGAGCTGAGACTTCTGCATGTGTTACAGTGGCTGAGAATTCTGCATGTGTTACAGTAGGAGCTGAGACTTCTACATGTGTTACAGTAGGAGCTGAGACTTCTACTTGTGTTACAGCAGCTGAGACTTCTACATGTGTTAGTAGGTAATGAGACTTCTACATATGCTAAAATTGGAGCTGAGTCTTCTACATGTGTTACAGAAGGTGCTGAGACTTCTACATGTGTTACAGTAGCTGAGACTTCTGCATGTGTTACAGTAGGAGCTGAGACTTCTGCATGTGTTACAGTAGCTGAGAATTCTGCATGTGTTACAGTAGGAGCTGAGACTTCTACATGTGTTACAGTAGGAGCTGAGATTCTACATGTTTTACAGTAGCTGAGAATTCTAATTGTGTTACAGTAGCTGAGATTTCTACATGTGTTACAGTCGGAGCTGAGACTTCTACATGTGTTACAGTAGGAGCTGAGATTCTACATGTTTTACAGTAGCTGAGAATTCTAATTGTGTTACAGTAGCTGAGATTTCTACATGTGTTACAGTAGGAGCTGAGACTTCTACATGTGTTACAGTAGCTGAGATTTCGACATGTGTTACAGTAGGAGCTGTGCCGTCTACATGTGTTACAGTAGTAGCTGAGACTTCTACATGCGTTTCAGTGGCTGAGAACTCGACATGTGTTACAGTTGGAGCTGAGACTTCTACATGTGTTACAGTAGGTGCTGAGACTTCTGCATTTGTCACAGTAGCAGAGAATTATGCATGTGTTACAGTAGGAGCTGAGACTTCTACATGTGTTACAGTATCCAAGACTTCTCCGTGTTACAGCAGCTGTGACTTCTACTTGTGTTACAGTAGGAGCTGAGACTTCTACATGTGTTCCAGTAGGAGCTGAGACTTCTACATGTGTTACGGTAGCACCGACTTCTGCACGTGTTACAGTTGGAGCAGAGACTTCTACATCTGTTAATAGGAACTGAGACTTCTGCACGTGTTACAGTTGGAGCTGAGACTTCTACATGTGTTAGTAGGAAATCAGACTTCTACATATGCTAAAATTGGAGCTGAGTCTTCTACATGTGTTACAGAAGGAGCTGAGAATTCTACATGTGTTACAGCAGCTGAGATTTCTTCATGTGTAACAGTAGGAGATGAGAATTCTACATGTGCTACAGCAGCTGAGACTTCTACATGTGTTACAGTAGGAGCTGAGACTTCTACATGTGTTACAGTAGGAGCGGAGACTTCTACATGTGTTACAGTAGATAGACTTCTACATGTGTTACAATAAGAGCTGAGAGTTCTGCATGTGTTACAGCAGCTGAGATTTCCACATGTGTTACAGTAGGAGCCGACACCTCTGCACGTGTTACAGTAGCTGATACATCTGCATGTGTTACAGTAGGAGATGAGACTTCTGCATGTATTACAGTAGCTGAGACTTCTGCACGTGTTTCAGTAGGAGCTGAGACTTCTACATGTGTTACAGTAGGTGCTGAGACTTCTACTTGTATTACAGCAGCTGAGACATCTACATGTGTTACCGCAGTATCTGAGACGTCTACATGTGTTACAGTAGCTGAGATTTCCACATGTGTTAGAGTAGGTGCAGAGACTTCTACATGTGTTACAGTAGGAGCTGAGAATTCTCCGTGCGTTACAGTACCTGAGAAGTCTAAATGTGTTACAGTAGGTGCTGAGACATCCACATGTATTACAGTCGGAGCTCAGACTTCTACATGTGTTACAGTGGCTGAGAATTCTACATGAGTTACAGAAGGAGCTGAGACTTCTACATGTGTTTCAGTAGCTCAGACATCTGCACGTGTTACAGAAGGAGCTGAGACTTCTACATGTGTTACAGTCGGAGCTGAGAATTCTACATGTGTTACAGTAGCTCAGACTTCTGCACTTGTTACAGTAGCTCAGATTTCTACATGTGTTACAGTAGGAGCTGAGACTTCAACATGTGTTATAGTAGCTGAGATTTCGACAAGTGTTACAGTAGGATCTGAGACGTCTACATGTGTTACAGTAGGAGCTGAGACGTCTACATGTGTTACAGTAGGAGCTGAGACTTCTACATGTGTTATAGTAGGAGCTGAGCCAGCTGCATGTGTTGCAGCAGCTCAGACTTCTGCACGTGTTACAGTAGGAGCTGAGACTTCTACATGTGCTACAGTAGATCAGACTAATAGATGTGTAACATTAGGAGCTGAGATTTCTGCATTTGTTACTGTAGCTGAGAATTATGCATGTGTTACAGTAGGAGCTGAGACTTCTACATGTGTTACAGTAGGAGCTGAGACATATACATGTGTTACAGTAGATCAGACTAATACATGTGTAACAGTAGGAGCTGAGATTTCTGCATTTGTTACAGTAGCTGATAATTATGCATGTGTTACAGTAGGAGCTGAGACTTCAGCATGTGTTACAGTAGGCGCTGAGACTTCTACATGTGTTACAGCAGCTGAGACTTCTACATGTGTTACAGAAGGATCTGAGACTTCTACATGTGTTTCAGTAGCTGAGATTTCCACATGTGTTACAGTAGGAGATGAGAATTCTACATGTCTTTCAGTAGGAGCTGATACTTCTACATGCGTTACAGTAGCTGAGACCTCTACATGAGTTTCGGTAGAAGCTGAGACTTCCACATGTGTTACAGTAGGAGCTGAGACTTCTACATGTGTTACAGTGGCTGAGAATTCTACATGAGTTACAGAAGGAGCGGAGAATCTACATGTGTTACAGTAGCTCTGACTTCTGCACGTGCTACAGAAGGAGCTGAGACTTCTACATGTGTTACAGTCGGAGCTGAGACTTCTACATGTGTTACAGTAGCTCAGTCTTCTGCACGTGTTACAGTAGCTGATATTTCTACATGTGTTACAGTAGGAGCTGAGACTTCTACATGTGTTACAGTAGCTGAGACTTCTAATTGTGTTACTGTAGCTGAGATTTCTACATGTTTTACAGTAGGAGCTGAGACATCTACATGTGTTACATTAGCAGAGATTACTACATGTATTACAGTAGGAGCTGTGACTTCTACATGTGTTACAGTAGCTCAGACTTCTGCACGTGCTACAGTAGCTGAGATTTCTACATGTGTTACAGTAGGAGCTGAGACTTCTACGTGTGTTACAGTAGCTGATACTTCTAATTGTGTTACTGTAGCTGAGATTTCTACATGTGTTACAGTAGGAGCTGAGACTTCTACATGTGTTACATTAGCTGAGATTACTACATGTATTACAGTAGGAGCTGAGACTTCTACATTTGTTACAGTAGGAGCTGAGACTTCTACATGTGTTTCAGTAGCTGAGAACTCTGCATGTGTTACAGTAGGAACTGAGACTTCTACATGTGTTTCAGTAGGAGCTGAGCCAGCTGCACGTCTTGCAGCAGCTCAGACTTCTGTACGTGTTACAGTAGGAGCTGAGACTTCTACATATGTTACAGTAGCTCAGACTTCAACATGTGTAACAGTACGAGCTGAGACTTCTGCATTTGTTACAATAGCTTAGAATTCTGTATGTGTTTCAGTAGGAGCTGAGACATCTACAGGTGTTACAGTAGGAGCTGAGATTTCTACATGTGTTACAGTAGCTAAGACTTCTGTGTGTTACAGCAGCTGACATTTCTACTTGTGTTACAGTAGGAGCTGAGACTTCCACATGTGTTACAGTAGGAGCTGAGACTTCTGCATTTGTTACAGCAGCTGAGACTTCTGCACGTGTTGCAGTAGGAGCTGAGACTTGGACATGTGTTCCAGTAGGAGCTGAGACTTCTACATGTGTTACAGTAGCACCGACTTCAGCACGTGTTACAGTAGGAGCTGAGACTTCTACATGTGTTAGTAGGAACTGAGACTTCTACATGTGTTACAGTAGGAGCTGAGACTTCTACATGTTTTACAGTAGCTCAGACTTCTGCACGTGTTACAGTTGGAGCTGAGACTTCTACATGTGTTTGTAGGAAATGAGACGTCTACATATGCTAAAATTGGAGCTGAGTCTTCTACATGTGTTACAGAAGGAGCTTAGACTTCTACATGTGTTACTGTAGCTGTGACTTCTTCATGTGTAACAGTAGGAGATGAGACTTCTACATGTGTTACCGCAGCTGAGACTTCTACATGTGTTACAGTAGGAGCTGAGACTTCTACATGTGTTACAGTAGGAGCTGAGACTTCTACATGTTTTACAGTAGATAGACTTCTACATGTGTTACAATAAGAGCTGACAGTTCTGCATGTGTTACAGTAGCTGAGATTTCCACATGTGTTACAGTAGGAGCCGAGACCTCAGCACGTGTTACAAAAGCTGATACATCTGCATGTGTTACAGTAGGAGCTGAGACTTCTGCATGTGTTACAATAGCTGAGAATTTTGCATGTGTTACAGTAGGAGCTGAGACTTCTACATGTGTTACAGTAGGAGCTGAGACTTCTACTTGTGTTACAGCAGCTGAGACTTCTACATGTGTTACTAGGAAATGAGACTTCTACATATGCTAAAATTGGAGCTGAGTCTTCTACATGTGTTACAGAAGGTGCTGAGACTTCTACATGTGTTACAGTAGTATGAGAATTCTTCATGTGTAACAGTAGGAGATGAGACTTCTACATGTGTTACAGCAGCTGAGACTTCTACATGTGTTACAGTAGGAGCTGAGACTTCTACATGTGTTACAGTAGGAGCTGAGACTTCTACATGTTTTACAGTAGATAGACTTCTACATGTGTTACAGTAGCACCGACTTCTGCACGTGTTACAGTAGGAGCAGAGACATCTACATGTGTTAGAAGGAACTGAGACTTCTGAACGTGTTACAGTAGGAGCTGAGACTTCTACATGTGTTAGTAGGAAATGAGACATCTACATATGCTAAAATTGGAGCTGAGTCTTCTACATGTGTTACAGAAGGAGCTGAGACTTCTACATGTGTTACAGTAGCTGAGACTTCTTCATTTGTAACAGTAGGAGCCGAGATTTCTGCATTTGTTACACTAGCTGAGAATTATGCATGTGTTACAGTAGGAGCTGAGACTTCTACATGTGTTACAGTAGGAGCTGAGACTTCTACATGTGTAACAGCAGCTGAGATTTCCACATGTGTTACAGTAGGAGATGAGAATTCTACATGTGTTACAGTAGGAGCTGAGACTTCTACATGCGTTACAGTAGCTGAGACCGCTACATGTGTTTCGGTAGAATCTGAGACTTCAACATGTGTTACAGTAGGAGCTGAGACATCTACATGTGTTACAGTGGCTGAGAATTCTACATGAGTTACAGAAGGAGCTGAGACTTCTACATGTGTTACAGTAGCTGAGACTTCTTCATGTGTTAGAGTAGGAGATGAGACTTCTACATGTGTTACAGCAGCTGAGACTTCTACATGTGTTACAGTAGGAGCTGAGACTTCTACATGTGTTACAGTAGGAGCGGAGACTTCTACATGTGTTACAGTAGATAGACTTCTGCATGTGTTACAATAAGAGCTGAGAGTTCTGCATGTGATACAGCAGCTGAGATTTCCACATGTATTACAGTAGGAGCCGACACCTCTGCACGTGTTACAGTAGCTGATACGTCTGCATGTGTTACAGTAGGAGCTGAGACTTTTGAATGTGTTACAGTAGCTGAGAAATCTGCACGTGTTTCAGTAGGAGCTGAGACTTCTACATGTGTTACAGTCGGTGCTGAGACTTCTACTTGTGTTACAGCAGCTGAGACTTCTACATGTGTTACAGAAGTATCTGAGACGTCTACATGTGTTACAGTAGGAGCTGAGACTTCTACGTGCGTTACAGTAGCTGAGAAGTCTAAATGTGTTACAGTCGGAGCTGAGACTTCCACATGTGTTGCAGTCGGAGCTGAGACTTCTACATGTGTAACAGTGGCTGAGAATTCTACATGAGTTACAGAAGGAGCTGAGACTTCTACATGTGTTTCAGTAGCTCAGACATCTGCACGTGTTACAGAAGGAGCTGAGACTTCTACATGTGTTTCAGTAGCTCAGACATCTGCACGTGTTACAGTAGGAGCTGAGAATTCTACATGTGTTACAGTAGCTCAGACATCTGCACGTGTTACAGTAGCTGAGATTACCACATGTGTTACAGTATGAGCTGAGCCAGCTGCATGTGTTGCAGCAGCTCAGACTTCTGCACGTGTTACAGTAGTAGCTGAGACTTCTACATGTGTTACAGTAGATCAGACTAATACATGTGTAACAGTAGGAGCCGAGATTTCTGCATTTGTTACACTAGCTGAGAATTATGCATGTGTTACAGTAGGAGCTGAGACTTCTACATGTGTTACAGTAGGAGCTGAGACTTCTACATGTGTAACAGCAGCTGAGATTTCCACATGTGTTACAGTAGGAGATGAGAATTCTACATGTCTTACAGTAGGAGCTGAGACTTCTACATGCGTTACAGTAGCTGAGACCGCTACATGTGTTTCGGTAGAATCTGAGACTTCCACATGTGTTACAGTAGGAGCTGAGACATCTACATGTGTTACAGTGGCTGAGAATTCTACATGAGTTACAGAAGGAGCTGAGAATTCTACATGTGTTACAGTAGCTCTGACTTCTGCACGTGCTACAGAAGGAGCTGCGACTTCTAAACGTGTTTCAGTCGGAACTGAGACTTCTACATGTGTTACAGTAGCTCAGTCTTCTGCACGTGTTACAGTAGCTGAGATTTCTACATGTGTTACAGTAGGAGTTGAGACTTCTACATTTGTTACAGTAGCTGAGACTTCTAATTGTGTTACAGTAGCTGAGATTTCTACATGTTTTACAGTAGGAGCTGAGACTTCTGCATGTGTTACATTAGCTGAGATTACTACATGTATTACAGTACGAACTGAGACTTCTACATGTGTTACAGTAGCTCAGACTTCTGCACGTGTTACAGTAGCGGAGATTTCTACATGTGTTACAGTAGGAGCTGAGACTTCTACATGTGTTACAGTAGCTGAGACTTCAAATTGTGTTACAGTAGCTGAGATTTCTACATGTGTTACAAAAGGAGCTGAGACTTCCACATGTGTTACAGTAGCTGAGGTTACTACATGTATTACAGTAGGAGATGAGACTTCTACATGAGTTTCAGTAGGAGCTGAGCCAACTGCATGTGTTGCAGCAGCTCAGACTTCTTCACGTGTTACAGTAGGAGCTGAGACTTCAACATTTGTTACAGTTGCTTAGTCTTCTACATGTGTAAGAGTACGAGCTGAGACTTCTGCATTTGTTACAGTAGTTGAGAATTCTGCATGTATTAAAGTAGGAGCTGAGATCTCTACATGTGTTATAGTAGGAGCAGAGAATTCTACATGTGTTACAGTAGCTAAGACTTCTGCGTGTTACAGCAGGTGACATTTCTACTTGTGTTACATTGGAGCTGAGACTTCTACATGTGTTACAGCAGCTGATACTTCAGCATGTGTTACAGTAGGAGCTGAGACTTCTGCATGTGTTACAGTAGCTGAGAATTCTGCATGTGTTACAGTAGGAGATGAGACTTCTAAATGTGTTACAGCAGCAGATACTTCTACATGTGTTACAGTAGGAGCTGAGACTTCTTCATGTGTTACAGTAGGAGCTGAGACTTCTACATGTTTTGCCGTAGATAGACTTCTACATGTGTTACAATAAGAGCTGACAGTACTGCATGTGTTACAGTAGCTGAGATTTCCACATGTGTTACAGTAGGAGCCGAGACCTCTGCACGTGTTACAGTAGCTGATACTTCTGCATGTGTTACAGTAGGAGCTGAGACTTCTGCATGTGTTACAGTAGCTGAGAATTCTGCATGTGTTACAGTAGGAGCTGAGACTTCTACATGTGTTACAGTAGGAGCTGAGACTTCTACTCGTGTTACAGCAGCTGAGACTTCTACATGAGTTACAGAAGTATCAGAGACGTCTACATGTGTTACATTAGCTCAGATATCTGCACGTGTTACAGAAGGAGCTGTGAATTCTACATGTGTTACAGTAGCTCAGACTTCTGCACGTGTTACAGTAGCTGAGATTTCTACATGTGTTACAGTAGGAGCTGAGACTTCTACATGTGTTACAGTAGCTGAGACTTCTAATTGTGTTACAGTAGCTGAGATTTCGACATGTGTTACAGTAGGAGCTGAGCCGTCTACATGTGTTACCGTAGTAGCTGAGACTTCTACATGCTTTTCAGTAGCTGAGAACTCTACATGTGTTACAGTAGGAGCTGAGACTTCTACATGTGTTACATTAGCTGAGATTACTACATGTATTACAGTAGGAACTGAGACTTCAACATGTGTTACAGTAGCTCAGACTTCTGCACGTGTTAAAGTAGCGGAGATTTCTACATGTGTTGCAGTAGGAGCTGAGACTTCTACATGTGCTACAGTAGCTGAGACTTCTAATTGTGTTACAGTAGCTGAGATTTCTACATGTGTTACAAAAGGAGCTGAGACTTCTACATGTGTTACAGTAGCTGAGGTTACTACATGTATTACAGTAGGTGCTGAGACTTCTACTTTTGTTACAGTAGGAGCTGAGACTTCTACATCCGTTTCAGTAGCTGAGAACTCTACATGTGTTACAGTAGGAGATGAGACTTCTACATGTGTTTCAGTAGGAGCTGAGCCAGCTGCATGTGTTGCAGCAGCTCAGACTTCTTCACGTGTTACAGTAGGAGCTGAGACTTCAACATTTGTTACAGTAGCTCAGTCTTCTACATGTGTAAGAGTACGAGCTGAGACTTCTGCATTTGTTACAGTAGCTGAGAATTCTGCATGTATTAAAGTAGGAGCTGAGATCTCTACATGTGTTATAGTAGGAGCAGAGAATTCTACATGTGTTACAGTAGCTAAGACTTCTGCGTGTTACAGCAGCTGACATTTCTACTTGTGTTACAGTAGGAGCTGAGACTTCTACATGTGTTACAGTAGCTGATAATTCAGCATGTGTTACAGTAGGAGCTGAGACTTCTGCATGTGTTACAGTAGCTGAGAATTCTGCATGTGTTACAGTAGGAGATGAGACTTCTAAATGTGTTACAGCAGCAGATACTTCTACATGTGTTACAGTAGGAGCTGAGACTTCTTCATGTGTTACAGTAGGAGCTGAGACTTCTACATGTTTTGCCGTAGATAGACTTCTACATGTGTTACAATAAGAGCTGACAGTACTGCATGTGTTACAGTAGCTGAGATTTCCACATGTGTTACAGTAGGAGCCGAGACCTCTGCACGTGTTACAGTAGCTGATACTTCTGCATGTGTTACAGTAGGAGCTGAGACTTCTGCATGTGTTACAGTAGCTGAGAATTCTGCGTGTGTTACAGTAGGAGCTGAGACTTCTACATGTGTTACAGTAGGAGCTGAGACTTCTACTCGTGTTACAGCAGCTGAGACTTCTACATGAGTTACAGAAGTATCAGAGATGTCTACATGTGCTACATTAGCTCAGACATCTGCACGTGTTACAGAAGGAGCTGTGAATTCTACATGTGTTACAGTAGCTCAGACTTCTGCACGTGTTACAGTAGCTGAGATTTCTACATGTGTTACAGTAGGAGCTGAGACTTCTACATGTGTTACAGTAGCTGAGACTTCTAATTGTGTTACAGTAGCTGAGATTTCGACATGTGTTACAGTAGGAGCTGAGCCGTCTACATGTGTTACAGTAGGAGCTGAGACTTCTACATGTGTTACAGTAGGAGCTGAGCCAGCTGCATGTGTTGCAGTAGCTCAGACTAATACATGTGTAACAGTAGGAGCTGAGACTTCTGCATTTGTTACAGTAGCTGAGAATTATGCATGTGTTACAGTAGGAGCTGAGACTTCTACATGTGTTACAGTAGCTAAGACTTCTGCGTGTTACAGCAGCTGTGACATCTACTTGTGTTACAGTAGGAGCTGAGACTTCTACATGTGTTACAGTAGTAGCTGAGACATCTGCATGTGTTACAGTAGCTGAGACTTCTGCACGTGTTACAGTAGCTGAGATTTCTACATGTGTTACAGTAGGAGCTGAGACTTCTACATGTGTTACAGTAGCTGAGACTTCAAATTGTGTTACAGTAGCTCAGATTTCTACATGTGTTAAAGTAGGAGCTGAGACTTCTACATGTGTTTCAGTAGCTGCGATTTCGACATGTGTTACAGTAGGAGCTGAGACGTCTACATGTGTTACAGTAGGAGCTGAGACGTCTACATGAGTTACAGTAGGAGCTGAGACTTCTATATGTGTAATAGTAGGAGCTGAGCCAGCTGCATGTGTTGCAGCAGCTCTGACTTCTGCACGTGTTACAGTAGGAGCTGAGACTTCTGCATTTGTTACAGTAGCTGGGAATTATTCAAGTGTTACAGTAGGAGCTGAGACTTCTACATGTGTTACAGTAGGAGCTGAGACTTCTACATGTGTTACAGTGGCTGAGAATTCTACATGAGTTACAGAAGGAGCTGAGACTTCTACATGTGTTACAGTAGCTCTGACTTCTGCACATGCTGCAGAAGGAGCTGCGACTTCTAAATGTGTTAAAGTCGGAGCTGAGACTTCTACATGTGTTACAGTAGCTCAGTCTTCTGCACGTGTTACAGTAGCTGAGATTTCTACATGTGTTACAGTAGGAGCTGAGACTTCTACATTTGTTACAGTAGCTGAGACTTCTAATTGTGTTACAGTAGCTGAGATTTCTACATGTTTTACAGTAGGAGCTGAGACTTCTACATGTGTTACATTAGCTGAGATTACTACATGTATTACAGTAGGAACTGAGACTTCCACATGTGTTTCAGGGGCTCAAACATCTGCACGTGTTACAGAAGGAGCTGAGACTTCTACATGTGTTACAGTCGGAGCTGAGACTTCTACATGTGTTACCGTGGCTGAGAATTCTACATGAGTTACAGAAGGAGCTGATACTTCTACATGTGTTACAGTCGGAGTTGAGACTTCTACATGGGTTACAGTAGCTCAGACTTCTGCACGTGTTACAGAAGCTGAGATTTCTACATGTGTTACAGTAGGAGCTGAGACTTCTACATGTGTTACAGTAGCTGAGACTTCAAATTGTGTTACAGTAGCACAGATTTCTACATGTGTTACAGTAGGAGCTGAGACTTCTACATGTGTTACAGTAGCTGCGATTTCGACATGTGTTACAGTAGGAGCTGAGACGTCTACATGTGTTACAGTAGGAGCTGAGACGTCTACATGAGTTACAGTAGGAGCTGAGACTTCTACATGTGTAATAGTAGGAGCTGAGCCAGCTGCATGTGTTGCAGCAGCTCAGACTTCTGCACGTGTTACAGTAGGAGCTGAGACTTCTGCATTTGTTACAGTAGCTGAGAATTATGCATGTGTTACAGTAGAAGCTGAGACTTCTACATGTGTTACAGTAGGAGCTGAGACTTCTACATGTGTTACAGTGGCTGAGAATTCTACATGAGTTACAAAGGAGCTGAGACTTCTACATGTGTTACAGTAGCTCAGTCTTCTGCACGTGTTACAGTAGCTGAGATTTCTACATGTGTTACAGTAGGAGCTGAGACTTCTACATTTGTCACAGTAGCTGAGACTTCTGCATTTGTTACAGTAGCTGAGAATTCTGCATGTATTAAAGTAGGAGCTGAGACTTCTACATGTGTTACAGTAGGAGCTGAGACTTCTACATGTGTTACAGTAGCTAAGACTACTGCGTGTTACAGCAGCTGACATTTCTACTTGTGTTACAGTTGGAGCTGAGACTTCTACATGTGTTACAGTAGCTGATACTTCTGCATGTGTTACAGTAGGAGCTGAGACTTCTGCATGTGTTACAGTAGCTGAGAATTCTGCATGTGTTACAGTAGGAGATGAGACTTCTAAATGTGTTACAGCAGCTGAGACTTCTACATGTGTTACAGTAGGAGCTGAGACTTCTTCATGTGTTACAGTAGGAGCTGAGACTTCTACATGTTTTGCCGTAGATAGACTTCTACATGTGTTACAATAAGCGCTGACAGTACTGCATGTGTTACAGTAGCTGAGATTTCCACATGTGTTGGAGAAGGAGCCGAGACCTCTGCACGTGTTACAGTAGCTGATACTTCTGCATGTGTTACAGTAGGAGCTGAGACTTCTGCATGTGTTACAGTAGCTGAGAATTCTGCATGTGTTACAGTAGGAGCTGAGACTTCTACATGTGTTATAGTAGGAGCTGAGACTTCTACTTGTGTTACAGCAGCTGAGACTTCTACATGAGTTACAGAAGTATCAGAGACGTCTACATGTGTTACAGCAGCTCAGACATCTGCACGTGTTACAGAAGGAGCTGTGAATACTACATGTGTTACAGTAGCTCAGAATTCTGCACGTGTTACAGTAGCTGAGATTTCCACATGTGTTACAGTAGGAGCTGAGACTTCTACATGTGTTACAGTAGCTGAGACTTCTAATTGTGTTACAGTAGCTGAGATTTCGACATGTGTTACAGTAGGAGCTGAGACTTCTACATGCTTTTCAGTAGCTGAGAACTCTAAATGTGTTACAGTAGGAGCTGAGACTTCTACATGTGTTACAGTAGGAGCTGAGCCAGCTGCATGTGTTGCAGTAGCTCAGAATAATACATGTGTAACAGTAGGAGCTGAGACTTCTGCATTTGTTACAGTAGCTGAGAATTATGCATGTGTTACAGTAGGAGCTGTGACTTCTACATGTGTTACAGTAGGAGCTGAGACTTCAGCATGTGTTATAGTAGCTGAGACTTCTGCACGTGTTGCAGTAGGAGCTGAGACTTCGACATGTGTTCCAGTAGGAGCTGAGACTTCTTATTGTGTTACAGTAGCACCGACTTCTGCACGTGTTACAGTAGGAGCAGAGACTTCTACATGTGTTAGTAGGAACTGAGACTTCTGCACGTGTTACAGTAGGAGCTGAGACTTCTACATGTGTTAGTAGGAAATGAGACTTCTACATATGCTAAATTTGGAGCTGAGTCTTCTACATGTGTTACAGAAGGAGCTGAGACTTCTACATGTGTTACAGTAGCTGAGACTTCTTCATGTGTAACAGTAGGAGATGAGAATTCTACATGTGTTACAGCAGCTGAGACTTCTAAATGTGTTACAGTAGGAGCTGAGACTTCTACATGTGTTACAGTAGGAGCGGAGACTTCTACATGTGTTACAGTAGATAGACTTCTACATGTGTTACAATAAGAGCTGAGAGTTCTGCATGTGTTACAGTAGCTGAGATTTCCACATGTGTTACAGTAGGAGCCGACACCTCTGCACGTGTTACAGTAGCTGATACTTCTGCATGTGTTACAGTAGGAGCTGAGACTTCTGCATGTGTTACAGTAGCTGAGAATTCTGCACGTGTTTCAGTAGGAGCTGTGACTTCTACATGTGTTACAGTAGGTGCTGAGACTTCTACTTGTGTTACAGCAGCTGAGACTTCTACATGTGTTACAGAAGTATCTGAGACGTCTACATGTGTTACGGTAGCTGAGATTTCCACATGTGATCGAGTAGGAGCAGAGACTTCTACATGTGTTACAGTAGGAGCTGAGACTTCCACATGTGTTACAGTCGGAGCTGAGACTTCTACATGTGTTACAGTGGCTGAGAATTCTACATGAGTTACAGAAGGAGCTGAGACTTCTACATGTGTTTCAGTAGCTCAAACATCTGCACGTGTTACAGAAGGAGCTGAGACTTCTACATGTGTTACAGTCGGAGCTGAGACTTCTACATGTGTTACAGTAGCTCAGACTTCTGCACGTGTTACAGTAGCTGAGATTTCTACATGTGTTACATTTGGAGCTGAGACTTCTAAATGTGTTACAGTAGCTGAGACTTCTAAATGTGTTACAGTAGCTCAGATTTCTACATGTGTTACAGTAGGAGCTGAGACGTCTACATGTGTTACAGTAGGAGCTGATACTTCTACATGTGTTACCGTGGCTGAGAATTCTACATGAGTTAGAGAAGGAGCTGAGAATTCTACATGTTTTACAGTCGGAGCTGAGACTTCTACATGTGTTACAGTAGCTCAGACTTCTGCACGTGTTACAGTAGCTGAGATTTCTACATGTGTTACAGTAGGAGCTGAGACTTCTACATGTGTTACAGTAGCTGAGACTTCAATTTGTGTTACAGTAGCTCAGATTTCTACATGTGTTAAAGTAGGAGCTGAGACTTCTACATGTGTTTCAGTAGCTGCGATTTCGACATGTGTTACAGTAGGAGCTGAGACGTCTACATGTGTTACAGTAGGAGCTGAGACGTCTACATGAGTTACAGTAGGAGCTGAGACTTCTACATGTGTAATAGTAGGAGCTGAGCCAGCTGCATGTGTTGCAGCAGCTCAGACTTCTGCACGTGTTACAGTAGGAGCTGAGACTTCTGCATTTGTTACAGTAGCTTGGAATTATGCATGTGTTACAGTAGGAGCTGAGACTTCTACATGTGTTACAGTAGGAGCTGAGACTTCTACATGTGTTACAGTGGCTGAGAATTCTACATGAGTTACAGAAGGAGCTGAGACTTCTACATGTGTTACAGTAGCTCTGACTTCTGCACATGCTACAGAAGGAGCTGCGACTTCTAAATGTGTTAAAGTCGGAGCTGAGACTTCTCCATGTGTTACAGTAGCTCAGTCTTCTGCACGTGTTACAGTAGCTGAGATTTCTACATGTGTTACAGTAGGAGCTGAGACTTCTACATTTGTTACAGTAGCTGAGACTTCTAATTGTGTTACAGTAGCTGAGATTTCTACATGTTTTACAGTAGGAGCTGAGACTTCTACATGTGTTACATTAGCTGAGATTACTACATGTATTACAGTAGGAACTGAGACTTCTACATGTGTTTCAGTAGCTCAAACATCTGCACGTGTTACAGAAGGAGCTGAGACTTCTACATGTGTTACAGTCGGAGCTGAGACTTCTACATGTGTTACCGTGGCTGAGAATTCTACATGAGTTACAGAAGGAGCTGATACTTCTACATGTGTTACAGTCGGAGTTGAGACTTCTACATGGGTTACAGTAGCTCAGACTTCTGCACGTGTTACAGTAGCTGAGATTTCTACATGTGTTACAGTAGGAGCTGAGACTTCTACATGTGTTACAGTAGCTCAGACTTCTACATGTGTAAGAGTACGAGCTGAGACTTCTGCATTTGTTACAGTAGCTGAGAATTATGCATGTGTTACAGTAGAAGCTGAGACTTCTACATGTGTTACAGTAGGAGCTGAGACTTCTACATGTGTTACAGTGGCTGAGAATTCTACATGAGTTACAAAGGAGCTGAGACTTCTACATGTGTTACAGTAGCTCAGTCTTCTGCACGTGTTACAGTTGCTGAGATTTCTACATGTGTTACAGTAGGAGCTGAGACTTCTACATTTGTTACAGTAGCTGAGACTTCTAATTGTGTTACAGTAGCTGAGATTTCTACATGTTTTACAGTAGGAGCTGAGACTTCTACATTTGTTACATTAGCTGTGATTACTACATGTATTACAGTAGGAACTGAGACTTCTACATGTGTTACAGTAGCTCAGACTTCTGCACGTGTTACAGTAGCTGAGATTTCTACATGTGTTACAGTAGGAGATGAGACTTCTACATGTGTTACAGTAGCTGAGACATCAAATTGTGTTACAGTAGCTGAGATTTCTACATGTGTTACAAAGGAACTGATACTTCTACATGTGTTACAGTAGCTGAGATTACTACATGTATTACAGTAGGAGCTGAGACTTCTACATTTGTTACAGTAGGATCTGAGACTTCTACATCCGTTTCAGTAGCTGAGAACTCTTCATGTGTTACAGTAGGAGCTGAGACTTCTACATGTGTTTCAGTAGGAGCTGAGCCAGCTGCATGTGTTGCAGCAGCTCAGACTTCTGCACGTGTTACAGTAGGAGCTGAGACTTCTACATTTGTTACAGTAGCTCAGACTTCTACATGTGTAAGAGTACGATCTGAGACTTCTGCATTTGTTACAGTAGCTGAGAATTCTGCATGTATTAAAGTAGGAGCTGAGACTTCTACATGTGTTACAGTAGGAGCTGAGACTTCTACATGTGTTACAGTAGCTAAGACTTCTACCTGCGTTACAGTAGCTGAGAAGTCCAAATGTGTTACAGTAGGAGCAGAGACTTCCACATGTGTTACAGTTGGAGCTGACACTTCTACATGTGTTACCGTGGCTGAGAATTCTACATGAGTTAAGAAGGAGCTGAGAATTCTACATGTGTTACAGTCGGAGCTGAGACTTCTACATGTGTTACAGTAGCTCAGACTTCTGCACGTGTTACAGTAGCTGAGATTTCTACATGTGTTACAGTAGGAGCTGAGACTTCTACATGTGTTACAGTAGCTGAGACTTCAAATTGTGTTACAGTAGCTCAGATTTCTACATGTGTTAAAGTAGGAGCTGAGACTTCTACATGTGTTTCAGTAGCTGCGATTTCGACATGTGTTACAGTAGGAGCTGAGACGTCTACATGTGTTACAGTAGGAGCTGAGACGTCTACATGAGTTACAGTAGGAGCTGAGACTTCTACATGTGTAATAGTAGGAGCTGAGCCAGCTGCATGTGTTGCAGCAGCTCAGACTTCTGCACGTGTTACAGTAGGAGCTGAGACTTCTGCATTTGTTACAGTAGCTGGGAATTATTCAAGTGTTACAGTAGGAGCTGAGACTTCTACATGTGTTACAGTAGGAGCTGAGACTTCTACATGTGTTACAGTGGCTGAGAATTCTACATGAGTTACAGAAGGAGCTGAGACTTCTACATGTGTTACAGTAGCTCTGACTTCTGCACATGCTACAGAAGGAGCTGCGACTTCTAAATGTGTTAAAGTCGGAGCTGAGACTTCTCCATGTGTTACAGTAGGAGCTGAGACTTCTACATGTGTTACATTAGCTGAGATTACTACATGTATTACAGTAGGAACTGAGACTTCTACATGTGTTTCAGTGGCTCAAACATCTGCACGTGTTACAGAAGGAGCTGAGACTTCTACATGTGTTACAGTCGGAGCTGAGACTTCTACATGTGTTACCGTGGCTGAGAATGCTACATGAGTTACAGAAGGAGCTGATACTTCTACATGTGTTACAGTCGGAGTTGAGACTTCTACATGGGTTACAGTAGCTCAGACTTCTGCACGTGTTACAGTAGCTGAGATTTCTACATGTGTTACAGTAGGAGCTGAGACTTCTACATGTGTTACAGTAGCTGAGACTTCAAATTGTGTTACAGTAGCACAGATTTCTACATGTGTTACAGTAGGAGCTGAGACTTCTACATGTGTTACAGTAGCTGCGATTTCGACATGTGTTACAGTTGGAGCTGAGACGTCTACATGTGTTACAGTAGGAGCTGAGACGTCTACATGAGTTACAGTAGGAGCTGAGACTTCTACATGTGTAATAGTAGGAGCTGAGCCAGCTGCATGTGTTGCAGCAGATCAGACTTCTGCACGTGTTACAGTAGGAGCTGAGACTTCTGCATTTGTTACAGTAGCTGAGAATTATGCATGTGTTACAGTAGAAGCTGAGACTTCTACATGTGTTACAGTAGGAGCTGAGACTTCTACATGTGTTACAGTGGCTGAGAATTCTACATGAGTTACAACGGAGCTGAGACTTCTACATGTGTTACAGTAGCTCAGTCTTCTGCACGTGTTACAGTAGCTGAGATTTCTACATGTGTTACAGTAGGAGCTGAGACTTCTACATTTGTCACAGTAGCTGAGACTTCTAATTGTGTTACAGTAGCTGAGATTTCTACATGTTTTACAGTAGGAGCTGAGACTTCTACATTTGTTACATTAGCTGTGATTACTACATGTATTACAGTAGGAACTGAGACTTCTACATGTGTTACAGTAGCTCAGACTTCTGCACGTGTTACAGTAGCGGAGATTTCTACATGTGTTACAGTAGGAGATGAGACTTCTACATGTGTTGCAGTAGCTGAGACTTCAAATTGTGTTACAGTAGCTGAGATTTCTACATGTGTTACAAAAGGAGCTGAGACTTCTACATGTGTTACAGTAGCTGAGATTACTACATGTATTACAGTAGGAGCTGAGACTTCTACATTTGTTACAGTAGGAGCTGAGAATTCTACATACGTTTCAGTAGCTGAGAACTCTACATGTGTTACAGTAGGAGCTGAGACGTCTACATGAGTTTCAGTAGGAGCTGAGCCAGCTGCATGTGTTGCAGCAGCTCAGACTTCTGCACGTGTTACAGTAGGAGCTGAGACTTCTACATTTGTTACAGTAGCTCAGACTTCTACATGTGTAAGAGTACGAGCTGAGACTTCTGCATTTGTTACAGTAGCTGAGAATTCTGCATGTATTAAAGTAGGAGCTGAGACTTCTACATGTGTTACAGTAGGAGCTGAGACTTCTACATGTGTTACAGTAGCTAAGACTACTGCGTGTTACAGCAGCTGACATTTCTACTTGTGTTACAGTTGGAGCTGAGACTTCTACATGTGTTACAGTAGCTGATACTTCTGCATGTGTTACAGTAGGAGCTGAGAATTCTGCATGTGTTACAGTAGGAGATGAGACTTCTAAATGTGTTACAGCAGCTGAGACTTCTACATGTGTTACAGTAGGAGCTGAGACTTCTTCATGTGTTACAGTAGGAGCTGAGACTTCTACATGTTTTGCCGTAGATAGACTTCTACATGTGTTACAATAAGCGCTGACAGTACTGCATGTGTTACAGTAGCTGAGATTTCCACATGTGTTGGAGAAGGAGCCGAGACCTCTGCACGTGTTACAGTAGCTGATACTTCTGCATGTGTTACAGTAGGAGCTGAGACTTCTGCATGTGTTACAGTAGCTGAGAATTCTGCATGTGTTACAGTAGGAGCTGAGACTTCTACATGTGTTACAGTAGGAGCTGAGACTTCTACTTGTGTTACAGCAGCTGAGACTTCTACATGAGTTACAGAAGTATCAGAGACGTCTACATGTGTTACAGCAGCTCAGACATCTGCACGTGTTACAGAAGGAGCTGTGAATACTACATGTGTTACAGTAGCTCAGAATTCTGCACGTGTTACAGTAGCTGAGATTTCCACATGTGTTACAGTAGGAGCTGAGACTTCTACATGTGTTACAGTAGCTGAGACTTCTAATTGTGTTACAGTAGCTGAGATTTCGACATGTGTTACAGTAGGAGCTGAGACTTCTACATGCTTTTCAGTAGCTGAGAACTCTACATGTGTTACAGTAGGAGCTGAGACTTCTACATGTGTTACAGTAGGAGCTGAGCCAGCTGCATGTGTTGCAGTAGCTCAGAATAATACATGTGTAACAGTAGGAGCTGAGACTTCTGCATTTGTTACAGTAGCTGAGAATTATGCATGTGTTACAGTAGGAGCTGTGACTTCTACATGTGTTACAGTAGCTAAGACTTCTGCGTGTTACAGCAGCTCTGACATCTACTTGTGTTACAGTAGGAGCTGAGACTTCTACATGTGTTACAGTAGGAGCTGAGACTTCAGCATGTGTTACAGTAGCTGAGACTTCTGCACGTGTTGCAGTAGGAGCTGAGACTTCGACATGTGTTCCAGTAGGAGCTGAGACTTCTAATTGTGTTACAGTAGCACCGACTTCTGCACGTGTTACAGTAGGAGCAGAGACTTCTACATGTGTTAGTAGGAACTGAGACTTCTGCACGTGTTATAGCAGGAGCTGAGACTTCTACATGTGTTAGTAGGAAATGAGACTTCTACATATGCTAAAATTGGAGCTGAGTCTTCTACATGTGTTACAGAAGGAACTGAGACTTCTACATGTGTTACAGTAGCTGAGAATTCTTCATGTGTAACAGTAGGAGATGAGACTTCTACATGTGTTACAGCAGCTGAGACTTCTAAATGTGTTACAGTAGGAGCTGAGACTTCTACATGTGTTACAGTAGGAGCGGAGACTTCTACATGTGTTACAGTAGATAGACTTCTACATGTGTTACAATAAGAGCTGAGAGTTCTGCATGTGTTACAGTAGCTGAGATTTCCACATGTGTTACAGTAGGAGCCGACACCTCTGCACGTGTTACAGTAGCTGATACTTCTGCATGTGTTACAGTAGGAGCTGAGACTTCTGCATGTGTTACAGTAGCTGAGAATTCTGCACGTGTTTCAGTAGGAGCTGAGACTTCTACATGTGTTACAGTAGGTGCTGAGACTTCTACTTGTGTTACAGCAGATGAGACTTCTACATGTGTTACAGAAGTATCTGAGACGTCTACATGTGTTAAGGTAGCTGAGATTTCCACATGTGTTCGAGTAGGAGCAGAGACTTCTACATGTGTTACAGTAGGAGCTGAGACTTCCACATGTGTTACAGTCGGAGCTGAGACTTCTACATGTGTTACAGTGGCTGAGAATTCTACATGAGTTACAGAAGGAGCTGAGACTTCTACATGTGTTTCAGTAGCTCAAACATCTGCACGTGTTACAGAAGGAGCTGAGACTTCTACATGTGTTACAGTCGGAGCTGAGACTTCTACATGTGTTACAGTAGCTCAGACTTCTGCACGTGTTACAGTAGCTGAGATTTCTACATGTGTTACATTTGGAGCTGAGACTTCTACATGTGTTACAGTAGCTGAGACTTCTAAATGTGTTACAGTAGCTCAGATTTCTACATGTGTTACAGTAGGAGCTGAGGCGTCTACATGTGTTACAGTAGGAGCTGAGACGTCTAAATGTGTTACAGTAGGAGCTGAGACTTCTACATGTGTTACTGTAGTTGAGACTTCTTCATGTGTAACAGTAGGAGATGAGACTTCTACATGTGTTTCCGCAGCTGAGACTTCTACATGTGTTACAGTAGGAGCTGAGACTTCTTCATGTGTTACAGTAGGAGCTGAGACTTCTACATGTTTTACAGTAGATAGACTTCTACATGTGTTACAATAAGAGCTGACAGTTCTGCATGTGTTACAGTAGGAGCAGAGACCTCTGCACGTGTTACAGTAGCTGATACATCTGCATGTGTTACAGTAGGAGCTGAGACTTCTGCATGTGTTACAGTAGCTGAGAATTCTGCATGTGTTACAGTAGGAGCTGAGACTTCTACATGTGTTACACTAGGAGCTGAGACTTCTACTTGTGTTACAGCAGCTGAGACTTCTACTTGTGTTAGTAGGAAATGAGACTTCTACATATCCTAAAATTGGAGCTGAGTCTTCTACATGTGTTACAGAAGGTGTTGAGACTTCTACACGTGTTACAGTAGCTGAGACTTCTGCATGTGTTACATTAGGAGCTGAGGCTTCTGCATGTGTTACAATAGCTGAGAATTCTGCATGTGTTACGGTAGGAGCTGAGACTTCTACATGTGTTACAGTCGAAGCTGAGACTTCTACTTGTGTTACAGCAGCTGAGACTTCTACATGAGTTACAGAAGGATCAGAGACGCCTACATGTGTTACAGTAGCTCAGACATCTGCACGTGTTACAGAAGGAGCTGAGAATTCTACATGTGTTACAGTCGGAGCTGAGACTTCTACATGTGTTACAGTAGCTCAGACTTCTCCACATGTTACAGTAGCTGAGATATCTACATGTGTTACATTTGGAGCTGAGACTTCTACATGTGTTACAGTAGCTGAGACTTCTAAATGTGTTACAGTAGCTCAGATTTCTACATGTGTTACAGTAGGAGCTGAGACGTCTACATGTGTTACAGTAGGAGCTGAGACGTCTAAATGTGTTACTGTAGCTGAGACTTCTTCATGTGTAAAAGTAGGAGATGAGACTTCTACATGTGTTTCCGCAGCTGAGACTTCTACATGTGTTACTGTAGCTGAGACTTCTTCATGTGTAACAGTAGGAGATGAGACTTCTACATGTGTTTCCGCAGCTGAGACTTCTACATGTGTTACAGTAGGAGCTGAGACTTCTTCATGTGTTACAGTAGGAGCCGACACCTCTGCACGTGTTACAGTAGCTGATACTTCTGCATGTGTTACAGTAGGTGCTGAGACTTCTGCATGTGTTACAGTAGCTGAGAATTCTGCACGTGTTTCAGTAGGAGCTGAGACTTCTACATGTGTTACAGTAGGTGCTGAGACTTCTACTTGTGTTACAGCAGATGAGACTTCTACATGTGTTACAGAAGTATCTGAGACGTCTACATGTGTTAAGGTAGCTGAGATTTCCACATGTGTTCGAGTAGGAGCAGAGACTTCTACATGTGTTACAGTAGGAGCTGAGACTTCCACATGTGTTACAGTCGGAGCTGAGACTTCTACATGTGTTACAGTGGCTGAGAATTCTACATGAGTTACAGTCGGTGCTGAGACTTCTACATGTGTTTCAGTAGCTCAAACATCTGCACGTGTTACAGAAGGAGCTGAGACTTCTACATGTGTTACAGTCGGAGCTGAGACTTCTACATGTGTTACAGTAGCTCAGACTTCTGCACGTGTTACAGTAGCTGAGATTTCTACATGTGTTACATTTGGAGCTGAGACTTCTACATGTGTTACAATAGCTGAGACTTCTAAATGTGTTACAGTAGCTCAGATTTCTACATGTGTTACAGTAGGAGCTGAGGCGTCTACATGTGTTACAGTAGGAGCTGAGACGTCTAAATGTGTTACAGTAGGAGCTGAGACTTCTACATGTGTTACTGTAGCTGAGACTTCTTCATGTGTAACAGTAGGAGATGAGACTTCTACATGTGTTTCTGCAGCTGAGACTTCTACATGTGTTACAGTAGGAGCTGAGACTTCTTCATGTGTTACAGTAGGAGCTGAGACTTCTACATGTTTTACAGTAGATAGACTTCTACATGTGTTACAATAAGAGCTGACAGTTCTGCATGTGTTACAGTAGGAGAAGAGACCTCTGCACGTGTTACAGTAGCTGATACATCTGCATGTGTTACAGTAGGAGCTGAGACTTCTGCATGTGTTACAGTAGCTGAGAATTCTGCATGTGTTACAGTAGGAGCTGAGACTTCTACATGTGTTACAGTAGGAGCTGAGACTTCTACTTGTGTTACAGCAGCTGAGACTTCTACTTGTGTTAGTAGGAAATGAGACTTCTACATATGCTAAAATTGGAGCTGAGTCTTCTACATGTGTTACAGAAGGTTTTGAGACTTCTACATGTGTTACAGTAGCTGAGACTTCTAAATGTGTTACAGTAGCTCAGATTTCTACATGTGTTACAGTAGGAGCTGAGGCGTCTACATGTGTTACAGTAGGAGCTGAGACGTCTAAATGTGTTACAGTAGGAGCTGAGACTTCTACATGTGTTACTGTAGCTGAGACTTCTTCATGTGTAACAGTAGGAGATGAGACTTCTACATGTGTTTCCGCAGCTGAGACTTCTACATGTGTTACAGTAGGAGCTGAGACTTCTTCATGTGTTACAGTAGGAGCTGAGACTTCTACATGTTTTACAGTAGATAGACTTCTACATGTGTTACAATAAGAGCTGACAGTTCTGCATGTGTTACAGTAGGAGCAGAGACCTCTGCACGTGTTACAGTAGCTGATACATCTGCATGTGTTACAGTAGGAGCTGAGACTTCTGCATGTGTTACAGTAGCGGAGAATTCTGCATGTGTTACAGTAGGAGCTGAGACTTCTACATGTGTTACAGTAGGAGCTGAGACTTCTACTTGTGTTACAGCAGCTGAGACTTCTACTTGTGTTAGTAGGAAATGAGACTTCTACATATGCTAAAATTGGAGCTGAGTCTTCTACATGTGTTACAGAAGGTTTTGAGACTTCTACATGTGTTACAGTAGCTGAGACTTCTGCATGTGTTACATTAGGAGCTGAGGCTTCTGCATGTGTTACAATAGCTGAGAATTCTGCATGTGTTACAGTAGGAGCTGAGACTTCTACATGTGTTACAGTCGAAGCTGAGACTTCTACTTGTGTTACAGCAGCTGAGACTTCTACATGAGTTACAGAAGTATCAGAGACGCCTACATGTGTTACAGTAGCTCAGACATCTGCACGTGTTACAGAAGGAGCTGAGAATTCTACATGTGTTACAGTCGGAGCTGAGACTTCTACATGTGTTACAGTAGCTCAGACTTCTGCACGTGTTACAGTAGCTGAGATTTCTACATGTGTTACATTTGGATCTGAGACTTCTACATGTGTTACAGTAGCTGAGACTTCTAAATGTGTTACAGTAGCTCAGATTTCTACATGTGTTACAGTAGGAGCTGAGACGTCTACATGTGTTACAGTAGGAGCTGAGACGTCTAAATGTGTTACAGTAGGAGCTGAGACTTCTACATGTGTTACTGTAGCTGAGACTTCTTCATGTGTAACAGTAGGAGATGAGACTTCTACATGTGTTTCCGCAGCTGAGACTTCTACATGTGTTACAGTAGGAGCTGAGACTTCTTCATGTGTTACAGTAGGAGCTGAGACTTCTACATGTTTTACAGTAGATAGACTTCTACATGTGTTACAATAAGAGCTGACAGTTCTGCATGTGTTACAGTAGGAGCAGAGACCTCTGCACTTGTTACAGTAGCTGATACATCTGCATGTGTTACAGTAGGAGCTGAGACTTCTGCATGTGTTACAGTAGCTGAGAATTCTGCATGTGTTACAGTAGGAGCTGAGACTTCTACATGTGTTACAGTAGGAGCTGAGACTTCTACTTGTGTTACAGCAGCTGAGACTTCTACTTGTGTTAGTAGGAAAGGAGACTTCTACATTTGCTAAAATTGGAGCTGAGACTTCTACATGTGTTACAGTCGAAGCTGAGACTTCTACTTGTGTTACAGCAGCTGAGACTTCTACATGAGTTACAGAAGTATCAGAGACGCCTACATGTGTTACAGTAGCTCAGACATCTGCACGTGTTACAGAAGGAGCTGAGAATTCTACATGTGTTACAGTCGGAGCTGAGACTTCTCCATGTGTTACAGTAGCTCAGACTTCTGCACGTGTTACAGTAGCTGAGATTTCTACATGTGTTACAGTAGTAGCTGACACTTCTACATGTGTTAACGTAGCTGAGACTTCTAATTGTGTTACAGTAGCTGAGATTTCAACATGTGTTACAGTAGGAGCTGAGACTTCTACATGTTTTACAGTAGCTGAGATTTCGACATGTGTTACAGTAGGAGCTGAGCAGTCTACATGTGTTACAGTTGTAGCTGAGACTTCTACATGCGTTTCAGTAGCTTAGAACTCTACATGTGTTGCAGTAGGCGCTTAGACTTCTACATGTGTTACAGTAGGTGCTGAGCCAGCTGCATGTGTTGCAGTAGCTCAGACTAATACATGTGTAACAGTAGGAGCTGAGACTTCTCCATTTGTTACAGTAGCTGAGAATTATGCATGTGTTACAGTAGGAGCTGAGACTTCTACATGTGTTACAGTAGCTAAGACTTCTGCGTGTTACAGCAGCTGTGACTTCTACTTGTGTTACAGTAGGAGCTGAGACTTCTACATGTGTTACAGTAGGAGCAGAGACTTCTGCATGTGTTACAGTAGCTGAGACTTCTGCACGTGTTGCAGTAGGAGCTGAGACTTTGACATGTGTTCCAGTATTAGCTGAGACTTCTACATGTGTTGCAGTAGCACCGACTTCTGCACGTGTTACAGTAGGAGCAGAGACATCTACATCTGTTAGAAGGAACTGAGACTTCTAATTGTGTTACAGTAGCTGAGATTACTACATGTATTACAGTAGGAGCTGAGACTTCTACATTTGTTACAGTAGGAGCTGAGACTTCTACATCCGTTTCAGTAGCTGAGACCTCTACATGTGTTACAGTAGGAGCTGAGACTTCTACATGTGTTTCAGTAGGAGCTGAGCCAGCTGCATGTGTTGCAGCAGCTCAGACTTCTGCACGTGTTACAGTAGGAGCTGAGACTTCTACATTTGTTACAGTAGCTCAGACTTCTACATGTGTAACAGTACGAGCTGAGACTTCTGCATTTGTTACAGTAGCTGAGAATTCTGCATGTGTTAAAGTAGGAGCTGAGACTTCTACATGTGTTACAGTAGGAGCTGAGACTTCTACATGTGTTACAGTAGCTAAGACTTCTGCGTGTTACTGCAGCTGACATTTCTACCTGTGTTACAGTAGGAGCTGAGACTTCTACATGTGTTACAGTATTAGCTGAGACTTCTGCATGTGTTGCAGTAGCTGAGACTTCTGCACGTGTTGCAGTAGGAGCTGTGACTTCGACATGTGTTCCAGTAGTAGCTGAGATTGCTACATGTGTTACAGTAGCACCGACTTCAGCACGTGTTACAGTTGGAGCTGAGACTTCTACATGTGTTAGGAGGAACTGAGACTTCTACATGTGTTACAGTAGGGGCTGAGACTTCTACATGTTTTACAGTAGCTCAGACTTCTGCACGTGTTACAGTTGGAGCTGAGACTTCTACATGTTTTAGTAGGAAATGAGACTTCGACATATGCTAAAATTGGAGCTGAGTCTTCGACATGTGTTACAGAAGGAGATAAGATTACTACGTGTCTTACTGTGGCTGAGACTTCTTCATGTGTAACAGTAGGAAATGAGACTTCTACATGTGTTACCGCAGCTGACACTTCTACATGTGTTACAGTAGCTCAGACATCTGCACGTGTTACAGTAGCTGAGATTTCTACATGTGTTACAGTAGGAGCTGAGACTTCTACATGTGTTACAGTAGCTGAGACTTCAATTTGTGTTACAGTAGCTCAGATTTCTACATGTGTTAAAGTAGGAGCTGAGACTTCTACATGTGTATCAGTAGCTGCGATTTCGACATGTGTTACAGTAGGAGCTGAGACGTCTACATGTGTTACATTAGGAGCTGAGATGTCTACATGAGTTACAGTAGGAGCTGAGAATTATACATGTGTAATAGTAGGAGCTGAGCCAGCTGCATTTGTTGCAGCAGCTCAGACTTCTGCACGTGTTACAGTAGGAGCTGAGACTTCTGCATTTGTTACAGTAGCTGGGAATTATGCATGTGTTACAGTAGGAGCTGAGACTTCTACATGTGTTACAGTAGGAGCTGAGACTTCTACATGTGTTACAGTGGCTGAGAATTCTACATGAGTTACAGAAGGAGCTGAGACTTCTACATGTGTTACAGTAGCTCTGACTTCTGCACATGCTACTGAAGGAGCTGCGACTTCTAAATGTGTTAAAGTCGGAGCTGAGACTTCTACATGTGTTACAGTAGCTCAGTCTTCTGCACGTGTTACAGTAGCTGAGATTTCTACATGTGTTACAGTAGCAGCTGAGACTTCTACATTTGTTACACTAGCTGAGACTTCAAATTGTGTTACAGTAGCTGAGATTTCTACATGTTTTACAGTAGGAGCTGAGACTTCTACATTTGTTACATTAGCTGTGATTACTATATGTATTACAGTAGGAACTGAGACTTCTACATGTGTTACAGTAGCTCAGACTTCTGCACGTGTTACAGTAGCGGAGATTTCTACATGTGTTACAGTAGGAGATGAGACTTCTACATGTGTTACAGTAGCTGAGACATCAAATTGTGTTACAGTAGCTGAGATTTCTACATGTGTTACAAAGGAACTGATACTTCTACATGTGTTACAGTAGCTGAGATTACTACATGTATTACAGTAGGAGCTGAGACTTCTACATTTGTTACAGTAGGATCTGAGACTTCTACATCCGTTTCAGTAGCTGAGAACTCTACATGTGTTACAGTAGGAGCTGAGACTTCTACATGTGTTTCAGTAGGAGCTGAGCCAGCTGCATGTGTTGCAGCAGCTCAGACTTCTGCACGTGTTACAGTAGGAGCTGAGACTTCTACATTTGTTACAGTAGCTCAGACTTCTACATGTGTAAGAGTACGATCTGAGACTTCTGCATTTGTTACAGTAGCTGAGAATTCTGCATGTATTAAAGTAGGAGCTGAGACTTCTACATGTGTTACAGTAGCTGATACTTCTGCATGTGTTACAGTAGGAGCTGAGAGTTCTGCATGTGTTACAGTAGCTGAGAATTCTGCATGTGTTACAGTAGGAGATGAGACTTCTAAATGTGTTACAGCAGCTGAGACTTCTACATGTGTTACAGTAGGAGCTGAGACTTCTTCATGTGTTACAGTAGGAGCTGAGACTTCTACATGTTTTGCCGTAGATAGACTTCTACATGTGTTACAATAAGCGCTGACAGTACTGCATGTGTTACAGTAGCTGAGATTTCCACATGTGTTGCAGTAGGAGCCGAGACCTCTGCACGTGTTACAGTAGCTGATACTTCTGCATGTGTTACAGTAGGAGCTGAGACTTCTACATGTGTTACAGTAGGAGCTGAGACTTCTACTTGTGTTACAGCAGCTGAGACTTCTACATGAGTTACAGAAGTATCAGAGACGTCTACATGTGTTACAGCAGCTCAGACATCTGCGCGTGTTACAGAAGGAGCTGTGAATTCTACATGTGTTACAGTAGCTCAGACTTCTGCACGTGTTACAGTAGCTGAGATTTCAACATGTGTTACAGTAGGAGCTGAGACTTCTACATGTGTTACAGTAGCTGAGACTTCTAATTGTGTTACAGTAGCTGAGATTTCGACATGTGTTACAGTAGGAGCTGAGCCGTCTACATGTGTTACAGTAGTAGCTGAGACTTCTACATGCTTTTCAGTAGCTGAGAACTCTACATGTGTTAAGTAGGAGCTGAGACTTCTACATGTGTTACAGTAGGAGCTGAGCCAGCTGCATGTGTTGCAGTAGCTCAGAATAATACATGTGTAACAGTAGGAGCTGAGACTTCTGCATTTGTTACAGTAGCTGAGAATTATGCATGTGTTACAGTAGGAGCTGTGACTTCTACATGTGTTACAGTAGCTAAGACTTCTGCGTGTTACAGCAGCTCTGACATCTACTTGTGTTACAGTAGGAGCTGAGACTTCTACATGTGTTACAGTAGGAGCTGAGACTTCAGCATGTGTTATAGTAGCTGAGACTTCTGCACGTGTTGCAGTAGGAGCTGAGACTTCGACATGTGTTCCAGTAGGAGCTGAGACTTCTAATTGTGCTACAGTAGCACCGACTTCTGCACGTGTTACAGTAGGAGCAGAGACTTCTACATGTGTTAGTAGGAACTGAGACTTCTGCACGTGTTACAGTAGGAGCTGAGACTTCTACATGTGTTAGTAGGAAATGAGACTTCTACATATGCTAAATTTGGAGCTGAGTCTTCTACATGTGTTACAGAAGGAGCTGAGACTTCTACATGTGTTACAGTAGCTGAGACTTCTTCATGTGTAACAGTAGGAGATGAGAATTCTACATGTGTTACAGCAGCTGAGACTTCTAAATGTGTTACAGTAGGAGCTGAGACTTCTACATGTGTTACAGTAGGAGCGGAGACTTCTACATGTGTTACAGTAGATAGACTTCTACATGTGTTACAATAAGAGCTGAGAGTTCTGCATGTGTTACAGTAGCTGAGATTTCCACATGTGTTACAGTAGGAGCCGACACCTCTGCACGTGTTACAGTAGCTGATACTTCTGCATGTGTTACAGTAGGAGCTGAGACTTCTGCATGTGTTACAGTAGCTGAGAATTCTGCACGTGTTTCAGTAGGAGCTGTGACTTCTACATGTGTTACAGTAGGTGCTGAGACTTCTACTTGTGTTACAGCAGCTGAGACTTCTACATGTGTTACAGAAGTATCTGAGACGTCTACATGTGTTACGGTAGCTGAGATTTCCACATGTGATCGAGTAGGAGCAGAGACTTCTACATGTGTTACAGTAGGAGCTGAGACTTCCACATGTGTTACAGTCGGAGCTGAGACTTCTACATGTGTTACAGTGGCTGAGAATTCTACATGAGTTACAGAAGGAGCTGAGACTTCTACATGTGTTTCAGTAGCTCAAACATCTGCACGTGTTACAGAAGGAGCTGAGACTTCTACATGTGTTACAGTCGGAGCTGAGACTTCTACATGTGTTACAGTAGCTCAGACTTCTGCACGTGTTACAGTAGCTGAGATTTCTACATGTGTTACATTTGGAGCTGAGACTTCTAAATGTGTTACAGTAGCTGAGACTTCAAAATGTGTTACAGTAGCTCAGATTTCTACATGTGTTACAGTAGGAGCTGAGACGTCTACATGTGTTACAGTAGGAGCTGATACTTCTACATGTGTTACCGTGGCTGAGAATTCTACATGAGTTAGAGAAGGAGCTGAGAATTCTACATGTGTTACAGTCGGAGCTGAGACTTCTACATGTGTTACAGTAGCTCAGACTTCTGCACGTGTTACAGTAGCTGAGATTTCTACATGTGTTACAGTAGGAGCTGAGACTTCTACATGTGTTACAGTAGCTGAGACTTCAATTTGTGTTACAGTAGCTCAGATTTCTACATGTGTTAAAGTAGGAGCTGAGACTTCTACATGTGTTTCAGTAGCTGCGATTTCGACATATGTTACAGTAGGAGCTGAGACGTCTACATGTGTTACAGTAGGAGCTGAGACGTCTACATGAGTTACAGTAGGAGCTGAGACTTCTACATGTGTAATAGTAGGAGCTGAGCCAGCTGCATGTGTTGCAGCAGCTCAGACTTCTGCACGTGTTACAGTAGGAGCTGAGACTTCTGCATTTGTTACAGTAGCTGGTAATTATGCATGTGTTACAGTAGGAGCTGAGACTTCTACATGTGTTACAGTAGGAGCTGAGACTTCTACATGTGTTACAGTGGCTGAGAATTCTACATGAGTTACAGAAGGAGCTGAGACTTCTACATGTGTTACAGTAGCTCTGACTTCTGCACATGCTACAGAAGGAGCTGCGACTTCTAAATGTGTTAAAGTCGGAGCTGAGACTTCTCCATGTGTTACAGTAGCTCAGTCTTCTGCACGTGTTACAGTAGCTGAGATTTCTACATGTGTTACAGTAGGAGCTGAGACTTCTACATTTGTTACAGTAGCTGAGACTTCTAATTGAGTTACAGTAGCTGAGATTTCTACATGTTTTACAGTAGGAGCTGAGACTTCTACATGTGTTACATTAGCTGAGATTACTACATGTATTACAGTAGGAACTGAGACTTCTACATGTGTTTCAGTAGCTCAAACATCTGCACGTGTTACAGAAGGAGCTGAGACTTCTACATGTGTTACAGTCGGAGCTGAGACCTCTACATGTGTTACCGTGGCTGAGAATTCTACATGAGTTACAGAAGGAGCTGATACTTCTACATGTGTTACAGTCGGAGTTGAGACTTCTACATGGGTTACAGTAGCTCAGACTTCTGCACGTGTTACAGTAGCTGAGATTTCTACATGTGTTACAGTAGGAGCTGAGACTTCTACATGTGTTACGGTAGCTCAGACTTCTACATGTGTAAGAGTACGAGCTGAGACTTCTGCATTTGTTACAGTAGCTGAGAATTATGCATGTGTTACAGTAGAAGCTGAGACTTCTACATGTGTTACAGTAGGAGCTGAGACTTCTACATGTGTTACAGTGGCTGAGAATTCTACATGAGTTACAAAGGAGCTGAGACTTCTACATGTGTTACAGTAGCTCAGTCTTCTGCACGTGTTACAGTTGCTGAGATTTCTACATGTGTTACAGTAGGAGCTGAGACTTCTACATTTGTTACAGTAGCTGAGACTTCTAATTGTGTTACAGTAGCTGAGATTTCTACATGTTTTACAGTAGGAGCTGAGACTTCTACATTTGTTACATTAGCTGTGATTACTACATGTATTACAGTAGGAACTGAGACTTCTACATGTGTTACAGTAGCTCAGACTTCTGCACGTGTTACAGTAGCGGAGATTTCTACATGTGTTACAGTAGGAGATGAGACTTCTACATGTGTTACAGTAGCTGAGACATCAAATTGTGTTACAGTAGCTGAGATTTCTACATGTGTTACAAAGGAACTGATACTTCTACATGTGTTACAGTAGCTGAGATTACTACATGTATTACAGTAGGAGCTGAGACTTCTACATTTGTTACAGTAGGATCTGAGACTTCTACATCCGTTTCAGTAGCTGAGAACTCTTCATGTGTTACAGTAGGAGCTGAGACTTCTACATGTGTTTCAGTAGGAGCTGAGCCAGCTGCATGTGTTGCAGCAGCTCAGACTTCTGCACGTGTTACAGTAGGAGCTGAGACTTCTACATTTGTTACAGTAGCTCAGACTTCTACATGTGTAAGAGTACGATCTGAGACTTCTGCATTTGTTACAGTAGCTGAGAATTCTGCATGTATTAAAGTAGGAGCTGAGACTTCTACATGTGTTACAGTAGGAGCTGAGACTTCTACATGTGTTACAGTAGCTAAGACTTCTGCACGTGTTACAGTAGCTGATACTTCTGCATGTGTTACAGTAGGAGCTGAGACTACTGCATGCGTTACAGTAGCTGAGAATTCTGCATGTGTTACAGTAGGAGATGAGACTTCTAAATGTGTTACAGCAGCTGAGACTTCTACATGTGTTACAGTAGGAGCTGAGACTTCTTCATGTGTTACAGTAGGAGCTGAGACTTCTACATGTTTTGCCGTAGATAGACTTCTACATGTGTTACAATAAGAGCTGTCAGTACTGCATGTGTTACAGTAGCTGAGATATCCACATGTGTTACAGTAGGAGCCGAGACCTCTGCACGTGTTACAGTAGCTGATACTTCTGCATGTGTTACAGTAGGAGCTGAGACTTCTGCATGTCTTACAGTAGCGGAGAATTCTGCATGTGTTACAGTAGGAGCTGAGACTTCCACATGTGTTACAGTAGGAGCTGAGACTTCTACTTGTGTTACAGCAGCTGAGACTTCTACATGAGTTACAGAAGTATCGGAGACGTCTACATGTGTTACAGTAGCTCAGACATCTGCAGGTGTTACAGAAGGAGCTGAGAATTCTACATGTGTTACAGTCGGAGCTGAGACTTCTCCATGTGTTACAGTAGCTCAGACTTCTGCACGTGTTACAGTAGCTGAGATTTCTACATGTGTTACAGTAGGAGCTGAGACTTCTACATGTGTTACAGTAGCTGAGACTTCTAACTGTGTTACAGTAGCTGAGATTTCTACATGTGTTACTGTAGGAGCTGAGCCGTCTACATGTGTTACAGTAGTAGCTGAGACTTATACATGCGTTTCAGTAGCTGAGAACTCTACATGTGTTACAGTAGGAGCTGAGACTTCTACATTTGTTACAGTAGGAGCTGAGCCAGCTGCATGTGTTGCAGTAGCTCAGACTAATACATGTGTAACAGTAGGAGCTGAGACTTCTGCATTTGTTACAGTAGCTGAGAATTATGCATGTGTTACAGTAGGAGCTGAGACTTCTTCATGTGTTACAGTAGCTAAGACTTCTGCGTCTTCCAGCAGCTGTGACTTCTACTTGTGTTACAGTAGGAGCTGAGACTTCTACATGTGTTACATAAGGAGCTGAGACTTCTGCATGTGTTACAATTATTGAGACTTCTGCACGTGTTGCAGTAGGAGCTGAGACTTTGACATGTGTTCCAGTAGGAGCTGAGACTTCTAATTGTGTTACAGTAGCACCGACTTCTGAACGTGTTACAGTAGGAGCAGAGACTTCTACATGTGTTAGTAGGAACTGAGATTTCTGCACGTGTTACAGTAGGAGCTGAGACTTCTACATGTGTTAGTAGGAAATGAGACTTCTACATATGCTAAAATTGGAGCTGAGACTTCTACATGTGTTGCAGTAGGAGCTGAGACTTCTACATGTGTTATGTAGCTGAGACTTCTAATTGTGTTACAGTAGCTGAGATTTCTACATGTTTTACAGTAGGAGCTGAGACTTCAACATGTGTTCCAGTAGGAGCTGAGACTTCTACATGCGTTTCAGTAGCTGAGAACTCTACATGTGTTACAGTAGGAGCTGAGACTTTCACATGTGTTTCAGTAGGAGCTGAGCCATCTGCATGTGTTGCAGCAGCTCAGACTTCTGCACATGTTACAGTAGGAGCTGAGACTTCTACATTTGTTACAGTAGCTCAGACTTCTACATGTGTAACAGTAGGAGCTGAGACTTCTGCATTTGTTACAGTAGCTGACAATTCTGCATGTGTTACAGTAGGAGCTGAGTCTTCTACATGTGTTACAGTAGGAGCTGAGACTTCTACATGTGTTACAGTATCTACGACTTCTGCGTCTTACAGCAGCTGACATTTCTACCTGTGTTACAGTAGGAGCTGAGACTTCTACATGTGTTACAGTAGGAGCTGAGACTTCTGCATGTGTTACAGTAGCTGAGACTTCTGCACGTGTTGCAGTAGGATCTGAGACTTCGAAATGTGTTCCAGTAGTAGCTGAGACTTCTACATGTGTTACAGTAGCACCGACTTCAGCACGTATTACAGTAGGAGCTGAGACTTCTACATGTGATAGTAGGAACTGAGACTTCTACATGTGTTACAGTAGGGGCTGAGACTTCTACATGTTTTACAGTAGCTCAGGCTTCTGCACGTGTTACAGTTGGAGCTGAGACTTCTACATGTGTTAGTAGGAAATGAGACTTCTACATATGCTTAAATTGGAGCTGAGTCTTCTACATGTGTTACAGAAGAAGCTAAGACTTCTACATTTGTTACAGTAGCTGAGACTTCTTCATGTGTAACAGTGGGAGATGAGACTTCTACATGTGTTACAGCAGCTGAGACTTCTACATGTGTTACAGTAGGAGAAGAGACTTCTACATGTGTTACAGTAGGAGCTGAGACTTCTACATGTTATACAGTAGATAGACTTCTACATGTGTTACAATAAGAGCTGACAGTTCTGCATGTGTTACAGTAGCTGAGATTTCCACATGTGTTACAGTAGGAGCCGAGACCTCTGCACGTGTTACAGTAGCTGATACATCTGCATGTGTTACAGTAGGAGCTGAGACTTCTGCATGTGTTACAGTAGCTGAGAATTCTGCATGTGTTACAGTAGGAGTGAAACTTCTACATGTGTTACATTAGGAGCTGAGACTTCTACTTGTGTTACAGCAGCTGAGACTTCTACATGTGTTAGTAGGAAATGAGACTTCTACATATGTTAAAATTGGAGCTGAGTCTTCTACATGCTTTACAGAAGGTGCTGAGACTACTACATGTGTTACAGTGGCTGAGACTTCTTCATGTGTAACAGTAGGAGATGAGACTTCTACATGTGTTACAGCAGCTGAGACTTCTTCATGTGTTACAGTAGGAGCTGAGACTTCTACATGTGTTACAGTAGGAGCTGAGACTTCTACATGTTTTACAGCAGATAGACTTCTACATGTGTTACAATTAGAGCTGTCAGTACTGCATGTGTTACAGTAGCTGAGATTTCCACATGTGTTACAGTAGGAGCCGAGACCTCTGCACGTGTTACAGTAGCTGATACTTTTGCATGTGTTACAGTAAGAGCTGAGACTTCTGCATGTGTTACAGTAGCTGAGAATTCTGCATGTGTTACAGTAGGAGCTGAGACTTCTACATGTGTTACAGTAGGAGCTGAGACTTCTACTTGTGTTACAGCAGCTGAGACTTCTACATGAGTTACAGAAGTATCAGAGATGTCTACATGTGTTACAGCAGCTCAGAAATCTGCACGTGTTACAGAAGGAGCTGAGAATTCTACATGTGTTACAGTCGGAGCTGAGACTTGTCCATGTGTTACTGTAGCTCGGACTTCTGCACGTGTTACAGAAGCTGAGATTTCTACATGTGTTACAGTAGGAGCTGAGACTTCTAAATGTGTTACAGTCGCTGAGACTTCTAACTGTGTTACAGTAGCTGAGATTTCTACATGTGTTACTGTAGGAGCTGAGCCGTCTACATGTGTTACAGAAGTAGCTGAGACTTCTACATGCGTTTCAGTAGCTGAGAACTCTACATGTGTTACAGTAGGATCTGAGACATCTACATTTGTAACAGTAGGAGCTGAGCCAGCTGCAGGTGTTGCAGTAGCTCAGACTAATACATGTGTAACAGTAGGAGCTGAGACTTCTGGATTTGTTACAGTAGCTGAGAATTATGCATGTGTTACAGTAGGAGCTGAGACTCCTACATGTGTTACAGTAGCTTAGACTTCTGCGTGTTACAGCAGCTGTGACTTCTACTTGTGTTACAGTAGGAGCTGAGACTTCTACAAGTGTTACAGTAGGAGCTGAGACTTCTGCATGTGTTACAGTAGCTGAGACTTCTGCACGTTTTGCAGTAGGAGCTGAGACTTCGACATGTGTTCCAGTAGGAGCTGAGACTTCTAATTGTGTTACAGTAGCACCGACTTCTGCACGTGTTACAGTAGGAGCAGAGACTTCTACATGTGTTAGTAGGAACTGAGACTTCTGCACGTGTTACAGTAGGAGCTGAGACTTCTACATGTGTCAGTAGGAAATGAGACTTCTACATATGCTAAAATTGGAGCTGAGTCTTCTACATGTCTTACAGAAGGAGCTGAGACTTCTACATGTGTTACAGTAGCTGAAACTTCTTCATGTGTAACAGTAGGAGATGAGACTTCTACATGTGTTACAGCAGCTGAGAGTTCTACATGTGTTACAGTAGCTGAGAAGTCTAAATGTGTTACAGTAGGAGCTGACCCTTCCACATGTGTTACAGTCGGAGCTGAGACTTCTACATGTGTTACAGTAGGAGCTGAGACTTCTACTTGTGTTACAGCAGCTGAGACTTCTACATGAGTTACAGAAGTATCAGAGATGTCTACATGTGTTACAGTATCTCTGACATCTGCACGTGTTACAGAAGGAGCTTAGAATTCTACATGTGTTACAGTCGGAGCTGAGACTTCTCCATGTGTTACTGTAGCTCGGACTTCTGCACGTGTTACAGTAGCTGAGATTTCTACATGTGTTACAGTAGGAGCTGAGACTTCTAAATGTGTTACAGTAGCTGAGACTTCTAACTGTGTTACAGTAGCTGAGATTTCTACATGTGTTACTGTAGGAGCTGAGCCGTCTACATGTGTTACAGTAGTAGCTGAGACTTCTACATGCGTTTCAGTAGCTGAGAACTCTACATGTGTTACAGTAGGAGCTGAGACATCTACATTTGTAACAGTAGGAGCTGAGCCAGCTGCATGTGTTGCAGTAGCTCAGACTAATACATGTGTAACAGTAGGAGCTGAGACTTCTAGATTTGTTACAGTAGCTGAGAATTATGCATGTGTTACAGTAGGAGCTGAGACTCCTACATGTGTTACAGTAGCTTAGACTTCTGCGTGTTACAGCAGCTGTGACTTCTACTTGTGTTACAGTAGGAGCTGAGACTTCTACATGTGTTACAGTAGGAGCTGAGACTTCTACATGCGTTACAGTAGCTGAGACTTCTGCACGTGTTGCAGTAGGAGCTGAGACTTCGACATGTGTTCCAGTAGGAGCTGAGACTTCTAATTGTGTTACAGTAGCACCGACTTCTGCACGTGTTACAGTAGGAGCAGAGACTTCTACATGTGTTAGTAGGAACTGAGACTTCTGCACGTGTTACAGTAGGAGCTGAGACTTCTACATGTGTTAGTAGGAAATGAGACTTCTACATATGCTAAATTTGGAGCTGAGTCTTCTACATGTGTTACAGAAGGAGCTGAGACTTCTACATGTGTTACAGTAGCTGAGACTTCTTCATGTGTAACAGTAGGAGATGAGAATTCTACATGTGTTACAGCAGCTGAGACTTCTAAATGTGTTACAGTAGGAGCTGAGACTTCTGCATTTGTTACTGTAGCTGAGAATTATGCATGTGTTACAGTAGGAGCTGAGACTTCTACATGTGTTACAGTAGGAGCTGAGACTTCTACATGTGTTACAGTGGCTGAGAATTCTACATGAGTTACAGAAGGAGCTGAGACTTCTACATGTGTTACAGTGGCTAAGACTTCTGCGTGTTACAGCAGCTGTGACATCTACTTGTGTTACAGTAGGAGCTGAGACTTCTACATGTGTTACAGTAGGAGCTGAGAATTCTGCATGTGTTACAGTAGCTGAGACTTCTGCACGTTTTGCAGTAGGAGCTGAGACTTCGACATGTGTTCCAGTAGGAGCTCAGACTTCTAATTGTGTTACAGTAGCACCGACTTCTGCACGTGTTACAGTAGGAGCAGAGACTTCTACATCTGTTAGTAGGAACTGAGACTTCTCCACGTGTTACAATAGGAGCTGAGACTTCTACATGTGTTAGTAGGAAATGAGACTTCTACATATGCTAAAATTGGAGCTGAGTCTTCTACATGTGTTACAGAAGGAGCTGAGACTTCTACATGTGTTACAGTAGCTGAAACCTCTTCATGTGTAACAGTACGAGATGAGACTTCTACATGTGTTACAGCAGCTGAGACTTCTACATGTGTTACAGTAGCAGAGAAGTCTAAATGTGTTACAGAAGGAGCTGAGACTTCCACATGTGTTACAGTCGGAGCAGAGACTTCTACATGTGTTACAGTGGCTGAGAATTCTACATGAGTTACAGAAGGAACTGAGACTTCTACATGTGTTTCAGTAGCTCAGACATCTGCACGTGTTACAGAAGGAGCTGAGACTTCTACATGTGTTACATTCGGAGCTGAGACTTCTACATGTGTTACAGTGGCTCAGACTTCTGCACGTGTTACAGTAGCTGAGATTTTTACATGTGTTACAGTAGGAGCTGAGACTTCTACATGTGTTACAGTAGCTGAGATTACGACATGCGTTACAGTAGGAGCTGAGACGTCTACATGTGTTACAGTAGGAGCTGAGACGTCTACATGTGTTACAGTAGGAGCTGAGACTTCTACATGTGTTAATGTAGGAGCTGAGCCAGCTGCATGTGTTGCAGCAGCTCAGACTTCTGCACGTGTTAGAGTAGGAGCTGAGACTTCTACATGTTATACAGTAGATCAGACTAAGACATGTGTAACATTAGGAGCTGAGATTTCCGCATTTGTAACAGTAGCTGAGAATTATGCATGTGTTACAGTAGGAGCTGAGACTTCTACATGTGTTACAGTAGATCAGACTAATACATGTGTAACAGTAGGAGCTGAGATGTCTGCATTTGTTACAGTAGCTGAGAATTATGCATGTGTTACAGTAGGTGCTGAGACTTCTACATGTGTTACAATAGGAGCTGAGACTTCTACATGTGTTACAGCAGCTGAGCCTTCTACATGTGTTACAGAAGGATCTGAGACTTCTACATGCGTTACAGTAGCTGAGATTTCCACATGTGTTACAGTAGGAGATGAGAATTCTACATGTGTTACAGTAAGAGCTGAGACTTCTGCATGCGTTACAGTAGCTGAGACCTCTACATGCGTTTCGGTAGAAGCTGAGACTTCCTCATGTGTTACAGTAGAAGCTGAGACTTCTACATGTGTTACAGTGGCTGAGAATTCTACATGAGTTACAGAAGGAGCTGAGACTTCTACATGTGTTACAGTAGCTCTGACTTCTGCACGTGCTACAGAAGGAGCTGAGACTTCTACATGTGCTGCAGTCGGAGCTTAGACTTCTACATGGGTTACAGTAGCTCAGACTTCTGCACGTGTTACAGTAGCTGAGATTTCTACATGTGCTACAGAAGGAGCTGAGACTTCTACATGTGTTACAGTAGCTCTGAATTCTGCACGTGCTACAGACGGAGCTGAGACTTCTACATGTGTTACAGTCGGAGCTTAGACTTCTACATTGGTTACAGTAGCTCAGACTTCTGCACGTGTTACAGTAGCTGAGATTTCTACATGTGTTACAGTAGGAGCTGAGACTTCTACATGTGTTACATTAGCTGAGACTTCTAATTGTGTTACAGTAGCTGAGATTTCTACATGTTTTACAGTAGGAGCTGAGACTTCTACATGTGTTACATTAGCTGAGATTACTACATTTATCACAGTAGGAGCTGAGACTTCTACATGTGTTACAGTAGGAGCTGAGACTTCTACATGCGTTTCAGTAGCAACGACTTCTGCACGTGTTACAGTAGGAGCTGAGACTTCTACATGTGTTAGTAGGAACTGAGACTTCTACATGTGTTACAGTAGGAGCTGAGACTTCTACATGTGTTACAGTAGCTCAGACTTCTGCACGTGTTACAGTAGGAGCTGAGACTTCTACATGTGTTAGTAGGAAATGAGACTTCTACATATGCTAAAATTGGAGCTGAGTCTTCTCCAAGTGTTACAGTAGGAGCTGAGACTTCTACATGTGTAACAGTAGCAGATGAGACTTCTACATGAGTTACAGCAGCTGAGACTTCTACATGTGTTACAGTAGGAGCTGAGACTTCTTCATGTGTAACAGTAGCAGATGAGGCTTCTACATGTGTTACAGCAGCTGAGACTTCTACATGTGTTACAGTAGATAGACTTCTACATGTGTTACAATAAGAGCTGAGAGTTCTGCATGTGTTACAGTAGCTGAGATTTCCACATGTGTTACAGTAGGAGGCGAGACCTCTGCACGTGTTACAGTAGCTGAGAATTCTGCATGTGTTACAGTAGGAGCTGAGACTTCTACATGTGTTACAGTAGGAGCTGAGAATTCTACATGTGTTACAGTAGGAGCTGAGACTTCTACTTGTGTTACATCAGCTGAGACTTCTACATGTGTTACAGAAGTATCTGAGACGTCTACATGTGTTACAGTATCTGAGATTTCCACATGTGTTAGAGTAGGAGCTGAGACTTCTACATGTGTTACAGTAGGAGCTGAGACTTCTACATGCGTTACAGTAGCTGTGATGTCTATATGTGTTACAGTAGGAGCTGAGACTTCCACATGTGTTACAGTAGGAGCTGAGACTTCTACATGTGTTACAGTGGCTGAGAATTCTACATGAATTACAGAAGGAGCTGAGACTTCTACATGTGTTTCAGTAGCTCAGACATCTGCACTTGTTACAGTAGGAGCGGAGACTTCTACATGTGTTAGTAGGAACTAAGACATCTACATGTGTTCCAGTAGGAGCTGAGACTTCTACATGTTTTACAGAAGGAGCTGAGACTTCTTCATGTGTTACAGTAGCTCAGACTTCTGCACGTGTTACAGTAGGAGCTGAGACTTCTACATGTGTTAGTAGGAAAAGAGACTTCTACATATGCTAAAATTGGAGCTGAGTCTTCTACATGTGGTACAGAAGGAGCTGAGACTTCTACATCTGTTACAGTAGCTGAGACATCTTCATGTGTAACAGTAGGAGATGAGACTTCTACATGTGTTACAGCAGCTGAGACTTCTACATGTGTTACAGTAGGAGCTGAGACTACTACATGTGTTACAGTAGGAGCTGAGTCTTCTACATGTGTTACAGTAGATAGACTTCTACATGTGTTACAATAAGAGTTGAGAGTTCTGCATGTGTTACAGTAGCTGAGATTTCCATATGTGTTACAGTAGGAGCTGAGACTTCTACATGTGTTACAGTAGGAGCTGAGACTTCTACGTGCGTTAGAGTAGCTGAGACCTCTAAATGTGTTACAGTAGGAGATGAGACTTCCACATGTGTTACAGTAGGAGCTGAGACTTCTACATGTGCTACAGTGGCTGAGAATTCTACATGAGTTGCAGAAGTAGCTGAGACTTCTACATGTGTTTCAGTAGCTCAGACATCTGCACGTGTTACAGAAGGAGCTGTGAATTCTACATGTTTTACAGTCGGAGCTGAGACTATTACATGTGTTACAGTAGCTCAGACTTCTAGACGTGTTTATGTAGCTTAGATTTCTACATGTGTTACAGTAGGGGCTGTGCCATCTACATGTGTTACAGTAGCTGAGAGTTCTAATTGTGTTACAGTAGCTGAGATGTCTACATGTGTTACAGTAGGAGCTGAGACTTCTACATGTGTTACAGTAGCTGAGATTTCTACTTGTGTTACAGTAGGAGCTGAGACGTCGACATGTGTTACATTAGAAGCTGAGATTTCTACATGCGTTTCAGTAGCTGAGAACTCTACATGTGCTACAGTAGGAGCTGAGACTTCTACATGTTTTACAGTAGGAGCTGAGCCAGCTGCATGTGTTGCAGTAGCTCTGACTTCTGCACGTGTTACAGTAGGAGCTGAGATTTCTACCTGTGTTACAGTTGCTCTGACTTCTACACGTATAACAGTAGGAGCTGAGACTTCTGAATTTGTTACAGTATCTGATAATTCTGCATGTGTTACAGTAGGAGCTGAGACTTCTACGTGTGTTACAGTAAGAGCTGAGAATTCTACATGTGTTACAGAAGCTAAGACTTCTGCGTGTTACAGCAGCTGAGAATTCTACTTGTGTTGCAGTAGGAGCTGAGACTTCTACATGTATTTCAGTAGGAGCTGAGACTTCTGCATGTGTTACAGTAGATGAGAATTCTGCACGTGTTGCAGTAGGAGCTGAGAGTTCTACATGTATTCCAGCAGGAGCTGAGGCTTCTACATGTGTTACAGTAGCTCAGACTTCAGCACGTGTTACAGTAGGAGCTGAGACTTCTACATGTGTTACAGAAGGAGCTGAGACTTCTACATGTGTTAAAGCAGGAGCCGAGAGTTTTACTTGTGTTACAGTGGCTGACACTTCAACATGAGTTACAGTAGGAGCTGAGACTTCTACATATGTTATAGTAGCTGAGACTTCTACATGTGTTACAGTAGGAGCTGAGACTTCTACATGTGTTACAGTAGGAGCTGAGACTTCTACATGTGTTACAGTAGCTCAGACTTCTGCACGTGTTACAGTAGGAGCTGAGACTTCTACATTTGTTACAGTAGGAGATGAGACTTCTACATGTGTTACAGTAGCTCAGAATTCTGCACGTGTTACAGAAGGAGCTGAGACTTCTACATGTGTTACAGTAGGAGCTGAGACTTCTACATGTGTTACAGTAGATAGACTTCTACATATGTTAGAATAAGAGCTGAGGCTTCTATATGTGTTTCAGTAACTGAGACTTCTACATGTGTTACAGTAGGAGCCGAGACTTCTGCACGTCTTACAGTAGCTGAGACCTCTGCATCTGTTACAGTAGGAGCTGAGCCTTCTACATGTGATACAGTAGGAGCTGAGACTTCTACATGTGTTACTGTAGCTAAGACTTCTGCGTGTTACAGCAGCTGACATTTCTACTTATGTTACAGTTGGAGCTGAGACATCTACATGTGTTACAGTAGGAGCTGAGATTTCTGCATGTTTTACAGTAGCTGAGAGTTCTTCAGGTGTTGCAGTAGGAGCTGAGACTTCGACATGTGTTCCATTAGCAGCTGAGACTTTTACATGTGTTACAGTAGCTCCAACTTCTGCACGTGTTACAGTGGGAGCTGAGACTTCTACATGTTTTACAATAGCTGAGACTTCAAATTGTGTTACAGCAGCTGAGATTTATACACGTGTTACAGTAGGAGCTGAGACTTCTACATGTGTTACAGTTGCTGAGATTTCTACATGTGTTACAGTAGGAGCTGAGACGTCTACATGTCTTACAGTAGGAGCTGAGACTTCTAAATGTTTTCCAGTAGGAGCTGAGACTTTTTCATGTGTTACAGTAGCTCAGACTTCTGCACGTGTTACAGTAGGAGCTGAGACTTCTACAAGTGTTAGTAGGAACTGAGACTTCTCCATGTGTTACAATAGGAGCTGAGACTTCTACATGTGTTACAGAAGGAGCTGAGACTTCTACATTTGTTAAAGTATGAGCCGAGAGTTTTACATGTATTACAGGAGCTGAGATTTCCACATATGTTACAGTAGGAGCTGAGACTTCTACATGTGTTACAGTAGGAGCTGAGACTTCTGCGTGCGTTACAGTAGCAGCTGAGACTTCTACATGTGTTACAGTAGCTAAGACTTCTGCGTTTAACAGCAGCTGAGAATTCTACTTGTGTTACAGTAGGATCTGAGACTTCTACATGTGTTACAGTAGGAGCTGAGACTTCTGCATTTGTTAAGTAGCTGAGATATCTGCACGTGTTGAAGCAGGAGCTGAGACTTCTACATGTGTTCCAGTAGGAGCTGAGACTTCTACATGTGTTACTGTAGCTAAGACTTCTGCACGTGTTACAGTAGGAGCTGAGACGTCTACAAGTGTTAGTAGGAACTGAGACTTCTCCATGTGTTACAGGAGGATCTGAGACTTCTACATGTGTTAAAGAAGGAGCTGAGACTTCTACAAGTGTTAAAGTAGGAGGTGAGACTTCTACATGTGTTACAGTAGCTCAGACTTCTGCACTTGTTGCAGTAGGAGCTGAGACTTCTACATGTGTTACAGTAGGAGCTGAATCTTCTACATGTGTTACATTAGCTCAGAATTCTGTACGTGTTACAGTAGGAGCTGAGACTTGTACATGTGTTACAGTATGATCTGATACTTCTACATGTTTAACAGTAGATAGACTTCTACATGTGTTACAATAAGAGCTGAGACTGCTACATGTGTTACAGTAGCTGAGGCTTCTACATGTGTTACAATAGGAGCTGAGACTTCTACGTGTGTTCCAGTTGGAGCTGAGACTTCTACATGGGTTTCAATAGCAGAGACCTCTACATGTGTTACGGTAGGAGCTGAGACTTCCACATGTGTTACAGTAGGAGCTGAGACATCTACATGTGTTGCAGTGGCTGAGAATTCTACATGCGTTACAGAAGGAACTGAGAATTCTACATGTGTTACAGTAGCTCAGAATTCTGCACGTATTACAGACGGAGCTGAGACTTCTACATGCGTTACAGTCGGTGCTGAGACTTCTACATGTGTTACAGTAGCTCAGACTTCTGCACGTGTTACAGTAGCTGAGATTTCTACACTTGTTACAGTAGGAGCTGAGACTTCTGCATGTGTTACAGGAGCTGAGATTTCTAATTGTGTTACAGTAGCTGAGATTTCTACATGATATACAATGGGAGCTGAGACTTCTACATGTGTTACAGTAGCTGAGATTTCTACATGTGTTACAGTAGGAGCTGAGACTTCTACATGTGTTACAGTAGGAGCTGAGACTTCTACATGCGTTTCAGTAGCGGAGAACTATAAAACTGTAACAGTAGGAGCTGAGACTTCTACATGTGTTACAGTAGGAGCTGAGCCAGCTGCAGTTGTTGCAGTAGCTCAGACTTCTGCCCGTGTTACAATAGGAGCTGAGACTTCTGCATGTGTTACAGTAGCTGTGACTTCTGCACGTGTTGCGGTAGGAGCTGAGACTTCTGCATTTGTTACAGTAGCTGAGAATTATTCATGTGTTACATTAGGAGCTGTGACTTCTACATGTGTTACAGTAGGAGCTGAGACTTCTACATGTGTTACAGTAGCTAAGACTTCTGCTTGTTACAGCAGCTGAGACTTATACTTGTGTTACAGTAGGAGCAAAGACTCCTACATGTGTTCCAGTAGGAGCTGAGACTTCTTCATGTGTTACAGTAGCTCAGACTTCTGCACGTGTTACAGTAGGAGCTGAGACTTCTACAAGTGTTAGAAGGAACTGAGACTTCTCCATGTGTAACAGTAGGATCTGAGACTTCTACATGTGTTACAGAAGTAGCTGAGACTTCTACATGTGTTAAAGTAGGAGCCGAGAGTTTTACATATGTTACGGTGGATGACACTTCTACATGAGTTACAGTAGGAGCTGAGACTTCTACATGTGTTACAGTACTCAGACTTCTGCACGTGTTACAGTAGGAGCTGAGACTTCTACATGTGTTACAGTAGGAGCTGTGACTTCTCCATGTGTTACATTAGTTCAGAATTCTGCACGTGTTACAGTAGGAGCTGAGACATCTACATGTGTTACAGTAGGAGCTGAGACTTATACATGTGTTACAGTAGATAGACTGCTACATGTGTTACAATAAGAGCTGAGACGTCTACATTTGTTAGAGTAGCTGAGACGTCTACATGTGTTACAGTAGGAGCCGAGACTTCTGCACGTGTTACAGTAGCTGAGACTTCTGCATGTGTTACAGTAGCTGGGAATTCTGCATGTGTTACAGTAGGAGCTGCGACTTCTACATGTGATACAGTAGGAGCTGAGACTTCGACATGTGTTACAGTAGCTAAGACTTCTGCACGTGTTGCAGTAGGAGCTGAGACTTCGACATGTGTTCCAGTAGGAGCTGAGACTTGTACATGTGTTACATTAGCTCCGAATTCTGCACGTGTTACATTAGGAGCTGAGACTCCCACATGTGTTAGTAGGAACTGAGACATCAACATGTGTTCCAGTAGGAGCTGAGACTTCTACATGTGTTACAGTAGGAGCTGAGACTTCTACATGTGTTTCAGTAGCTGAGACTTCTGCACGTGTTGCAGTAGGAGCTGAGACTTCGACATGTGTTCCAGTAGGAGCTGAGACTTGTACATGTGTTACATTAGCTCCGAATTCTGCACGTGTTACATTAGGAGCTGAGACTTCTACATGTGTTAGTAGGAACTGAGACATCAACATGTGTTCCAGTAGGAGCTGAGACTTCTACATGTGTTACAGAAGGAGCTGAGACTTCTACATGTGTTACAGTAGCTCAGACATCTGCACGTGTTACAGTAGGAGCTGAGACTTCTACATGTGTTAGTAGGAATAGAGACTTCTACATAAGCTAAAATTGGAGCTGAGTCTTCTACATGTGTTACAGAAGGAGCTGAGACTTATACATGTCTTACAGTAGCTGAGACTTCTTCATGTGTAACAGTAGGAGATGAGACTTCTACATGTGTTACAGCAGCTGAGACTTCTACATGTGTTACAGTAGGAGCTGAGACTTCTACATGTGTTACAGTAGGAGCTGAGACTTCTACATGTGTTACAGTAGATAGACTTCTACATGTGTTACAATAAGAGTTGAGAGATTCTGCATGTGTTACAGTAGCTGAGATTTCCACATGTGTTACAGCAGGAGCTGAGACTTCTACATGTGTTACAGTAGGAGCTGAGACTTCTACGTGCGTTCGAGTAGCTGAGACCTCTAAATGTGCTACAGTAGGAGCTGAGACTTCCACATGTGTCACAGTAGGAGCTGAGACTTCGACATGTGTTACAGTGGCTGAGAATTCTACATGAGTTACAGAAGGAGCTGAGACTTCTACATGTGTTTCAGTAGCTCAGACATCTGCACGTGTTACAGAAGGAGCTGTGAATTCTACATGTGTTACAGTCGGAGCTGAGACTTCTACATGTGTTACAGGAGCTAAGACTTCTGCATGTGTTACAGTAGGAGCTGAGACTTCTACATGTGTTCCAGTAGGAAATGAGACTTCTACATGCGTTACAGTAGCTGAGACCTCTACACGTGTTAAAGTAGGAGCTGAGACTTCCACATGTGTTACAGTAGGAGCTGAGAGATCTACATGTGTTACAGTGGCTGAGAATTCTACATGAATTACAGATGGAACTGATACTTCTACATGTGTTACAGTAGCTCAGACTTCTGCACGTGTTACAGAAGGAGCTGAGACTTCTACAAGAGTTTCAGTCGGAGCTGTGACTTCTACATGTGTTACAGTAGCTCAGACTTCTGCACGTGTTACAGTAGCTGAGATTTCTACATGTGTTACAGTAGCTGAGACTTCTAATTGTGTTACAGTAGCTGAGATTTCTACATGTTTTACAGTAGGAGCTGAGACTTCTACATGTGTTAAAATAGCTGAGATTTCTACATGTGTTACAGTAGGAGCTGAGACTTCTACATGTGTTACAGTATGAGCTGAGACTTCTACATGCGTTTCAGTAGCTGAGAACTATACAAGTGTTACAGTAGGAGCTTTGACCTCTTCACGTGTTACAGTAGGAGCTGAGACTTCTACATGTGTTACAGTGGCTCAGACTTCTACATGTGTAACAGTAGGAGTTGAGACTTCAGCATTTGTTACAGTAGCTGAGAATTCTGCATGTGTTACAGTAGGAGCTGAGACTTCTAAATGTGTTACAGTAGCTAAGACTTCTGCGTGTTACAGCAGCAGAGATTTCTACTTGTGTTACAGTAGGAGCTGTGACTTCTGCATGTGTTATAGTAGCTGAGACTTCTGCACCTGTTGCAGTACGAGCTGAGATTTCTACATGTGTTCCAGTAGGAGCTTAGATTTCTACATGTGTTACAGTAGCTCCGACTTCTGCAAGTGTTACAGTAGGAGCTGAGACTTCTACATGTGTTAGTAGGAACTGAGAATTCTACATGTGTTCCAGTAGGAGCTGAGACTTCTACATGTGTTAAAGAAGGAGCTGAGACTTCTATCTGTGTTACAGTAGCTCAGACTTCTGCACATGTTATAGTAGGAGCTGAGACTTCTACATGTGTTACAGTAGGAGCTGAGATTTCTACATGTGTTACAGTAGATAGACTTCTACATGTGTTACAATAAGAGTTAAGACTTCTGCATGTGTTACAATAGCTGAGACTTCCACATGTGTTACAGTAGGAGCCGAGACCTCTGCACGTGTTACAGTAGCTGAGTCTTATGCATGTGTTACATTAGGAGCTGAGACTTCTGTATGTGTTACAGTAGCTGAGAATTCTGCATGTGTTACATTAGGAGCTGTGACTTCTACATGTGTTACATTAGGAGCTGAGACTTCTACATGTGTTACAGCAGCTGAGACTTCTACAAGTGTTACAGAAGGATCTGAGACTTCTAAATGTGTTACAGTAGCTGAGATTTCCACATGTGTTACAGTAGGAGGTGAGACTTCTACATGTGTTACAGTAGGAGCTGAGACTTCTACGTGCGTTACAGTAGCTGAGACCTCTAAATGTGTTGCATTAGGAGCTGAGACTTCCACATGAGTTACAGTCGGAGCTGAGACTTCTACATGTGTTACAGTAGCTCAGATTTCAACATGTGTTACAGTAGGAGCTGAGACTTCTACATGTGTTACAGTTGGAGCTGAGACTTCTACATGTGTTCCAATAGGAGCTGAGACTTCTACATGTGTTACAGTAGCTCAGAGTTCTGCACGTGTTACAGTAGGAGCTGAGACTTCTACAAGTGTTAGTAGGACCTGAGACTTCTCCATGTGTTACTGTAGGATCTGAGACTTCTACATGGGTTACAGTAGATTGACTTCTACATGTGTTACACTAAGAGCTGAGACTTCTACATTTGTTACAGTAGCTGAGACTTCTACATGTGTTACAGTAGGAGCTGAGACTTCTACACGTGTTACAGTAGGAGCTGCGACGTCTACATGCGTTACAGTAGCTGAGACCTCTACATGTGTTACGGTAGGAGCTGAGACTTCCACATGTGTTACAGTAGGAGCTGAGACTTCTACATGTGTTACAGTGGCTGAGAATTCTACATGAGTTACAGAAGGAACTGAGACTTCTACATGTTTTACAGTAGCTCAGACTTCTGCACGTGTTACAGAAGGAGCTGAGACTTCTACATGTGTTACAGTCGGAGCTGAAAATTCTACATGTGTTACAGTAGCTCAGACTTCTGCACGTGTTACAGTAGCTGAGATTTCTACATGTGTTACAGTAGGAGCTGAGACTTCTACATGTGTTACAGTAGCTGAGACTTCTAATTGTGTTACAGTAGCTGAGATTTCAACATGTGTTACAGCAGGAGCTGAGACTTCTACATGTGTTACAGTAGGAGTTGAGACTTCTACATGCGTTTCAGGAGCTGAGAACGATACAAGTGTTACAGTAGGAGCTTTGACTTCTACATGTGTTACAATAGGAGCTGAACCAGCTGCATGCGTTGCAGTAGCTCAGACTTCTTCACGTGTTACAGTAGGAGCTGAGACTTCTACATGTGTTACAGTAGCTCAAACTTCTACATGCGTAACAGTAGGAATTGAGACTTCTGCATTTGTTACAGTAGCTGAGAATTCTGCATGTGTTACAGTAGGAGCTGAGACTTCTTCATGTGTTACAGTAGGAGCTGAGACTTCTTCATGTGTTACAGTAGCTAAGACTTCTGCGTGTTACAGCAGCTGAGATTTCTACTTGTGTTACACTAGAAGCTGAGTCTTCTACATGTGTCACAGTAGGATCTGAAACTTCTGCATGTGTTATAGTAGCTGAGACTTCTGCACCTGTTGCAGTAGGAGCGGAGACTTCTACATGTGTTCCAGTAGGAGCTGAGACTTCTAAATGTGTTACAGTAGCTCCGACTTCTGCACGTGTTACAGTAGCTGTGACTTCTACATGTGTTAGTAGGAACTGAGACTTCTACATGTGTTCCAGTAGCTCAGAGTTATGCACGTGTTACAGTAGGAGCTGAGACTTCTACACGTGTTAATAGGAACTGAGACTTCTACATATGCTAAAATTGGAGCTGAGACTTCTACATGTGTTACAGTAGGAGCTGAGACATCTACAAGTGTTACAGTAGCTGAGACTTCAACATGTGTTACACTAGGAGCTGAGACTTCTACATGTGTTACAGTAGGAGCAGAGACTTCTACATGTGTTACAGTAGATAGACTTCTACATGTGTTACAATAAGAGTTAAGACTTCTGCATGTGTTACATTAGCTGAGACTTCCACATGTGTTACAGTAGGAGCCGAGACCTCTGCACGTGTTACAGTAGCTGAGACTTCTGCATGTGTTACAGTAGGAGCTGAGACTTCTGCATGTGTTACAGTAGCTGAGAATTCTGCATGTGTTACATTAGGATCTGAGACTTCTCCATGTGTTACATTAGGACCTGAAACTTCTACATGTGTTACAGTAGCTGAGATTTCCACATGTGTTACAGTAGGAGCTGAGACTTCTACATGTGTTACAGTAGGAGCTGAGACATCTACGTGCGTTACAGTATCTGAGACCTCTAAATGTATTACAGTAGGAGCTGAGACGTCCACATGTGTTAGAGTAGGAGCTGAGACTTCTACATGTGTTACAGTAGCTGAGATTTCTACATGTGTTACAGTAGGAGCTGAGACGTCTACATGTGTTACAGTAGGAGCTGAGACTTCTACATGTGTTCCAGTAGGAGCTGAGACTTCTATATGTGTTACAGTAGCTCAGACTTCTGCACGTGTTACAGTAGGAGATGAGACTTCTACTAGTATTAGTAGGAACCGAGACTTCTCCATGTGTTACAGTAGGATCTGAGACGTCTACATGTGTTACAGTAGATAGACTTCTACATGTTTTACAATAAGAGCTGAGACTTCTACATGTGTTACAGTAGCTGAGACTTCTACATGTGTTACAGTAGGAGCTGAGACTTCTAGATGTGTTCCAGTAGGAGCTGAGACTTCTACATGCGTTACATTAGCTGAGACCTCTACATGTGTTACGGTAGGAGCTGAGACTTCCACATGTGTTACAGTTGGAGCTGAGACTTCTACATGTGTTACAGTAGCTCAGACCTCTGCACGTGTTACAGAAGGAGCTGAGACTTCTACATGTGTTACAGTCGGAGCTGAAACTTCTACATGTGTTACAGTAGCTAAGACTTCTGCAATTGTTACAGTAGCTGAGATTTCTACATGTGTTACAGTAGGAGCTGAGACTTCTACATGTGTTACAGTAGCTGAGACTTCTAATTGTGTTACAGTAGCTGAGATTTCTACATGTTTGACAGTAGGAGCTGAGACTTCTACATGTGTTATAGTAGCTGAGATTTCTACATGTGTTACAGTAGGAGCTGAGACTTCTACATATCTTACAGTAGGTGCTGAGACTTCTACATGCGTTTCAGTAGCTGAGAACTATACAAGTGTTACAGTAGGAGCTGAGAGTTCTACATGTGTTACAATAGGAGCTGAGCCAGCTGCATGTGTTGCAGTAGCTCAGACTTCTTCACGTGTTACAGTAGGAGCTGAGTCTTCGACATATGTAACAGTAGGAGCTGAAACTTCTGCATTTGTTACAGTAGCTGAGAATTCGGCCTGTGTTACAGTAGGAGCTGAGACTTCTACATGTATTACAGTAGCTAAGACTTCTGCGTGTTTCAGCAGCTGAGATTTCTACTTGTGTTACAGTAGTAGCTGAGTCTTCTACATGTGTTATAGTAGCTGAGACTTCTGCACCTGTTGCAGTAGAGCTGAGACTTCTACATGTGTTCCAGTAGGAGCTGAGACTTCTGCATGTGTTATAGTAGCTGAGACTTCTGCACCTGTTGCAGTAGGAGCTGAGACTTCTACATGTGTTCCAGTAGGAGCTGAGACTTCTACATGTGTTACAGTAGCTCAGACTTCTGCACGTGTTACAGTAGGAGCTGAGACTTCTACAAGTGTTAGTAGGAACTGAGAATTCTCCACGTGTTACAGTAGGATCTGAGACTTCTACATGTGTTACAGAAGGAGCTGAGACTTCTACATGTGTTAAAGAAGGAGCCGAGAGTTTTACATGTTTTACAGTAGCTGAGACTTCTGCACGTGTTACAGTAGGAGCTGAGACTTCTACATGTGTTACAGTAGCTCAGAAATCTGCACGTGTTACAGTAGGAGCTGAGACTTCTACATGTGTTACAGTAGGAGCTGATACTTCTACATGTGTTGCAGTAGATAGACTTCTACATGTGTTACAATAAGAGCTGAGACATCTACATGTGTTACAGGAGCTGAGACTTCTACATGTGTTACAGTAGGAGCTGAGACTTCTACATGTGTTCCAGTAGGAACTGAGACTTCTACATGCGTTACAGTAGCTGAGACCTCTACACGTGTTAAAGTAGGAGCTGAGACTTCCACATGTGTTACAGTAGGAGCTGAGACATCTACATGTGTTACAGTGGCTGAGAATTCTACATGAATTACAGAAGGAACTGATACTTCTACATGTGTTACAGTAGCTCAGACTTCTGCACGTGTTACAGAAGGAGCTGAGACTTCTACATGAGTTTCAGTCGGAGCTGTGACTTCTACATGTGTTACAGTAGATCAGACTTCTGCACGTGTTACAGTAGCTGAGACTTCTACATGTGTTACAGTAGCTGAGATTTCTAATTGTGTTACAGTAGCTGAGATTTCTACATGTTTTACAGTAGGAGCTGAGACTTCTACATGTGTTACAGTAGCTGAGACTTCTACATGTGTTACAGTAGGAGCTGAGACTTCTACACGTGTTACAGTAGGAGCTGCGACGTCTACATGCGTTACAGTAGCTGAGACCTCTACATGTGTTACTGTAGGAGCTGAGACTTCCACATGTGTTACAGTAGGAGTTGAGACTTCTACATGTGTTACAGTGGCTGAGAATTCTACATGAGTTACAGAAGGAACTGAGACTTCTACATGTTTTTCAGTAGCTCTGACTTCTGCACGTGTTACAGAAGGAGCTGAGACTTCTACATGAGTTTCAGTCGGAGCTGTGACTTCTACATGTGTTACAGTAGCTCAGACTTCTGCACGTGTTACAGTAGCTGAGACTTCTACATGTGTTACAGTAGCTGAGACTTCTAATTGTGTTACAGTAGCTGAGATTTCTACATGTTTTACAGTAGGAGCTGAGACTTCTACATGTGTTACAGTAGCTGAGACTTCTACATGTGTTACAGTAGGAGCTGAGACTTCTACACGTGTTACAGTAGGAGCTGCGACGTCTACATGCGTTACAGTAGCTGAGACCTCTACATGTGTTACTGTAGGAGCTGAGACTTCCACATGTGTTACAGTAGGAGTTGAGACTTCTACATGTGTTACAGTGGCTGAGAATTCTACATGAGTTACAGAAGGAACTGAGACTTCTACATGTTTTACAGTAGCTCAGACTTCTGCACGTGTTACAGAAGGAGCTGAGAATTCTACATGTGTTACAGTCGGAGTTGAGAATTCTACATGTGTTACAGGAGCTCAGACTTCTGCACGTGTTACAGTAGCTGAGATTTCTACATATGTTACAGTAGGAGCTGAGACTTCTACATGTGTTACAGTAGCTGAGACTTCTAATTGTGTTACAGTAGCTGAGATTTCTACATGTTTTACAGTAGGAGCTGAGACTTCTACATGTGTTACAGTAGCTGAGATTTCAACATGTGTTACAGCAGGAGCTGAGACTTCTACATGTGTTACAGTAGGAGCTGAGACTTCTACATGCGTTTCAGGAGCTGAGAACGATACAAGTGTTACAGTAGGAGCTTTGACTTCTACATGTGTTACAGTAGGAGCTGAAACAGCTGCATGCATTGGAGTAGCTCAGACTTCTTCACGTGTTACAGTAGGAGCTGAGACTTCTACATGTGTTACAGTAGCTCGAACTTCTACATGCGTAACAGTAGGAATTGAGACTTCTGCATTTGTTACAGTAGCTGAGAATTCTGCATGTGTTACAGTAGGAGCTGAGACTTCTACATGTGTTACAGTAGGAGCTGAGACTTCTACATGTGTTACAGTAGCTGAGACTTCTAATTGTGTTACAGTAGCTGAGATATCAACATGTTATACAGTAGGAGCTGAGACTTCTACATGTGTAACAGTAGCTGAGTTTTCTACATGTGTTACAGTAGGAGCTGAGACTTCTACATGTGTTACAGTAGGAGCTGAGACTTCTACATGCGTTTCAGTAGCTGAGAACTATACAAGTGTTACAGTAGGAGCTGAGACTTCTACATGTGTTGCAGTAGCTCAGACTTCTACATGTGTAACAGTAGGAACTGAGACTTCTGCATATGTTACAGTAGCTGAGAATTCTCCATGTGTTACAGTTGGAGCTGAGACTTCTACATGTTTTACAGTAGGAGCTGAGACTTCTGCATTTGTTACAGTAGCTGAGAATTCTCCATGTGTTACAGTAGGAGCTGAGACTTCCACATGTGTTTCAGTAGCTAAGACTTCTGCGTGGTACAGCAGCTGAGACTTCTACATGCGTTACAGTAGCTCCGACTTCTGCACGTGTTACAGTAGGAGCTGAGACTTCTATATGTGTTAGTAGGAACTGAGACTTCTGCATGTGTTCCAGTAGGAGCTGAGACTTCTACATGTGTTACAGAAGCTAAGACTTCTGCGTGTTACAGCAGCTGAGAATTCTACTTGTGTTACAGTAGGAGCTGAGACTTCTACATGTTTTACCGTCGGAGCTGAGACTTCTGAATGTGTTACAGAAGCTGAGAATTCTGCACGTGTTCCAGTAGGAGCTGAGACTTCTACATGTGTTACAGTAGCTGAGATTTCTACATGTGTTACAGTAGGAGCTGAGACTTCTACATGTGTTACAGTAGGAGCTGAGACTTCTACATGCGTTTCAGTAGCGGAGAACTATAAAACTGTAACAGTAGGAGCTGAGACTTCTACATGTGTTACAGTAGGAGCTGAGCCAGCTGCAGTTGTTGCAGTAGCTCAGACTTCTGCCCGTGTTACAATAGGAGCTGAGACTTCTGCATGTGTTACAGTAGCTGTGACTTCTGCACGTGTTGCGGTAGGAGCTGAGACTTCTGCATTTGTTACAGTAGCTGAGAATTATTCATGTGTTACATTAGGAGCTGTGACTTCTACATGTGTTACAGTAGGAGCTGAGACTTCTACATGTGTTACAGTAGCTAAGACTTCTGCTTGTTACAGCAGCTGAGACTTATACTTGTGTTACAGTAGGAGCAAAGACTCCTACATGTGTTCCAGTAGGAGCTGAGACTTCTTCATGTGTTACAGTAGCTCAGACTTCTGCACGTGTTACAGTAGGAGCTGAGACTTCTACAAGTGTTAGAAGGAACTGAGACTTCTCCATGTGTAACAGTAGGATCTGAGACTTCTACATGTGTTACAGAAGTAGCTGAGACTTCTACATGTGTTAAAGTAGGAGCCGAGAGTTTTACATATGTTACGGTGGATGACACTTCTACATGAGTTACAGTAGGAGCTGAGACTTCTACATGTGTTACAGTACTCAGACTTCTGCACGTGTTACAGTAGGAGCTGAGACTTCTACATGTGTTACAGTAGGAGCTGTGACTTCTCCATGTGTTACATTAGTTCAGAATTCTGCACGTGTTACAGTAGGAGCTGAGACATCTACATGTGTTACAGTAGGAGCTGAGACTTATACATGTGTTACAGTAGATAGACTGCTACATGTGTTACAATAAGAGCTGAGACGTCTACATTTGTTAGAGTAGCTGAGACGTCTACATGTGTTACAGTAGGAGCCGAGACTTCTGCACGTGTTACAGTAGCTGAGACTTCTGCATGTGTTACAGTAGCTGGGAATTCTGCATGTGTTACAGTAGGAGCTGCGACTTCTACATGTGATACAGTAGGAGCTGAGACTTCGACATGTGTTACAGTAGCTAAGACTTCTGCACGTGTTGCAGTAGGAGCTGAGACTTCGACATGTGTTCCAGTAGGAGCTGAGACTTGTACATGTGTTACATTAGCTCCGAATTCTGCACGTGTTACATTAGGAGCTGAGACTCCCACATGTGTTAGTAGGAACTGAGACATCAACATGTGTTCCAGTAGGAGCTGAGACTTCTACATGTGTTACAGTAGGAGCTGAGACTTCTACATGTGTTTCAGTAGCTGAGACTTCTGCACGTGTTGCAGTAGGAGCTGAGACTTCGACATGTGTTCCAGTAGGAGCTGAGACTTGTACATGTGTTACATTAGCTCCGAATTCTGCACGTGTTACATTAGGAGCTGAGACTTCTACATGTGTTAGTAGGAACTGAGACATCAACATGTGTTCCAGTAGGAGCTGAGACTTCTACATGTGTTACAGAAGGAGCTGAGACTTCTACATGTGTTACAGTAGCTCAGACATCTGCACGTGTTACAGTAGGAGCTGAGACTTCTACATGTGTTAGTAGGAATAGAGACTTCTACATAAGCTAAAATTGGAGCTGAGTCTTCTACATGTGTTACAGAAGGAGCTGAGACTTATACATGTCTTACAGTAGCTGAGACTTCTTCATGTGTAACAGTAGGAGATGAGACTTCTACATGTGTTACAGCAGCTGAGACTTCTACATGTGTTACAGTAGGAGCTGAGACTTCTACATGTGTTACAGTAGGAGCTGAGACTTCTACATGTGTTACAGTAGATAGACTTCTACATGTGTTACAATAAGAGTTGAGAGATTCTGCATGTGTTACAGTAGCTGAGATTTCCACATGTGTTACAGCAGGAGCTGAGACTTCTACATGTGTTACAGTAGGAGCTGAGACTTCTACGTGCGTTCGAGTAGCTGAGACCTCTAAATGTGCTACAGTAGGAGCTGAGACTTCCACATGTGTCACAGTAGGAGCTGAGACTTCGACATGTGTTACAGTGGCTGAGAATTCTACATGAGTTACAGAAGGAGCTGAGACTTCTACATGTGTTTCAGTAGCTCAGACATCTGCACGTGTTACAGAAGGAGCTGTGAATTCTACATGTGTTACAGTCGGAGCTGAGACTTCTACATGTGTTACAGGAGCTAAGACTTCTGCATGTGTTACAGTAGGAGCTGAGACTTCTACATGTGTTCCAGTAGGAAATGAGACTTCTACATGCGTTACAGTAGCTGAGACCTCTACACGTGTTAAAGTAGGAGCTGAGACTTCCACATGTGTTACAGTAGGAGCTGAGAGATCTACATGTGTTACAGTGGCTGAGAATTCTACATGAATTACAGATGGAACTGATACTTCTACATGTGTTACAGTAGCTCAGACTTCTGCACGTGTTACAGAAGGAGCTGAGACTTCTACAAGAGTTTCAGTCGGAGCTGTGACTTCTACATGTGTTACAGTAGCTCAGACTTCTGCACGTGTTACAGTAGCTGAGATTTCTACATGTGTTACAGTAGCTGAGACTTCTAATTGTGTTACAGTAGCTGAGATTTCTACATGTTTTACAGTAGGAGCTGAGACTTCTACATGTGTTAAAATAGCTGAGATTTCTACATGTGTTACAGTAGGAGCTGAGACTTCTACATGTGTTACAGTATGAGCTGAGACTTCTACATGCGTTTCAGTAGCTGAGAACTATACAAGTGTTACAGTAGGAGCTTTGACCTCTTCACGTGTTACAGTAGGAGCTGAGACTTCTACATGTGTTACAGTGGCTCAGACTTCTACATGTGTAACAGTAGGAGTTGAGACTTCAGCATTTGTTACAGTAGCTGAGAATTCTGCATGTGTTACAGTAGGAGCTGAGACTTCTAAATGTGTTACAGTAGCTAAGACTTCTGCGTGTTACAGCAGCAGAGATTTCTACTTGTGTTACAGTAGGAGCTGTGACTTCTGCATGTGTTATAGTAGCTGAGACTTCTGCACCTGTTGCAGTACGAGCTGAGATTTCTACATGTGTTCCAGTAGGAGCTTAGATTTCTACATGTGTTACAGTAGCTCCGACTTCTGCAAGTGTTACAGTAGGAGCTGAGACTTCTACATGTGTTAGTAGGAACTGAGACTTCTACATGTGTTCCAGTAGGAGCTGAGACTTCTACATGTGTTAAAGAAGGAGCTGAGACTTCTATCTGTGTTACAGTAGCTCAGACTTCTGCACATGTTATAGTAGGAGCAGAGACTTCTACATGTGTTAGTAGGAACTGAGACTTCTACATATGCTAAAATTGCAGCTGAGACTTCTACATGTGTTACAGTTGGAGCTGAGACTTCTACAAGTGTTACAGTAGCTGAGACTTCTACATGTGTAGCAGTAGGAGCTGAGACTTGTACATGTGTTACAGCAGCTGAGACTTCAACATGTGTTACAGTAGGAGCTGAGACTTCTACATGTGTTACAGTAGGAGCTGAGATTTCTACATGTGTTACAGTAGATAGACTTCTACATGTGTTACAATAAGAGTTAAGACTTCTGCATGTGTTACAATAGCTGAGACTTCCACATGTGTTACAGTAGGAGCCGAGACCTCTGCACGTGTTACAGTAGCTGAGTCTTATGCATGTGTTACATTAGGAGCTGAGACTTCTGTATGTGTTACAGTAGCTGAGAATTCTGCATGTGTTACATTAGGAGCTGTGACTTCTACATGTGTTACATTAGGAGCTGAGACTTCTACATGTGTTACAGCAGCTGAGACTTCTACAAGTGTTACAGAAGGATCTGAGACTTCTAAATGTGTTACAGTAGCTGAGATTTCCACATGTGTTACAGTAGGAGGTGAGACTTCTACATGTGTTACAGTAGGAGCTGAGACTTCTACGTGCGTTACAGTAGCTGAGACCTCTAAATGTGTTGCATTAGGAGCTGAGACTTCCACATGAGTTACAGTCGGAGCTGAGACTTCTACATGTGTTACAGTAGCTCAGATTTCAACATGTGTTACAGTAGGAGCTGAGACTTCTACATGTGTTACAGTTGGAGCTGAGACTTCTACATGTGTTCCAATAGGAGCTGAGACTTCTACATGTGTTACAGTAGCTCAGAGTTCTGCACGTGTTACAGTAGGAGCTGAGACTTCTACAAGTGTTAGTAGGACCTGAGACTTCTCCATGTGTTACTGTAGGATCTGAGACTTCTACATGGGTTACAGTAGATTGACTTCTACATGTGTTACACTAAGAGCTGAGACTTCTACATTTGTTACAGTAGCTGAGACTTCTACATGTGTTACAGTAGGAGCTGAGACTTCTACACGTGTTACAGTAGGAGCTGCGACGTCTACATGCGTTACAGTAGCTGAGACCTCTACATGTGTTACGGTAGGAGCTGAGACTTCCACATGTGTTACAGTAGGAGCTGAGACTTCTACATGTGTTACAGTGGCTGAGAATTCTACATGAGTTACAGAAGGAACTGAGACTTCTACATGTTTTACAGTAGCTCAGACTTCTGCACGTGTTACAGAAGGAGCTGAGACTTCTACATGTGTTACAGTCGGAGCTGAAAATTCTACATGTGTTACAGTAGCTCAGACTTCTGCACGTGTTACAGTAGCTGAGATTTCTACATGTGTTACAGTAGGAGCTGAGACTTCTACATGTGTTACAGTAGCTGAGACTTCTAATTGTGTTACAGTAGCTGAGATTTCAACATGTGTTACAGCAGGAGCTGAGACTTCTACATGTGTTACAGTAGGAGTTGAGACTTCTACATGCGTTTCAGGAGCTGAGAACGATACAAGTGTTACAGTAGGAGCTTTGACTTCTACATGTGTTACAATAGGAGCTGAACCAGCTGCATGCGTTGCAGTAGCTCAGACTTCTTCACGTGTTACAGTAGGAGCTGAGACTTCTACATGTGTTACAGTAGCTCAAACTTCTACATGCGTAACAGTAGGAATTGAGACTTCTGCATTTGTTACAGTAGCTGAGAATTCTGCATGTGTTACAGTAGGAGCTGAGACTTCTTCATGTGTTACAGTAGGAGCTGAGACTTCTTCATGTGTTACAGTAGCTAAGACTTCTGCGTGTTACAGCAGCTGAGATTTCTACTTGTGTTACACTAGAAGCTGAGTCTTCTACATGTGTCACAGTAGGATCTGAAACTTCTGCATGTGTTATAGTAGCTGAGACTTCTGCACCTGTTGCAGTAGGAGCTGTGACTTCTACATGTGTTAGTAGGAACTGAGACTTCTACATGTGTTCCAGTAGCTCAGAGTTATGCACGTGTTACAGTAGGAGCTGAGACTTCTACACGTGTTAATAGGAACTGAGACTTCTACATATGCTAAAATTGGAGCTGAGACTTCTACATGTGTTACAGTAGGAGCTGAGACATCTACAAGTGTTACAGTAGCTGAGACTTCAACATGTGTTACACTAGGAGCTGAGACTTCTACATGTGTTACAGTAGGAGCAGAGACTTCTACATGTGTTACAGTAGATAGACTTCTACATGTGTTACAATAAGAGTTAAGACTTCTGCATGTGTTACATTAGCTGAGACTTCCACATGTGTTACAGTAGGAGCCGAGACCTCTGCACGTGTTACAGTAGCTGAGACTTCTGCATGTGTTACAGTAGGAGCTGAGACTTCTGCATGTGTTACAGTAGCTGAGAATTCTGCATGTGTTACATTAGGATCTGAGACTTCTCCATGTGTTACATTAGGACCTGAAACTTCTACATGTGTTACAGTAGCTGAGATTTCCACATGTGTTACAGTAGGAGCTGAGACTTCTACATGTGTTACAGTAGGAGCTGAGACATCTACGTGCGTTACAGTATCTGAGACCTCTAAATGTATTACAGTAGGAGCTGAGACGTCCACATGTGTTAGAGTAGGAGCTGAGACTTCTACATGTGTTACAGTAGCTGAGATTTCTACATGTGTTACAGTAGGAGCTGAGACGTCTACATGTGTTACAGTAGGAGCTGAGACTTCTACATGTGTTCCAGTAGGAGCTGAGACTTCTATATGTGTTACAGTAGCTCAGACTTCTGCACGTGTTGCAGTAGGAGATGAGACTTCTACTAGTATTAGTAGGAACCGAGACTTCTCCATGTGTTACAGTAGGATCTGAGACGTCTACATGTGTTACAGTAGATAGACTTCTACATGTTTTACAATAAGAGCTGAGACTTCTACATGTGTTACAGTAGCTGAGACTTCTACATGTGTTACAGTAGGAGCTGAGACTTCTAGATGTGTTCCAGTAGGAGCTGAGACTTCTACATGCGTTACATTAGCTGAGACCTCTACATGTGTTACGGTAGGAGCTGAGACTTCCACATGTGTTACAGTTGGAGCTGAGACTTCTACATGTGTTACAGTAGCTCAGACCTCTGCACGTGTTACAGAAGGAGCTGAGACTTCTACATGTGTTACAGTCGGAGCTGAAACTTCTACATGTGTTACAGTAGCTAAGACTTCTGCAATTGTTACAGTAGCTGAGATTTCTACATGTGTTACAGTAGGAGCTGAGACTTCTACATGTGTTACAGTAGCTGAGACTTCTAATTGTGTTACAGTAGCTGAGATTTCTACATGTTTGACAGTAGGAGCTGAGACTTCTACATGTGTTATAGTAGCTGAGATTTCTACATGTGTTACAGTAGGAGCTGAGACTTCTACATATCTTACAGTAGGTGCTGAGACTTCTACATGCGTTTCAGTAGCTGAGAACTATACAAGTGTTACAGTAGGAGCTGAGAGTTCTACATGTGTTACAATAGGAGCTGAGCCAGCTGCATGTGTTGCAGTAGCTCAGACTTCTTCACGTGTTACAGTAGGAGCTGAGTCTTCGACATATGTAACAGTAGGAGCTGAAACTTCTGCATTTGTTACAGTAGCTGAGAATTCGGCCTGTGTTACAGTAGGAGCTGAGACTTCTACATGTATTACAGTAGCTAAGACTTCTGCGTGTTTCAGCAGCTGAGATTTCTACTTGTGTTACAGTAGTAGCTGAGTCTTCTACATGTGTTATAGTAGCTGAGACTTCTGCACCTGTTGCAGTAGAGCTGAGACTTCTACATGTGTTCCAGTAGGAGCTGAGACTTCTGCATGTGTTATAGTAGCTGAGACTTCTGCACCTGTTGCAGTAGGAGCTGAGACTTCTACATGTGATCCAGTAGGAGCTGAGACTTCTACATGTGTTACAGTAGCTCAGACTTCTGCACGTGTTACAGTAGGAGCTGAGACTTCTACAAGTGTTAGTAGGAACTGAGAATTCTCCACGTGTTACAGTAGGATCTGAGACTTCTACATGTGTTACAGAAGGAGCTGAGACTTCTACATGTGTTAAAGAAGGAGCCGAGAGTTTTACATGTTTTACAGTAGCTGAGACTTCTGCACGTGTTACAGTAGGAGCTGAGACTTCTACATGTGTTACAGTAGCTCAGAAATCTGCACGTGTTACAGTAGGAGCTGAGACTTCTACATGTGTTACAGTAGGAGCTGATACTTCTACATGTGTTGCAGTAGATAGACTTCTACATGTGTTACAATAAGAGCTGAGACATCTACATGTGTTACAGGAGCTGAGACTTCTACATGTGTTACAGTAGGAGCTGAGACTTCTACATGTGTTCCAGTAGGAACTGAGACTTCTACATGCGTTACAGTAGCTGAGACCTCTACACGTGTTAAAGTAGGAGCTGAGACTTCCACATGTGTTACAGTAGGAGCTGAGACATCTACATGTGTTACAGTGGCTGAGAATTCTACATGAATTACAGAAGGAACTGATACTTCTACATGTGTTACAGTAGCTCAGACTTCTGCACGTGTTACAGAAGGAGCTGAGACTTCTACATGAGTTTCAGTCGGAGCTGTGACTTCTACATGTGTTACAGTAGATCAGACTTCTGCACGTGTTACAGTAGCTGAGACTTCTACATGTGTTACAGTAGCTGAGACTTCTAATTGTGTTACAGTAGCTGAGATTTCTACATGTTTTACAGTAGGAGCTGAGACTTCTACATGTGTTACAGTAGCTGAGACTTCTACATGTGTTACAGTAGGAGCTGAGACTTCTACACGTGTTACAGTAGGAGCTGCGACGTCTACATGCGTTACAGTAGCTGAGACCTCTACATTTGTTACTGTAGGAGCTGAGACTTCCACATGTGTTACAGTAGGAGTTGAGACTTCTACATGTGTTACAGTGGCTGAGAATTCTACATGAGTTACAGAAGGAACTGAGACTTCTACATGTTTTTCAGTAGCTCAGACTTCTGCACATGTTACAGAAGGAGCTGAGACTTCTACATGAGTTTCAGTCGGAGCTGTGACTTCTACATGTGTTACAGTAGCTCAGACTTCTGCACGTGTTACAGTAGCTGAGACTTCTACATGTGTTACAGTAGCTGAGACTTCTAATTGTGTTACAGTAGCTGAGATTTCTACATGTTTTACAGTAGGAGCTGAGACTTCTACATGTGTTACAGTAGCTGAGACTTCTACATGTGTTACAGTAGGAGCTGAGACTTCTACACGTGTTACAGTAGGAGCTGCGACGTCTACATGCGTTACAGTAGCTGAGACCTCTACATGTGTTACTGTAGGAGCTGAGACTTCCACATGTGTTACAGTAGGAGTTGAGACTTCTACATGTGTTACAGTGGCTGAGAATTCTACATGAGTTACAGAAGGAACTGAGACTTCTACATGTTTTTCAGTAGCTCAGACTTCTGCACGTGTTACAGAAGGAGCTGAGAATTCTACATGTGTTACAGTCGGAGTTGAGAATTCTACATGTGTTACAGGAGCTCAGACTTCTGCACGTGTTACAGTAGCTGAGATTTCTACATATGTTACAGTAGGAGCTGAGACTTCTACATGTGTTACAGTAGCTGAGACTTCTAATTGTGTTACAGTAGCTGAGATTTCTACATGTTTTACAGTAGGAGCTGAGACTTCTACATGTGTTACAGTAGCTGAGATTTCAACATGTGTTACAGCAGGAGCTGAGACTTCTACATGTGTTACAGTAGGAGCTGAGACTTCTACATGCGTTTCAGGAGCTGAGAACGATACAAGTGTTACAGTAGGAGCTTTGACTTCTACATGTGTTACAGTAGGAGCTGAAACAGCTGCATGCGTTGGAGTAGCTCAGACTTCTTCACGTGTTACAGTAGGAGCTGAGACTTCTACATGTGTTACAGTAGCTCGAACTTCTACATGCGTAACAGTAGGAATTGAGACTTCTGCATTTGTTACAGTAGCTGAGAATTCTGCATGTGTTACAGTAGGAGCTGAGACTTCTACATGTCTTACAGTAGGAGCTGAGACTTCTACATGTGTTACAGTAGCTGAGACTTCTAATTGTGTTACAGTAGCTGAGATATCAACATGTTATACAGTAGGAGCTGAGACTTCTACATGTGTAACAGTAGCTGAGTTTTCTACATGTGTTACAGTAGGAGCTGAGACTTCTACATGTGTTACAGTAGGAGCTGAGACTTCTACATGCGTTTCAGTAGCTGAGAACTATACAAGTGTTACAGTAGGAGCTGAGACTTCTACATGTGTTGCAGTAGCTCAGACTTCTACATGTGTAACAGTAGGAACTGAGACTTCTGCATATGTTACAGTAGCTGAGAATTCTCCATGTGTTACAGTTGGAGCTGAGACTTCTACATGTTTTACAGTAGGAGCTGAGACTTCTGCATTTGTTACAGTAGCTGAGAATTCTCCATGTGTTACAGTAGGAGCTGAGACTTCTACATGTGTTTCAGTAGCTAAGACTTCTGCGTGGTACAGCAGCTGAGACTTCTACATGCGTTACAGTAGCTCCGACTTCTGCACGTGTTACAGTAGGAGCTGAGACTTCTATATGTGTTAGTAGGAACTGAGACTTCTGCATGTGTTCCAGTAGGAGCTGAGACTTCTACATGTGTTACAGAAGCTAAGACTTCTGCGTGTTACAGCAGCTGAGAATTCTACTTGTGTTACAGTAGGAGCTGAGACTTCTACATGTGTTACCGTCGGAGCTGAGACTTCTGAATGTGTTACAGAAGCTGAGAATTCTGCACGTGTTCCAGTAGGAGCTGAGACTTCTACATGTGTTACAGTAGCTCAGACTTCTGCACGTGTTACAGTAGGAGCTTAGACTTCTACAAGTGTTAGTAGGAACTGAGACTTCTCCATGTGTTACAGTAGCATCTGAGACTTCTACATGTGTTACAGAAGGAGCTGAGAATTCTACATGTGTTAAAGTAGGAGCAGAGAGTTTTACATGTGTTACAGTGACTGACACTTCTACATGAGTTACAGTAGGAGCTGAGACTTCTACGTTTGTTACAGTAGGAGCTGAGACTTCTACATGTGTTACAGTAGCTCAGACTTCTGCACGTGTTACAGTAGGAGCTGAGAATTCTACATGTGTTACAGTAGGCGCTGAGACTTCTACATGTGTTACAGAAGCTCAGAGTTCTGCTCGTGTTACATTTGGAGCTGAGAATACTACATGTGTTACAGTAGGAGCTGCGACTTCTACATGTGTTACAGTAGATAGACTTCTACATGTGTTACAGTAGGAGCCGAGACTTCTGCACGTGTTACAGCAGCTGAGACTTCTGCATGTGTTACATTAGGAGCTGAGATTTCTGCAATTGTTACAGTATCTCAGAATTATGCATGTGTTACAATAGGAGCTGAGACTTCTTCATGTGTTACAGTAGGAGCTGAGACTTCGACATGTGTCACAGTAGGAGCTGAGACTTCTGCATGTGTTATAGTAGCTGAGACTTGTGCACCTGTTGCAGTAGGAGCTGAGACTTCTACATGTATTCCAGTAGGAGCCGAGACTTCTACATGTGTTACAGTAGCTCCGACTTCTGCACGTGTTAAAGTAGTAGATGAAACTTCTACATGTGTTAGTAGGAACTGAGACTTCTACATGTGTTCCAGTAGGAGCTGAGACTTCAACATGTGTTACAGAAGCTAAGACTTCTGCTTGTTACAGCAGTTGAGAATTCAATTTGTGTTACAGTAGGAGCTGAGACTTCTGAATGTGTTACAGAAGCTGAGAAATCTGCATGTGTTGCACTAGGAGCTGAGACTTCTACATGTGATCCAGTAGGAGCTGAGACTTCTGCATGTGTTACAGTAGCTCAGACCTCTGCACGTGTTACAGTAGGATCTGAGACTTCTACATGTGTTACAGAAGGAGCTGAGACTTCTACATGTGTTAAAGCAGGAGCCAAGAGTTTTACATGTGTTACAGTGGCTGACACTTCTACATGAGTTACAGTAGTAGCTGAGAATTCTGCATGTGTTACAGTAGGAGCTGAGACTTCTTCATGTGTTACAGTAGCTAAGACTTCTGCGTGTTACAGCAGCTGAGATTTCTACTTGTGTTACACTAGAAGCTGAGTCTTCTACATGTGTCACAGTAGGATCTGAAACTTCTGCATGTGTTATAGTAGCTGAGACTTCTGCACCTGTTGCAGTAGGAGCGGAGACTTCTACATGTGTTCCAGTAGGAGCTGAGACTTCTAAATGTGTTACAGTAGCTCCGACTTCTGCACGTGTTACAGTAGCTGTGACTTCTACATGTGTTAGTAGGAACTGAGACTTCAACATGTGTTCCAGTAGCTCAGAGTTATGCACGTGTTACAGTAGGAGCTGAGACTTCTACATGTGTTAATAGGAACTGAGACTTCTACATATGCTAAAATTGGAGCTGAGACTTCTACATGTGTTACAGTAGGAGCTGAGACTTCTACAAGTGTTACAGTAGCTGAGACTTCAACATGTGTTACAGTAGGAGCTGAGACTTCTACATGTGTTACAGTAGGAGCAGAGACTTCTACATGTGTTACAGTGGATAGACTTCTACATGTGTTACAATAAGAGTTAAGACTTCTGCATGTGTTACATTAGCTGAGACTTCCACATGTCTTACAGTAGGAGCCGAGACCTCTGCACGTGTTACAGTAGCTGAGACTTCTGCATGTGTTACAGTAGGAGCTGAGACTTCTAGATGTGTTCCAGTAGGAGCTGAGACTTCTACATGCGTTATATTAGCTGAGACCTCTACATGTGTTACGGTAGGAGCTGAGACTTCCACATGTGTTACAGTTGGAGCTGAGACTTCTACATGTGTTACAGTAGCTCAGACCTCTGCACGTGTTACAGAAGGAGCTGAGACTTCTACATGTGTTACAGTCGGAGCTGAAACTTCTACATGTGTTACAGTAGCTAAGACTTCTGCAATTGTTACAGTAGCTGAGATTTCTACATGTGTTACAGTAGGAGCTGAGACTTCTTCATGTGTTACAGTAGCTGAGACTTCTAATTGTGTTACAGTAGCTGAGATTTCTACATGTTTTACAGTAGGAGCTGAGACTTCTACATGTGTTATAGTAGCTGAGATTTCTACATGTGTTACAGTAGGAGCTGAGACTTCTACATATCTTACAGTAGGTGCTGAGACTTCTACATGCGTTTCAGTAGCTGAGAACTATACAAGTGTTACAGTAGGAGCTGAGAGTTCTACATGTGTTACAATAGGAGCTGAGCCAGCTGCATGTGTTGCAGTAGCTCAGACTTCTTCACGTGTTACAGTAGGAGCTGAGTCTTCGACATTTGTAACAGTAGGAGCTGAGACTTCTGCATTTGTTACAGCAGCTGAGAATTCGGCCTGTGTTACAGTAGGAGCTGAGACTTCTACATGTATTACAGTAGCTAAGACTTCTGCGTGTTTCAGCAGCTGAGATTTCTACTTGTGTTACAGTAGTAGCTGAGTCTTCTACATGTGTTATAGTAGCTGAGACTTCTGCACCTGTTGCAGTAGAGCTGAGACTTCTACATGTGTTCCAGTAGGAGCTGAGACTTCTGCAAGTGTTATAGTAGCTGAGACTTCTGCACCTGTTGCAGTAGGAGCTGAGACTTCTACATGTGTTACAGTAGCTGAGACTTCTAATTGTGTTACAGTAGCTGAGATATCAACATGTTATACAGTAGGAGCTGAGACTTCTACATGTGTAACAGTAGCTGAGTTTTCTACATGTGTTACAGTAGGAGCTGAGACTTCTACATGTGTTAAAGTAGGAGCTGAGACTTCTACATGCGTTTCAGTAGCTGAGAACTATACAAGTGTTACAGTAGGAGCTGAGACTTCTACATGTGTTGCAGTAGCTCAGACTTCTACATGTGTTACAGTAGCTGAGATTTCTACATGTGTTACAGTAGGAGCTGAGGCTTCTACATGTGTTACAGCAGGAGCTGAGACTTCTACATGTGTCACAGTAGTAGCTGAGACTTCTGCATGTGTTATAGTAGCTGAGACTTCTGCACCTGTTGCAGTAGGAGCTGAGACTTCTACATGTGTTCCAGTAGGAGCAGAGACTTCTGCATTTGTTACAGTAGCTGAGAATTCGGCCTGTGTTACAGTAGGAGCTGAGACTTCTACATGTATTACAGTAGCTAAGACTTCTGCGTGTTTCAGCAGCTGAGATTTCTACTTGTGTTACAGTAGTAGCTGAGTCTTCTACATGTGTTATAGTAGCTGAGACTTCTGCACCTGTTGCAGTAGAGCTGAGACTTCTACATGTGTTCCAGTAGGAGCTGAGACTTCTGCATGTGTTATAGTAGCTGAGACTTCTGCACCTGTTGCAGTAGGAGCTGAGACTTCTACATGTGTTCCAGTAGGAGCTGAGAGTTCTACATGTGTTACAGTAGCTCAGACTTCTGCACGTGTTACAGTAGGAGCTGAGACTTCTACAAGTGTTAGTAGGAACTGAGAATTCTCCACGTGTTACAGTAGGATCTGAGACTTCTACATGTGTTACAGAAGGAGCTGAGACTTCTACATGTGTTAAAGAAGGAGCCAAGAGTTTTACATGTTTTACAGTAGCTGAGACTTCTGCACGTGTTACAGTAGGAGCTGAGACTTCTACACGTGTTACAGTAGCTCAGAAATCTGCACGTGTTACAGTAGGAGCTGAGACTTCTACATGTGTTACAGTAGGAGCTGATACTTCTACATGTGTTGCAGTAGATAGACTTCTACATGTGTTACAATAAGAGCTGAGACATCTACATGTGTTACAGGAGCTGAGACTTCTACATGTGTTACAGTAGGAGCTGAGACTTCTACATGTGTTCCAGTAGGAACTGAGACTTCTACATGCGTTACAGTAGCTGAGACCTCTACACGTGTTAAAGTAGGAGCTGAGACTTCCACATGTGTTACAGTAGGAGCTGAGACATCTACATGTGTTACAGTGGCTGAGAATTCTACATGAATTACAGAAAGAACTGATACTTCTACATGTGTTACAGTAGCTCAGACTTCTGCACGTGTTACAGAAGGAGCTGAGACTTCTACATGAGTTTCAGTCGGAGCTGTGACTTCTACATGTGTTACAGTAGCTCAGACTTCTGCACGTGTTACAGTAGCTGAGACTTCTACATGTGTTACAGTAGCTGAGACTTCTAATTGTGTTACAGTAGCTGAGATTTCTACATGTTTTACATTAGGAGCTGAGACTTCTACATGTGTTACAGTAGCTGAGACTTCTACATGTGTTACAGTAGGAGCTGAGACTTCTACACGTGTTACAGTAGGAGCTGCGACGTCTACATGCGTTACAGTAGCTGAGACCTCTACATGTGTTACTGTAGGAGCTGAGACTTCCACATGTGTTACAGTAGGAGTTGAGACTTCTACATGTGTTACAGTGGCTGAGACTTCTACATGAGTTACAGAAGGAACTGAGACTTCTACATGTTTTACAGTAGCTCAGACTTCTGCACGTGTTACAGAAGGAGCTGAGACTTCTACATGAGTTTCAGTCGGAGCTGTGACTTCTACATGTGTTACAGTAGCTCAGACTTCTGCACGTGTTACAGTAGCTGAGACTTCTACATGTGTTACAGTAGCTGAGACTTCTAATTGTGTTACAGTAGCTGAGATTTCTACATGTTTTACAGTAGGAGCTGAGACTTCTACATGTGTTACAGTAGCTGAGACTGCTACATGTGTTACAGTAGGAGCTGAGACTTCTACACGTGTTACAGTAGGAGCTGCGACGTCTACATGCGTTACAGTAGCTGAGACCTCTACATGTGTTACTGTAGGAGCTGAGACTTCCACATGTGTTACAGTAGGAGTTGAGACTTCTACATGTGTTACAGTGGCTGAGAATTCTACATGAGTTACAGAAGGAACTGAGACTTCTACATGTTTTACAGTAGCTCAGACTTCTGCACGTGTTACAGAAGGAGCTGAGAATTCTACATGTGTTACAGTCGGAGTTGAGAATTCTACATGTGTTACAGTAGCTCAGACTTCTGCACGTGTTACAGTAGCTGAGATTTCTACATATGTTACAGTAGGAGCTGAGACTTCTACATGTGTTACAGTAGCTGAGACTTCTAATTGTGTTACAGTAGCTGAGATTTCTACATGTTTTACAGTAGGAGCTGAGACTTCTACATGTGTTACAGTAGCTGAGATTTCAACATGTGTTACAGCAGGAGCTGAGACTTCTACATGTGTTACAGTAGGAGCTGAGACTTCTACATGCGTTTCAGGAGCTGAGAACGATACAAGTGTTACAGTAGGAGCTTTGACTTCTACATGTGTTACAGTAGGAGCTGAAACAGCTGCATGCATTGGAGTAGCTCAGACTTCTTCACGTGTTACAGTAGGAGCTGAGACTTCTACATGTGTTACAGTAGCTCGAACTTCTACATGCGTAACAGTAGGAATTGAGACTTCTGCATTTGTTACAGTAGCTGAGAATTCTGCATGTGTTACAGTAGGAGCTGAGACTTCTACATGTCTTACAGTAGGAGCTGAGACTTCTACATGTGTTACAGTAGCTGAGACTTCTAATTGTGTTACAGTAGCTGAGATATCAACATGTTATACAGTAGGAGCTGAGACTTCTACATGTGTAACAGTAGCTGAGTTTTCTACATGTGTTACAGTAGGAGCTGAGACTTCTACATGTGTTACAGTAGGTGCTGAGACTTCTACATGCGTTTCAGTAGCTGAGAACTATACAAGTGTTACAGTAGGAGCTGAGACTTCTACATGTGTTGCAGTAGCTCAGACTTCTACATGTGTAACAGTAGGAACTGAGACTTCTGCATATGTTACAGTAGCTGAGAATTCTCCATGTGTTACAGTTGGAGCTGAGACTTCTACATGTTTTACAGTAGGAGCTGAGACTTCTGCATTTGTTACAGTAGCTGAGAATTCTCCATGTGTTACAGTAGGAGCTGAGACTTCTACATGTGTTTCAGTAGCTAAGACTTCTGCGTGGTACAGCAGCTGAGACTTCTACATGCGTTACAGTAGCTCTGACTTCTGCACGTGTTACAGTAGGAGCTGAGACTTCTATATGTGTTAGTAGGCACTGAGACTTCTACATGTGTTCCAGTAGGAGCTGAGACTTCTACATGTGTTACAGAAGCTAAGACTTCTGCGTGTTACAGCAGCTGAGAATTCTACTTGTGTTACAGTAGGAGCTGAGACTTCTACATGTGTTACCGTCGGAGCTGAGACTTCTGAATGTGTTACAGAAGCTGAGAATTCTGCATGTGTTCCAGTAGGAGCTGAGACTTCTACATGTGTTACAGTAGCTCAGACTTCTGCACGTGTTACAGTAGGAGCTTAGACTTCTACAAGTGTTAGTAGGAACTGAGACTTCTCCATGTGTTACAGTAGCATCTGAGACTTCTACATGTGTTACAGAAGGAGCTGAGAATTCTACATGTGTTAAAGTAGGAGCAGAGAGTTTTACATGTGTTACAGTGACTGACACTTCTACATGAGTTACAGTAGGAGCTGAGACTTCTACGTTTGTTACAGTAGGAGCTGAGACTTCTACATGTGTTACAGTAGCTCAGACTTCTGCACGTGTTACAGTAGGAGCTGAGAATTCTACATGTGTTACAGTAGGCGCTGAGACTTCTACATGTGTTACAGAAGCTCAGAGTTCTGCTCGTGTTACATTTGGAGCTGAGAATACTACATGTGTTACACTCGGAGCTGCGACTTCTACATGTGTTACAGTAGATAGACTTCTACATGTGTTACAGTAGGAGCCGAGACTTCTGCACGTGTTACAGCAGCTGAGACTTCTGCATGTGTTACAGTAGGAGCTGTGATTTCTGCAATTGTTACAGTATCTCAGAATTATGCATGTGTTACAGTAGGAGCTGAGACTTCTTCATGTGTTACAGTAGGAGCTGAGACTTTGACATGTGTTACAGTAGCTAAGACTTCTGCGTGTTACAGCAGCTGATATTTCTACTTGTGTTACAGTAGTAGCTGAGACTTCTACATGTGTCACAGTAGGAGCTGAGACTTCTGCATGTGTTATAGTAGCTGAGACTTGTGCACCTGTTGCAGTAGGAGCTGAGACTTCTACATGTGTTCCAGTAGGAGCCGAGACTTCTACATGTGTTACAGTAGCTCCGACTTCTGCACGTGTTAAAGTAGGAGATGAAACTTCTACATGTGTTAGTAGGAACTGAGACTTCTACATGTGTTCCAGTAGGAGCTGAGACTTCAACATGTGTTACAGAAGCTAAGACTTCTGCGTGTTACAGCAGTTGAGAATTCAATTTGTGTTACAGTAGGAGCTGAGACTTCTGAATGTGTTACAGAAGCTGAGAAATCTGCATGTGTTGCACTAGGAGCTGAGACTTCTACATGTGATCCAGTAGGAGCTGAGACTTCTGCATGTGTTACAGTAGCTCAGACCTCTGCACGTGTTACAGTAGGATCTGAGACTTCTACATGTGTTACAGAAGGAGCTGAGACTTCTACATGTGTTAAAGCAGGAGCCGAGAGTTTTACATGTGTTACAGTGGCTGACACTTCTACATGAGTTACAGTAGTAGCTGAGAATTCTGCATGTGTTACAGTAGGAGCTGAGACTTCTACATGTGTTACAGTAGGAGCTGAGACTTCTTCATGTGTTACAGTAGCTAAGACTTCTGCGTGTTACAGCAGCTGAGATTTCTACTTGTGTTACACTAGAAGCTGAGTCTTCTACATGTGTCACAGTAGGATCTGAAACTTCTGCATGTGTTATAGTAGCTGAGACTTCTGCACCTGTTGCAGTAGGAGCGGAGACTTCTACATGTGTTCCAGTAGGAGCTGAGACTTCTAAATGTGTTACAGTAGCTCCGACTTCTGCACGTGTTACAGTAGCTGTGACTTCTACATGTGTTAGTAGGAACTGAGACTTCTACATGTGTTCCAGTAGCTCAGAGTTATGCACGTGTTACAGTAGGAGCTGAGACTTCTACATGTGTTAATAGGAACTGAGACTTCTACATATGCTAAAATTGGAGCTGAGACTTCTACATGTGTTACAGTAGGAGCTGAGACTTCTACAAGTGTTACAGTAGCTGAGACTTCAACATGTGTTACAGTAGGAGCTGAGACTTCTACATGTGTTACAGTGGGAGCAGAGACTTCTACATGTGTTACAGTAGATAGACTTCTACATGTGTTACAATAAGAGTTAAGACTTCTGCATGTGTTACATTAGCTGAGACTTCCACATGTGTTACAGTAGCTAAGACTTCTGCAATTGTTACAGTAGCTGAGATTTCTTCATGTGTTACAGTAGGAGCTGAGACTTCTTCATGTGTTACAGTAGCTGAGACTTCTAATTGTGTTACAGTAGCTGAGATTTCTACATGTTTTACAGTAGGAGCTGAGACTTCTACATGTGTTATAGTAGCTGAGATTTCTACATGTGTTACAGTAGGAGCTGAGACTTCTACATATCTTACAGTAGGTGCTGAGACTTCTACATGCGTTTCAGTAGCTGAGAACTATACAAGTGTTACAGTAGGAGCTGAGAGTTCTACATGTGTTACAATAGGAGCTGAGCCAGCTGCATGTGTTGCAGTAGCTCAGACTTCTTCACGTGTTACAGTAGGAGCTGAGTCTTCTACATATGTAACAGTAGGAGCTGAGACTTCTGCATTTGTTACAGTAGCTGAGAATTCGGCCTGTGTTACAGTAGGAGCTGAGACTTCTACATGTATTACAGTAGCTAAGACTTCTGCGTGTTTCAGCAGCTGAGATTTCTACTTGTGTTACAGTAGTAGCTGAGTCTTCTACATGTGTTATAGTAGCTGAGACTTCTGCACCTGTTGCAGTAGAGCTGAGACTTCTACATGTGTTCCAGTAGGAGCTGAGACTTCTGCAAGTGTTATAGTAGCTGAGACTTCTGCACCTGTTGCAGTAGGAGCTGAGACTTCTACATGTGTTCCAGTAGGAGCTGAGACTTCTACATGTGTTACAGTAGCTCAGACTTCTGCACGTGTTACAGTAGGAGCTGAGACTTCTACAAGTGTTAGTAGGAACTGAGAATTCTCCACGTGTTACAGTAGGATCTGAGACTTCGACATGTGTTACAGAAGGAGCTGAGACTTCTACATGTGTTAAAGAAGGAGCCGAGAGTTTTACATGTTTTACAGTAGCTGAGACTTCTGCACGTGTTACAGTAGGAGCTGAGACTTCTACATGTGTTACAGTAGCTCAGAAATCTGCACGTGTTACAGTAGGAGCTGAGACTTCTACATGTGTTACAGTAGGAGCTGATACTTCTACATGTGTTGCAGGAGATAGACTTCTACATGTGTTACAATAAGAGCTGAGACATCTACATGTGTTACAGGAGCTGAGACTTCTACATGTGTTACAGTAGGAGCTGAGACTTCTACATGTGTTCCAGTAGGAACTGAGACTTCTACATGCGTTACAGTAGCTGAGACCTCTACACGTGTTAAAGTAGGAGCTGAGACTTCCACATGTGTTACAGTAGGAGCTGAGACATCTACATGTGTTACAGTGGCTGAGAATTCTACATGAATTACAGAAGGAACTGATACTTCTACATGTGTTACAGTAGCTCAGACTTCTGCACGTGTTACAGAAGGAGCTGAGACTTCTACATGAGTTTCAGTCGGAGCTGTGACTTCTACATGTGTTACAGTAGCTCAGACTTCTGCACGTGTTACAGTAGCTGAGACTTCTACATGTGTTACAGTAGCTGAGACTTCTAATTGTGTTACAGTAGCTGAGATTTCTACATGTTTTACAGTAGGAGCTGAGACTTCTACATGTGTTACAGTAGCTGAGACTTCTACATGTGTTACAGTGGGAGCTGAGACTTCTACATGCGTTTCAGGAGCTGAGAACGATACAAGTGTTACAGTATGAGCTTTGACTTCTACATGTGTTACAGTAGGAGCTGAAACAGCTGCATGCGTTGGAGTAGCTCAGACTTCTTCACGTGTTACAGTAGGAGCTGAGACTTCTACATGTGTTACAGTAGCTCAAACTTCTACATGCGTAACAGTAGGAATTGAGACTTCTGCATTTGTTACAGTAGCTGAGAATTCTGCATGTGTTACAGTAGGAGCTGAGACTTCTACATGTCTTACAGTAGGAGCTGAGACTTCTACATGTGTTACAGTAGCTGAGACTTCTAATTGTGTTACAGTAGCTGAGATATCAACATGTTATACAGTAGGAGATGAGACTTCTACATGTGTAACAGTAGCTGAGTTTTCTACATGTGTTACAGTAGGAGCTGAGACTTCTACATGTGTTACAGTAGGAGCTGAGACTTCTACATGCGTTTCAGTAGCTGAGAACTATACAAGTGTTACAGTAGGAGCTGAGACTTCTACATGTGTTGCAGTAGCTCAGACTTCTACATGTGTAACAGTAGGAACTGAGACTTCTGCATATGTTACAGTAGCTGAGAATTCTCCATGTGTTACAGTTGGAGCTGAGACTTCTACATGTTTTACAGTAGGAGCTGAGACTTCTGCATTTGTTACAGTAGCTGAGAAATCTCCATGTGTTACAGTAGGAGCTGAGACTTCTACATGTGTTTCAGTAGCTAAGACTTCTGCACGTGTTACAGTAGGAGCTGAGACTTCTATATGTGTTAGTAGGCACTGAGACTTCTACATGTGTTCCAGTAGGAGCTGAGACTTCTACATGTGTTACAGAAGCTAAGACTTCTGCGTGTTACAGCAGCTGAGATTTCTACATGCGTTACAGTAGCTCCGACTTCTGCACGTGTTACAGTAGGAGCTGAGACTTCTATATGTGTTAGTAGGAACTGAGACTTCTACATGTGTTCCAGTAGGAGCTGATACTTCTACATGTGTTACAGAAGCTAAGACTTCTGCGTGTTACAGCAGCTGAGAATTCTACTTGTGTTACAGTAGGAGCTGAGACTTCTACATGTGTTACCGTCGGAGCTGAGACTTCTGAATGTGTTACAGAAGCTGAGAATTCTGCACGTGTTCCAGTAGGAGCTGAGACTTCTACATGTGTTACAGTAGCTCAGACTTCTGCACGTGTTACAGTAGGAGCTTAGACTTCTACAAGTGTTAGTAGGAACTGAGACTTCTCCATGTGTTACAGTAGCATCTGAGACTTCTACATGTGTTACAGAAGGAGCTGAGAATTCTACATGTGTTAAAGTAGGAGCAGAGAGTTTTACATGTGTTACAGTGACTGACACTTCTACATGAGTTACAGTAGGAGCTGAGACTTCTACGTTTGTTACAGTAGGAGCTGAGACTTCTACATGTGTTACAGTAGCTCAGACTTCTGCACGTGTTACAGTAGGAGCTGAGAATTCTACATGTGTTACAGTAGGCGCTGAGACTTCTACATGTGTTACAGAAGCTCAGAGTTCTGCTCGTGTTACATTTGGAGCTGAGAATACTACATGTGTTACACTCGGAGCTGCGACTTCTACATGTGTTACAGTAGATAGACTTCTACATGTGTTACAGTAGGAGCCGAGACTTCTGCACGTGTTACAGCAGCTGAGACTTCTGCATGTGTTACAGTAGGAGCTGAGACTTCTACATGTGTTACAGTAGGAGCTGAGACTTCTTCATGTGTTACAGTAGCTAAGACTTCTGCGTGTTACAGCAGCTGAGATTTCTACTTGTGTTACACTAGAAGCTGAGTCTTCTACATGTGTCACAGTAGGATCTGAAACTTCTGCATGTGTTATAGTAGCTGAGACTTCTGCACCTGTTGCAGTAGGAGCGGAGACTTCTACATGTGTTCCAGTAGGAGCTGAGACTTCTAAATGTGTTACAGTAGCTCCGACTTCTGCACGTGTTACAGTAGCTGTGACTTCTACATGTGTTAGTAGGAACTGAGACTTCTACATGTGTTCCAGTAGCTCAGAGTTATGCACGTGTTACAGTAGGAGCTGAGACTTCTACATGTGTTAATAGGAACTGAGACTTCTACATATGCTAAAATTGGAGCTGAGACTTCTACATGTGTTACAGTAGGAGCTGAGACTTCTACAAGTGTTACAGTAGCTGAGACTTCAACATGTGTTACAGTAGGAGCTGAGACTTCTACATGTGTTACAGTAGGAGCTGAGACTTCTACACGTGTTACAGTAGGAGCTGCGACGTCTACATGCGTTACAGTAGCTGAGACCTCTACATGTGTTACTGTAGGAGCTGAGACTTCCACATGTGTTACAGTAGGAGTTGAGACTTCTACATGTGTTACAGTGGCTGAGAATTCTACATGAGTTACAGAAGGAACTGAGACTTCTACATGTTTTACAGTAGCTCAGACTTCTGCACGTGTTACAGAAGGAGCTGAGACTTCTACATGAGTTTCAGTCGGAGCTGTGACTTCTACATGTGTTACAGTAGCTCAGACTTCTGCACGTGTTACAGTAGCTGAGACTTCTACATGTGTTACAGTAGCTGAGACTTCTAATTGTGTTACAGTAGCTGAGATTTCTACATGTTTTACAGTAGGAGCTGAGACTTCTACATGTGTTACAGTAGGAGCTGAGACTTCTACATGTGTTACAGTGGGAGCAGAGACTTCTACATGTGTTACAGTAGATAGACTTCTACATGTGTTACAATAAGAGTTAAGACTTCTGCATGTCTTACATTAGCTGAGACTTCCACATGTGTTACAGTAGGAGCCGAGACCTCTGCACGTGTTACAGTAGCTGAGACTTCTGCATGTGTTACAGTAGGAGCTGAGACTTCTAGATGTGTTCCAGTAGGAGCTGAGACTTCTACATGCGTTATATTAGCTGAGACCTCTACATGTGTTACGGTAGGAGCTGAGACTTCCACATGTGTTACAGTTGGAGCTGAGACTTCTACATGTGTTACAGTAGCTCAGACCTCTGCACGTGTTACAGAAGGAGCTGAGACTTCTACATGTGTTACAGTCGGAGCTGAAACTTCTACATGTGTTACAGTAGCTAAGACTTCTGCAATTGTTACAGTAGCTGAGATTTCTACATGTGTTACAGTAGGAGCTGAGACTTCTACATGTGTTACAGTAGCTGAGACTTCTAATTGTGTTACAGTAGCTGAGATTTCTACATGTTTTACAGTAGGAGCTGAGACTTCTACATGTGTTATAGTAGCTGAGATTTCTACATGTGTTACAGTAGGAGCTGAGACTTCTACATATCTTACAGTAGGTGCTGAGACTTCTACATGCGTTTCAGTAGCTGAGAACTATACAAGTGTTACAGTAGGAGCTGAGAGTTCTACATGTGTTACAATAGGAGCTGAGCCAGCTGCATGTGTTGCAGTAGCTCAGACTTCTTCACGTGTTACAGTAGGAGCTGAGTCTTCTACATATGTAACAGTAGGAGCTGAGACTTCTGCATTTGTTACAGTAGCTGAGAATTCGGCCTGTGTTACAGTAGGAGCTGAGACTTCTACATGTATTACAGTAGCTAAGACTTCTGCGTGTTTCAGCAGCTGAGATTTCTACTTGTGTTACAGTAGTAGCTGAGTCTTCTACATGTGTTATAGTAGCTGAGACTTCTGCACCTGTTGCAGTAGAGCTGAGACTTCTACATGTGTTCCAGTAGGAGCTGAGACTTCTGCAAGTGTTATAGTAGCTGAGACTTCTGCACCTGTTGCAGTAGGAGCTGAGACTTCTACATGTGTTCCAGTAGGAGCTGAGACTTCTACATGTGTTACAGTAGCTCAGACTTCTGCACGTGTTACAGTAGGAGCTGAGACTTCTACAAGTGTTAGTAGGAACTGAGAATTCTCCACGTGTTACAGTAGGATCTGAGACTTCGACATGTGTTACAGAAGGAGCTGAGACTTCTACATGTGTTAAAGAAGGAGCCGAGAGTTTTACATGTTTTACAGTAGCTGAGACTTCTGCACGTGTTACAGTAGGAGCTGAGACTTCTACATGTGTTACAGTAGCTCAGAAATCTGCACGTGTTACAGTAGGAGCTGAGACTTCTACATGTGTTACAGTAGGAGCTGATACTTCTACATGTGTTGCAGTAGATAGACTTCTACATGTGTTACAATAAGAGCTGAGACATCTACATGTGTTACAGGAGCTGAGACTTCTACATGTGTTACAGTAGGAGCTGAGACTTCTACATGTGTTCCAGTAGGAACTGAGACTTCTACATGCGTTACAGTAGCTGAGACCTCTACACGTGTTAAAGTAGGAGCTGAGACTTCCACATGTGTTACAGTAGGAGCTGAGACATCTACATGTGTTACAGTGGCTGAGAATTCTACATGAATTACAGAAGGAACTGATACTTCTACATGTGTTACAGTAGCTCAGACTTCTGCACGTGTTACAGAAGGAGCTGAGACTTCTACATGAGTTTCAGTCGGAGCTGTGACTTCTACATGTGTTACAGTAGCTCAGACTTCTGCACGTGTTACAGTAGCTGAGACTTCTACATGTGTTACAGTAGCTGAGACTTCTAATTGTGTTACAGTAGCTGAGATTTCTACATGTTTTACAGTAGGAGCTGAGACTTCTACATGTGTTACAGTAGCTGAGACTTCTACATGTGTTACAGTAGGAGCTGAGACTTCTACACGTGTTACAGTAGGAGCTGCGACGTCTACATGCGTTACAGTAGCTGAGACCTCTACATGTGTTACTGTAGGAGCTGAGACTTCCACATGTGTTACAGTAGGAGTTGAGACTTCTACATGTGTTACAGTGGCTGAGAATTCTACATGAGTTACAGAAGGAACTGAGACTTCTACATGTTTTACAGTAGCTCAGACTTCAGCACGTGTTACAGAAGGAGCTGAGACTTCTACATGTGTTACAGTCGGAGCTGAGAATTCTACATGTGTTACAGTAGCTCAGACTTCTGCACGTGTTACAGTGTCTGAGATTTCTACATATGTTACAGTAGGAGCTGAGACTTCTACATGTGTTACAGTAGCTGAGACTTCTAATTGTGTTACATTAGCTGAGATTTCTACATGTTTTACAGTAGGAGCTGAGACTTCTACATGTGTTACAGTATCTGAGATTTCAACATGTGTTACAGCAGGAGCTGAGACTTCTACATGTGTTACAGTAGGAGCTGAGACTTCTACAAGCGTTTCAGGAGCTGAGAACGATACAAGTGTTACAGTAGGAGCTTTGACTTCTACATGTGTTACAGTAGGAGCTGAAACAGCTGCATGCGTTGGAGTAGCTCAGACTTCTTCACGTGTTACAGTAGGAGCTGAGACTTCTACATGTGTTACAGTAGCTCAAACTTCTACATGTGAAACAGTAGGAATTGAGACTTCTGCATTTGTTACAGTAGCCGAGAATTCTGCATGTGTTACAGTAGGAGCTGAGACTTCTACATGTGTTACAGTAGGAGCTGAGACTTCTACATGTGTTACAGTAGCTGAGACTTCTAATTGTGTTACAGTAGCTGAGATATCAACATGTTATACAGTAGGAGCTGAGACTTCTACATGTGTAACAGTAGCTGAGTTTTCTACATGTGTTACAGTAGGAGCTGAGACTTCTACATGTGTTTCAGTAGGAGCTGAGACTTCTACATGCGTTTCAGTAGCTGAGAACTATACAAGTGTTACAGTAGGAGCTGAGACTTCTACATGTGTTGCAGTAGCTCAGACTTCTACATGTGTTACAGTAGCTGAGATTTCTACATGTGTTACAGTAGGAGCGGAGGCTTCTACATGTGTTACAGCAGGAGCTGAGACTTCTACATGTGTCACAGTAGTAGCTGAGACTTCTGCATGTGTTATAGTAGCTGAGACTTCTGCACCTGTTGCAGTAGGAGCTGAGACTTCTACATGTGTTCCAGTAGGAGCAGAGACTTCTGCATTTGTTACAGTAGCTGAGAATTCGGCCTGTGTTACAGTAGGAGCTGAGACTTCTACATGTATTACAGTAGCTAAGACTTCTGCGTGTTTCAGCAGCTGAGATTTCTACTTGTGTTACAGTAGTAGCTGAGTCTTCTACATGTGTTATAGTAGCTGAGACTTCTGCACCTGTTGCAGTAGAGCTGAGACTTCTACATGTGTTCCAGTAGGAGCTGAGACTTCTGCATGTGTTATAGTAGCTGAGACTTCTGCACCTGTTGCAGTAGGAGCTGAGACTTCTACATGTGTTCCAGTGGGAGCTGAGACTTCTACATGTGTTACAGTAGCTCAGACTTCTGCACGTGTTACAGTAGGAGCTGAGACTTCTACAAGTGTTAGTAGGAACTGAGAATTCTCCACGTGTTACAGTAGGATCTGAGACTTCTACATGTGTTACAGAAGGAGCTGAGACTTCTACATGTGTTAAAGAAGGAGCCGAGAGTTTTACATGTTTTACAGTAGCTGAGACTTCTGCACGTGTTACAGTAGGAGCTGAGACTTCTACATGTGTTACAGTAGCTCAGAAATCTGCACGTGTTACAGTAGGAGCTGAGACTTCTACATGTGTTACAGTAGGAGCTGATACTTCTACATGTGTTGCAGTAGATAGACTTCTACATGTGTTACAATAAGAGCTGAGACATCTACATGTGTTACAGGAGCTGAGACTTCTACATGTGTTACAGTAGGAGCTGAGACTTCTACATGTGTTCCAGTAGGAACTGAGACTTCTACATGCGTTACAGTAGCTGAGACCTCTACACGTGTTAAAGTAGGAGCTGAGACTTCCACATGTGTTACAGTAGGAGCTGAGACATCTACATGTGTTACAGTGGCTGAGAATTCTACATGAATTACAGAAGGAACTGATACTTCTACATGTGTTACAGTAGCTCAGACTTCTGCACGTGTTACAGAAGGAGCTGAGACTTCTACATGAGTTTCAGTCGGAGCTGTGACTTCTACATGTGTTACAGTAGCTCAGACTTCTGCACGTGTTACAGTAGCTGAGACTTCTACATGTGTTACAGTAGCTGAGACTTCTAATTGTGTTACAGTAGCTGAGATTTCTACATGTTTTACAGTAGGAGCTGAGACTTCTACATGTGTTACAGTAGCTGAGACTTCTACATGTGTTACAGTAGGAGCTGAGACTTCTACACGTGTTACAGTAGGAGCTGCGACGTCTACATGCGTTACAGTAGCTGAGACCTCTACATGTGTTACTGTAGGAGCTGAGACTTCCACATGTGTTACAGTAGGAGTTGAGACTTCTACATGTGTTACAGTGGCTGAGAATTCTACATGAGTTACAGAAGGAACTGAGACTTCTACATGTTTTACAGTAGCTCAGACTTCTGCACGTGTTACAGAAGGAGCTGAGACTTCTACATGAGTTTCAGTCGGAGCTGTGACTTCTACATGTGTTACAGTAGCTCAGACTTCTGCACGTGTTACAGTAGCTGAGACTTCTACATGTGTTACAGTAGCTGAGACTTCTAATTGTGTTACAGTAGCTGAGATTTCTACATGTTTTACAGTAGGAGCTGAGACTTCTACATGTGTTACAGTAGCTGAGACTTCTACATGTGTTACAGTAGGAGCTGAGACTTCTACACGTGTTACAGTAGGAGCTGCGACGTCTACATGCGTTACAGTAGCTGAGACCTCTACATGTGTTACTGTAGGAGCTGAGACTTCCACATGTGTTACAGTAGGAGTTGAGACTTCTACATGTGTTACAGTGGCTGAGAATTCTACATGAGTTACAGAAGGAACTGAGACTTCTACATGTTTTACAGTAGCTCAGACTTCTGCACGTGTTACAGAAGGAGCTGAGAATTCTACATGTGTTACAGTCGGAGTTGAGAATTCTACATGTGTTACAGTAGCTCAGACTTCTGCACGTGTTACAGTAGCTGAGATTTCTACATATGTTACAGTAGGAGCTGAGACTTCTACATGTGTTACAGTAGCTGAGACTTCTAATTGTGTTACAGTAGCTGAGATTTCTACATGTTTTACAGTAGGAGCTGAGACTTCTACATGTGTTACAGTAGCTGAGATTTCAACATGTGTTACAGCAGGAGCTGAGACTTCTACATGTGTTACAGTAGGAGCTGAGACTTCTACATGCGTTTCAGGAGCTGAGAACGATACAAGTGTTACAGTAGGAGCTTTGACTTCTACATGTGTTACAGTAGGAGCTGAAACAGCTGCATGCATTGGAGTAGCTCAGACTTCTTCACGTGTTACAGTAGGAGCTGAGACTTCTACATGTGTTACAGTAGCTCAAACTTCTACATGCGTAACAGTAGGAATTGAGACTTCTGCATTTGTTACAGTAGCTGAGAATTCTGCATGTGTTACAGTAGGAGCTGAGACTTCTACATGTCTTACAGTAGGAGCTGAGACTTCTACATGTGTTACAGTAGCTGAGACTTCTAATTGTGTTACAGTAGCTGAGATATCAACATGTTATACAGTAGGAGATGAGACTTCTACATGTGTAACAGTAGCTGAGTTTTCTACATGTGTTACAGTAGGAGCTGAGACTTCTACATGTGTTACAGTAGGTGCTGAGACTTCTACATGCGTTTCAGTAGCTGAGAACTATACAAGTGTTACAGTAGGAGCTGAGACTTCTACATGTGTTGCAGTAGCTCAGACTTCTACATGTGTAACAGTAGGAACTGAGACTTCTGCATATGTTACAGTAGCTGAGAATTCTCCATGTGTTACAGTTGGAGCTGAGACTTCTACATGTTTTACAGTAGGAGCTGAGACTTCTGCATTTGTTACAGTAGCTGAGAATTCTCCATGTGTTACAGTAGGAGCTGAGACTTCTACATGTGTTTCAGTAGCTAAAACTTCTGCGTGGTACAGCAGCTGAGACTTCTACATGCGTTACAGTAGCTCTGACTTCTGCACGTGTTACAGTAGGAGCTGAGACTTCTATATGTGTTAGTAGGAACTGAGACTTCTACATGTGTTCCAGTAGGAGCTGAGACTTCTACATGTGTTACAGAAGCTAAGACTTCTGCGTGTTACAGCAGCTGAGAATTCTACTTGTGTTACAGTAGGAGCTGAGACTTCTACATGTGTTACCGTCGGAGCTGAGACTTCTGAATGTGTTACAGAAGCTGAGAATTCTGCACGTGTTCCAGTAGGAGCTGAGACTTCTACATGTGTTACAGTAGCTCAGACTTCTGCACGTGTTACAGTAGGAGCTTAGACTTCTACAAGTGTTAGTAGGAACTGAGACTTCTCCATGTGTTACAGTAGCATCTGAGACTTCTACATGTGTTACAGAAGGAGCTGAGAATTCTACATGTGTTAAAGTAGGAGCAGAGAGTTTTACATGTGTTACAGTGACTGACACTTCTACATGAGTTACAGTAGGAGCTGAGACTTCTACGTTTGTTACAGTAGGAGCTGAGACTTCTACATGTGTTACAGTAGCTCAGACTTCTGCACGTGTTACAGTAGGAGCTGAGAATTCTACATGTGTTACAGTAGGCGCTGAGACTTCTACATGTGTTACAGAAGCTCAGAGTTCTGCTCGTGTTACATTTGGAGCTGAGAATACTACATGTGTTACACTCAGAGCTGCGACTTCTACATGTGTTACAGTAGATAGACTTCTACATGTGTTACAGTAGGAGCCGAGACTTCTGCACGTGTTACAGCAGCTGAGACTTCTGCATGTGTTACAGTAGGAGCTGAGACTTCTACATGTGTTACAGTAGGAGCTGAGACTTCTTCATGTGTTACAGTAGCTAAGACTTCTGCGTGTTACAGCAGCTGATATTTCTACTTGTGTTACAGTAGTAGCTGAGACTTCTACATGTGTCACAGTAGGAGCTGAGACTTCTGCATGTGTTATAGTAGCTGAGACTTGTGCACCTGTTGCAGTAGGAGCTGAGACTTCTACATGTGTTCCAGTAGGAGCCGAGACTTCTACATGTGTTACAGTAGCTCCGACTTCTGCACGTGTTAAAGTAGGAGATGAAACTTCTACATGTGTTAGTAGGAACTGAGACTTCTACATGTGTTCCAGTAGGAGCTGAGACTTCAACATGTGTTACAGAAGCTAAGACTTCTGCGTGTTACAGCAGTTGAGAATTCAATTTGTGTTACAGTAGGAGCTGAGACTTCTGAATGTGTTACAGAAGCTGAGAAATCTGCATGTGTTGCACTAGGAGCTGAGACTTCTACATGTGATCCAGTAGGAGCTGAGACTTCTGCATGTGTTACAGTAGCTCAGACCTCTGCACGTGTTACAGTAGGATCTGAGACTTCTACATGTGTTACAGAAGGAGCTGAGACTTCTACATGTGTTAAAGCAGGAGCCGAGAGTTTTACATGTGTTACAGTGGCTGACACTTCTACATGAGTTACAGTAGTAGCTGAGAATGCTGCATGTGTTACAGTAGGAGCTGAGACTTCTACATGTGTTACAGTAGGAGCTGAGACTTCTTCATGTGTTACAGTAGCTAAGACTTCTGCGTGTTACAGCAGCTGAGATTTCTACTTGTGTTACACTAGAAGCTGAGTCTTCTACATGTGTCACAGTAGGATCTGAAACTTCTGCATGTGTTATAGTAGCTGAGACTTCTGCACGTGTTAAAGTAGGAGCTGAGACTTCCACATGTGTTACAGTAGGAGCTGAGACATCTACATGTGTTACAGTGGCTGAGAATTCTACATGAATTACAGAAGGAACTGATACTTCTACATGTGTTACAGTAGCTCAGACTTCTGCACGTGTTACAGAAGGAGCTGAGACTTCTACATGAGTTTCAGTCGGAGCTGTGACTTCTACATGTGTTACAGTAGCTCAGACTTCTGCACGTGTTACAGTAGCTGAGACTTCTACATGTGTTACAGTAGCTGAGACTTCTAATTGTGTTACAGTAGCTGAGATTTCTACATGTTTTACAGTAGGAGCTGAGACTTCTACATGTGTTACAGTAGCTGAGACTTCTACATGTGTTACAGTGGGAGCTGAGACTTCTACATGCGTTTCAGGAGCTGAGAACGATACAAGTGTTACAGTAGGAGCTTTGACTTCTACATGTGTTACAGTAGGAGCTGAAACAGCTGCATGCGTTGGAGTAGCTCAGACTTCTTCACGTGTTACAGTAGGAGCTGAGACTCCTACATGTGTTACAGTAGCTCAAACTTCTACATGCGTAACAGTAGGAATTGAGACTTCTGCATTTGTTACAGTAGCTGAGAATTCTGCATGTGTTACAGTAGGAGCTGAGACTTCTACATGTGTTACAGTAGGAGCTGAGACTTCTACATGTGTTACAGTAGCTGAGACTTCTAATTGTGTTACAGTAGCTGAGATATCAACATGTTATACAGTAGGAGCTGAGACTTCTACATGTGTAACAGTAGCTGAGTTTTCTACATGTGTTACAGTAGGAGCTGAGACTTCTACATGTGTTACAGTAGGAGCTGAGACTTCTACATGCGTTTCAGTAGCTGAGAACTATACAAGTGTTACAGTAGGAGCTGAGACTTCTACATGTGTTGCAGTAGCTCAGACTTCTACATGTGTAACAGTAGGAACTGAGACTTCTGCATATGTTACAGTAGCTGAGAATTCTCCATGTGTTACAGTTGGAGCTGAGACTTCTACATGTTTTACAGTAGGAGCTGAGACTTCTGCATTTGTTACAGTAGCTGAGAAATCTCCATGTGTTACAGTAGGAGCTGAGACTTCTACATGTGTTTCAGTAGCTAAGACTTCTGCACGTGTTACAGTAGGAGCTGAGACTTCTATATGTGTTAGTAGGCACTGAGACTTCTACATGTGTTCCAGTAGGAGCTGAGACTTCTACATGTGTTACAGAAGCTAAGACTTCTGCGTGTTACAGCAGCTGAGATTTCTACATGCGTTACAGTAGCTCCGACTTCTGCACGTGTTACAGTAGGAGCTGAGACTTCTATATGTGTTAGTAGGAACTGAGACTTCTACATGTGTTCCAGTAGGAGCTGATACTTCTACATGTGTTACAGAAGCTAAGACTTCTGCGTGTTACAGCAGCTGAGAATTCTACTTGTGTTACAGTAGGAGCTGAGACTTCTACATGTGTTACCGTCGGAGCTGAGACTTCTGAATGTGTTACAGAAGCTGAGAATTCTGCACGTGTTCCAGTAGGAGCTGAGACTTCTACATGTGTTACAGTAGCTCAGACTTCTGCACGTGTTACAGTAGGAGCTTAGACTTCTACAAGTGTTAGTAGGAACTGAGACTTCTCCATGTGTTACAGTAGCATCTGAGACTTCTACATGTGTTACAGAAGGAGCTGAGAATTCTACATGTGTTAAAGTAGGAGCAGAGAGTTTTACATGTGTTACAGTGACTGACACTTCTACATGAGTTACAGTAGGAGCTGAGACTTCTACGTTTGTTACAGTAGGAGCTGAGACTTCTACATGTGTTACAGTAGCTCAGACTTCTGCACGTGTTACAGTAGGAGCTGAGAATTCTACATGTGTTACAGTAGGCGCTGAGACTTCTACATGTGTTACAGAAGCTCAGAGTTCTGCTCGTGTTACATTTGGAGCTGAGAATACTACATGTGTTACACTCGGAGCTGCGACTTCTACATGTGTTACAGTAGATAGACTTCTACATGTGTTACAGTAGGAGCCGAGACTTCTGCACGTGTTACAGCAGCTGAGACTTCTGCATGTGTTACAGTAGGAGCTGAGACTTCTACATGTGTTACAGTAGGAGCTGAGACTTCTTCATGTGTTACAGTAGCTAAGACTTCTGCGTGTTACAGCAGCTGAGATTTCTACTTGTGTTACACTAGAAGCTGAGTCTTCTACATGTGTCACAGTAGGATCTGAAACTTCTGCATGTGTTATAGTAGCTGAGACTTCTGCACCTGTTGCAGTAGGAGCGGAGACTTCTACATGTGTTCCAGTAGGAGCTGAGACTTCTAAATGTGTTACAGTAGCTCCGACTTCTGCACGTGTTACAGTAGCTGTGACTTCTACATGTGTTAGTAGGAACTGAGACTTCTACATGTGTTCCAGTAGCTCAGAGTTATGCACGTGTTACAGTAGGAGCTGAGACTTCTACATGTGTTAATAGGAACTGAGACTTCTACATATGCTAAAATTGGAGCTGAGACTTCTACATGTGTTACAGTAGGAGCTGAGACTTCTACAAGTGTTACAGTAGCTGAGACTTCAACATGTGTTACAGTAGGAGCTGAGACTTCTACATGTGTTACAGTAGGAGCTGAGACTTCTACACGTGTTACAGTAGGAGCTGCGACGTCTACATGCGTTACAGTAGCTGAGACCTCTACATGTGTTACTGTAGGAGCTGAGACTTCCACATGTGTTACAGTAGGAGTTGAGACTTCTACATGTGTTACAGTGGCTGAGAATTCTACATGAGTTACAGAAGGAACTGAGACTTCTACATGTTTTACAGTAGCTCAGACTTCTGCACGTGTTACAGAAGGAGCTGAGACTTCTACATGAGTTTCAGTCGGAGCTGTGACTTCTACATGTGTTACAGTAGCTCAGACTTCTGCACGTGTTACAGTAGCTGAGACTTCTACATGTGTTACAGTAGCTGAGACTTCTAATTGTGTTACAGTAGCTGAGATTTCTACATGTTTTACAGTAGGAGCTGAGACTTCTACATGTGTTACAGTAGGAGCTGAGACTTCTACATGTGTTACAGTGGGAGCAGAGACTTCTACATGTGTTACAGTAGATAGACTTCTACATGTGTTACAATAAGAGTTAAGACTTCTGCATGTCTTACATTAGCTGAGACTTCCACATGTGTTACAGTAGGAGCCGAGACCTCTGCACGTGTTACAGTAGCTGAGACTTCTGCATGTGTTACAGTAGGAGCTGAGACTTCTAGATGTGTTCCAGTAGGAGCTGAGACTTCTACATGCGTTATATTAGCTGAGACCTCTACATGTGTTACGGTAGGAGCTGAGACTTCCACATGTGTTACAGTTGGAGCTGAGACTTCTACATGTGTTACAGTAGCTCAGACCTCTGCACGTGTTACAGAAGGAGCTGAGACTTCTACATGTGTTACAGTCGGAGCTGAAACTTCTACATGTGTTACAGTAGCTAAGACTTCTGCAATTGTTACAGTAGCTGAGATTTCTACATGTGTTACAGTAGGAGCTGAGACTTCTTCATGTGTTACAGTAGCTGAGACTTCTAATTGTGTTACAGTAGCTGAGATTTCTACATGTTTTACAGTAGGAGCTGAGACTTCTACATGTGTTATAGTAGCTGAGATTTCTACATGTGTTACAGTAGGAGCTGAGACTTCTACATATCTTACAGTAGGTGCTGAGACTTCTACATGCGTTTCAGTAGCTGAGAACTATACAAGTGTTACAGTAGGAGCTGAGAGTTCTACATGTGTTACAATAGGAGCTGAGCCAGCTGCATGTGTTGCAGTAGCTCAGACTTCTTCACGTGTTACAGTAGGAGCTGAGTCTTCTACATATGTAACAGTAGGAGCTGAGACTTCTGCATTTGTTACAGTAGCTGAGAATTCGGCCTGTGTTACAGTAGGAGCTGAGACTTCTACATGTATTACAGTAGCTAAGACTTCTGCGTGTTTCAGCAGCTGAGATTTCTACTTGTGTTACAGTAGTAGCTGAGTCTTCTACATGTGTTATAGTAGCTGAGACTTCTGCACCTGTTGCAGTAGAGCTGAGACTTCTACATGTGTTCCAGTAGGAGCTGAGACTTCTGCAAGTGTTATAGTAGCTGAGACTTCTGCACCTGTTGCAGTAGGAGCTGAGACTTCTACATGTGTTCCAGTAGGAGCTGAGACTTCTACATGTGTTACAGTAGCTCAGACTTCTGCATGTGTTACAGTAGGAGCTGAGACTTCTACAAGTGTTAGTAGGAACTGAGAATTCTCCACGTGTTACAGTAGGATCTGAGACTTCGACATGTTTTACAGAAGGAGCTGAGACTTCTACATGTGTTAAAGAAGGAGCCGAGAGTTTTACATGTTTTACAGTAGCTGAGACTTCTGCACGTGTTACAGTAGGAGCTGAGACTTCTACATGTGTTACAGTAGCTCAGAAATCTGCACGTGTTACAGTAGGAGCTGAGACTTCTACATGTGTTACAATAGGAGCTGATACTTCTACATGTGTTGCAGTAGATAGACTTCTACATGTGTTACAATAAGAGCTGAGACATCTACATGTGTTACAGGAGCTGAGACTTCTACATGTGTTACAGTAGGAGCTGAGACTTCTACATGTGTTCCAGTAGGAACTGAGACTTCTACATGCGTTACAGTAGCTGAGACCTCTACACGTGTTAAAGTAGGAGCTGAGACTTCCACATGTGTTACAGTAGGAGCTGAGACATCTACATGTGTTACAGTGGCTGAGAATTCTACATGAATTACAGAAGGAACTGATACTTCTACATGTGTTACAGTAGCTCAGACTTCTGCACGTGTTACAGAAGGAGCTGAGACTTCTACATGAGTTTCAGTCGGAGCTGTGACTTCTACATGTGTTACAGTAGCTCAGACTTCTGCACGTGTTACAGTAGCTGAGACTTCTACATGTGTTACAGTAGCTGAGACTTCTAATTGTGTTACAGTAGCTGAGATTTCTACATGTTTTACAGTAGGAGCTGAGACTTCTACATGTGTTACAGTAGCTGAGACTTCTACATGTGTTACAGTAGGAGCTGAGACTTCTACACGTGTTACAGTAGGAGCTGCGACGTCTACATGCGTTACAGTAGCTGAGACCTCTACATGTGTTACTGTAGGAGCTGAGACTTCCACATGTGTTACAGTAGGAGTTGAGACTTCTACATGTGTTACAGTGGCTGAGAATTCTACATGAGTTACAGAAGGAACTGAGACTTCTACATGTTTTACAGTAGCTCAGACTTCTGCACGTGTTACAGAAGGAGCTGAGACTTCTACATGTGTTACAGTCGGAGCTGAGAATTCTACATGTGTTACAGTAGCTCAGACTTCTGCACGTGTTACAGTATCTGAGATTTCTACATATGTTACAGTAGGAGCTGAGACTTCTACATGTGTTACAGTAGCTGAGACTTCTAATTGTGTTACATTAGCTGAGATTTCTACATGGTTACAGTAGGAGCTGAGACTTCTACATGTGTTACAGTATCTGAGATTTCAACATGTGTTACAGCAGGAGCTGAGACTTCTACATGTGTTACAGTAGGAGCTGAGACTTCTACAAGCGTTTCAGGAGCTGAGAACGATACAAGTGTTACAGTATGAGCTTTGACTTCTACATGTGTTACAGTAGGAGCTGAAACAGCTGCATGCGTTGGAGTAGCTCAGACTTCTTCACGTGTTACAGTAGGAGCTGAGACTTCTACATGTGTTACAGTAGCTCAAACTTCTACATGTGAAACAGTAGGAATTGAGACTTCTGCATTTGTTACAGTAGCTGAGAATTCTGCATGTGTTACAGTAGGAGCTGAGATTTCTACATGTGTTACAGTAGGAGCTGAGACTTCTACATGTGTTACAGTAGCTGAGACTTCTAATTGTGTTACAGTAGCTGAGATATCAACATGTTATACAGTAGGAGCTGAGACTTCTACATGTGTAACAGTAGCTGAGTTTTCTACATGTGTTACAGTAGGAGCTGAGACTTCTACATGTGTTACAGTAGGAGCTGAGACTTCTACATGCGTTTCAGTAGCTGAGAACTATACAAGTGTTACAGTAGGAGCTGAGACTTCTACATGTGTTGCAGTAGCTCAGACTTCTACATGTGTTACAGTAGCTGAGATTTCTACATGTGTTACAGTAGGAGCTGAGGCTTCTACATGTGTTACAGCAGGAGCTGAGACTTCTACATGTGTCACAGTAGTAGCTGAGACTTCTGCATGTGTTATAGTAGCTGAGACTTCTGCACCTGTTGCAGTAGGAGCTGAGACTTCTACATGTGTTCCAGTAGGAGCAGAGACTTCTGCATTTGTTACAGTAGCTGAGAATTCGGCCTGTGTTACAGTAGGAGCTGAGACTTCTACATGTATTACAGTAGCTAAGACTTCTGCGTGTTTCAGCAGCTGAGATTTCTACTTGTGTTACAGTAGTAGCTGAGTCTTCTACATGTGTTATAGTAGCTGAGACTTCTGCACCTGTTGCAGTAGAGCTGAGACTTCTACATGTGTTCCAGTAGGAGCTGAGACTTCTGCATGTGTTATAGTAGCTGAGACTTCTGCACCTGTTGCAGTAGGAGCTGAGACTTCTACATGTGTTCCAGTGGGAGCTGAGACTTCTACATGTGTTACAGTAGCTCAGACTTCTGCACGTGTTACAGTAGGAGCTGAGACTTCTACAAGTGTTAGTAGGAACTGAGAATTCTCCACGTGTTACAGTAGGATCTGAGACTTCTACATGTGTTACAGAAGGAGCTGAGACTTCTACATGTGTTAAAGAAGGAGCCGAGAGTTTTACATGTTTTACAGTAGCTGAGACTTCTGCACGTGTTACAGTAGGAGCTGAGACTTCTACATGTGTTACAGTAGCTCAGAAATCTGCACGTGTTACAGTAGGAGCTGAGACTTCTACATGTGTTACAGTAGGAGCTGATACTTCTACATGTGTTGCAGTAGATAGACTTCTACATGTGTTACAATAAGAGCTGAGACATCTACATGTGTTACAGGAGCTGAGACTTCTACATGTGTTACAGTAGGAGCTGAGACTTCTACATGTGTTCCAGTAGGAACTGAGACTTCTACATGCGTTACAGTAGCTGAGACCTCTACACGTGTTAAAGTAGGAGCTGAGACTTCCACATGTGTTACAGTAGGAGCTGAGACATCTACATGTGTTACAGTGGCTGAGAATTCTACATGAATTACAGAAGGAACTGATACTTCTACATGTGTTACAGTAGCTCAGACTTCTGCACGTGTTACAGAAGGAGCTGAGACTTCTACATGAGTTTCAGTCGGAGCTGTGACTTCTACATGTGTTACAGTAGATCAGACTTCTGCACGTGTTACAGTAGCTGAGACTTCTACATGTGTTACAGTAGCTGAGACTTCTAATTGTGTTACAGTAGCTGAGATTTCTACATGTTTTACAGTAGGAGCTGAGACTTCTACATGTGTTACAGTAGCTGAGACTTCTACATGTGTTACAGTAGGAGCTGAGACTTCTACACGTGTTACAGTAGGAGCTGCGACGTCTACATGCGTTACAGTAGCTGAGACCTCTACATGTGTTACTGTAGGAGCTGAGACTTCCACATGTGTTACTGTAGGAGTTGAGACTTCTACATGTGTTACAGTGGCTGAGAATTCTACATGAGTTACAGAAGGAACTGAGACTTCTACATGTTTTACAGTAGCTCAGACTTCTGCACGTGTTACAGAAGGAGCTGAGACTTCTACATGAGTTTCAGTCGGAGCTGTGACTTCTACATGTGTTACAGTAGCTCAGACTTCTGCACGTGTTACAGTAGCTGAGACTTCTACATGTGTTACAGTAGCTGAGACTTCTAATTGTGTTACAGTAGCTGAGATTTCTACATGTTTTACAGTAGGAGCTGAGACTTCTACATGTGTTACAGTAGCTGAGACTTCTACATGTGTTACAGTAGGAGCTGAGACTTCTACACGTGTTACAGTAGGAGCTGCGACGTCTACATGCGTTACAGTAGCTGAGACCTCTACATGTGTTACTGTAGGAGCTGAGACTTCCACATGTGTTACAGTAGGAGTTGAGACTTCTACATGTGTTACAGTGGCTGAGAATTCTACATGAGTTACAGAAGGAACTGAGACTTCTACATGTTTTACAGTAGCTCAGACTTCTGCACGTGTTACAGAAGGAGCTGAGAATTCTACATGTGTTACAGTCGGAGTTGAGAATTCTACATGTGTTACAGTAGCTCAGACTTCTGCACGTGTTACAGTAGCTGAGATTTCTACATATGTTACAGTAGGAGCTGAGACTTCTACATGTGTTACAGTAGCTGAGACTTCTAATTGTGTTACAGTAGCTGAGATTTCTACATGTTTTACAGTAGGAGCTGAGACTTCTACATGTGTTACAGTAGCTGAGATTTCAACATGTGTTACAGCAGGAGCTGAGACTTCTACATGTGTTACAGTAGGAGCTGAGACTTCTACATGCGTTTCAGGAGCTGAGAACGATACAAGTGTTACAGTAGGAGCTTTGACTTCTACATGTGTTACAGTAGGAGCTGAAACAGCTGCATGCATTGGAGTAGCTCAGACTTCTTCACGTGTTACAGTAGGAGCTGAGACTTCTACATGTGTTACAGTAGCTCAAACTTCTACATGCGTAACAGTAGGAATTGAGACTTCTGCATTTGTTACAGTAGCTGAGAATTCTGCATGTGTTACAGTAGGAGCTGAGACTTCTACATGTCTTACAGTAGGAGCTGAGACTTCTACATGTGTTACAGTAGCTGAGACTTCTAATTGTGTTACAGTAGCTGAGATATCAACATGTTATACAGTAGGAGCTGAGACTTCTACATGTGTAACAGTAGCTGAGTTTTCTACATGTGTTACAGTAGGAGCTGAGACTTCTACATGTGTTACAGTAGGTGCTGAGACTTCTACATGCGTTTCAGTAGCTGAGAACTATACAAGTGTTACAGTAGGAGCTGAGACTTCTACATGTGTTGCAGTAGCTCAGACTTCTACATGTGTAACAGTAGGAACTGAGACTTCTGCATATGTTACAGTAGCTGAGAATTCTCCATGTGTTACAGTTGGAGCTGAGACTTCTACATGTTTTACAGTAGGAGCTGAGACTTCTGCATTTGTTACAGTAGCTGAGAATTCTCCATGTGTTACAGTAGGAGCTGAGACTTCTACATGTGTTTCAGTAGCTAAGACTTCTGCGTGGTACAGCAGCTGAGACTTCTACATGCGTTACAGTAGCTCTGACTTCTGCACGTGTTACAGTAGGAGCTGAGACTTCTATATGTGTTAGTAGGAACTGAGACTTCTACATGTGTTCCAGTAGGAGCTGAGACTTCTACATGTGTTACAGAAGCTAAGACTTCTGCGTGTTACAGCAGCTGAGAATTCTACTTGTGTTACAGTAGGAGCTGAGACTTCTACATGTGTTACCGTCGGAGCTGAGACTTCTGAATGTGTTACAGAAGCTGAGAATTCTGCACGTGTTCCAGTAGGAGCTGAGACTTCTACATGTGTTACAGTAGCTCAGACTTCTGCACGTGTTACAGTAGGAGCTTAGACTTCTACAAGTGTTAGTAGGAACTGAGACTTCTCCATGTGTTACAGTAGCATCTGAGACTTCTACATGTGTTACAGAAGGAGCTGAGAATTCTACATGTGTTAAAGTAGGAGCAGAGAGTTTTACATGTGTTACAGTGACTGACACTTCTACATGAGTTACAGTAGGAGCTGAGACTTCTACGTTTGTTACAGTAGGAGCTGAGACTTCTACATGTGTTACAGTAGCTCAGACTTCTGCACGTGTTACAGTAGGAGCTGAGAATTCTACATGTGTTACAGTAGGCGCTGAGACTTCTACATGTGTTACAGAAGCTCAGAGTTCTGCTCGTGTTACATTTGGAGCTGAGAATACTACATGTGTTACACTCGGAGCTGCGACTTCTACATGTGTTACAGTAGATAGACTTCTACATGTGTTACAGTAGGAGCCGAGACTTCTGCACGTGTTACAGCAGCTGAGACTTCTGCATGTGTTACAGTAGGAGCTGAGATTTCTGCAATTGTTACAGTATCTCAGAATTATGCATGTGTTACAGTAGGAGCTGAGACTTCTTCATGTGTTACAGTAGGAGCTGAGACTTCGACATGTGTTACAGTAGCTAAGACTTCTGCGTGTTACAGCAGCTGATATTTCTACTTGTGTTACAGTAGTAGCTGAGACTTCTACATGTGTCACAGTAGGAGCTGAGACTTCTGCATGTGTTATAGTAGCTGAGACTTGTGCACCTGTTGCAGTAGGAGCTGAGACTTCTACATGTGTTCCAGTAGGAGCCGAGACTTCTACATGTGTTACAGTAGCTCCGACTTCTGCACGTGTTAAAGTAGGAGATGAAACTTCTACATGTGTTAGTAGGAACTGAGACTTCTACATGTGTTCCAGTAGGAGCTGAGACTTCAACATGTGTTACAGAAGCTAAGACTTCTGCGTGTTACAGCAGTTGAGAATTCAATTTGTGTTACAGTAGGAGCTGAGACTTCTGAATGTGTTACAGAAGCTGAGAAATCTGCATGTGTTGCACTAGGAGCTGAGACTTCTACATGTGATCCAGTAGGAGCTGAGACTTCTGCATGTGTTACAGTAGCTCAGACCTCTGCACGTGTTACAGTAGGATCTGAGACTTCTACATGTGTTACAGAAGGAGCTGAGACTTCTACATGTGTTAAAGCAGGAGCCGAGAGTTTTACATGTGTTACAGTGGCTGACACTTCTACATGAGTTACAGTAGTAGCTGAGAATGCTGCATGTGTTACAGTAGGAGCTGAGACTTCTACATGTGTTACAGTAGGAGCTGAGACTTCTTCATGTGTTACAGTAGCTAAGACTTCTGCGTGTTACAGCAGCTGAGATTTCTACTTGTGTTACACTAGAAGCTGAGTCTTCTACATGTGTCACAGTAGGATCTGAAACTTCTGCATGTGTTATAGTAGCTGAGACTTCTGCACCTGTTGCAGTAGGAGCGGAGACTTCTACATGTGTTCCAGTAGGAGCTGAGACTTCTAAATGTGTTACAGTAGCTCCGACTTCTGCACGTGTTACAGTAGCTGTGACTTCTACATGTGTTAGTAGGAACTGAGACTTCTACATGTGTTCCAGTAGCTCAGAGTTATGCACGTGTTACAGTAGGAGCTGAGACTTCTACATGTGTTAATAGGAACTGAGACTTCTACATATGCTAAAATTGGAGCTGAGACTTCTACATGTGTTACAGTAGGAGCTGAGACATCTACAAGTGTTACAGTAGCTGAGACTTCAACATGTGTTACAGTAGGAGCTGAGACTTCTACATGTGTTACAGTGGGAGCAGAGACTTCTACATGTGTTACAGTAGATAGACTTCTACATGTGTTACAATAAGAGTTAAGACTTCTGCATGTCTTACATTAGCTGAGACTTCCACATGTGTTACAGTAGGAGCCGAGACCTCTGCACGTGTTACAGTAGCTGAGACTTCTGCATGTGTTACAGTAGGAGCTGAGACTTCTAGATGTGTTCCAGTAGGAGCTGAGACTTCTACATGCGTTACATTAGCTGAGACCTCTACATGTGTTACGGTAGGAGCTGAGACTTCCACATGTGTTACAGTTGGAGCTGAGACTTCTACATGTGTTACAGTAGCTCAGACCTCTGCACGTGTTACAGAAGGAGCTGAGACTTCTACATGTGTTACAGTCGGAGCTGAAACTTCTACATGTGTTACAGTAGCTAAGACTTCTGCAATTGTTACAGTAGCTGAGATTTCTACATGTGTTACAGTAGGAGCTGAGACTTCTTCATGTGTTACAGTAGCTGAGACTTCTAATTGTGTTACAGTAGCTGAGATTTCTACATGTTTTACAGTAGGAGCTGAGACTTCTACATGTGTTATAGTAGCTGAGATTTCTACATGTGTTACAGTAGGAGCTGAGACTTCTACATATCTTACAGTAGGTGCTGAGACTTCTACATGCGTTTCAGTAGCTGAGAACTATACAAGTGTTACAGTAGGAGCTGAGAGTTCTACATGTGTTACAATAGGAGCTGAGCCAGCTGCATGTGTTGCAGTAGCTCAGACTTCTTCACGTGTTACAGTAGGAGCTGAGTCTTCGACATATGTAACAGTAGGAGCTGAGACTTCTACATGTATTACAGTAGCTAAGACTTCTGCGTGTTTCAGCAGCTGAGATTTCTACTTGTGTTACAGTAGTAGCTGAGTCTTCTACATGTGTTATAGTAGCTGAGACTTCTGCACCTGTTGCAGTAGAGCTGAGACTTCTACATGTGTTCCAGTAGGAGCTGAGACTTCTGCAAGTGTTATAGTAGCTGAGACTTCTGCACCTGTTGCAGTAGGAGCTGAGACTTCTACATGTGTTCCAGTAGGAGCTGAGACTTCTACATGTGTTACAGTAGCTCAGACTTCTGCACGTGTTACAGTAGGAGCTGAGACTTCTACAAGTGTTAGTAGGAACTGAGAATTCCCCACGTGTTACAGTAGGATCTGAGACTTCTACATGTGTTACAGAAGGAGCTGAGACTTCTACATGTGTTAAAGAAGGAGCCGAGAGTTTTACATGTTTTACAGTAGCTGAGACTTCTGCACGTGTTACAGTAGGAGCTGAGACTTCTACATGTGTTACAGTAGCTCAGAAATCTGCACGTGTTACAGTAGGAGCTGAGACTTCTACATGTGTTACAGTAGGAGCTGATACTTCTACATGTGTTGCAGTAGATAGACTTCTACATGTGTTACAATAAGAGCTGAGACATCTACATGTGTTACAGGAGCTGAGACTTCTACATGTGTTACAGTAGGAGCTGAGACTTCTACATGTGTTCCAGTAGGAACTGAGACTTCTACATGCGTTACAGTAGCTGAGACCTCTACACGTGTTAAAGTAGGAGCTGAGACTTCCACATGTGTTACAGTAGGAGCTGAGACATCTACATGTGTTACAGTGGCTGAGAATTCTACATGAATTACAGAAGGAACTGATACTTCTACATGTGTTACAGTAGCTCAGACTTCTGCACGTGTTACAGAAGGAGCTGAGACTTCTACATGAGTTTCAGTCGGAGCTGTGACTTCTACATGTGTTACAGTAGCTCAGACTTCTGCACGTGTTACAGTAGCTGAGACTTCTACATGTGTTACAGTAGCTGAGACTTCTAATTGTGTTACAGTAGCTGAGATTACTACATGTTTTACAGTAGGAGCTGAGACTTCTACACGTGTTACAGTAGGAGCTGCGACGTCTACATGCGTTACAGTAGCTGAGACCTCTACATGTGTTACTGTAGGAGCTGAGACTTCCACATGTGTTACAGTAGGAGTTGAGACTTCTACATGTGTTACAGTGGCTGAGAATTCTACATGAGTTACAGAAGGAACTGAGACTTCTACATGTTTTACAGTAGCTCAGACTTCTGCACGTGTTACAGAAGGAGCTGAGACTTCTACATGTGTTACAGTCGGAGCTGAGAATTCTACATGTGTTACAGTAGCTCAGACTTCTGCACGTGTTACAGTATCTGAGATTTCTACATATGTTACAGTAGGAGCTGAGACTTCTACATGTGTTACAGTAGCTGAGACTTCTAATTGTGTTACAGTAGCTGAGATTTCTACATGTTTTACAGTAGGAGCTGAGACTTCTACATGTGTTACAGTAGCTGAGATTTCAACATGTGTTACAGCAGGAGCTGAGACTTCTACATGTGTTACAGTAGGAGCTGAGACTTCTACATGCGTTTCAGGAGCTGAGAACTATACAAGTGTTACAGTATGAGCTTTGACTTCTACATGTGTTACAGTAGGAGCTGAAACAGCTGCATGCGTTGGAGTAGCTCAGACTTCTTCACGTGTTACAGTAGGAGCTGAGACTTCTACATGTGTTACAGTAGCTCAAACTTCTACATGTGAAACAGTAGGAATTGAGACTTCTGCATTTGTTACAGTAGCTGAGAATTCTGCATGTGTTACAGTAGGAGCTGAGACTTCTACATGTGTTACAGTAGGAGCTGAGACTTCTACATGTGTTACAGTAGCTGAGACTTCTAATTGTGTTACAGTAGCTGAGATATCAACATGTTATACAGTAGGAGCTGAGACTTCTACATGTGTAACAGTAGCTGAGTTTTCTACATGTGTTACAGTAGGAGCTGAGACTTCTACATGTGTTACAGTAGGAGCTGAGACTTCTACATGCGTTTCAGTAGCTGAGAACTATACAAGTGTTACAGTAGGAGCTGAGACTTCTACATGTGTTGCAGTAGCTCAGACTTCTACATGTGTTACAGTAGCTGAGATTTCTACATGTGTTACAGTAGGAGCTGAGGCTTCTACATGTGTTACAGCAGGAGCTGAGACTTCTACATGTGTCACAGTAGTAGCTGAGACTTCTGCATGTGTTATAGTAGCTGAGACTTCTGCACCTGTTGCAGTAGGAGCTGAGACTTCTACATGTGTTCCAGTAGGAGCAGAGACTTCTGCATTTGTTACAGTAGCTGAGAATTCGGCCTGTGTTACAGTAGGAGCTGAGACTTCTACATGTATTACAGTAGCTAAGACTTCTGCGTGTTTCAGCAGCTGAGATTTCTACTTGTGTTACAGTAGTAGCTGAGTCTTCTACATGTGTTATAGTAGCTGAGACTTCTGCACCTGTTGCAGTAGAGCTGAGACTTCTACATGTGTTCCAGTAGGAGCTGAGACTTCTGCATGTGTTATAGTAGCTGAGACTTCTGCACCTGTTGCAGTTGGAGCTGAGACTTCTACATGTGTTCCAGTAGGAGCTGAGACTTCTACATGTGTTACAGTAGCTCAGACTTCTGCACGTGTTACAGTAGGAGCTGAGACTTCTACAAGTGTTAGTAGGAACTGAGAATTCTCCACGTGTTACAGTAGGATCTGAGACTTCTACATGTGTTACAGAAGGAGCTGAGACTTCTACATGTGTTAAAGAAGGAGCCGAGAGTTTTACATGTTTTACAGTAGCTGAGACTTCTGCACGTGTTACAGTAGGAGCTGAGACTTCTACATGTGTTACAGTAGCTCAGAAATCTGCACGTGTTACAGTAGGAGCTGAGACTTCTACATGTGTTACAGTAGGAGCTGATACTTCTACATGTGTTGCAGTAGATAGACTTCTACATGTGTTACAATAAGAGCTGAGACATCTACATGTGTTACAGGAGCTGAGACTTCTACATGTGTTACAGTAGGAGCTGAGACTTCTACATGTGTTCCAGTAGGAACTGAGACTTCTACATGCGTTACAGTAGCTGAGACCTCTACACGTGTTAAAGTAGGAGCTGAGACTTCCACATGTGTTACAGTAGGAGCTGAGACATCTACATGTGTTACAGTGGCTGAGAATTCTACATGAATTACAGAAGGAACTGATACTTCTACATGTGTTACAGTAGCTCAGACTTCTGCACGTGTTACAGAAGGAGCTGAGACTTCTACATGAGTTTCAGTCGGAGCTGTGACTTCTACATGTGTTACAGTAGCTCAGACTTCTGCACGTGTTACAGTAGCTGAGACTTCTACATGTGTTACAGTAGCTGAGACTTCTAATTGTGTTACAGTAGCTGAGATTTCTACATGTTTTACAGTAGGAGCTGAGACTTCTACATGTGTTACAGTAGGAGCTGAGACTTCTACACGTGTTACAGTAGGAGCTGCGACGTCTACATGCGTTACAGTAGCTGAGACCTCTACATGTGTTACTGTTGGAGCTGAGACTTCCACATGTGTTACAGTAGGAGTTGAGACTTCTACATGTGTTACAGTGGCTGAGAATTCTACATGAGTTACAGAAGGAACTGAGACTTCTACATGTTTTACAGTAGCTCAGACTTCTGCACGTGTTACAGAAGGAGCTGAGAATTCTACATGTGTTACAGTCGGAGTTGAGAATTCTACATGTGTTACAGTAGCTCAGACTTCTGCACGTGTTACAGTAGCTGAGATTTCTACATATGTTACAGTAGGAGCTGAGACTTCTACATGTGTTACAGTAGCTGAGACTTCTAATTGTGTTACAGTAGCTGAGATTTCTACATGTTTTACAGTAGGAGCTGAGACTTCTACATGTGTTACAGTAGCTGAGATTTCAACATGTGTTACAGCAGGAGCTGAGACTTCTACATGTGTTACAGTAGGAGCTGAGACTTCTACATGCGTTTCAGGAGCTGAGAACGATACAAGTGTTACAGTAGGAGCTTTTACTTCTACATGTGTTACAGTAGGAGCTGAAACAGCTGCATGCGTTGGAGTAGCTCAGACTTCTTCACGTGTTACAGTAGGAGCTGAGACTTCTACATGTGTTACAGTAGCTCAAACTTCTACATGCATAACAGTAGGAATTGAGACTTCTGCATTTGTTACAGTAGCTGAGAATTCTGCATGTGTTACAGTAGGAGCTGAGACTTCTACATGTGTTACAGTAGGAGCTGAGACTTCTACATGTGTTACAGTAGGAGCTGAGACTTCTACATGGGTTACAGTATCTGAGAATTCCACGTATTACAGTAGGAGCTGAGACTTCTACATGTGTTACAGTAGCTGAGACTTCTACATGTGTTACAGTATCTCAGACAGCTACATGTGTTACACTAGGAGCAGATACTTCCACATGTGTTACATTAGGAGCTGAGACTTCCACATGTGTTACAGCAGGCGCTGAGACTTCCACATGTGTTAAAGTAGGAGCTTAGACTTCTACATGTATTACAGAATCTGAGACTTCCACATGTGTTACAGTGGGAGCTGAGACTTCTACATGTGTTAAAGTATCTGAGACTTCCACATGTGTTACAGCAGCTCAGACATCTACATGTGTTAAAGTAGGAGCGAATACTTCCACATGTTTTACATTAGGAGCTGAGATTTCCTCATGTGTTACAGCAGGAGCTGAGATTTCTACATGTGTTACAGTAGGAGCTGGGAATTCCACATGTGTTACATTATCTGAGACTTCCACCTGTGTTACAGTCGGAGCTGAGACCTCTACATGTGTTGCAGTAGCTGAGACTTCTACATGTGTTACAGTAGCTCAGACATTTACATGTGTTAAAGTAGGAGCGAATACTTCCACATGTTTTTCATTAGGAGCTGAGATTTCCTCATGTGTTACAGCAGGAGCTGAGACTTCTACATGTGTTACAGTAGGAGCTGAGACTTCTACATGTGTTACAGTATCTGAGACTTCCACATGTGTTATAGAAGCTGAGACTTCTACATGTGTTACAATAGGAGCTGAGACTTCTACGTGTGTTACAGTAGCTGAGACTTCAACATGTCTTGCAGTAGCTGTGACTTCTACATTTGTTACAGTACGAGATGAGATGTCTACATGTGTTACAGTAGCTCAGACATCTACATGTGTTAGAGTAGTATCTGAGACATCTTCATGCGTTACAGTAGATGAGACTTCTACATGTGTTACGATAGGAGCTGAGACTTCTACATTTGTTACAGTAGCTGAGACTTCTACATGTGTTACAGTATCTGAGACTTCCACATGTGTAACAGTAGGAGCTGAGCCTTCTACATGTGTTACAGTAGCTCAGACATCTACATGTATTACAGTAGGAGCTGATGCTTCCACATGTGTTACATTAGGAGCTGAGACTTCCACATGTGTTACAGTAGGAGCTGATACTTTCACATGTGATACATTAGGAGCTGAGACTTCCACCTGTGTTACAGCAGGAGCAGAGACTTCTACATGTGTTAAAGTAGGAGCTGAGACTTCTACATGTGTTACAGTATCTGAGACTTCCACATGTGTTACAGTAGGAGCTGAGACTTCTACATGTGTTACAGTATCTGAGACTTCCACATGTGTTACAGTACGAGCTGAGACTTCTACATGAGTTACAGTAGCTCAGACATCTACATGTATTACACTAGGAGCTGATGCTTCCACATGTGTTACATTAGGAGCTGAGACTTCTACATCTGTTACAGTAGCTGAGACTTCTACATGTGTTACAGTAGCTCAGACATCTACATGTGTTACAGTAGGAGCTGATACTTCCACATGTGTTACATTAGGAGCTGAGACTTCTACATGTGTTACAGCAGGAGCTGAGACTTCTGCATGTGTTACAGTAGGAGCTGAGACTTCTTCATGCGTTACAGTAGCTGAGACTTCTACATGTGTTCCGGTAGGATCTGCTACTTCCACATGTGTTACAGTAGCTGAGGCTTCTACATGTGCTACACTAGGAGCTGAGACTTCTACATATGTTACAGTATCTGAGACTTCCACATGAGTTACAGTAGGAGCTGAGACTTCTACATGTGTTACAGAAGCTGAGACTTCTACATTTGTTACTGTAGGAGCTGAGATTTCAGCATGTGTTACAGTAGGAGCAAAGATTTTTACATGTGTTACAGCAGCAGAGACTTCTTCATGTGTTACAGTAGGAGCTGGGACTTTTACATGTGTTACAGCAGCTGAGACTTCTACTTGATAGACTAGCTGAGGCTTTACGTGTGTTACAGTCGCTGAGACTTCTACATGTGTTACAGTAGGAGCTGAGACTTCTACATGTGTTACAGTATCTGAGACTTCGACATGTGTTTGAGTAGGAGCTGAGACTTCTACATGTGTTACGGTAGGAGCTGAGACTTCTACATGTGTTTCTGTAGCAGAGACTTCTACATGTGTTACAGTAGGAGCTGAGACTTCTACATGTGTTACAGTATCTGAGACTTCCACATGTGTTACAGTAGGAGCTGAGATTTCTACATGTGTTACAGTAGCTGAGACTTCTACGTGTGTTACAGTAGCTCAGACATCTACATGAGTTACAGTAGGAGCTGATACTTCCACATGTGCTACACTAGGAGCTGAGACTTCCACATGTGTTACAGCAGGAGCTGAGACTTCTACATGTGTTAAAGTAGGAGCTGAGACTTCTACATGTTTTACTGTATCTGAGACTTCCACATGTGTTAGAGTTGGAGCAGAGACTTCTACATGTGTTACAGTATCTGAGACTTCCACAAGTGTTACAGCAGCTGAGAGTTCTACATGTGTTACAGCAGCTGAGAATTCTACATTTGTTACATTAGGAGCTGAGAATTCCACATGTGTTACAGTATCTGAGATTTTCACCTGTGTTACAGTCAGAGCTGAGACTTCTACATGTGTTACAGTAGCTGAGACTTCTACATGTGTTACAGTAGCTCAGACATCTACATGTGTTACAGTAGGAGCTGATACTTCCACATGTGTTACATTAGGAGCTGAGACTTCAACATGTGTTACAGTACGAGCTGAGTCTTCTACATGTGTTACAGTAGCTGAGACTTCTACATGTGTTACAGTAGGAGCTGAGACTTCTACATGTGTTCCAGTAGGAGCTGAGACTTCTACATGCATTTCAGTAGCTGAGACCTCTACATGTGTTACGTTAGGAGCTGAGACTTCCACATTTGTTACAGTAGGAGCTGAGACTTCTACATGTGTTACAGTGGCTGAGAATTCTACATGAGTTACAGAAGGAACTGAGACTTCTACATGTGTTACAGTAGCTCAGACTTCTGCACGTGTTACAGAAGGAGCTTCGACTTCTACTTGTGTTACAGTCAGAGCTGAGACTTCTACATGTGTTAGTGTAGCTGAGACTTCTAATTGTGTTACAGTAGCTGAGATTTCTATATGTTTTACGATAGGAGCTGAGACTTCTACATTTGTTACAGTAGCTGAGATTTCTACATGTGTTACAGTAGGAGCTGAGACTTCTACATGTGTTACAGTAGGAGCTGCGACTTCTACATGCGTTTCAGTAGCTGAGAACTATACAACTGTTACAGTAGGAGGTGAGACTTCTACATGTGTTACAGTAGGAGCTGAGCCAGCTGCATGTGTTGCAGTAGCTCAGACATCTGCACGTGTTACAGTAGGAGCTGAGACTTCTACATGTGTTACAGTAGCTCAGACTTCTACATGTGTAACAGTTGGAGCTGAGACTTCTGCATTTGTTACAGTAGCGGAGAATTCTGCTTGTGTTACAGTAGGAGCTGAGACATCTACATGTGTTACAGTAGGAGCTGAGACTTCTACATATGTTACAGTAGCTACGACTTCTGCGTGTTACAGCAGCTGAGATTTCTACTCGTGTTATGTTAGTAGCTGACACTTCTACATGGGTCACTGTTGGAGCTGAGACTTCTGCATGTGTTACAGTAGATGAGACTTCTGCACCCGTTGCAGTAGGAGCTGAGACTTCTACATGTGTTCCAGTAGGAGCTGAGACTTCTACATGTGTTGCAGTAGCTCCGACTTCTGCACGTGCTACAGCAGGAGCTGAGACTTCTACATGTGTTATTTGGAACTGAGACTTCTACATGTGTTCCAGTAGGAGCTGAGACTTCTACATGTGTTACAGAAGGAACTGAGACTTATACATGTGTTACAGTAGCTCAGACTTCTGCACGTGTTACAGTAGGAGCTAAGACTTCTACATGTGTTAGTAGGAACTGAGACTTGTACATTTGCTAAAATTGGAGCAGAGACTTCTACATGTGTTACAGTAGGAGCTGAGACTTCTACATGTGTTACAGTAGCTGAGACTTCTACATTTGTAACAGTAGGAGCTGAGACTTCTACATGTGTTACAGTAGATAGACTTCTAAATGTGTTACAATATGAGTTAAGACTTCTGCATGTGTTACAGTAGCTGAGACTTCCACATGTGTTACAGTAGGAGCCGAGACCTCGTCACGTGTTACAGTATCTGAGACTTCTACATGTGCTACAGTAGGAGCTGAGACTTCCACCTGTGTTACAGCAGCTGAGACTTCTACATGTGTTACAGAAGGATCTGAGACCTCTACATGTGTTACAATAGCTGAGATGTCCACATGTGTTACAGTAGGAGCTGAGACTTCTACATGTGTTACAGTAGGAGCTGACACTTCTACGTGCGTTACAGTACCTGAGACCTCTAAATTTGTTACAGTAGCAGCCGAGATTTCCACATGTGTTACAGTAGGAGCTGAGACTTCTACATGTGTTACAGTGGCTGAGAATTCTACATGAGTTACAGAAGGAGCTGAGACTTCTACATGTGTTTCAGTAGCTCAGACATCTGTACGTGTTACAGAAGGAGCTGAGAATTCTACATGTGTTACAGTCGTAGCTGAGACTTCTACATGTGTTACAGTAGCTCAGACTTCTGCACATGTTACGGTAGCTGAGATTTCGACGTGTGTTACAGTAGGAGCTGAGTCTTCTACATGTGTTACAGTAGCTGAGATTTCTACATGCGTTACAGTAGGAGCTGAGACTTCTACATTTGTTACAGTACATAGACTTCTACTTGTGTTACAATAAGAGCTGAGACTTCTACATGTGTTACAGTAGCTGAGACTTCTACATGTGTTACAGTAGGAGCGAGACTTCTGCACGTGTTACAGTAGCTGGGACTTCTGCATGTGTTACAGTAGGAGCTGAGACTTCTTCAAGTGTTACAGTAGCTGAGAATTCTGCATGTGTTACAGGAGGAGCTGAGACTTCTACATGTGATACAGTAGGAGCTGAGATTTCTACATGTGTTACAGTAGCTGAGACTTCTTCATGTGTAACAGTAGGAGATGAGACTTCTACATGTGTTACAGCAGAGGAGACGTCTACATGTGTTACAGTAGGAGCTGAGACTTCTACATGTGTTACAGTAGGAGCTGAGACTTCTACATGTGTTACAGTAGTTAGACTTCTGCGAATTGCAGCAGCTGAGACTTCTATTTGTGTAACAGTAGGAGCTGAGACTTCTACATGTGTTACAGTAGGTTCTGAGACTTCTGCATCTGTTACAGTAGCTGAGACTTCTGCACGGGTTGCAGTAGGAGCTGAGACTTCTACATGTGTTCCAGTAGGAGCTGAGACTTCTACATGTGTTACAGTAGCTCAGACTTCTGCACGTGTTACAGTAGGAGCTGAGACTTCTACAAGTGTTAGTAGGAACTGAGACTTCTCCGTATGTTACAATAGGATCTGAGACTTCTACATGTGTTACAGAAGGAGCAGAGACTTCTACATGTGTTAAAATAGGAGCCGAGAGTTTTACATGTGTTACAGTGGCTGACACTTCTACATGAGTTACAGTAGGAGCTGAGACTTCTACATGTGTTACAGTTGCTCAGAATCCAGCACGTTTTACAGTAGGAGCTGAGACTTCTACATGTGGTGCAGTAGATCAGAATTCTGCACGTGTTACATTGGGAGCTGAGACTTCTGCATGTGTTACATTCGGAGCTGAGACTTCTACATGTGTTACAGTAGATAGACTTCTACATGTGTTACAATAAGAGCTGAGACTTCTACATGTGTTACAGTAGCTGAGACTTCTACATGTGTTACGGTTGGAGCTGAGACTTTTACATGTGTTACAGTGTCTGAGAATTCTACATGAGTTACAGAAGGAGCTGAGACTTCTACATTTGTTACAGTCGGAGCTGAGACTTCTACATGTGTTACAGTAGCTCAGACTTCTGCAAGTGTTACAGTATCTGAGATTTCTACATGTGTTACAGTAGGAGCTGAGATTTCTACATGTATTACAACAGCTGAGACTTCTAATTGTGTTACAGTAGCTGAGATTTCGGCATGTTTTAAAGAAGGAGCTGAGAATTCTACATCTGTTACAGCAGCTGAGATTTCTACTTGTGTTACGTTAGTAGCTGAGACTTCTACATGTGTCACAGTTGGAGCTGACACTTCTGCATGTGTTACAGTAGATGAGACTTCTGCACGCGTTGCAGTAGGAGCTGAGACTTCTACATGTGTTACAGCAGGAGCTGAGACTTCTGCATGTGTTGCATTAGGAGCTGAGACGGCTACATGTGTTACAGTATCTGAGACTTCGACATGTGTTACAGTAGGAGCTGAGACCTCAACATGTGTTACTCTAGAAGCTGAGACTTCTACATGTGTTACAGTAGGAGCTGAGACTTCTACATGTGTTACAGTAGGAGCTGAGTTCTCTACATGTGTTACAGTAGCTGAGACGTCTAAATGTGTTACAGATGGAGTTCAGACTTCTACATGTGTAACAGTAGCTGAGACTTCAACATGTGTTACAGTAGGAGCTGAGACTTCTACATGTGTTACAGTAGCTCAGACATCTACATGTGTTACAGTAGGAGCTGATACTTCCACATGTGTTACAGTAGCTGAGGCTTCTACACGTGCTACACTAGGAGCTGAGACTTCTACATGTGTTACAGTATCTGAGACTTCCACATGAGTTACAGTAGGATCTGAGACTTCTACATGTGTTACAGTAGCTGAGACTTCCACATGTGTTACAGTAGCTCAGACAGCTGCACGTGTTACGGTAGGAGCAGAGACTTCTTCATGCGTTAGAGTAGCTGAGACTTCTGCATGTGTTACGGTAGGAGCAGAGACTTCTACATGTGTTACAGTGGCTGAGACTTCTACATGTGTTACAGTAGGAGCTGAGACTTCTACATGTGTTACAGTATCTGAGACTTCCACATGTGTTACAGTAGATGAGACTTCTACATGCGTTACAATAGGAGCTGAGAATTCTACATGTGTTACTGTAGGAGTTGAGACTTCTACATGTGTTACAGTAGCTGAGACTTCTACATGTGTTACAGTAGGAGCTGAGACTTCTACATGGGTTACAGTATCTGAGAATTCCACGTATTACAGTAGGAGCTGAGACTTCTACATGTGTTACAGTAGCTGAGACTTCTACATGTGTTACAGTATCTCAGACAGCTACATGTGTTACACTAGGAGCAGATACTTCCACATGTGTTACATTAGGAGCTGAGACTTCCACATGTGTTACAGCAGGCGCTGAGACTTCCACATGTGTTAAAGTAGGAGCTTAGACTTCTACATGTATTACAGAATCTGAGACTTCCACATGTGTTACAGTGGGAGCTGAGACTTCTACATGTGTTAAAGTATCTGAGACTTCCACATGTGTTACAGCAGCTCAGACATCTACATGTGTTAAAGTAGGAGCGAATACTTCCACATGTTTTACATTAGGAGCTGAGATTTCCTCATGTGTTACAGCAGGAGCTGAGATTTCTACATGTGTTACAGTAGGAGCTGGGAATTCCACATGTGTTACATTATCTGAGACTTCCACCTGTGTTACAGTCGGAGCTGAGACCTCTACATGTGTTGCAGTAGCTGAGACTTCTACATGTGTTACAGTAGCTCAGACATTTACATGTGTTAAAGTAGGAGCGAATACTTCCACATGTTTTTCATTAGGAGCTGAGATTTCCTCATGTGTTACAGCAGGAGCTGAGACTTCTACATGTGTTACAGTAGGAGCTGAGACTTCTACATGTGTTACAGTATCTGAGACTTCCACATGTGTTATAGAAGCTGAGACTTCTACATGTGTTACAATAGGAGCTGAGACTTCTACGTGTGTTACAGTAGCTGAGACTTCAACATGTCTTGCAGTAGCTGTGACTTCTACATTTGTTACAGTACGAGATGAGATGTCTACATGTGTTACAGTAGCTCAGACATCTACATGTGTTAGAGTAGTATCTGAGACATCTTCATGCGTTACAGTAGATGAGACTTCTACATGTGTTACGATAGGAGCTGAGACTTCTACATTTGTTACAGTAGCTGAGACTTCTACATGTGTTACAGTATCTGAGACTTCCACATGTGTAACAGTAGGAGCTGAGCCTTCTACATGTGTTACAGTAGCTCAGACATCTACATGTATTACAGTAGGAGCTGATGCTTCCACATGTGTTACATTAGGAGCTGAGACTTCCACATGTGTTACAGTAGGAGCTGATACTTTCACATGTGATACATTAGGAGCTGAGACTTCCACCTGTGTTACAGCAGGAGCAGAGACTTCTACATGTGTTAAAGTAGGAGCTGAGACTTCTACATGTGTTACAGTATCTGAGACTTCCACATGTGTTACAGTAGGAGCTGAGACTTCTACATGTGTTACAGTATCTGAGACTTCCACATGTGTTACAGTACGAGCTGAGACTTCTACATGAGTTACAGTAGCTCAGACATCTACATGTATTACACTAGGAGCTGATGCTTCCACATGTGTTACATTAGGAGCTGAGACTTCTACATCTGTTACAGTAGCTGAGACTTCTACATGTGTTACAGTAGCTCAGACATCTACATGTGTTACAGTAGGAGCTGATACTTCCACATGTGTTACATTAGGAGCTGAGACTTCTACATGTGTTACAGCAGGAGCTGAGACTTCTGCATGTGTTACAGTAGGAGCTGAGACTTCTTCATGCGTTACAGTAGCTGAGACTTCTACATGTGTTCCGGTAGGATCTGCTACTTCCACATGTGTTACAGTAGCTGAGGCTTCTACATGTGCTACACTAGGAGCTGAGACTTCTACATATGTTACAGTATCTGAGACTTCCACATGAGTTACAGTAGGAGCTGAGACTTCTACATGTGTTACAGAAGCTGAGACTTCTACATTTGTTACTGTAGGAGCTGAGATTTCAGCATGTGTTACAGTAGGAGCAAAGATTTTTACATGTGTTACAGCAGCAGAGACTTCTTCATGTGTTACAGTAGGAGCTGGGACTTTTACATGTGTTACAGCAGCTGAGACTTCTACTTGATAGACTAGCTGAGGCTTTACGTGTGTTACAGTCGCTGAGACTTCTACATGTGTTACAGTAGGAGCTGAGACTTCTACATGTGTTACAGTATCTGAGACTTCGACATGTGTTTGAGTAGGAGCTGAGACTTCTACATGTGTTACGGTAGGAGCTGAGACTTCTACATGTGTTTCTGTAGCAGAGACTTCTACATGTGTTACAGTAGGAGCTGAGACTTCTACATGTGTTACAGTATCTGAGACTTCCACATGTGTTACAGTAGGAGCTGAGATTTCTACATGTGTTACAGTAGCTGAGACTTCTACGTGTGTTACAGTAGCTCAGACATCTACATGAGTTACAGTAGGAGCTGATACTTCCACATGTGCTACACTAGGAGCTGAGACTTCCACATGTGTTACAGCAGGAGCTGAGACTTCTACATGTGTTAAAGTAGGACCTGAGACTTCTACATGTGTTACAGTATCTGAGACTTCCACATGTGTTACAGTAGGAGCTGAGACTTCCACATGTGTTACAGTATCTGAGACTTCCGCTTGCATTACAGCAGCTGAGACTTCTACAAGTGTTACAGTAGCTGAGAATTCTACATGTGTTACAGTAGGAGCTGAGAATTCGACATGTATTACAGTATCTGAGACTTCCACCTGTGTTACAGTCGCAGCTCAGACTTCTACATGTGTTACAGTAGCTGAGACTTCTACATGTGTTACAGTCGCTGAGACTTCTACATGTGTTATAGTAGGAGCTGAGAATTTTTCATACGTTTAGGGCAGCTGAGACTTCTACAAATGTTACGGTAGGAGCTGAGACTTCAACATGTGTTACAGTAGGAGCTGAGACTTCTACATGTGTTACAGTAGCGGAGACTTCTACATGTGTTACAGTAGGAGCTGAGACTTCTACACGTGTTACTGTAGGAGCTGAGACTTCTACATGTGTTACTGTAGGAGCTGAGACTTCAACATGTGTTACATCAGGAGTTGAGTCTGCTACATGTGTTACAGTAGCTGAGACTTCTACATGTGTTACAGAAGGGCTGAGAATTCTACATGTGCTACAGTAGCTGAGACTTCTACCTTTGTTACATGAGGAGCTGAGACTTCTACATGTGTTACAGTAGCTCAGACATCTACATGTGTGTCAGTAGGAGCTGAGACTTTCTCATGCGTTACAGTAGCTGAGATTTCTACATGTGTTACGGTAGGAGCTGAGACATCTACATGTGTTACAGTAGCTGAGACGTCGACATGTGTTACAGTAGGAGCTGAGACTTCTACGTGTGTTACAGTATCTGAGACTTCCACATGTGTTACAGTAGGAGCTGAGACTTCTACATCTATTACAGTAGCTGAGACTTCTACATATGTCACAGTAGCTAAGACATCTACATGTGTTACAGTTGGAGCTGATACTTCCACATGTGTTACATTAGGAGCTGAGACTTCCACATGTGTTACAGCAGGAGCTGAGACTTCTACATGTGTTAAAGTAGGAGCTGAGACTTCTACATGTTTTACTGTATCTGAGACTTCCACATGTGTTAGAGTTGGAGCAGAGACTTCTACATGTGTTACAGTATCTGAGACTTCCACAAGTGTTACAGCAGCTGAGAGTTCTACATGTGTTACAGCAGCTGAGAATTCTACATTTGTTACATTAGGAGCTGAGAATTCCACATGTGTTACAGTATCTGAGATTTTCACCTGTGTTACAGTCAGAGCTGAGACTTCTACATGTGTTACAGTAGCTGAGACTTCTACATGTGTTACAGTAGCTCAGACATCTACATGTGTTACAGTAGGAGCTGATACTTCCACATGTGTTACATTAGGAGCTGAGACTTCAACATGTGTTACAGTACGAGCTGAGTCTTCTACATGTGTTACAGTAGCTGAGACTTCTACATGTGTTACAGTAGGAGCTGAGACTTCTACATGTGTTCCAGTAGGAGCTGAGACTTCTACATGCATTTCAGTAGCTGAGACCTCTACATGTGTTACGTTAGGAGCTGAGACTTCCACATTTGTTACAGTAGGAGCTGAGACTTCTACATGTGTTACAGTGGCTGAGAATTCTACATGAGTTACAGAAGGAACTGAGACTTCTACATGTGTTACAGTAGCTCAGACTTCTGCACGTGTTACAGAAGGAGCTTCGACTTCTACTTGTGTTACAGTCAGAGCTGAGACTTCTACATGTGTTAGTGTAGCTGAGACTTCTAATTGTGTTACTGTAGCTGAGATTTCTATATGTTTTACGATAGGAGCTGAGACTTCTACATTTGTTACAGTAGCTGAGATTTCTACATGTGTTACAGTAGGAGCTGAGACTTCTACATGTGTTACAGTAGGAGCTGCGACTTCTACATGCGTTTCAGTAGCTGAGAACTATACAACTGTTACAGTAGGAGGTGAGACTTCTACATGTGTTACAGTAGGAGCTGAGCCAGCTGCATGTGTTGCAGTAGCTCAGACATCTGCACGTGTTACAGTAGGAGCTGAGACTTCTACATGTGTTACAGTAGCTCAGACTTCTACATGTGTAACAGTTGGAGCTGAGACTTCTGCATTTGTTACAGTAGCGGAGAATTCTGCTTGTGTTACAGTAGGAGCTGAGACATCTACATGTGTTACAGTAGGAGCTGAGACTTCTACATATGTTACAGTAGCTACGACTTCTGCGTGTTACAGCAGCTGAGATTTCTACTCGTGTTATGTTAGTAGCTGACACTTCTACATGGGTCACTGTTGGAGCTGAGACTTCTGCATGTGTTACAGTAGATGAGACTTCTGCACCCGTTGCAGTAGGAGCTGAGACTTCTACATGTGTTCCAGTAGGAGCTGAGACTTCTACATGTGTTGCAGTAGCTCCGACTTCTGCACGTGCTACAGCAGGAGCTGAGACTTCTACATGTGTTATTTGGAACTGAGACTTCTACATGTGTTCCAGTAGGAGCTGAGACTTCTACATGTGTTACAGAAGGAACTGAGACTTATACATGTGTTACAGTAGCTCAGACTTCTGCACGTGTTACAGTAGGAGCTAAGACTTCTACATGTGTTAGTAGGAACTGAGACTTGTACATTTGCTAAAATTGGAGCAGAGACTTCTACATGTGTTACAGTAGGAGCTGAGACTTCTACATGTGTTACAGTAGCTGAGACTTCTACATTTGTAACAGTAGGAGCTGAGACTTCTACATGTGTTACAGTAGATAGACTTCTAAATGTGTTACAATATGAGTTAAGACTTCTGCATGTGTTACAGTAGCTGAGACTTCCACATGTGTTACAGTAGGAGCCGAGACCTCGTCACGTGTTACAGTATCTGAGACTTCTACATGTGCTACAGTAGGAGCTGAGACTTCCACCTGTGTTACAGCAGCTGAGACTTCTACATGTGTTACAGAAGGATCTGAGACCTCTACATGTGTTACAATAGCTGAGATGTCCACATGTGTTACAGTAGGAGCTGAGACTTCTACATGTGTTACAGTAGGAGCTGACACTTCTACGTGCGTTACAGTACCTGAGACCTCTAAATTTGTTACAGTAGCAGCCGAGATTTCCACATGTGTTACAGTAGGAGCTGAGACTTCTACATGTGTTACAGTGGCTGAGAATTCTACATGAGTTACAGAAGGAGCTGAGACTTCTACATGTGTTTCAGTAGCTCAGACATCTGTACGTGTTACAGAAGGAGCTGAGAATTCTACATGTGTTACAGTCGTAGCTGAGACTTCTACATGTGTTACAGTAGCTCAGACTTCTGCACATGTTACGGTAGCTGAGATTTCGACGTGTGTTACAGTAGGAGCTGAGTCTTCTACATGTGTTACAGTAGCTGAGATTTCTACATGCGTTACAGTAGGAGCTGAGACTTCTACATTTGTTACAGTACATAGACTTCTACTTGTGTTACAATAAGAGCTGAGACTTCTACATGTGTTACAGTAGCTGAGACTTCTACATGTGTTACAGTAGGAGCGAGACTTCTGCACGTGTTACAGTAGCTGGGACTTCTGCATGTGTTACAGTAGGAGCTGAGACTTCTTCAAGTGTTACAGTAGCTGAGAATTCTGCATGTGTTACAGGAGGAGCTGAGACTTCTACATGTGATACAGTAGGAGCTGAGATTTCTACATGTGTTACAGTAGCTGAGACTTCTTCATGTGTAACAGTAGGAGATGAGACTTCTACATGTGTTACAGCAGAGGAGACGTCTACATGTGTTACAGTAGGAGCTGAGACTTCTACATGTGTTACAGTAGGAGCTGAGACTTCTACATGTGTTACAGTAGTTAGACTTCTGCGAATTGCAGCAGCTGAGACTTCTATTTGTGTAACAGTAGGAGCTGAGACTTCTACATGTGTTACAGTAGGTTCTGAGACTTCTGCATCTGTTACAGTAGCTGAGACTTCTGCACGGGTTGCAGTAGGAGCTGAGACTTCTACATGTGTTCCAGTAGGAGCTGAGACTTCTACATGTGTTACAGTAGCTCAGACTTCTGCACGTGTTACAGTAGGAGCTGAGACTTCTACAAGTGTTAGTAGGAACTGAGACTTCTCCGTATGTTACAATAGGATCTGAGACTTCTACATGTGTTACAGAAGGAGCAGAGACTTCTACATGTGTTAAAATAGGAGCCGAGAGTTTTACATGTGTTACAGTGGCTGACACTTCTACATGAGTTACAGTAGGAGCTGAGACTTCTACATGTGTTACAGTTGCTCAGAATCCAGCACGTTTTACAGTAGGAGCTGAGACTTCTACATGTGGTGCAGTAGATCAGAATTCTGCACGTGTTACATTGGGAGCTGAGACTTCTGCATGTGTTACATTCGGAGCTGAGACTTCTACATGTGTTACAGTAGATAGACTTCTACATGTGTTACAATAAGAGCTGAGACTTCTACATGTGTTACAGTAGCTGAGACTTCTACATGTGTTACGGTTGGAGCTGAGACTTTTACATGTGTTACAGTGTCTGAGAATTCTACATGAGTTACAGAAGGAGCTGAGACTTCTACATTTGTTACAGTCGGAGCTGAGACTTCTACATGTGTTACAGTAGCTCAGACTTCTGCAAGTGTTACAGTATCTGAGATTTCTACATGTGTTACAGTAGGAGCTGAGATTTCTACATGTATTACAACAGCTGAGACTTCTAATTGTGTTACAGTAGCTGAGATTTCGGCATGTTTTAAAGAAGGAGCTGAGAATTCTACATCTGTTACAGCAGCTGAGATTTCTACTTGTGTTACGTTAGTAGCTGAGACTTCTACATGTGTCACAGTTGGAGCTGACACTTCTGCATGTGTTACAGTAGATGAGACTTCTGCACGCGTTGCAGTAGGAGCTGAGACTTCTACATGTGTTACAGCAGGAGCTGAGACTTCTGCATGTGTTGCATTAGGAGCTGAGACGGCTACATGTGTTACAGTATCTGAGACTTCGACATGTGTTACAGTAGGAGCTGAGACCTCAACATGTGTTACTCTAGAAGCTGAGACTTCTACATGTGTTACAGTAGGAGCTGAGACTTCTACATGTGTTACAGTAGGAGCTGAGTTCTCTACATGTGTTACAGTAGCTGAGACGTCTAAATGTGTTACAGATGGAGTTCAGACTTCTACATGTGTAACAGTAGCTGAGACTTCAACATGTGTTACAGTAGGAGCTGAGACTTCTACATGTGTTACAGTAGCTCAGACATCTACATGTGTTACAGTAGGAGCTGATACTTCCACATGTGTTACAGTAGCTGAGGCTTCTACACGTGCTACACTAGGAGCTGAGACTTCTACATGTGTTACAGTATCTGAGACTTCCACATGAGTTACAGTAGGATCTGAGACTTCTACATGTGTTACAGTAGCTGAGACTTCCACATGTGTTACAGTAGCTCAGACAGCTGCACGTGTTACGGTAGGAGCAGAGACTTCTTCATGCGTTAGAGTAGCTGAGACTTCTGCATGTGTTACGGTAGGAGCAGAGACTTCTACATGTGTTACAGTGGCTGAGACTTCTACATGTGTTACAGTAGGAGCTGAGACTTCTACATGTGTTACAGTATCTGAGACTTCCACATGTGTTACAGTAGATGAGACTTCTACATGCGTTACAATAGGAGCTGAGAATTCTACATGTGTTACTGTAGGAGTTGAGACTTCTACATGTGTTACAGTAGCTGAGACTTCTACATGTGTTACAGTAGGAGCTGAGACTTCTACATGGGTTACAGTATCTGAGAATTCCACGTATTACAGTAGGAGCTGAGACTTCTACATGTGTTACAGTAGCTGAGACTTCTACATGTGTTACAGTATCTCAGACAGCTACATGTGTTACACTAGGAGCAGATACTTCCACATGTGTTACATTAGGAGCTGAGACTTCCACATGTGTTACAGCAGGCGCTGAGACTTCCACATGTGTTAAAGTAGGAGCTTAGACTTCTACATGTATTACAGAATCTGAGACTTCCACATGTGTTACAGTGGGAGCTGAGACTTCTACATGTGTTAAAGTATCTGAGACTTCCACATGTGTTACAGCAGCTCAGACATCTACATGTGTTAAAGTAGGAGCGAATACTTCCACATGTTTTACATTAGGAGCTGAGATTTCCTCATGTGTTACAGCAGGAGCTGAGATTTCTACATGTGTTACAGTAGGAGCTGGGAATTCCACATGTGTTACATTATCTGAGACTTCCACCTGTGTTACAGTCGGAGCTGAGACCTCTACATGTGTTGCAGTAGCTGAGACTTCTACATGTGTTACAGTAGCTCAGACATTTACATGTGTTAAAGTAGGAGCGAATACTTCCACATGTTTTTCATTAGGAGCTGAGATTTCCTCATGTGTTACAGCAGGAGCTGAGACTTCTACATGTGTTACAGTAGGAGCTGAGACTTCTACATGTGTTACAGTATCTGAGACTTCCACATGTGTTATAGAAGCTGAGACTTCTACATGTGTTACAATAGGAGCTGAGACTTCTACGTGTGTTACAGTAGCTGAGACTTCAACATGTCTTGCAGTAGCTGTGACTTCTACATTTGTTACAGTACGAGATGAGACTGTCTACATGGTTACAGTAGCTCAGACATCTACATGTGTTAGAGTAGTATCTGAGACATCTTCATGCGTTACAGTAGATGAGACTTCTACATGTGTTACGATAGGAGCTGAGACTTCTACATTTGTTACAGTAGCTGAGACTTCTACATGTGTTACAGTATCTGAGACTTCCACATGTGTAACAGTAGGAGCTGAGCCTTCTACATGTGTTACAGTAGCTCAGACATCTACATGTATTACATGTGAAAGTATCAGCTTCGTACACATGTGTTTAGGAGCTGAGACTTCCACATGTGTTACAGTAGGAGCTGATACTTTCACATGTGATACATTAGGAGCTGAGACTTCCACCTGTGTTACAGCAGGAGCAGAGACTTCTACATGTGTTAAAGTAGGAGCTGAGACTTCTACATGTGTTACAGTATCTGAGACTTCCACATGTGTTACAGTAGGAGCTGAGACTTCTACATGTGTTACAGTATCTGAGACTTCCACATGTGTTACAGTACGAGCTGAGACTTCTACATGAGTTACAGTAGCTCAGACATCTACATGTATTACACTAGGAGCTGATGCTTCCACATGTGTTACATTAGGAGCTGAGACTTCTACATCTGTTACAGTAGCTGAGACTTCTACATGTGTTACAGTAGCTCAGACATCTACATGTGTTACAGTAGGAGCTGATACTTCCACATGTGTTACATTAGGAGCTGAGACTTCTACATGTGTTACAGCAGGAGCTGAGACTTCTGCATGTGTTACAGTAGGAGCTGAGACTTCTTCATGCGTTACAGTAGCTGAGACTTCTACATGTGTTCCGGTAGGATCTGCTACTTCCACATGTGTTACAGTAGCTGAGGCTTCTACATGTGCTACACTAGGAGCTGAGACTTCTACATATGTTACAGTATCTGAGACTTCCACATGAGTTACAGTAGGAGCTGAGACTTCTACATGTGTTACAGAAGCTGAGACTTCTACATTTGTTACTGTAGGAGCTGAGATTTCAGCATGTGTTACAGTAGGAGCAAAGATTTTTACATGTGTTACAGCAGCAGAGACTTCTTCATGTGTTACAGTAGGAGCTGGGACTTTTACATGTGTTACAGCAGCTGAGACTTCTACTTGATAGACTAGCTGAGGCTTTACGTGTGTTACAGTCGCTGAGACTTCTACATGTGTTACAGTAGGAGCTGAGACTTCTACATGTGTTACAGTATCTGAGACTTCGACATGTGTTTGAGTAGGAGCTGAGACTTCTACATGTGTTACGGTAGGAGCTGAGACTTCTACATGTGTTTCTGTAGCAGAGACTTCTACATGTGTTACAGTAGGAGCTGAGACTTCTACATGTGTTACAGTATCTGAGACTTCCACATGTGTTACAGTAGGAGCTGAGATTTCTACATGTGTTACAGTAGCTGAGACTTCTACGTGTGTTACAGTAGCTCAGACATCTACATGAGTTACAGTAGGAGCTGATACTTCCACATGTGCTACACTAGGAGCTGAGACTTCCACATGTGTTACAGCAGGAGCTGAGACTTCTACATGTGTTAAAGTAGGACCTGAGACTTCTACATGTGTTACAGTATCTGAGACTTCCACATGTGTTACAGTAGGAGCTGAGACTTCCACATGTGTTACAGTATCTGAGACTTCCGCTTGCATTACAGCAGCTGAGACTTCTACAAGTGTTACAGTAGCTGAGAATTCTACATGTGTTACAGTAGGAGCTGAGAATTCGACATGTATTACAGTATCTGAGACTTCCACCTGTGTTACAGTCGCAGCTCAGACTTCTACATGTGTTACAGTAGCTGAGACTTCTACATGTGTTACAGTCGCTGAGACTTCTACATGTGTTATAGTAGGAGCTGAGAATTTTTCATACGTTTAGGGCAGCTGAGACTTCTACAAATGTTACGGTAGGAGCTGAGACTTCAACATGTGTTACAGTAGGAGCTGAGACTTCTACATGTGTTACAGTAGCGGAGACTTCTACATGTGTTACAGTAGGAGCTGAGACTTCTACACGTGTTACTGTAGGAGCTGAGACTTCTACATGTGTTACTGTAGGAGCTGAGACTTCAACATGTGTTACATCAGGAGTTGAGTCTGCTACATGTGTTACAGTAGCTGAGACTTCTACATGTGTTACAGAAGGGCTGAGAATTCTACATGTGCTACAGTAGCTGAGACTTCTACCTTTGTTACATGAGGAGCTGAGACTTCTACATGTGTTACAGTAGCTCAGACATCTACATGTGTGTCAGTAGGAGCTGAGACTTTCTCATGCGTTACAGTAGCTGAGATTTCTACATGTGTTACGGTAGGAGCTGAGACATCTACATGTGTTACAGTAGCTGAGACGTCGACATGTGTTACAGTAGGAGCTGAGACTTCTACGTGTGTTACAGTATCTGAGACTTCCACATGTGTTACAGTAGGAGCTGAGACTTCTACATCTATTACAGTAGCTGAGACTTCTACATATGTCACAGTAGCTAAGACATCTACATGTGTTACAGTTGGAGCTGATACTTCCACATGTGTTACATTAGGAGCTGAGACTTCCACATGTGTTACAGCAGGAGCTGAGACTTCTACATGTGTTAAAGTAGGAGCTGAGACTTCTACATGTTTTACTGTATCTGAGACTTCCACATGTGTTAGAGTTGGAGCAGAGACTTCTACATGTGTTACAGTATCTGAGACTTCCACAAGTGTTACAGCAGCTGAGAGTTCTACATGTGTTACAGCAGCTGAGAATTCTACATTTGTTACATTAGGAGCTGAGAATTCCACATGTGTTACAGTATCTGAGATTTTCACCTGTGTTACAGTCAGAGCTGAGACTTCTACATGTGTTACAGTAGCTGAGACTTCTACATGTGTTACAGTAGCTCAGACATCTACATGTGTTACAGTAGGAGCTGATACTTCCACATGTGTTACATTAGGAGCTGAGACTTCAACATGTGTTACAGTACGAGCTGAGTCTTCTACATGTGTTACAGTAGCTGAGGCTTCTACATTTGTTACAGTAGGAGCTGAGACTTCTACATGTGTTACAGTAGCTGAGACTTCTACATGTGTTACAGTATGAGCTGAGACTTCTACATGTGTTACAGTAGCTCAGACATCTACATGTGTTACAGTAGGAGCTGAGTCTTCTTCATGCGTTACAGTAGCTGAGAATTCGACATGTGTTACGGTAGGATCTGAGACTTCTACATGTGTTACAGTAGCTGAGACTTATACATGTGTTACAGTAGGAGCTGAGACTTCTACAAGTGTTACAGTATCTGAGACTTCCACATGTGTTACAGTAGCTGAGACATCAACATGTGTTACAATAGGAGCTGCGACTTCTACAAGTGTTACAGTAGCTGAGACTTCTACATGTGTTACAGTACGAGCTGAGACTTCTACATGTGTTATGGTAGCTCAGACATCCACATGTGTTACAGTAGGAGCTGAGACTTCTTCATGCGTTAGAGTATCTGAGACTTTTACATGTGTTACGGAAGGAGCTGAGACTTCAACATGTGTTGCAGTAGCTGAGACTTCTACATGTGTTACAGTACGAGCTGAGACTTCTACATGTGTTACAGTATCTGAAACTTCCACATGTGTTACAGTAGCTGAGATATCTTCATGTGTTACAGTCGCTGAGACTTCTACATGTGTTATAATAGGAGCTGAGAATTTTTCATACGTTAGGGTAGCTGAGACTTCTACAAATGTTACGGTAGGAGCTGAGACTTCTACATGTGTTTCAGTAGCCGAGACTTCTACATGTGTTTAAGTAGGAGCTGAGACTTCTACATGTGTTACAGTATCTGAGACTTCCACATGTGTTACAGTAGCTGAGACTTCTACATGTGTTACATTAGGAGCTGAGACTTCGACATGTGTTACAGTAGCTGAGATATCGACATGTGTTACAGTATCTGAGACTTCTACATGTGTTACAGTAGCTGAGACTTCTACATGTGTTGCAGTAGCTGAGACTTCTACGTGTGTTACAGTAGGAGCTGAGACTTCTACACGTGTTACTGTAGGAGCTGAGAATTCTACATGTGTTACAATAGGAGCTGAGACTTCTACATTAGTTACAGTAGGAGCTGAGTCTGCTACATGTGTTACAGTAGCTAAGACTTCGACATGTGTTACAGTAGGAGCTGAGACTTCTACATGTGTTACGGTAGCTGAGACTTCTACATTTGATACATGAGGAGCTGAGACTTCTACATGTGTTACAGTAGCTCAGACATCTACATGTGTTTCAGTAGGAGCTGAGACTTTTTCATGCGTTACAGTAGCTGACACTTCTACATGTGTAACGGTAGGAGCAGAGACTTCTACATGTGTTACTGTAGCTGAGACTTCTACATGTGTTACAGTAGGAGCTGAGACTTCTACATGTTTTACAGTAGATGAGACTTCTACATGTGTTACAGTAGCTGAGACTTCTACATGTGTTACAGTAGGAGCTGAGACTTCTACATGTTTTACAGTAGATGAGACTTCTACATGTGTTACAGTAGCTGAGACTTCTACATGTGTTACAGTACGAGCTGAGACTTCTACATGTGTTACAGTAGCTCAGACATCCACATGTGTTACAGTAGGAGCTGAGACTTCTTCATGCGTTAGAGTATCTGAGACTTCCACATGTGTTACTGTAGCTGAGACTTCAACACGTGTTACAATAGGAGCTGCGACTTCTACATGTGTTACAGTAGCTGAGACTTCTACATGGGTTACAGTAGGAGCTGAGACTTCTACATGTGTTACAGTAGCTGAGACTTCTACATGTGTTACAGTACGAGCTGAGACTTCTACATGTGTTACGGTAGCTGAGACATCCACATGTGTTACAGTAGGAGCTGAGACTTCTTCATGCGTTAGAGTATCTGAGACTTTTACATGTGTTACGGAGGGAGCTGAGACTTCAACATGTGTTACAGTAGCTGAGACTTCCACATGTGTTACAGTAGCTGAGACTTCTACATGTGTTGCAGTCACTGAGACTTCGACATGTGTTATAGTGGGAGCTGAGAATTTTTCATACGTTAGGGTAGCTGAGACTTCTACAAATGTTACGGTAGGAGCTGAGACTTCTACATGTGTTACAGTAGCCGAGACTTCTACATGTGTTTCAGTAGGAGCTGAGACTTCTACATGTGTTACAGTATCTGAGACTTCCACATGTGTTACAGTAGCTGAGACTTCTACATGTGTTACAATAGGAGCTGAGACTTCTACATCTGTTACAGTAGCTGAGACTTCTACATGTGTTGCAGTATCTGAGACTTCTACGTGTGTTACAGTAGGAGCTGAGACTTCTACACGTGTTACTGTAGGTGCTGAGACTTCTACATGTGTTACAGTAGGAGCTGAGACTTCTACATGTGTTACAGTAGGAGCTGAGTCTGCTACATGTGTTACAGTAGCTGAGACTTCTACATGTGTTACAGTAGGAGCTGTGACTTCTACATGTGTTACAGTAGCTGAGACTTCTACATTTGATACATGAGGAGCTGAGACTTCTACATGTGTTACAGTAGCTCAGACATCTACATGTGTTTCAGTAGGAGCTGAGACTTTTTCATGCGTTACAGTAGCCGAGACTTCTTCATGTGTTACGGTAGGATCTGAGACTTCTACATGTGTTACAGTATCTGAGACTTCTACATGTGTTACAGTAGGAGCTCAGACTTCTACATTTGTTACAGTATCTGAGACTTCCACATGTATTACAGTAGCTGAGACTTCAACATGTGTTACAATAGGAGCTGCGACTTCTACATGTGTTACAGTAGCTGAGACTTCTACATGTGTTACAATAGGAGCTGCGACTTCTACATGTGTTACAGTAGCTGAGATTTCTACATGTGTTACAGTAGGAGCTGAGACTTCTACATGTGTTACAGTAGCTGAGACTTCTACATGTGTTACAGTACGAGCTGAGACTTCTACATGTGTTACAGTAGCTCAGACATCCACATGTGTTACAGTAGGAGCTGAGACTTCTTCATGCGTTAGAGTATCTGAGACTTTTACATGTGTTACGGAAGGAGCTGAGACTTCAACATGTGTTACAGTGGCTGAGACTTCTACATGTGTTACAGTAGGATCTGAGACTTCTACATGTGTTACAGTATCTGAGACTTCTACATGTGTTACAGTAGGAGCTCAGACTTCTACATGTGTTACAGTATCTGAGACTTCCACATGTATTACAGTAGCTGAGACTTCAACATGTGTTACAATAGGAGCTGCGACTTCTACATGTGTTACAGTAGCTGAGACTTCTACATGTGTTACAGTAGGAGCTGAGACTTCTACATGTGTTACAGTAGCTGAGACTTCTACATGTGTTACAGTACGAGCTGAGACTTCTACATGTGTTATGGTAGCTCAGACATCCACATGTGTTACAGTAGGAGCTGAGACTTCTTCATGCGTTAGAGTATCTGAGACTTTTACATGTGTTACAGTGTCTGAGACTTCCACATGTGTTACAGTAGCTGAGAATTCTACATGTGTTACAGTAGAATCTGCTACTTCCAAATGTGTTACAGTAGGAGATGAGACTTCCACATGTGTTACAGCAGGAGCTGAGACTTCGACATGTGTTAAAGTAGGAGCTGAGACTTCTACATGTGTAACAGTATCTGAGAATTCCACATGTGTTACACTGGGAGCTGAGACTTCTACATGTGTTACAGTATCTGAGATATCCACATGTGTTACAGCAGCTGAGACTTCTACATGTGTTACAGTAGCTGAGAATTCTACAAGTGTTACAGTAGGAGCTGAGAATTCCACATGTGTTACAGTATCTGAGACTTCCACCTGTGTTACAGTCGGAGCTGAGACTTCTACATGTATTACAGTCGCTAAGATTTCTACATGTTTTATAGTGGGAGCTGAGAATTTTTCATACGTTAGGGTAGCTGAGTCTTCTACAAATGTTACGGTAGGAGCTGAGACTTCTACATGTGTTACAGTAGCCGAGACTTCTACATGTGTTTCAGTAGGAGCTGAGACTTCTGCATGTGTTACAGTATCTGAGACTTCCACATGTGTTACAGTAGCTGAGACTTCTACATGTGTTACAATAGGAGCTGAGACTTCTACATGTGTTACAGTAGCTGAGACTTCTACATGTGTTGCAGTAGCTGAGACTTCTACGTGTGTTACAGTAGGAGCTGAGACTTCTACACGTGTTACTGTAGGAGCTGAGACTTATACATGTGTTACAGTAGGAGCTGAGACTTCTACATGTGTTACAGTAGGAGCTGAGTCTGCTACATGTGTTACAGTAGCTGAGACTTCTACATGTGTTACAGTAGGAGCTGAGACTTCTACATGTGTTACAGTAGCTGAGACTTCTACATTTGATACATGAGGAGCTGAGACTTCTACATGTGTTACAGTAGCTCAGATATCTACATGTGTTTCAGTAGGAGCTGAGACTTCCACATGTGTTACATTAGAAGCTGAGACTTCCACATCTGTTACAGCAGGAGCTGAGACTTCTACATGTGTTAAAGTAGGAGCTGAGACTTCAACATGTTTTACAGTATCAGAGGCTTCCACATGTGTTACAGTCGGAGCTGAGACTTCTACATGTGTTACTGTAGCTGAGAATTCTACATGTGTTACATTAGGAGCTGAGAATTCCACATGTGTTACATTATCTGAGATTTTCACCTCTGTTACATTCGGAGCTGAGACTTCTACATGTGTTACAGTATCTGAGACTTCCACATGTGTTACAGTAGCTCAGACATCTACATGTGTTACAGTAGGAGCTGAGACTTCTTCATGTGTTACAGTAGCTGTGGTTTCTACATGTGTTATGGTAGGAGCTGAGACTTGTACATGTGTTACAGTACTGAGACTTCTACATGTGTAACAGTGGGAGCTGAGACTTGTAAATGTGTTACAGTATCTGAGACTTCCACATGTGTTACAGTAGGGGCTGAGACTACTACATGTGTTACAGTAGATCAGACATCTACATGTATTACAGTAGGAGCTGATGCTTCCACATGTGTTACATTAGGAGCTAAGACTTCCACAAGTGTTACAGCAGGAGCTGAGCCTTCTACATGTGTTAAAGTAGGAGCTGAGACTTCTACATGTGTTACTGTATATGAGACTTCCACATGTGTTACACTAGGAGCTGAGACTTCTACATGTGATACAGTATCTGAGACTTCCACATGTGTTACAGCAGCTGAGACTTCTACATGTGTTACAGTAGGAGCTGAGCATTCCACATGTGTTACAGTATCTGAGACTTCCACCTGTGTTACAGTAGCTCAGACATCTACATGTGTTACAGTAGGAGCTGATGCTTCCACATGTGTTACATTAGGAGCTGGGACTTCTACATGTGTTACAGCAGGAGCTGAGACTTCTGCATGTGTTGCATTAGGAGCTGAGACTTCTACATGTGTTAGAGTATCTGAGACTTCCACATGTGTTACAGCAGGAGCTGAGACCTCAACATGTGTTACTGTAGAAGCTGAGACTTCTACATATGTTACAGTAGGAGCTGAGACTTCTACATGTGTTACAGTAGGAGCTGAGTTCTCTACATGTGTTACAGTAGCTGAGACGTCTAAATGTGTTACAGAAGGAGTTCAGACTTCTACATGTGTTACAGTAGCTGAGACTTCTACATGTGTTACAGTAGGAGCTGAGACTTCTTCATGCGTTACAGTAGCTGAGACTTCTACATGTGTTCCGGTAGGAGCTCATACTTCCACATGTGTTACAGTAGCTGAGGCTTCTACATGTGCTACACTAGGAGCTGAGACTTCTACATGTGTTACAGTAGCGGAGACTTCTACATGTGTTACAGTAGCTCAGACATCTACACGTGTTATGGTAGGAGCTGAGACTTCTTGATGCGTTAGATTAGCTGAGACTTCTACATGTGTTACGGTAGGAGCAGAGACTTCTACATGTGTTACAGTGGCTGAGACTTCTACATGCGTTACAGTAGGAGCTGAGACTTCTACATGTGTTACAGTATCTAAGACTTCCACATGTGTTACAGTAGCTGAGACTTCTACATGTGTTACAATAGGAGCTGAGAATTCTACATGTGTTACTGTTGCTGAGACTTCTACATGTGTTGCAGTAGCTGAGACTTCTACATGTGTTACAGTAGGAGCTGAGAATTCTACATGTGTTACTGTAGGAGCTGAGACTTCTACATGTGTTACAGTAGCTGAGACTTCTACATGTGTTACAGTAGGAGCTGAGACTTCTACATGTGTTACAGTATCTGAGAATTCCACGTGTTACAGTAGGAGCTGATACTTCCACATGTGTTACATTAGGAGCTGAGACGTCCACATGTGTTACAGCAGGCGCTGAGACATCCACATGTGTTAAAGTAGGAGCTGAGACTTCTACATGTGTTACAGAATCTGAGACTTCCACATGTGTTACAGTGGGAGCTGAGACTTCTACATGTGTTACAGTATCTGAGACTTCCACATGTGTTACAGCAGCTGAGACTTCTACATGTGTTAGAGTAGCTGAGAATTCTACATGTGTTACAGTAGGAGCTGAGAATTCCACATGTGTTACAGTATCTGAGACTTCCACCTGTGTTGCAGTCGGTGCTGAGACCTCTACATGTGTTACAGTAGCTGAGAGTTCTACATGTGTTACAGTAGCTCAGACATCTACATGTGTTAAAGTAGGAGCTAATACTTCCACATGTGTTACATTAGGAGCTGGGACTTCCTCATGTGTTACAGCAGGAGCTGAGACTTCGACATGTGTTACAGTAGGAGCTGAGACTTCTACATGTGTTACAGTATCTGAGACTTCTACATGTGTTACAGTAGCTCAGACATCTACATGTGTTACAGTAGGAGCTGATACTTCCACATGTATTACATTAGGAGCTGAGACTTCTACATGTGTTACAGTAGCTGAGACTTCTACATGTGTTACAGTAGCTCAGACATCTACATGTGTTACAGTAGGAGCTGATACTTCCACATGTATTACATTAGGAGCTGAGACTTCTACATGTGCTACAGTACGAGCTGAGTCTTCTACATGTGTTACAGTAGCAGAGGCTTTAAAATGTGTTACATTAGGAGCTGAGACTTCTACATGTGTTACAGTAGCTGACACTTCTACATGTGTTACAGTACGAGCTGAGACTTCTACATGTGTTACAGTAGCTCAGAAATCTACATGTGTTACAGTAGGAGCTGAGTCTTCTTCATGCGTTACAGTAGCCGAGACTTCTACATGTGTTACGGTAGGATCTGAGACTTCTACATGTGTTACAGTAGCTGAGACTTCTACATGTGTTACAGTAGGAGCTGTGACTTCTACATGTGTTACAGTAGCTGAGACTTCTACATTTGATACATGAGGAGCTGAGACTTCTACATGTGTTACAGTAGCTCAGACATCTACATGTGTTTCAGTAGGAGCTGAGACTTTTTCATGCGTTACAGTAGCCGAGACTTCTTCATGTGTTACGGTAGGATCTGAGACTTCTACATGTGTTACAGTATCTGAGACTTCTACATGTGTTACAGTAGGAGCTCAGACTTCTACATGTGATACAGTATCTGAGACTTCCACATGTATTACAGTAGCTGAGACTTCAACATGTGTTACAATAGGAGCTGCGACTTCTACATGTGTTACAGTAGCTGAGACTTCTACATGTGTTACAGTAGGAGCTGAGACTTCTACATGTGTTACAGTAGCTGAGACTTCTACATGTTTTACAGTACGAGCTGAGACTTCTACATGTGTTATGGTAGCTCAGACATCCACATGTGTTACAGTAGGAGCTGAGACTTCTTCATGCGTTAGAGTATCTGAGACTTTTACATGTGTTACGGAAGGAGCTGAGACTTCAACATGTGTTACAGTAGCTGAGACTTCTACATGTGTTACAGTAGGAGCTGAGACTGCTACATGTGTTACAGTGTCTGAGACTTCCACATGTGTTACAGTAGCTGAGAATTCTGCATGTGTTACAGTAGGATCTGCTACTTCCACATGTGTTACAGTAGGAGATGAGACTTCCACGTGTGTTACAGCAGGAGCTGAGACTTCTACATGTGTTAAAGTAGGAGCTGAGACTTCTACATGTGTTACAGTATCTGAGAATTCCACATGTGTTACACTGGGAGCTGAGACTTCTACATGTGTTACAGTATCTGAGATATCCACATGTGTTACAGCAGCTGAGACTTCTACATGTGTTACAGTAGCTGAGAATTCTACAAGTGTTACAGTAGGAGCTGAGAATTCCACATGTGTTACAGTATCTGAGACTTCCACCTGTGTTACAGTCGGAGCTGAGACTTCTACATGTATTACAGTCGCTAAGACTTCTACATGTTTTATAGTGGGAGCTGAGAATTTTTCATACGTTAGGGTAGCTGAGACTTCTACAAATGTTACTGTAGGAGCTGAGACTTCTACATGTGTTACAGTAGCCGAGACTTCTACATGTGTTTCAGTAGGAGCTGAGACTTCTGCATGTGTTACAGTATCTGAGACTTCCACATGTGTTACAGTAGCTGAGACTTCTACATGTGTTACAATAGGAGCTGAGACTTCTACATGTGTTACAGTAGCTGAGACTTCTACATGTGTTGCAGTAGCTGAGACTTCTACGTGTGTTACAGTAGGAGCTGAGACTTCTACACGTGTTACTGTAGGAGCTGAGACTTATACATGTGTTACAGTAGGAGCTGAGACTTCTACATGTGTTACAGTAGGAGCTGAGTCTCCTACATGTGTTACAGTAGCTGAGACTTCTACATGTGTTACAGTAGGAGCTGAGACTTCTACATGTGTTACAGTAGCTGAGACTTCTACATTTGATACATGAGGAGCTGAGACTTCTATATGTGTTACAGTAGCTCAGACATCTACATGTGTTTCAGTAGGAGCTGAGACTTTTTCATGCGTTACAGTAGCTGAGACTTCTACATGTGTTATGGTAGGAGCTGAGACTTCTACACGTATTACTGTAGCTGAGACTTCTACATGTGTTACAGTAGGAGCTGAGACTTCTACATGTGTTACAGTATCTGAGACTTCCACATGTGTTACATTAGGAGCTGAGACTTCTACATCTGTTACAGTAGCTGAGACTTCTACATGTGTTACAGTAGCTAAGACATCTACATGTGTTACAGTAGGAGCTGATACTTCCACATGTGTTACATTAGAAGCTGAGACTTCCACATCTGTTACAGCAGGAGCTGAGACTTCTACATGTGTTAAAGTAGGAGCTGAGACTTCAACATGTTTTACAGTATCAGAGGCTTCCACATGTGTTACAGTCGGAGCTGAGACTTCTACATGTGTTACTGTAGCTGAGAATTCTACATGTGTTACATTAGGAGCTGAGAATTCCACATGTGTTACATTATCTGAGATTTTCACCTATGTTACATTCGGAGCTGAGACTTCTACATTTGTTACAGTATCTGAGACTTCCACATGTGTTACAGTAGCTCAGACATCTACATGTGTTACAGTAGGAGCTGAGACTTCTTCATGTGTTACATTAGCTGTGGTTTCTACATGTGTTACGGTAGGAGCTGAGACTTGTACATGTGTTACAGTACAGAGACTTCTACATGTGTAACAGTGGGAGCTGAGACTTCTAAATGTGTTATAGTATCTGAGACTTCCACATGTGTTACAGTAGGGGCTGAGACTACTACATGTGTTACAGTAGCTCAGACATCTACATGTATTACAGTAGGAGCTGATGCTTCCACATGTGTTACATTAGGAGCTAAGACTTCCACAAGTGTTACAGCAGGAGCTGAGCCTTCTACATGTGTTAAAGTAGGAGCTGAGACTTCTACATGTGTTACTGTATCTGAGACTTCCACATGTGTTACACTAGGAGCTGAGACTTCTACATGTGATACAGTATCTGAGACTTCCACATGTGTTACAGCAGCTGAAACTTCTACATGTGTTACAGTAGGAGCTGAGCATTCCACATGTGTTACAGTAGCTGAGACTTCTACATGTGTTACAGTAGCTCAGACATCTACATGTGTTACAGTAGGAGCTGATGCTTCCACATGTGTTACATTAGGAGCTGGGACTTCTACATGTGTTACAGCAGGAGCTGAGACTTCTGCATGTGTTGCATTAGGAGCTGAGACTTCTACATGTGTTAGAGTATCTGAGACTTCCACATGTGTTACAGCAGGAGCTGAGACCTCAACATGTGTTACTGTAGAAGCTGAGACTTCTACATATGTTACAGTAGGAGTTGAGACTTCTACATGTGTTACAGTAGGAGCTGAGTTCTCTACATGTGTTACAGTAGCTGAGACGTCTAAATGTGTTACAGAAGGAGTTCAGACTTCTACATGTGTTACAGTAGCTGAGACTTCTACATGTGTTACAGTAGGAGCTGAGACTTCTACATGTGTTACAGTAGCTCAGACATCTACATGTGTTACAGTAGGAGCTGAGACTTCTTCATGCGTTACAGTAGCTGAGACTTCTACATGTGTTCCGGTAGGAGCTCATACTTCCACATGTGTTACAGTAGCTGAGGCTTCTACATGTGCTACACTAGGAGCTGAGACTTCTACATGTGTTACAGTATCTGAGACTTCCACATGAGTTACAGTAGGAGCTGAGACTTCTACATGTGTTACAGTAGCTGAGACTTCTACATGTGTTACAGTAGCTCAGACATCTACACGTGTTACGGTAGGAGCTGAGACTTCTTCATGCGTTAGATTAGCTGAGACTTCTACATGTGTTACGGTAGGAGCAGAGACTTCTACATGTGTTACAGTGGCTGAGACTTCTACATGCGTTACAGTAGGAGCTGAGACTTCTACATGTGTTACAGTATCTAAGACTTCCACATGTGTTACAGTAGCTGAGACTTCTACATGTGTTACAATAGGAGCTGAGAATTCTACATGTGTTACTGTTGCTGAGACTTCTACATGTGTTGCAGTAGCTGAGACTTCTACATGTGTTACAGTAGGAGCTGAGAATTCTACATGTGTTACTGTAGGAGCTGAGACTTCTACATGTGTTACAGTAGCTGAGACTTCTACATGTGTTACAGTAGGAGCTGAGACTTCTACATGTGTTACAGTATCTGAGAATTCCACTTGTTACAGTAGGAGCTGAGACTTCTACATGTGTTACAGTAGCTGAGACTTCTACATGTGTTACAGTAGCTGAGACTTCTACATGTGTTACAGTAGGAGCTGATACTTCCACATGTGTTACATTAGGAGCTGAGACTTCCACATGTGTCACAGCAGGCGCTGAGACATCCACATGTGTTAAAGTAGGAGCTGAGACTTCTACATGTGTTACAGAATCTGAGACTTCCACATGTGTTACAGTGGGAGCTGAGACTTCTACATGTGTTACAGTATCTGAGACTTCCACATGTGTTACAGTGGGAGCTGAGACTTCTACATGTGTTACAGTATCTGAGACTTCCACATGTGTTACAGCAGCTGAGACTTCTACATGTGTTAGAGTAGCTGAGAATTCTACATGTGTTACAGTAGGAGCTGAGAATTCCACATGTGTTACAGTATCTGAGACTTCCACCTGTGTTGCAGTCGGTGCTGAGACCTCTACATGTGTTACAGTAGCTGAGACTTCTACATGTGTTACAGTAGCTCAGACATCTACATGTGTTAAAGTAGGAGCTAATACTTCCACATGTGTTACATTAGGAGCTGGGACTTCCTCATGTGTTACAGCAGGAGCTGAGACTTCGACATGTGTTACAGTAGGAGCTGAGACTTCTACATGTGTTACAGTATCTGAGACTTCCACATGTGTTACAGAAGCTGAGACTTCTACATGTGTTACAATAGGAGCTGAGACTTCTACATGTGTTACAGTGGCTGAGACTTCTACATGTCTTGCAGTAGCTGTGACTTCTACATTTGTTACAGTACGAGCTGAGACGTCTACATGTGTTACAGTAGCTCAGACATCTACATGTGTTACAGGAGGAGCTGAGACATCTTCATGCATTACAGTAGATGAGACTTCTACATGTGTTACGATAGGAGCTGAGACTTCTACATATATTACAGTAGCTGAGACTTCTACATGTGTTACAGGACCTGAGACTTCCACATGTGTTACAGTAGGAGCTGAGACTTCTACATGTGTTACAGTAGCTCAGACATCTACATGTGTCACAGTAGGAGCTGAGACTTCTTCATGCGTTACAGTAGATGATACTTCTACATGTGTTACGGTAGGAGCTGAGACTTCTACATGTGTTACAGTAGCTGATTCTTCTACATGTGTTACAGTAGAAGCTGTGACTTCTACATGTGTCACAGTATCTGAGACTTCCACATGTGTTACAGTAGGAGCTGAGACTTCTACATGTGTTACAGTAGCTGAGACTTCTACATATGTTACAGTAGATCAGACATCTACATGTGTTACAGTAGGAGCTGATACTTCCACATGTGTTACATTAGGAGCTGAGACTTCCACCTGTGATACAGCAGGAGCTGAGACTTCTACATGTGTTAAAGAAGGAGCTGAGACTTCTACATGTGTTACAGTATCTGAGACTTCCACATGTGTTACAGTAGGAGCTGAGACTTCTACATTTGTTACAGTATCTGAGACTTCCACATGTGTTACAGCAGCTGAGACTTCTACATGTGCTACAGGAGCTGAGATTCCAACATGTGTTACAGCAGGAGCTAGACTTCTACATGTTTTACATTAGGAGCTGAGACTTCTACATGTGTTACAGTATCTGAGACTTCCACATGTGTTACCGAAGCTGAGTAATCTACATGTATTACAATAGGAGCTGAGACTTCTACATGTGTTACAGTAGCTGAGATTACTACATGTGTTGCAGTAGCTGAGACTTCTACATTTGTTACAGTACGAGCTGAGACTTCTACATGTGTTACAGTAGCACAGACATCTACATGTGTTACAGTAGGAGCTGAGATTTCTTCATGCGTTACAGTAGCTGAGACTTCTACATGTGTTACGGTAGGAGCTGAGACTTCTACATGCATTACAGTAGTTGAGACTTCTACATGTGTTACAGTAGGAGCTGAGACTTCTACATGTGTTACAGTATCTGAGACTTACACATGTGTTACAGCTGGAGCTGAGACTTCTACATGTGTTACTGTAGCTGAGACTTCTACATGTGTTACAGTAGGAGCTGAGACTTCTACATGTGTTACAGTATCTGAGACTTACTCATGTGTTACAGTAGGAGCTGAGACTTCAACATGTGTTACAGTAGCTGAGACTTCTACTTGTGTTACAGTAGGAGCTGAGACTTCTACATGTGTTACAGTACCTGAGACTTACACATGTGTTACAGCAGGAGCTGATTCTTCCACATGTGTTACATTAGGAGCTGAGACTTCCACATGTGTTACAGCAGGAGCAGAGACTTCTACATGTGTTAAAGTAGGAGCTGGGACTTCTACATGTGTTACAGTATCTGAGACTTCCACATGTGTTACAGTAGGCGCTGAGACTTCTACATGTGTTACAGTATCTGAGACTTCCACATGTGTTACAGCAGCTGTGACTTCTACATGTGTTACAGTAGCTGAGAATTCTACATGTGTTACAGTAGGAGCTGAGAATTCCACATGTGTTATAGTATCTGAGACTTCAACCTGTGTTACAGTCGGTGCTGAGACTTCTCCATGTGTTACAGTAGCTGAGACTTCTACATGTGTTACAGTAGCTCAGACATCTACATATGTTACAGTAGTTGCTGATGCTTCCACATGTGTTACATTAGGAGCTGAGACTTCTACATGTGTTACAGCAGGAGCTGAGACTTCTACATGTGTTACAGTAGGAGCTGAGACGTCTACATGTGTTACAGTATCTGAGACTTCCACATGTGTTACAGATGCTGAGACTTCTACATGTGTTACAATAGGAGCTGAGAATTCTACATGTGCTACAGTAGCTGAGACTTCTACGTGTGTTACAGTAGGAGCTGAGACTTCTACATGTGTTACAGGAGGAGCTGAAACTTCTACAGTAGGTGCTGAGTCTTCTACATATGTTACAGTAGCTGAGACGTATACATGTGTTACATTAGGAGTTCAGACTTCTACATGTGTAACAGTAGCTGAGACTTCTACATGTGTTACAGTAGGAGCTGAGACTTCTACATGTGTTACAGTAGCTCAGACATCTACATTTGTTACAGTAGGAGCTGAAACTTCTTCATGCGTTACAGTAGCTGAGACTTCTACATGTGTTACGGTAGGAGCTGATACTTCCACATGTGTTGCAGTAGCTGAGGCTTCTACATGTGTTACACTAGGAGCTGAGAATTCTACATGTGTTACAGTATCTGAGACTTCCACATGTGTTACAGTAGGAGCTGAGACTTCCACAGATGTTACAGTAGCTGAGACTTCTACATCTGTTACAGTAGCTCAGACATCTACATACAGTAGGAGCTGATACTTCCACATGTGTTACATTAGGAGCTGAGACTTCTACATGTGTTACAGTAGGAGCTGAGACTTCTACATGTATTACAGTAGGAGCTGAGACTTCTGCATGTGTTACAGTATCTGAGACTTCCACATGTGTTGCAGTAGGAGCTGAGACTTCTGCATGTGTTGCAGTATCTGAGACTTCCACATGTGTTACAGTAGCTGAGACTTCTACATGTGTTACAGTAGCTGAGACTTCTACATGTGTTACAATCGGAGCTGAGACTTCTACATGTGTTACAGTAGCTGAGACTTCTACATGTGGTACAGTGGCTGAGACCTCTACATGCGTTACACTAGGAGCTGAGACTTCTACATGTGTTGCAGCAGCAGAGAATTCTACATGTGTTGCAGTAGGAGCTGCGACTTCTACATGTATTACAACAGCTGAGACTTCTACATCTGTTACAGCAGGAGCTGAGAATTCTACATGTGTTACAACAGCTGAGACTTCTTCATGTGTTATAACAGCTTAGACTTCAACATGAGTTACAGTAGGAGCTGAGACTTCAACATGTGTTACATTAGCTGAGACTTCTACATGTGTTACAGTAGGAGCTCAGACTTCTACATGTGTTACAGTAGGAGCTGAGACTTCTACATTTGTTACAGAAGGAGCTGAGACTTCTACATGTGTTACAGTAGATGAGACTTCTACATGTGTTACAGTAGCTAAGACTTCTACATGTGTTACAGTAGAAGCTGAGACTTCTATATGTGTTACAGTAGGAGCTGACACTTCTACATGTGTTACATAGGAGCTGAGACTTCTACACGTGTTACAGTAGGTGCTGAGACTTCTACATGTGTTACAGTAGGAGCTGAGACTTCTACATGTGTTACAGTAGCTGAGACTTCTACGTGTGTTACAGTAAGAGCTGAGACTTCTTCATGTGTTACAGTAGTCGAGACTTCTACATGTTTTACAGTAGCTCAGACATCTACATGTGTTACAGTAGGAGCTGAGACTTCTACATTTGTTACAGTAGCTCAGACATCTACATGTGTTACAGTAGGAATTGAGACTTGTACATGTGTTACAGTAGCTCAGACATCTACATGTGTTACAGTAGGAGCTGAGACTTCTATATGTGTTACAGTAGGAGCTGAGACTTCTACATGTGTTACAGTAGGAGCTGAGACGTCTACATGTGTTACAGTAGCTGAGACTTCTACTTGTGTTACAGTAGGAGCTGAGACTTCTACATTTGTTACAGTAGGAGCTGAGACATTGACCATCAGAGGTTGCAGCATGGGTTAGTTTGCAAGTGTACTAATGGAGTTGGACACCACTTCCATCTTGGAAAGAGTTCGCTCCAAGTTTTGTGCTATATCTTAAGCCCAGTTGGTGGCAAATTACTCCATTTGAATTATCAGTTGTGACTGATAGAGATTATTGATCGGTGAATGATGGAGATGTGGTGCATTGAGTGACAAGCTAGTTGGTGGGATTTGAAGATACTGACCTTGACTGCTTGTGTGAGAGGTCATTGAGCTTCTTGCTGCACTACATCCTGGCCCCAAGGCCACGCTCTTAGCATTGGCCATCACAGTGATCTGGTTCCTCTGCCCCTGCAAAGTTTGCCTGGAGGACTTCCTAGCCTCTAGCTGACATCTCTCCTCCTGTCCATCTCCTGTGAAGACCTTCAGTAAGAAGCAGCTGTATAGCAGCCTAGGGAAATCTTGGAGTTCGCTCTTTGCCACATTTACCTATCATTCATTGTTCTTCTTGCTCACTCGCTCTTCCACAATCAGCCTGCTCCAACCTCCCCTTTAAGCGATGTCTGCTGCCTTTAAGCATTGCTGGTTCACTTGAACCCGTGCTAGCCTCTCACGATATTATGTCATCTGCTTGGGTCTCCAGCCATTCAGCAGTGCAGTTTGCATATACAAATCACTGTGCTGAGCAGGCAGCATAACACTGAGGTGCTGGGAAGCAATGGGCACAGGTTAATCATACATTGCGATGATCACGCCCACTTTGGACCCTTATTGAATTGTGTAGCCGGGATGTTTTGTGACAGTACGGGGACCTTATGAATGTTGGAAGACTTACTAAATGTTGACTCTGCATGTCCAGCTCACCTCATAAGCCTGGCTACTCTGTCTCAGGCCAATCCATTACCCCAGTAGCCGAAAGAGCTGGCAGAATGGTAAAGGGCTTTTGGATCACACTGGAGTTTGGAACTTGAAGGTCAGTAGATCAGGAAAGTTCCCTTTATGCCTTTCCCACAGAGTTAACACCAGAGAGATTCCGCCAGTCCTTACCCATAAAACTAAGATGATGGACAGATCCCCAAGCACTCCCCCCCCCTTCCTTAGCTCATCAAATGCCAAAGTTGTGTATTCAATAGGAGTCTGTAAAGTTAAAGGGAAAACATACAGGTAGAAATTTCACAGCAATACTTTTCTCCTTTAAAGAATCATCCTGCTTAATGCAAAGAAACAATACCCAGACCCCGGGGCACAGTAAAAGTTGTCTGAAGCTCTCATTTGGACCTTTTTCTGACCCACTGCCTTCAGCTACATGGCCCACCAATTATTTACCAGAAATGACCATCCTCACAGAGCACCACCATTACCAACTGAAAAGCAAACACTTTCTTTGTTATCCAATCAACTGTTGGTCAAACAACATTGTGCCAGCTCCAATATCTCTATAATTAATAAATGAAAGTTTGAGGAAAATGAAAGAACACACAATCTCGTTCAAGTCTCTATGATTTTTCTCGCTGGTTGCTCATAACCTAGAGATATATTTTTAATTTGTGGAAAGCTTGTGCCTTTTTTTGATTAAATCATCAACTGATAATCAATCATCACTCCTCAATCTGGCTGAACTTGTTCTCACACTGAACAATTTCTCCTTAAACTTGTCTCACTTCCTCCAAATAAAAGGTGTGGCTATGGGTACCCACATGGGCCCCAGTTATGCCTGTCTATTTATGGGGTATGTGGAACATTCCTTGTTCCAGTCCTACTCCGGCCCCCTCCCACAACTCTTTCTCCGGTACATCGATGATTACTTCGGTGCTGCTTCATGCTCTCGTCAGGACCTGGAAAAATTTCTTAATTTTGCTTCCAATCTCCACCCCTCCATCATTTTCACATGGTCCATCTCTGACACTTCTCTTCCCTTCCTTGACCTCTCTGTCTCAATTTCTGGTGATAGACTGTCCACCAATATCCATTACAAGCCTACCGACTCCCACAGCTACCTCGACCACAGCTCCTCACACCCCACTTCCTGTAAGGACTCCATCCCATTCTCTCAGTTCCTTCGTCTCCGTCGCATCTGTTATGATGATGCCACTTTCAAAAACAGTTCCTCTGACATGTCCTCCTTCTTCCTTAACCGAGGTTTTCCACCTACGGTCGTTGACAGGGCCCTCAACTGTGTCCAGCCCATCTCCCGCGCATCCGCCCTCACACCTTCTTCTCCCTCCCAGAAACATGATAGGGTCCCCCTTGTCCTCACTTATCACCCCACCAACCTCCGCATTCAAAGGATCATCCTCCACCATTTTCGCCAACTCCAACATGATGCCACCACAAAACACATCTTCCCTTCACCCCCCCTGGTGGCATTCCGCAGGGATCATTCCCTCCGTGACACCCTGGTCCACTCCTCCATCACCCCCTACACCTCAACCCCCTCCCACGGAACCTTCCCATGCAACTGCAGAAGGTGCAACACCTGCCCCTTTACTTCCCCCCTCCTCACCGTCCAAGGGCCCAAACACTCCTTTCAAGTGAAGCAGCATTTCATTTGCACTTCCCTCAATTTAGTCTATTGCATTCATTGCTCCCAATGCGGTTTCCTCAACATTGGAGAGACCAAACGCAGACTGGGTGACTGCTTTGCAGAACACCTTCGGTCTGTCCGCAAGCAGGACCCAGACCTCCCTGTCGCTTGCCATTTTAACACTCCACCCTGCTCTCATGCCCACATGTCCGTCCTTGGCTTGCTGCAATGTTCCAGTGAAGCTCAACGCAAACTGGAGGAACAGCACCTCATCTTCCAACTAGGCACTTTACAGCCTTCCGGACTGAATATTGAGTTCAACAACTTCAGATCACGAACTCTCTCTTTCATCCCCACCCCCTTTCCGATCCCCCTTTTTCTAATAATTATTATATATATTTTAAAATATATTTTTCTTTTCCCACCTGTTTCTATTATTATTTTAAAATTTATTTCCATCCATTGTTTTAGCTCCACCATTTAGTTTATTTCGATCCCTTCCCCCCACCCCACCCCCACTAGGACTATCTGTCACTTGCTCATCCTGCTTTCAACCCTTAATGTCACCATTAACACATCCTTTAGCTAATATCACCACCGTCAACACTCCTTTGACCTTTTGTTTATGACATCTTCGGCAATCTCTCCTTCGCCTCCACCTGTCACTGGCCCTCTATCCAGCTCCACCTGTCCCACCCCCCTCAACCAGCTTATATTTCACCGCATTTCTATTTCTCTTTAGCTCTGAAGAAGAGTCACATGGACTCGAAACGTTAACTTTGTCTCTCTCTCCACAGATGCTGTCAGACCTGCTGAGTTTTTCCAGCTATTTTTGTTTTTGAATCAATCATCACTAATTGATTAAATCATCAATCAGAAATGACTTAAACATAGGTGTCCCCATTTTAAAGGAATAGCACAAACAGTAAGTTCCAAATAAAAAAATAGGACATTCCAGTCCCTCTGGTATCCACTGCCCATGAAAGTGTACTGGCAGACACCATGTATTCTCTCTCCAGGAATACCCATGCACGGGCGTAATCACAGAACAGGGGCGCTCTGGGGACTCTAGAACAATCCTGGAGAGTTGGTAACCCTCCGAGACATTTTACAGATACGTGAACACATTAGGCCCAAGGGTGGAAGGATGGAGGTGGCACTGGGATTTCCAGCTACCTGGAGCTTGTCGCTGTCAGCTCATTGGACCAGCCCTCGAATACATTGGAGTAGGGCAAGAATTAGACCCAAATGGGACCGAAAGGAGAGGAGTCAAGAGGGTACAGAGGGATGAAGGTGACTTGATGACAAAGTGTACTCCATACCTGTCATTGCATCTACATGGAGAGGAGAAAGTTAACGGTCAGGTCATGGGAAGGGATACCCTTTAAAAATGGCTATTGAAGCATTGTGTCAGGTAAGCCCAGGCCTGTCTTATTTACATCTTACAGTGAGAGGCTACACACCACTGTGAGTAGCACCAGTCTCCTCCTTACCTCAGCATTTGACAGAGATGATGCAGCAGTAGATGTCTGGAAATGTAAAGAGACAGCAGACTGATTAGCTATTGAACTGCTGGAACATCACTACATTGCACACAGATAAACTCTGGCGCCAACATGAAGTCAACTAACATACCTGTAGCAAGAAGTAAATTATTTGACATTTTTGAAAGAGCTGTATTGATATTATATTAGTTCACACCTCCTGTTAGTTCTGTCTCCAGTTAGACGCTATCTCTATTTCTGCAGCAGTTTAGTTGACTGAGTATAATGTGCTGGGGGTCACAGACTGACCCACATCAAGTAAACTCCATAAACAAGGATTACATTAACCTACATTCCACACAGCAATCTTAGGGAATGCCAATGTAAATAACATTGAATTTGAAGATTATTTTGAGCCAATGTAAACTGATTGCCTTAGCAATGAAAAACCCGAGGTTTTTTGAGTAGAGCCTCCAAAGGCTAATATCAATCCCAGTTCTTGTGAGAAATGACTCTAGAATTGCTTTGGGTTTCCACAAGTGTGCCAATCTGCCCTTTCTCCTGGGCAGCTCCGAAGATTCTATGAAGCCCAAGTTCAGCTAAACATGGAATCCTGTTCCAATAACATGGGCTGACTCTACTAAAGGCTGGTGCTCTGACCGGGTCTCATCTCTGGCCTCTAACCTTCCATTTACTGATGCAGTTAATGCCCCTTTCAAATGTCTCTTGTTGTTCTCTCTAAACTAGAAATATTCAGTCCTGCACGCTCCACCCCTGATTCAGTGTGTCAAACAGGTCAGTGGTAGGTTATCAGGCATTAAGCAAATGTAGTCCCTTGTTAGTCAGTCACTGGGACAGATTCTTCTCTTCGATGCTGGTTGCCAGAGTTTGGCAGCTCAAAAGACCTTTTCATAAACTTGGGCACCAGCTGCTTTTGGCTTTTTGACCATCTATTATTCCCAATGTTGTGTTGAGGTCTATACCACTCAGCCAAACTGACAGCGCTGTGCGCTGAAGGTGAAGATCTATCTGAGAGTTATTGATATACACATGGATTTTGACACTCTCGTGCTTAATTATCCCCAGTGATTCCAACGTCATTGATGTTCAAACCACACATTCAACACAGCCCATACCCTGGAATTCAACCACATCATCGGCCACCTGTTTCGAATAGTTTAAACCAATGAAAGTGGCACTATTGTAACTCCTTGTTTTTAGTGTCAGTGGTAGGTTGTGGGTTCAATTCCCACTCCAGGATGTGAGCCCATAATTGAGACTGATGCTGCATTGTTGGAGCTTCCATCTCGTGACTGAGATGTTAAACTCAGGCCCTGTCTGATCTCTCAAGTGGATTTGAGTAAGAGACTGAATTTCACCCGGGGACCTGGGTCAACATCCCACCTTTAGTCAACACCACCAAAAAGGAAACTAATCATTCATCATGGTCCCTGTTTGTGGGATCTTACTGTGCACAAGTGGCTGTCACATTTACCTGCACAACAACAGTGATTAGACTTCAAAAATAATGCAATAGCTGTCAAGTACTTTGTCCTGAGAACATGAAATGATATAATACAAGCTTGTTAAACACACAGCAAGGGATATGGCGTCAAACACAGTACAACGCAAACCAGCCTTTCTATAGTCACAAAGTGAATTTATGGAGATTTCTTGTGTCTTCAGAGTTGCCTCACCTGGGAAAATGATGTTCTTGTTTCGGTAGAAACCTGGAATGGGAAAAACAAAGTAAACATCACAGGCTGGAATAATGTTCCGTAATATCGTTTGCAGAATCCTCAGATAGAATCTTACCAGCCCCGCGGAGTTGGCTTTGGAGGAGGCGGGGCAGGAGTGGGGGGGTGGTTGATGAGGTATTTTAAAAAGCTGCACATCAGGTCAGCTCCTTGATGCTGTCCCACCTCCAGTCCAGTTTCCCAGGTTGCCATGGGATCTGGTCTCCATAGAGACAGGCAGCTAATCAGGACAATTAATGCCCCACTTCCGGCCATTTCCAGAACCCCTGGTGGTCGGACAGGCCCCCCTCAACCCCCATGCTGAAGCCAGAGCCTGGCAGCTACCTGGAGGTGGCCAGCCAATGGCAGTCCAGGGAGCCATTAACACCTCCTCCCAATGGTCCAATCACAGAGGCTGCTGGTATGATAAGGCCAGAGCTACAGCCACAATCTGGTGGAGGGGTTCCCCTTCCAAAGTGAGAGCTCTGACAGATGTGGACATATTTGGTTGTTCAATTTTCAGCATGTTTCTGCGAATACTTCCAATTTGAGGTACCCTCATGGTCTCCTACCTGCCTCAGCAGCACCCTCCTTTCCCAGGATGTTAATGATGGATAATTGATGATGGTAATGGAATAACAAGAGGAGGTGGTTAGAATCTCTCTCGTTGTCTATAAAGGGTGGCACAGGAGGAGAGCCAATGGTGGGCAGGTGGGGGCAAAATCAAGTAAACCAGGAAAAGGGAGTTTGAAAATTGATTGGTACTGAAATAATCAAAAATTGTCTCACTGGGATAGCAGGTAAAATAATTTCTTCATGTGACAACTTGTCATTGTACAGCAGCTTTAACATATTAAAACTCCCCAAGGCCAGAGGATGCTATTTGACACCAAACTACATAAGGAGATATTAGGACAGGTGACCAAAGCTTGGTCAAAGAGGTCGGTTTTAAGGAGGAAAGGGGCAGGTAGATGGGGGGAAGGTTTAGGAAGGAAATTCCCGAGCTTAGGGCCCACCTGGTCTCAAGGAATGGCCACCAATGGTGCAGTGATTAAAATTGGGAATGGAGGAGACGCCAGAGTCAAAAAGCACATGGATCCCGGAGGTTTGTAGATCTAGAGGAGGCTACAGAGACAGAGAGGAGCAAGGCCAAGGCTTTTTGGCTGAGGCCCAGTTTGTAGAGGGTGGAAGATTGGAAGCTGACCAGTGCGCTGCATTTGTCAAATTTAGGTGCAATAAACTATCACTGAGGCTTGAAGCAACAGATGAGCTGAGACAGGGGCAGAGACAGGTGATATTACAGAGATGGTGATGGAAAGTATATGTGGATCAGAAGCTCACTCAGGACATGAAGGCTGTGAACAGTCTGGTTCAGAGTGACCAGAGAGAGAGAGAGAGAAAGAGAGATGGAGTCACTGGCTCGGGGACAGAGCTTGGAGCTCAGTTGAAGACAATGGCTTTGACCTTTCCAATATCTAACATTGAACTGGAAAGACTGAACATCGGCACATGACGTGATAGGAAAAAGGTTAGATACAGGGTAAAGCTCGCTTTACACTGCCTCATTAAACACTCCCAGAGAGATTTGCACATCCCCTTCCTAACATTGAACCCTGTGCTCAATGTCCTGGAGGTTGAGGCAACATAACAATATTTTCAGGGTTCAACTGATCTGTTTCCTCAAGAAATGGGTCTAAATACTCAAACCTTGTCCTGTTTTAAGATTATCTCAGGCTATTTAACCAATTCGAGAACTCAGATAGCCAATGTTAACTATGTCACACAGTTATTTTGTTGAGTTTAATGTCAGATTGACTTGCCTAGGGAACCACATTGCTTGTTAAGCTCTTCAGCAGGTGTTTGAATAAAGAAACAAGGAAAGATAGAAAATAAATCAGTTTAAATAACATCACAAAGCTTTTAAAACAAACATTTGAACTAGGGGCAGGAGTAGGCCACTCGGCCCCTCGAGCCTGCTCTGCCAATTAATAAGATCATGGCTGATCTGATTGTAACCTCCTGCCTACCCCCGATAACCTTTCACCCCCTTGTTAATCAAGAATCTATCTAGCTCAGCCTTAAAAATATTCGGAGACTCTGCTTCCTCTGCCTTTTCAGGAAGAGAGTTCCAAACACTCACGACCCTCTGAGAGAAAAAATTTCTCCTCATCTCTGTCTTAAATGAGCGACTCCTTATTTTTAAACCGTGACCTGTTGTTCTAGATTCTCCCACAAGAGGAAACATCTTCTCCACATCCACCCTGTCAAGACTCCTCAGGATCTTAAAGGCTTCGATCAAGTTGCCTCTTACTCTTCAAAATTCCAGCCAATACAAGCCTAACCTGTCCAACCTTCCCTCATAAGACAACCCAACCATTCCTGGTATTAGCCTAGTAAACTTTCTCTGAACTACTTCTAACGTATTTACATCCATCCCTAAATAAGGTGACCAAAACTGTACACAGTACTCCAGATGTGGTCTCACCAATGCCCTGTATAACTGAAACATTATCTCCCTACTTTTGTATTTAATTCCCCTCACAATAAATAACATTCTATTAGCTTTCCTAATTACCTGCTGTACCTGCATACTAACCTTTTGCGATTCATGCACTAGGACACCCAGAACCCTGTGAACCTCAGAGATTTGCAATCTCTCACCAGTTAGATAATAAGCTTCTTTTTTATTCTTCCTGCTAAAATGGACAATTTCACATTTGCCCACATTATACTCCATTTGCCAGATCTTTGCCCACTCGCTTAACCTATCTTTGACCTTTTGTATCTTCCTTACCTCCTCTTCACAATTTACTTTCCTACCTATCTTTGTGTCATTGGCAAGGTAAACAAGCATACCTTCAGTCCCTTCATCCAAATCATTTATATAAATTGTAAACAGTTGAGGGCCCAGCGCTGATCCCTGTGGTACACCACTCGTTACATCCTGCCAACCAGAAAAAAGACCCATTTGCTATTTTCCGATCTAATGGAACCTTCCCCGTATCTAGAGAATTTTGTAAAATTAAAACCAGTGAATCAACTGTCTCACTCGCCACATCTTTCAAGACCTTAGGGTGAAGTCCATCCGGACCCGTGGATTTGTCAACCCACAGCCCCAACCATTTTCTCAGTACCACTTCCCTGGTGATTGTAATTTTCCTGAGTTCCTCCCTCCCTTCCATTTCCTGATTTACAGCTATTTCTGGGATGTTTCTTTTATCCTCTAAAGTGAAGACTGATGGAAAATATCTGTTCAATTCATCTGCCATCTATTTACTTTCCATTATTAATTCCCCAGACTCACTTCCTATATGACCAATGCTCACTTTGTTAACTCTTTTCTTACTTAATTATCTATAGAAACTCTTACTATCCATCTTTATTTTTCTAGCTAGCTTTCTCTCATACTCTAATTTTTCCCTCCTTATTAATCTTTCTGCCATTCTCTGCTGTTCTTTATATTCCATCCAATCTTCTGACCTGCCACCATCTTTGCACAATTATATGCTTTTTCTTTAAGTTTGATACTGTCTTTAACTTGTTTAGTTAACCACGGATGGTGGATTCTCCCCTTGGAAGTTTATTTTCTCATTGGAATATATCTATTCTGTGTATTCTGAAATATCCCTTTAAATGTCTGCCACTGCATCTCTATTGACCTATCCCTTAACCTCATTTGCCAGTTTACTCTAGCTAGCACTGTTTTCATTCCCTCATAATTGCTCTTATTTAAGTTTAAAATACTAGTCTTGGACCCACTCTTCTCTCCCTCAAACTGAATGTAAAATTCAATCATATTATGGTCACCGCTGCCTAGGGGTGCCTTCACTATGAGGTTATCAGTTAGCCCCATCTCATTGCACAGTACCAAGTCTAGTATAGCCTATTCTCTGGTTGGTTCCAGAACGTGCTCTCCCATGGAACTATCCCGAAAACATTCTATGAACTCCTCATCTAGGCTACCTTTGTCCATCTGATTTTTCCAGTTTAACTGTAGATTGAAATCCTCCATGATTACCACAGTGGTTTTATGTCAAGTTCCCATTATCTCTTCCTTGAGATTCTGTCCTATTGTGTAGCTACAATTAGGGGACTGTACACCATTCCCACAAATGAATTTTTGCCTTTATTGTTTATAATCTCAGCCCAAACTGCTTCTATATTCTGGTTTCCTGAACTTAGGTCATCCCTTTCTAATGAGTTAATACCATCATTTATTAACCTAGCCACCCCTCCACCTTTTCCTAGCTTCCTGTCCTTCCTAAATGTCACATACCCTCCAATATTCAGGTCCCAATCTATGTCATACTGTAGCCCTGGGCGGAATTGTCCCAGATTTGCACTAAGTGCAGCAGCGGGCATGTAAAATGACATTTTACCCGTTGGCCATGATGGGGGTTTCTCATATCTGCCGCATTAATTACTCGTTCTCGGGAAAGACGCCATTTCCATAGTGGGGTGGGCTCTCATTCGCCCGCTTCCTCACACCAGGCGCAGCCACGTGCACACCTCTCAGCGCTTCCAGCCCAGAACTGCGTGCAGAAGACATGGCTCCAAAAGGCAAAAAGGCTGCAGCCCCCAGGTTCAATCACCTGTCCCTCGAGCACCTTTTTGACACAGTGGAGGCTCACCATGATGTCCCCTACCCCAACTCTGGTCACAGGATGGGCAGCAACATCACCAATCCAGCATGGGAGGTGGTGGTCAGTACCAACGCCCTGCAAAAGAGGACAGCCACCCAGTGCCGCCAGAGGATGAATGATCTCCTCCATTCCGCCAGGGTAAGTCACTCTTCTCATTGCTCTCAACTCACACACTCACAAACCTATCGCATATCCACAGGGACCTCACTCACTGCCAGTTCAAGGGTCATCATCATTCACTCTCCCACACACAACTTCACCTCAACCCATCCATGGGACCACTCACCACCCACACATGCCAGGCAAACTTACCATCTGGCCTGGCAGGCATCCTGCTTACACTCTCTCCATCTCTATTCATGCAGGACAAGCTGGCACACAACAAGAGGGAGAGGTCCCAGACCGGTGGAGAAATGCCCAAAATCGAGGTCCTCACTGACTTTGAAAACAGAGCCATCCAGCTGGACGACGAGGATCTGGATGGTTCCTGAGCTGACAGTGAGGTCGGCGCTGCTCAACCAAGTGAGGATCCAGCAGTGCAACATCCATCAGACAACCAGGCTTTTTCACAGGCCACTGCCATGCGCTAATTATCTCTCCTTGCTTTCACAGGCACATCTGCCAAACAGCCGACAGAGTCCATTACCCAGGACCTTCAATCAAGCCCTGAGGGAAGTTCAGGAGAGGAATTCGTTGAAACCCTCCCTGAAGTCCCGTCACAGTGTCACCCACACCCTCCACCAGCGCAGAGACACACACCTCGGTGGGACCTGGCTTTAGAGTAGCCTCGGGATCACAATCTGGTGGGCAGATTGCACTGTCCGATCCAGGTGGAGGCAGAGACTTCCCAGGCTCCCGGGCACTCAGAGGGCTGCTGGAGGCCAGAACATTGCTGAGCCTGAGTCAGATGATGAGTCTCTGGACTCGGTCATACCTCAGTTGCTGGAGCTGCAAAGGCAAGTTGGGAACATCAGGAAGGGATGTCCGCTGCACTCCTCAGATTGCAAGGCACGATGGAGGAGTCCGTCCACCTTCAGGCTGAGGTGAAAGCTCCGGCATTGCAACGCACCGAGGTCAACACTGGTAGGATGGAGGCCGCCATGGAGACCTTGGTCCAGGATGTCGCTCCTGCACTGCTGCACAGGCTTAACTCCATCACTGACGCCATAGTTGGCCTCCAACAGTGTGTACACGAGAGGGATTCTGGGTAGCCCAATCTCACTCCAACTACACCTTCCGTTCACGGAGTCAGCCAGAGGCCCTCGGACACCCATAGGGAGGGGGATCAGCAGGTGCACATCCCGGGGCCATCCATCCAGGTGACTCGGGGAGTGTCCGGCCCATCCGAATCCCCTCTTCCTGTGACCCCAGCAGCTCCAGCTCCACAGGCCGAGGAGGGGGCCATTGCCACACAGCAGGACCCCGAAAGCAGGCCGGGGCCCTCCAAGTCTCAACCCTCCAGAGGACGCACACTGAAGTCATCACCGACAGGTCGTAGCAGTCAGCAGGCTGGCTCCACCTCCGCTGTGGATATCCGGGGAGCACCAAGATGTAACGGCAGGGTTAGGAAGGTTCAGAAGATGTAGTTTCACAGCCTGGGCACAGGTGTTAATCACTTGTACATAATGTTCACTATTGTCAATAAACTCCCAAGAACGTCTCCCTGCCAATGGCTCCTTGTTCTGATGAGCAGTGTTTGTGTCACTCAGATCTGAAACGTTTCTGTACAAGATAAAGGCAGGTGTCTCAGTCCAGGGCCTCTTCCCTGTGCTTTGTGTAACCTTCAGACCAAAGTGATGGTCCAGCCTCACACTCACTGGACACATTACTGATGCCTGCACCTCGATGGTGCTGGTCATTGCTGCCAGAATGTTGTGGGCAGGTGTCACAGAGTTCCCTCATTCTCTCTGTGTGCTCTCAGCACCTTTAAGGTGGGACTGACCCCTCAGTATCTGTGTCCGGTGACACTGTGCTCCTGAAAGGGTCAGGTACTGAACACTAACAAAGGATCAGGTGCATTTAAAGTTTCATGGCTGCGTCTCTATGATACGACCCTGATCAAAGAGCGCAAACGAGTTGCCCTCAGCCAGACAGGAGTCAGATATTCTCAGAGGCTGTGTGAAGATCTATGGAGTGTCCCCACTGCATGTCACCATCATCCTCCTGGAATCGAGTGACTGTTAGGGCCTCCACTGCATCTCCATGACAGGAGCATTCTCACAGGGGTATGTACACTGCCACCAGCCAGACAGGAGTCAAACGTTCACAGATACAATGTGAGGATCTATGGTATCTCCTCACTGATGTCATCATCATCCTCCACAAATCTAACAGCTCTGAGGGCCTCCCAAGCAGGCCTGCCTCATCTGGCCAGTGCGAGGGCCTCATCCCCAACATCATCGCCTCCGAGGACCTCCTCACACTCATCGCCATCGACATCCTCCTCATTGGAGGAGACCTCCAGATCTTGCATCTTCTCCTCTCCCCATTACAGTGCCAGGTTGTAAAGGGTGCAGCAGGCGACGATGATGCGTGACACCCTCTGTGGACTGTATTGCAGGGCTCCACCAGACCGGTCCAGACACCGGAACCGCATCTTCAGCATCCCGATGGTTTGCTCCACCAAGTTGCAAGTTGCAGCATGAGCCTGGTTATACCTTCACTCTGCTGCAGTCTGAGGCCGCCACACGGGTGTCACCAGCCACGGCCTCTGTGGGTAGCCCTTGTCCCCGAGGAGCCAACCCTGCAGCCTCTGTGGACCCTGGAAGATGTCAGAGATCTGTGACCGACTGGGAATGTAGGAGTTGTGGACACTCCCTGGAAACCATGTGCAGACCTGCAGGATGTGTTTGTGGTGGTCGCACACCAGCTGCACATTCAGCGAATGGAACCCCTTGCGGTTGATGTAGTTCACCGTGTGTCGCGATGGAGATCTGAGCGCCACATGAGTGCAGTCGATGTCACCCTCCACCTGTGGGAAACCGGAGATCTGGGAAAATCCAATTGCTCTTACATCCCGGCTTTCTTGGCCCCGGATGAAATGTACAAAGTTGTGTTCCCTCACGAAGATGGTATCCTTGACCTCAAGGGTGCATTTGCGGGTGGAGACTTGTGATACCCCACAGGGGTCACCTGTAGAGCCCTGAAAGGAGCCACTGGTGTAAAAATTGAGCGCCGCTGTCACTTTCACAGCCACTGGCAGTGGATGCCCTCCTTGTCCCCGTGGCACCAAATCCTGCAGCAGCTGGTGGATGTTACTGACCAGTTCCCTGGACATGCGTAATATTGGTCATCTGCAGGAATGAAAGGCGGTGTCTATAGACCCTGGGTCTAGCTCAGCGCTGACCAGTGACGGCTCACTGTGGCTCTTCAGCAGCGTGTGCAGGAGCCCCAGCTGCCCCTTCTTCCAGCGGGTGCTGCTCCCTCTGTGCAGACAGGCGCCTCTGTCACTCTCTTCTCCATTGTGCCCTCTCTCTGTACGCCATGAGGCATACAGCTAGGTCACCAGGCTCCATGATCCTGATGTACTCCTCTTGCAGGATGAAAGAGAGAAATGCGCAGGTTAGCAAGGGGTGTACTAGGAACCTCTCTTGCTTAAGAGAGAGCTGGCAGAATGGGAAAGGGCTTTTGGATCACACTGGAGTTTGGAACTTGAAGGTCAGTAGATCAGGAAAGTTCCCTTTATGCCTTTCCCACAGAGTTAACACCAGAGAGATTCCGCCAGTCCTTACCCATAAAACTAAGACGATGGACAGATCCCCAAGCACTCCCCCTCCTTCCTTAGCTCATCAAATGCCAAAGTTGTGTATTCAATAGGAGTCTGTAAAGTTAAAGGGAAAACATACAGGTAGAAATTTCACAGCAATACTTTTCTCCTTTAAAGAATCATCCTGCTTAATGCAAAGAAACAATACCCAGACCCCGGGGCACAGTAAAAGTTGTTTGAAGCTCTCATTTGGACCTTTTTCTGACCCGCTGCCTTCAGCTACATGGCCCACCAATTATTTATCAGAAATGACCATCCTCACAGAGCACCACCATTACCAACTGAAAAGCAAACACTTTCTTTGTTATCCAATCAACTGTTGGTCAAACAACATTGTGCCAGCTCCAATATCTCTATAATTAATAAATGAAAGTTTGAGGAAAATGAAAGTACACACAATCTCGTTCAAGTCTCTATGATTTTTCTCGCTGGTTGCTCATAACCTAGAGATATATTTTTAATTTGTGGAAAGCTTGTGCCTTTTTTTGATTAAATCATCAACTGATAATCAATCATCACTCCTCAATCTGGCTGAACTTGTTCTCACACTGAACAATTTCTCCTTAAACTTGTCTCACTTCCTCCAAATAAAAGGTGTGGCTATGGGTACCCACATGGGCCCCAGTTATGCCTGTCTATTTATGGGGTATGTGGAACATTCCTTGTTCCAGTCCTACTCCGGCCCGCTCCCACAACTCTTTCTCCGGTACATCGATGATTACTTCGGTGCTGCTTCATGCTCTCGTCAGGACCTGGAAAAATTTCTTAATTTTGCTTCCAATCTCCACCCCTCCATCATTTTCACATGGTCCATCTCTGACACTTCTCTTCCCTTCCTTGACCTCTCTGTCTCAATTTCTGGTGATAGACTGTCCACCAATATCCATTACAAGCCTACTGACTCCCACAGCTACCTCAACCACAGCTCCTCACACCCCGCTTCCTGTAAGGACTCCATCCCATTCTCTCAGTTCCTTCGTCTCCGTCGCATCTGTTATGATGATGCCACTTTCAAAAACAGTTCCTCTGACATGTCCTCCTTCTTCCTTAACCGAGGTTTTCCACCCACGGTGGTTGACAGGGCCCACAACTGTGTCCAGCCCATCTCCCGCGCATCTGCCCTCACACCTTCTTCTCCCTCCCAGAAACATGATAGGGTCCCCCTTGTCCTCACTTATCACCCCACCAACCTCCGCATTCAAAGGATCATCCTCCGCCATTTCCGCCAACTCCAACATGATGCCACCACAAAACACATCTTCCCTTCACCCCCCCGGTGGCATTCCGCAGGGATCATTCCCTCCGTGACACCCTGGTCCACTCCTCCATCACCCCCTACACCTCAACCCCCTCCCACGGCACCTTCCCATGCAACTGCAGAAGGTGCAACACCTGCCCCTTTACTTCCCCCCTCCTCACCGTCCAAGGGCCCAAACACTCCTTTCAAGTGAAACAGGATTTCACTTGCATTTCCCTCAGTTTAGTCTATTGCATTCATTGCTCCCAATGCGGTTTCCTCAACATTGGAGAGACCAAACGCAGGCTGGGTGACTGCTTTGCAAAACACCTTCGGTCTGTCTGCAAGCATGACCCAGACCTCCCTGTCGCTTGCCATTTTAACACTCCACCCTGCTCTCATGCCCACATGTCCGTCCTTGGCCTGCTGCATTGTTCCAGTGAAGCTCAATGCAAACTGGAGGAACAGCACCTCATCTTCCGACTAGGCACTTTACAGCCTTCCGGACTTAACATCGAGTTTAACAACCTCAGACCATGAACTCTCTCCTCTATCTCTCCCTTTCTGATTCCCCCTCTTTTTTCTCATTCATTTTCATTTTTATTTTGTTTCTTTCTTTCTTTTCCCACTTATTTTCATTTTTATTATTTTTTAAATGTATTTCCATTTGTACTCATTGTTTTATCCCCAGCTTTTAACCTTTTCGATCTTCTTTCCCACCACCGTCCCCTCTCCCACCTCCACTAGGGCCACCTGTCACTTTCCAGAGTGCTTACCCTGGTCCGGCCATTATCACATTCTGCTTCCCGCTCTTAATGTCACCATTAGCACCTCCTTTAGCAGAACCCCCACTATTAACAACCCTTTGACCTTTTGGTTATGACATCGTTCACAATCTCTCCTTTGCTTCCACCTATCGCTGACCTTCTATCCAGTTCCACCTGTCCCACCCCCTTAAACAGCTTATATTTCACCACATTTCTAATTCTCTTTAGTTCTGATGAAGAGTCATACGGACTCGAAACGTTAACTCTGTCTCTCTCTCCACAGATGCTGTCAGACCTGCTGAGATTTTCCAGCAATTTTTGTTTTTGTTTCAGATTTGCAGCATCCGCAGTATTTTGCCTTTAACTCAAGTTTAAACCCTGGTACAGTGTCTGAGCTCAGTTCTGGTGCCCCCCCTCTTGTTATCTCTGCCTTGTCACTGTGGTGTTGGTTGGGCTCTGAGATTGTAACTTTCTTATTTGAGTTCCCAGTGGGTAACTCTGCACAGATTTCACTGGGGCACTCGTTGCGGTTTCCACAAGTTTTGCCAACTTTAGGATGGACTCTCCTCTCTTCCTCTTTTGTCTTCAGAGGTGGCCCACCCCTAACTCGTCCCACATGCTCTGGGACACTACTTCCCTGCAGCTCATCAGCTAAGTGAGGCATCCCCCTCACCATCTGCATGTCTACTTGGGACCCCCCCTGTTCTCCCTCGAAAGGTGGAAAAATGGTGTGGGCCAGCCCGACCCCCGGTTCACCCAGCAAGGGTGCAGGTTCCTTTCTTGTTTACTGACTGGGGGCTTTCTTTGCCCTGATTTATCTCTAGGCAGAAGGATTTTACTAGCCCCTTGTTGGCTGCATCTCCTCCAAACTCTGCCACTCTCATTCCAGCCTTTTATCTTCCCCCCGGCTCCTCAGCTGAGTACTCTCTCTCCCGCTACTCTATCCATTTCATCGTCATCAATTTCTAGCTGTAGACTGTTAACCGCCCCTATTAAAATTTCAGATTTTCTGGCTATCGAGCGAAATTCTAACCCTAAGTGCCTCGCTCACTCTTTTAACACTTCAAGGGGCAGAACTGTTAAATTTTCATAACTGAGTCCCTTCCGTCTGTATCAAATGTGGACATTTTTACACTTTAGTCAGGCAGACTCAAGGTAACCCTTTTGCGGTTTCAAAGGAACAATTTACTTTCCCCATTCTTTTGTTCCGTCTGTGGGAACTATCTCAGATAAGCATCCAATTTGTTCGGACCAGTCCCCCAGGTGAAGCCCCCAATTTGTTAACTTCTCGGAGGGGACCCCAGTTTCGTTATGCTCCCGGGTGAGGGGGAATGAGCTGGTTCCCCTTCTTCATTCAACCCCTGCAAAGGCAGGGCTGACTGGTTGGTCTTCTTCTTGCTGTCACACACAGCACAGCACACCAGCACACACACTGCACTGCTCTGCAGCTAACTTCTGGACCCATTTTTCCCTGTGTATTCCTGTAAGGGAAAAAAAAACCCATGTCCTGTGCCCAGAGTCTGTTTTCTTTTCATCTCCAACCATTTTACACGTTCTGAGATAAATCAACAGGGGATGGATTTTAGGTGACTGCTGAGATGTGGTAATCAGTCTTTGTCTCCGCAACCACAGGAGATTAAAGTTCAGTCTTTTGCATTTTCCCTATCACCCTTTCAAGTGTCTGTTTGAAGAAGGCCATGACACCTTCTCAGGTCCGACATTCCATGTTCTCTCAGGACAGGTCTGTCAGTATAATCCACGTAGGAATTTTACAGAAAGTGGTCACTTTACATTATCAGCCATTTTTTTGCTGAGTGTACTTGTTTGGATTTCTTTAAACACACACAAGTCCTCCTTAAAAGTTCAATATGCCCATAAGTAATTTGTGGCTGTAATTGGCTTTTCATGACATTTCTAAAAGATACCTTACATTTTGATGCTGTCAGATGACCATATCCCCAATATGGACAAAGTTCCTAATATCACCATGAATCTTACACAGATGTGGGTCAATGAGGCATGGCAGGAAGGATTGAGGAAAGGTCCTGCTCTTCAAGGCCGAGATCCGAAGGGACCTCTGTCTGGCCCAGCTTCTTGCCTTGAGGTTCATTCTAGTGTCCCCAAACCACCCACTTTGTGCAGGAGTTTTACTGCATTGGGCAATTGGCCTCATGTTGGCGACTGAGGAGAAATGATCCATGTTTGTCTAGTTTGCTCATACCCTGTCCCCTGGATGTCAGGTCTGGCGGCCAGTCTGCCTGAACTCCGCAGGGCTGCTACTAAGTTATTGCTTGACTGCAGCAGAGGCAACGAATCTAGAAACGCTGATAAAGCAACACAAACTGGGAAGGGAGAGAGAGGAAGAGAGGAAAACAAACTGGAGAGTGAGACAACCTGGGGGTGTGAGAGAGAGAGACTGTGGGAGAGAGAAAGAGAGATTAGGAGAGAAAGAGAAACAGTAGAGGGAGAGATACTTGGGGGAGAGAGATCAAGAGATGGGGGAGAGATAGAATGAGAAAGAGAGACAGGGGAGAGGGATAGAGAGAGACTGAGGAGAAAGGAAGAGAGAGACTGGGGGACAGAGAGAGAGATTGGGGAGAATGAAAGAGAGATAATCGGGAGAAAGAGAGAGAGAGACTTGGGGAGAGAGAGAGGGACTGGGGGAGGGAGAGTGAGAGAGAAGGAGATGGGAGAAAGAGAGAAAGACTGGCAGAGAGAGAAAGAGAAGCTGGGGAAGAGAGTGAGAGACTGGGGGGAGAGAGAGGGAGAGACTGGGAGGAGAGAGGGAGAGACTAGGGGGAGAGAGAGGGAGAGACTGGGAGGAGAGTGTGCTGTTGTATAATGTGATGTGTTCTGGGACAGCTTTGATACTGCATCCTGCTACCTGACCCTCATCTTCCTGTTGGTGCCGACAGGTGGGAGTCAGTGAATTGAGGTTTAGTTTTGATTCATTCCTTATTTTTATAATACACTGCTGGGCACAAGTGGAAATCTGGGAACAAACGCATTCAAAATTGCATCAATTTTCTGAAGTAATCAAGTTACCGTTCAAACTCTTTTGCATATTGTCGTGAGGCTGTGCCCCTTTATTTTTTGAAAACATGATTCTTCAACATTCAACTGACTGGAACGTTTGCAATATGAACTGAGACAGAGTAAACTGCTTAAAAATGCAAGGCCGCGTTCCAAAGAGAAAGAAACAATTCACTCTCAGGGGACTGTGAAAAGAAAGACATGTCCTATAATCCAGACATCAAATGAAACTCGGAACTGTTTAAGAAAGAGGCCTTAAAAGTGCAAAGTACTAGACATTGAAACAATGGCTGCCACAGACAGACCCACTGAAAACCTCTTGGAAATACACAATGGGTGAAGTATTACAAGGCAAGGCAGCTCAGCCGCTTGAGGGTGATTGCAAGTGACACAGGCGGTGCCAAGAAAGTCTTGAACAGAGGAAACAGGCTGAAGGCTGCTCGTTCTCTTTTGGAATAAGTGTGTCCATTGTTTCGAGAAACCAATCCTATAAGAAACCTATCAGCAAATCAAGATCTCGTAAAAATTGCAACATCTTCTACATCTGACCGCATCCAAGCAACCAGCTAACCCAAATCGCCCACAGCGTTTAAAATCTATGCCTCAAGGGCAAAGAACACTTAATCATATATTCTTTTACCAATTTTATTAACCATAATTCCTCTTATTTCTGATGCGTGTGTGCATGGTGAGGCTGTGGCTTAGTGGTATTGTCACTGGACTAGCAACCCAGAGACCAAGGGTAATGCTCTGGGTTTGAATCCCATCACTGCAGATGGCGAAATTTGAATTGAATAGAAATCTGGAATTAAAAGTCTGATGATGACCATGAAACCATTATCCATTGTCATAAAAATCCATCTCATTCGCTAATGTAAAACAGGAAAGGTGGCCAAACCGTGACTTACAAGGGAAATTAGAGATAGTATTAGATGCAAGGAAGAGGCAGACAAATTGGCCAGAAAAAACAACAGACCTGAGGATTGGGAGCAATTTAGAATTAAGCAAAGGAGGACCAAGGGATTTATTAAGAAGGAGAAAATAGAGTATGAGAGTAAACTTGCAGGGAACATAAAAACTGACTGTAAAAGTTTCTCTAGGTATGTGAAGAGAAAAAGATTGAAGACAAATGTAGGTCCCTTACAGTCAGAAATGGGAATTTATAATGGGGAACAAAGAAATGGCTGACCAACTAAATACATACTTTGGTTCTGTCTTCACAAAGGAGGACACAAATAACATACCAGAAATGTTGGGGAACACATGGTTTAGTGAGAGGGAGGAACTGAAAGAAATCAGTCTTAGTAGGGAAATGGTGTTGGAGAAATTGATGGGATTGAAGGTGGATAAATCCCCAGGGCCTGATAATTTACATCTCTAAGAGTACTTAAGGAAATGGCCCTAGAAATAGTGGATGCATTGGTGGTCATCTTCCGAGATTCTATAGGCTCTGGAATAGTTCCTACAGATTGGAAGGTAGCTAATGTAACCCCACTATTTAAAAAGGGAGGTAGAGAGAAAACATGGAATTATAGACCAGTCAGCCTGACGTCGGTAGTGGGGAAAATTCTAGAGTCCATTATAAAAGATTTAATAGCTGAGCACATGGAAAACAGTGGCAGAATCGGACAGAGTCAGCATGGATTTATGAAAGGGAAATCATGCTTGACAAATCTACTGGAATTTTTCGAGGATGTAACTAGTAGAGTTGATGAGGGGGAGCCAGTGGATGTGGTTTATTGGGACTTTCAGAAGGCTTTTGACAAAGTCCCACATAAGAGATTGGCGTGTAAAATTAAAGCGCATGGGATTAGGGGTAGTGTATTGAGATGGATATAAAACTGGTTGGCAGACAGGAAACAAAGAGTAGGAATAAACGGGTCTTTTTCTGAATGGCAGGCGATGACTAGTGGGGTACTGCAGGGATTGGTGCTGGGACCCCAGTTATTCACAATATATATTAATGATTTAGATGAGGAAATTAAATGTAATATCTCCAAATTTGCAGATGACACAAAGCTGGGTGGGAGGGTGAGCTGTGAGGAGGATACAGAGATGCTTCAGTGTGATTTGGACAAGTTGAGTGAATGGGCAAATGCATGGCAGGTGCAATATAATGTGGATAAATGTGATGTTATCCATTTTGGTAGCAAAAGCAGGAAGGCAGATTATTATCTGAATGGCTATAAATTGAGAGAGGGGAGTGTTCAACGAGACCTGGGTGTCCTCGTACACCAGTCGCTGAAGGTAAGAAGCAGGTGTAGCAGCGGTAAAGAAGGCAAATGGGGACTAGTGCCAAAACTGGGAGAGCTGTCTCATAGGCTAGTCAAGCAAGAGCCTGACATGGTCATACTCACGGAATCATTCCTTATAGATAATGTCCCAGTTACCACCATCACCATCCCTGGTGATGTCCCCAGCAGGACAGAACCAGCAGAGGTGGTGACACAGTGGTATACAGTCAGGAAGGAGTTGCACTGGGAGTCCTCAACAATCGACTCCAGACCTCATGAAGTCTCATGGCATCAGATCAAACATGGGCAAGGAAACCTCCTGCTGATTACCATGTACCGCCCTCCCTCAGCTGATGAATCAGTGTTTCTCCATGTTGAATATCACTTGGAGGAAGTGCTGAGGGTCTCAAGGGCGCAGAATGTACTCTGGGTGGGGGGTCTTCAAAGTCATTTGCCAAGAGTGGCTCGGTAGCACCACTACTGACCGAGCTGACTGAGTCCTAAAGGACATAGCTGCTAGACTGGGTCTGCGGCAGGTGGTGAAGGAACCAACAAGAGGGAAAAACATACTTGACCTCATTCTCACCGACCTGCCTGTCGCAGATGTATCTGTCCATGACAGTATCGGTAGGAGCGACCACCGCACAGTCTTAGTGGAGACAAAGTCCCGTCTTCACATTGAGGATACCCTCCATCGTGTTATGTGGCACGACCATCGTGCTAAATGGGATAGATTTCGAACAGATCTAGCAACTCAAGGCTGGGCATCTATGAGGCGCTGTGGGTCATCAGCAGCAGCAGAATTGTACTCGAACACAATCTATAACCTCATGGCCCAGCATATCCCCCACTCCACCATTACAATCAAGCCAGGGGATCAACCCTGGTTCAATGAAGAATGCAGGAGGGCATGCCAGGAGCAGCACCAGGCATACCTAAAAATGAGGTGTCAACCTGGTGAAGCTATAACACAGGACTACTTGCATCCAAACAGCATAAGCAGCAAGTGACAGACAGCTAAGCGATCCCACAACCAACAGTCCAGATCTAAGCTCTGCAGTCCTGCCACATGCAGTTGTGAATGGTGGTGGACAATTAAACAACTCACTGGAGGAGGAGGCTCCACAAATATCCCCATCCTCAATGATGGAGGAGCCCAGCACATCAGTGCAAAAGATAAGGCTGAAGCATTTACTACAATCTTCAGCCAGAAGTGCCGAGTGGATGATCCATCTCTGCCTCCTCCAGAGGTCCCCAGCATCACAGGCGCCAGTCTTCAGCCAAATCGATTCACTCCACATGATATCAAGAAATGGCTGAAGGCACTGGATACTGCAAACGCTGTGAGCCCTGATAATATTACAGCAATAGAATTGAAGACTTGTGCTCCATAACTTGCCGCGCCCCTAGTCAAGCTGTTCCAGTACAGCTACAACACTGGCATCTACCCAGCTATGTGGAAAATTGCCCAGGCATGTCACAAAAAGCAGGACAAATCCAACCCAGCCAATTACCGCCCCATCAGCCTACACTCAATCATCAGTAAAGTGATGGAAGGGGTCATCAACAGTGTTATCAAGTGGGACTTGCTTAGCAATAACCTGCTCACTGATGCTCAGTTTGGGTTCCGCCAGGGCCACTCAGCTCCTGACCTCATTACAGCCTTCGTTCAAACATGGACACAAGAGCTGAACTCCCGAGGTGAGGCGAGAGTGACTGCCCTTAACATCAATGCAGCATTTGACCGAGTGTGGCATCAAGGAGCCCTAGCAAAACTGGAGTCAATGGGAATGAGGGGGAAAACTCACGCTGGTTGGAGTCATACCTAGCACAAAGGAAGGTGGTTGTGGTTGTTGGAGGTCAGTCATCTCAGCTCCAGGACATCACTGCAGGAGTTCCTCAGGGTAGTGTCCTCGGCCCAACCATCTTCAGCTGCTTCATCAATGACCTTCCTTCCATCATAAGGTCAGAAGTGGGGATGTTCACTGATAATTGCACAATGTTCAGCACCATTCGCAATTCTTCACATATTGAAGCAGTCCAAATGCAGCAAGACCTGGACAATATCCAGGCTTGGGTTGACAAGTGGCAAGTAATATTCACGCCACACAAGTGCCAGGCAATGACCATCTCCAACAAGAGAGAATCTAACCATCGCCCCTTGACATTCAATGGCATTACCATTACTGAATCCCCCACTATCAACATCCTGGGGGTTACCATTGACTAGAAACTGAACTGGACTAGCCATATAAATACTGTGACTACAAGAGCAGGTCAGAGGTTGTGAATACTGCGGTGAGTAACTCACCTCCTGTCTCCCCAAAGCTTGTCCACCATCTACAAGGCACAAGTCAGGAATGTGATGGAATACTCCCCACTTGCCTGGATGAGTGCAGCTCCAGCAACATTCAAGAAGCTTGACACCATCCAGTTCAAAGCAGCCCGCTTGATTGGCACCACATCCACAAACATTCACTCCCTCCACCACTAACGCACAGTAGCAGCAGTGTGTACCATCTACAAGATGCACTGCAGGAACTCACCAAGGCTCCTTAGACAGCACCTTCCAAACCCATTACCACCTAGAAGGACAAGGCCAGCAGATAGATGGGAACACCACCATCTGGGAGTTCCCCTCCAAGCCACTCACCACCCCGACAGTTTCTTCACTGTCACTGGGTCAAAATCCTAGACCTCCCTCCCTAACCGCACACTGGATGTATCTACACCACATGGACTGCAGCGGTATAACAAGGCAGCTCACCACCACCTTCTCAAGGGCAATTAAGGATAAACAATAAATGCTGGTCCAGCCATATATGATTAAAAGAAAATTGTGTGCGTGTGTGTGTGTCTGGGTGGACTCCATGCAAACTCCGTGTGGATTCCATGTGAACTCTGTGTGGACTCTGTGTGGACTCCATGCAAACTCCATGTGGACTCTATGTCAATCCTAAGTGGACATTGTGTGAAATCTATGTGAACTCTGTGTGAACGCTATGTGGACTCTGTGTGGATTTCACGCGAACTCTGTGTGGATTTCACGCGAACTCTGTGTGGATTTCACGCGAACTCTGTGTGGATTTCACGTGAACTCTGTGTGGATTTCACGTGAACTCTGTGTGGACCCTGTGTGGACTCCATGTGAACCCTATGTGAGCTCCGTGTTTACTCCATGTGAACTCTATGTGGACTCCCTGTGGACTCCCTGTGGACTCCCTGTGGACTCCCTGTGGACTCCCTGTGGACTCCGTGTGGACTCCGTGTGGACTCCCTGTGGACTCCCTGTGGACTCCCTGTGGACTCCGTGTGGACTCCGTGTGGACTCCCTTTGGACTCCGTGTGGACTCTGTGTGGACTCCGTGTGGACTCCGTGTGGACTCTGTGTGAGCATTAGCCCCTTGGTCAGGTTGAAAGCCATGGGGGTTGGTTATTGGCTGAGTAGTACGTGGTTGGAATAGTGACAATAAGTTCAGTGGAGGAGGGCTGGAGATGGGGGAAAAGGCAGGGAATAAGTTGGAAAATGTCACAAAAATGGAGAAGGGCTGTCATGCTGAATAGGTTAAAATGTGCACCTTGTTTTGTGAGGGAGCAGAGCTTGTGATGAGCTGGTGAGGTCTGGAATGTGAGGAGTGATGGAGACTTGAGGCGGAATCGTCCCAGATTTGCGCAAAGTGTGAAAAATGTTGTCTTACCCAATGGTGGGTTTTCGTGTGGTATTATCCCAATCCTGCCTCATTAATGATGTAGTCATGGGAAACGCCCTGTTTCACTGGTGGGCAGCCTCTGAGTTGCCCACCGTGCCATTGTCTCACCATCTCCTCATACAAGGTGCCATATTTAACGTATTTAAACTGAAGCCGCGCGGACACTTCTCAATGTTTGCAGCCTAGGGGGGCACCGATGAAGACATGGTCCCAAAAGCCAAAAAGATTACAGCCCCTGGATTCAGTGACGCATCCCTGGGGTGCCTTCTGGACACCGTGAAGCCCATTGCCATGCCCCTCAGTCTCACCACTCCGGCTCGGGAGGTGGTGGCAGTGGCAGTGCCAATGCTGCACAGAAGAGGTTGGCCATCCAGTGCAGAAAGAGGATGAATGATCTCATCAATGCATCCAGGGTAAGGCAACCATCTCATCACTCTGAACTCACACATTCAAGCCCATCACACATTCACTGGCATCTCACTCACTGCCAGCTCAAGGGACATCACCACTCACTCTCTCACACACACCCTCACATCTCCATCTGGCCTCATCTCCTCTGGAGGCTGCCTCCTCAACCCTCACCATCTTCAGGCCACTTGCACAGATCAGCATGAGCCCCCACACACCCTGGGATACCCCCCATCCCCAGTACAGCCCTCGCCCTGCAGCCTCTTCCCTTGCCTGAGGCCACTTCTCCCCCCTCCCCAAGCAAGCCCTAGCCCTGCAGCCGTACAAAGCCACCCCTGCCTTACGGCTGGTGTGGTAGATAGAGACCTGCCTGTGAGCCACCCTAAAAGTAATGTGGTGCTGCCTGTGAAGCCTGGCACTGATGCCCGTGAGTGCTGCCTGAAGCAAGGTGGGCAAACAAACCTCGAAGTCCCGAGTGAAGTGCAGCTCACCAGGTGCACGTCACTAATGTTGGGTTGTGAAACACGTGGGCGCGATGTGCCTGGATGATCCACCGTGGGGTCTGATTCGGGGAAGCAGGGCTTATAATAAATGGCAAAGTGTTGAAATGAATGTCCTGCCTTGCGATGGAGGGGAACCCAGGCCGCCATTGACAGTTCGAACGGACGATCATAAACTGGTCTCATGACTACGTGAAACTGATTTTTGGCCGAGCCATATTGTCGTTCCTCACCGCCCCCCATCCCCCACTCCACCCCCATCCCCCCACCCCACCTCCACCCCCCCACCCTGCCCCCCATCCCCCACTCCACCCCCATCCCCCCACCCCCACCCCCATCCCCCACCCCCCACCCCCATCCCCCACCCCCCACCCCGCCCACCATCCCCCACCCCGCCCCCCACCCCACCCCCACCCCCACCCCCACCCCCCACCCCCCAACCCCCACCCCATCCCCCCACCCCATCCACCATGACGCCAGATGCCAACAGGGCAGGAAAATTCACCTGTGCTCTTACAGAAACAGATGTGGCTGCAGATGCTGTCACTGGCTGACAAAGGGCCCAGGGTAGATTCAGGAGTAAAATGGTGGCAGAGGAGCCATTGCTACAGGAATGAAATCTGTCATTGGATTGATAAGGGGTGGCTCTCTCAGGGGCCAAGGTAGAGGGTCAGTTGAGAACGATGAAACAATGGAGCAGGACAGTGTGATGGAGCATATCAAATACTGCAGAAATGTCAGGGGAGGGGTAAGGCACCACTGTTAGCCACAGAGCCATTATTCACCACTCCAGCGATGATCACTTCAGTGCCTGGAGAAACCAAACTGGAGCAATTTGAGTAGGGAAGTTTGAAATGAAAGGTAAGAGGGGGAATGAAAGCGGGTCAGGAGGGCAATGTACCAGAAGATTACAGTGAGAGGCCTGGGTGTGTGTTGACAGTGAGGTTGATACTAGATGAGAGATGAGAAGTACAGATGTCTCGGAAGGCTACTGTAAAAGGAAAGAAATCAAGAGCCTTGTTTCTATCAGTACTAGGATGTTAACAGAATCATCCCCAACGAAGATCTGGATACAGCAGTCCTTGTTTAAGCAGAGAGAACATTCTAGAGGGTGATCATTGACCATGCAGTGGATAGGAGGGGAGTGCAGAGGGGAGCAGGGTGGGAAAATCAGCTGGTTAAAGTAGCTTGCACCTCCCATGGGGAGCGGGGGTTTTCAGTGGTGGTGTGGGGAGAGGGCATTCATAGGGCAGCAGGGACACTCTTGGTTGCCGGAGATACAGTTAGTTGCCAGAGACACTGGTGGTTGCCGGGTTAGTGTGGTGAAAGTGCTTATTGAAGTAGTCAAGACCAAGTATGAGGCCTGGTTTTTTTCAGATGACAGATGCATACCACAGGGAGTAAGTCAGAACTGGAGCACAGTGACTGAATGGGTCAGTCTCAGAACTTGGCAGCAATGACACAATAAAACGTAATGACCTTACCAGGATAGTCGGGGTAAGAGTTATTTTCATATCTCCCATGTTTGGAACACACCTTACGAGCAATACTCAATCGCCCAGCACTCTTCCTCCCTGTCCAGGGTTAGAGCCCCTCCTCCCAACATGACTGGCTGCCTAACTGCACCTCTCAGGACCACATTCAATATCTGCTATTGGCCCAAAATCACCACAAACAACATTTTGCCTTGAAGTGGTTTGTACTTGGATTAGTTCTCTCAGTTCCACCATACCTCACATTGTAAAAGCTTCCGTCATTTCAACAACTTCCCCTCCCAACAACACTTCTCCTTCCTCTCCACTTGCACACTATGCGAATTACCTCACATACCCTCAGACCCCTAACACTAACCCACCCCCACCCCAAACACTAACCCACCCCCACCCCTCCCCCAGGACACTCCAAACACTAACCCACCCCCACCCCTCCCCCAGGACACCACAAACACTAACCCACACCCACCCAAAACACTAACCCACCCCCACCCCAAACACTAACACACCCCCACCCCTCCCCCAGGACACCCCAAACACTAACCCACCCCCACCCCTCCCCCAGGACACCCCAAACACTAACCCACCCCCACCCCTCCCCCAGGACACCCCACACACTAACCCACCCCCACCCCTCCCCCAGGACATGCCAAACACTAACCCACCCCCACCCCTCCCCCAGGACACTCCAAACACTAACCCACCCTCCACACCCCACACACTAACCCACCCCCACCTCTCCCCCAGGACACCCCACACACTAACCCACCCCCACCCCAAACACTAACCCACCCTCACACCCCAAACACTAACCCACCCTCACACCACACACACTAACCCACCCTCACACCCCACACACTAACCTAGCCTCACACCCCAAACACTAACTCACCCACCCTCACAACCCACACACTAACCCACCCTCACAACCCACACACTAACCCACCCTCACAACCCACACACTAACCCACCCTCACACCCCACACACTAACCTAGCCTCACACCCCAAACACTAACTCACCCACCTTCACACCCCACACACTAACCCACCCTCACAACCCACACACTAACCCACCCTCACAACCCACACACTAACCCACCCTCACAACCCACACACTAACCCACCCTCACAACCCACACACTAACCCACCCTCACAACCCACACACTAACCCACCCTCACACCCCACACACTAACCCACCCTCACACCCCACACACTAACCCACCCTCACACCCCAAACACTAACCCACCCCCACCCCAAACACTAACCCACCCCCACCCCTCCCCCAGGACATCCCAAACACTAACCCACCCTCACAACCCACACACTAACCCACCCTCACTCCCCACACACTAACCCACCCTCACACCCCACACACTAACCCACCCTCACATCCCACACACTAACCCACCCTCACACCCCACACACTAACCCACCCTCACACCCCACACACTAACCCACCCTCACACCCCACACACTAACCCACTCCCACCCCACACACTAACCCACCCTCACAACCCACACACTAACCCACCCTCACAACCCACACACTAACCAACCCTCACACCCCAAACACTAACCCACCCTCACACCCCACACACTAACCCACCCTCACACCCCACACACTAACCCACCCTCACACCCCACACACTAACCCACCCTCACACCCCACACACTAACCCACCCTCACTCCCCACACACTAACCCATCCTGCACCCCACACACTAACCCACCCTCACTCCCCACACACTAACCCACCCTCACACCCCACACACTAACCCACCCTCACACCCCACACACTAACCCATCCTCACACCCCAAACACTAACCCACCCTCACACCCCACTCACTAACCCACCCTCACTCCCCACACACTAACCCACCCTCACTCCCCACACACTAACCCACCCTCACACCCCAAACACTAACCCACCCTCACACCCCACACACTAACCCACCCTCACAACCCACACACTAACCCACCCTCACAACCCACACACTAACCCACCCTCACTCCTCACACACTTACCCACCCTCACACCCCACACACTAACCCACCCTCACTCCCCACACACTAACCCACCCCCACACCCCACACCCCACACACTTACCCACCCTCACACACCACACACTAACCCAACATCCACCTCACACACTAACCCACCCTCACAACCCACATACTAACCCACCCTCCACCCCACACACTAACCCACACTCACACCCCACACACTAACCCAACATCCACCCCACACACTAACCCACCTTCACACCCCACACACTAACCCACCCCCACACCCCACACACTAACCCACCCTCACACCCCACACACTAACCCAACATCCACTCCACACACTAACCCACCCTCCACCCCACACACTAACCCACCCTCACAACCCACACACTAACCCAACATCCACCCCACACACTAGCCCACCCTCACACCCCACACACTAACCCACTCCCACCCCACACACTAACCCACCCTCACACCCCACACACTAACCCACTCCCACCCCACACACTAACCCACCCTCACACCCCACACACTAACCCACTCCCACCCCACACACTAACCCACCCTCACAACCCACACACTAACCCACCCTCACAACCCACACACTAACCCACCCTCACACCCCAAACACTAACCCACCCTCACACCCCACACACTAACCCACCCTCACACCCTACACACTAACCCACCCTCACACCCCACACACTAACCCACCCTCACACCCCACACACTAACCCACCCTCACTCCCCACACACTAACCCACCCTGCACCCCACACACTAACCCACCCTCACACCCCACACACTAACCCACCCTCACACCCCACACACTAACCCACCCTCACACCCCACACACTAACCCACCCTCACACTAACCCACCCTCACAACCCACACACTAACCCACCCTCACTCCCCACACACTAACCCACCCTCACACCCCACACACTAACCCACCCTAACACCCCACACACTAACCCACCCTCACTCCCCACACAGTAACCCACCTCACTCCCCACACACTAACCCACCCTCACTCCCCACACACTAACCCACCCTCACACCCCACACACTAACCCACCCTCACACCCCACATACTAACCCACCCTCACACCCCAAACACTAACCCACCCTCACACCCCACACACTAACCCACCCTCACAACCCACACACTAACCCACCCTCACTCCCCACACACTTACCCACCCTCACTCCCCACACACTAACCCACCCTCACTCCCCACACACTAACCCACCCTCACTCCCCACACACTAACCCACCCTCACACCCCACACACTAACCCACCCTCACACCCCACATACTAACCCACCCTCACACCCCAAACACTAACCCACCCTCACACCCCACACACTAACCCACCCTCACAACCCACACACTAACCCACCCTCACTCCCCACACACTTACCCACCTTCACACCCCACATACTAACACACCCTCACACCCCAAACACTAACCCACCCTCACACCCCACATACTAACCCACCCTCACACCCCAAACACTAACCCACCCTCACAACCCACACACTAACCCACCCTCACAACCCGCACACTAACCCACCCTCACTCCCCACACACTTACCCACCTTCACACCCCACACACTAACCCACCCTCACTCCCCACACACTAACCCACCCCCACACCCCACACACTTACCCATCCTCACACACCACACACCAACCCAACATCCACCCCACACACTAACCCACCCTCACAACCCACACACTAACACACCCTCCACCCCACACACTAACCCACCCTCCACCCCACACACTAACCCACCCTCACACCCCACACACTAACCCAACATCCACCCCACACACTAACCCACCTTCACACCCCACACACTAACCCACCCTCACACCCCACACACTAACCCAACATCCACCCCACACACTAACCCACCCTCCACCCCACACACTAACCCACCCTCACACCCCACACACTAACCCACCCTCACAACCCACACACTAACCCACCCTCACACCCCACACACTATCCCACCCTCACATCCCACACACTAACCCACTCTCCACCCCACACACTAATCCACCCCCACCCCACCCCCAGGACAGTCCAACAGGCCAGAAAACACCCTGCCCTCCCCCAGCAAACCCCCGCTCCAACAGAGGACACTCAAACCTTTAACAGAGGGTGGCTGTGCTGTGTTGGAGTGAGTCAGCCTGGAGGCCTCACACTGCACACGATCTGACCACTTTTATCTTCCTTTGTGTATTCTCATTAGTTGGAACTCAGACAAACAGCACACCCACACGGAGCTGTCTACACTGGCACCTCTCCGCTAACTTTCATCATCTTTCTCACAACAGCAGCCCCACGGACGGAGAGGGAGGGTGTGGAGAAGGGAGAAGCGGAGTGGAAGAGAGCTGGGAGGGGAGAAGCACCATGTTTCATTTCTATCTCTCCAGGCAATGCATGGCCTATTATAGTTAGGGGTCTGGTATAGTTAGGGGTCTGGTATAGTTAGGGGTCTGGTATAGTTAGGGGTCTGGTGTAGTTAGGGGTCTGGTGTAGTTAGGGGTCTGGTGTAGTTAGGGGTCTGGTGTAGTTAGGGGTCTGGTGTTGTTAGGGGTCTGGTGTAGTTTGGGGTCTGGTGTAGTTTGGGGTCTGGTGTAGTTTGGGGTCTGGTGTAGTTTGGGGTCTGGTGTAGTTAGGGGTCTGGTGTAGTTAGGGGTCTGGTATAGTTAGGGGTCTGGTGTAGTTAGGGGTCTGGTGTAGTTTGGGGTCTGGTGTAGTTTGGGGTCTGGTGTAGTTTGGGGTCTGGTGTAGTTTGGGGTCTGGTGTAGTTTGGGGTCTGGTATAGTTAGGGGTCTGGTATAGTTAGGGGTCTGGTGTAGTTTGGGGTCTGGTGTAGTTTGGGGTCTGGTGTAGTTAGGGGTCTGGTACAGTTAGGGGTCTGATATAATTTGGGGTCTGGTGTAGTTTGGGGTCTGGTACAGTTAGGGGTCTGATATAGTTTGGGGTCTGGTGTAGTTTGGGGTCTGGTGTAGTTAGGGGTCTGGTATAGTTAGGGGTCTGGTGTAGTTAGGGGTCTGGTGTAGTTTGGGGTCTGGTGTAGTTAGGGGTGTGATATAGTTTGGGGTCTGGTGTAGTTTGGGGTCTGGTGTAGTTTGGGGTCTGGTGTAGTTTGGGGTCTGGTGTAGTTTGGGGTCTGGTGTAGTTTGGGGTCTGGTATAGTTAGGGGTCTGGTATAGTTAGGGGTCTGGTGTAGTTAGGGGTCTGGTGTAGTTTGGGGTCTGGTGTAGTTAGGGGTGTGATATAGTTTGGGGTCTGGTGTAGTTTGGGGTCTGGTGTAGTTTGGGGTCTGGTGTAGTTTGGGGTCTGGTGTAGTTTGGGGTCTGGTATAGTTAGGGGTCTGGTATAGTTAGGGGTCTGGTGTAGTTTGGGGTCTGGTGTAGTTTGGGGTCTGGTGTAGTTAGGGGTCTGGTACAGTTAGGGGTCTGATATAGTTTGGGGTCTGGTGTAGTTTGGGATCTGGTACAGTTAGGGGTCTGATATAGTTTGGGGTCTGGTGTAGTTTGGGGTCTGGTGTAGTTAGGGGTCTGGTATAGTTAGGGGTCTGGTGTAGTTAGGGGTCTGGTGTAGTTTGGGGTCTGGTGTAGTTAGGGGTGTGATATAGTTTGGGGTCTGGTGTAGTTAGGGGTCTGGTGTAGTTAGGGGTCTGGTGTAGTTAGGGGTCTGGTGTAGTTAGGGGTCTGGTGTAGTTTGGGGTCTGGTGTAGTTAGTGGTCTGGTGTAGTTTGGGGTCTGGTATAGTTAGGGGTGTGATATAGTTAGTGGTCTGGTGTAGTTAGGGGTCTGATGTAGTTATGGTTTTGGTGTAGGTAGGGGTCTGGCATAGTTAAGGGTCTGGTGTAGTTAGTGGTCTGGTATAGTTAGGGTTCTGGTATAGTTGGGAGTCTGGTATAGTTAGGGTTCTGCTATAGTTAGTGGTCTGGTGTAGTTAGGGGTCTGGTATAGTTAAGGGTCTGGTGTAGTTAGTGGTCTGGTATAGTTAGGGTTCTGGTATAGTTGGGAGTCTGGTATAGTTAGGGTTCTGCTATAGTTAGTGGTCTGGTGTAGTTAGGGGTCTGGTATAGTTAAGGGTCTGGTGTAGTTAGTGGTCTGGTATAGTTAGGGTTCTGGTATAGTTGGGAGTCTGGTATAGTTAGGGTTCTGGTATAGTTAGTGGTCTGGTGTAGTTAGAGGTCTGGTATAGTTAGGGGTCTGGTATAGTTAGGGGTCTGGTATAGTTAGGGGTCTGGTGTAGTTAGGGGTCTGGTATAGTTAGGGGTCTGGTATAGTTAGCGGTCTGGTGTAGTTAGGGGTCTGGTTTGGTTATGGTTTTGGTGTAGGTAGGGGTCTGGTATAGTTAGGGGTCTGGTATAGTTAGGGGTCTGGTGTGGTTAGGGGTCTGGTGTGGTTAGGGGTCTGGTGTAGTTAGTGGTCTGGTATAGTTAGGGGTCTGGTATAGCTAGGGGTCTGGTATAGTTAGGGGTCTGGTATAGTTAGGCGTCTGGTGTAGTTAGAGGCCTGGTATAGTTAGTGGTCTGGTATAGTTAGGGTTCTGGTATAGTTAGTGGTCTGGCATAGTTAGGGGTCTGGTATAGTTAGGCGTCTGGTGTAGTTAGAGGCCTGGTATAGTTAGTGGTCTGGTATAGTTAGCGTTCTGGTATAGTTAGTGGTCTGGCATAGTTAGGGGTCTGGTATAGTTAGGAGTCTGCACAGAGTGAATCACGTGACCTTAATGAGCAGCAACAGGTAAAGTGGAATGGACAGTCCAGGAAAGTGTTCATTGGAGGGAACGCCCAGCTCCACATCCTTATGAAAAGGACAGTGAAGTAGATTTTAGGAGCCCAGCCTTCAAAGATATCCCAACAACTTTTGCATGCACTGGACTGCCCGACATGAAGCCACCATATTGGACATAGTGCATGAGCTCACTACCAACTGCATGGCACTACAGTCACACTACAGTCACAGTCCAGTCACACTACAGTCAACCAGGGGGCATTGGGTCACTCCTGTCAATGCCGCAGATGGGCCCTCGCCATGACACCAGGAGTAACAGCTTTCAGGAATTCTCATCCAGGGATAGCGCGAGCTCCAGGCTCCACTCCCTCGGGCACTGACAGAGTGGGCTGCCTGCTCTGGTTGGAAGAAGTCCTGGAAATTTGATCATGTGATATTTCTTCATAGCGTTTACCTTACAAAGGTTGGCGGCCCTGAAATTGAGTATTTTTGCTCATGGTTTTGCTCCTCAGCTGTGGTGCAACAAGTTCCAACAAGCAGGAGGCCAACATGAGCGGAGAGAGATGGAAACTGTGCATGAAGAGATAAGAAGGGAGACTGAGGGAAAAGAGGGGCCAAAGAAAAGGGGATATCGACAACCGGGGGGGTGGGGAAAGGGGAACTGAGCATCACCCGCATTTTCAGAGACCCCCATTTTAGACACCCCCCCCCTCCCATTTCAGGGGTCCCTCAGATTTCGGAGCCTCCCCTCCTCTGAAAGCTGAAATTCTGATCCTCTTGATTCCTGACTCTCCGGACTCGCTCCATCAGGTCCCAGCTCCCTGCAGGTGGCATCATTGAACTAGAGACCGGTGACAGCACAAAGCGGCCTAAATGGACCTGAAACTCCTGGCAGCCATTTTAATTTAACACCTCCATCTTGGAAAGTCATCTCAGAATATTCGCTCTCTATTAAACAAATAATCGATTCATTCTGTTAACTAAGCAGTTGTGCATTCAGCTTGGTCAAAACACCTGTGATTAAACGTAATTCTGACAACCGCTATCCTGCTGTACTTGTGGACTACGTTACCGTGTTAGTCACTCAGAAGGCCGAGAATAATAATCGAGAGATGTGCGAAAAAGTTCCAACATGGCGGATGGTGAATTGAATTTACATAATTGCATTTAAAAAGCTAGTAATGGTAATCATGACAACTATCAGATCATCGTAAAAACCCATCTGGGTTCATGAGTGCCCTTTAGGGAAGGAAATCTGCCACCCTTACCCACTCTGGCCTACATGTGACTCCAGATCCACAGAAACTTGTGCGGTTTGCTCTTAACTGTCCGCTGAAATGACCTAGCAAGTTGCCATGGTAACTGATCACCACCTTGACAAGGGCAATTAGGGATGGGCAACAAATGCTGGCCCAGCCAGCGGCGCCCACGCCCAGAGATTAAATAAATTAATAAAGAGCTTGAGCCACATCATCAGTGAGGTCGTTTGAATTTGTGTTCAGCATAACGTCTTTCTCCAATTTCTTGGATAACGGTGTCGGAGAAGCCAGTCAGGTTGCTCGTTCTCAAGAATAAGCAAGCAGGCTTTGGGGAAGACAAGGGCCCCGGATTCCTGTGTCCCAAAAAGTCAGGAATGGCTGTGGGTTTGACAAAACATGAGGCTGTGGGACAGCAATTTTGAACTTCCCGTTGGAAAAGTGACCCACTCAAACTTCCCATGAGCAGGAAGAGGTTCAGGATGGGCTGGGATCGTGACCCTGCATGCAGGTCATGTGATGTTGGGCTCACTTTGGAAACAGCTGATTTATATTTCCTGTCCCCCCACCACCCCCACCTCCCCCCACATATTTTCACTAAGTTTGGCAGCCTTTGGAAAGTTTCTAAAAACCCACCTTGTTTGAGAGTTCATGGATCTTGGGAGAAGCCCATTGAGGCATCAGGAACATTCTGACGGATAAGTGTTAAATCTTTTTACAACTTCAAATGCCATTATTAGATGCTGTATTATAAATGAGATGTGTTTTACTGCAATGATTGATCAAAGGGTCCTGTAAAGGTAAGTTGACCATCATTGTGTGCAGCTTTGGTCTCCTTATCTGAGGAAGGATGTACTTGCTATAGAGGGAGTGCAGCGAAGGTTTACCCAACTGATTCCTGGGATGGTGGGACTGACATATGAGGAGAGATTGAGTCGGTTAGGATTATATTCGCTGGAGTTCAGAAGAATGAGGGAGGATCTCATAGAGACCTATAAAATTCTAACAGGACTAGACAGAGTAGATGCAGGAAGGATGTTCCCGATGGTGGGGGAGTCCAGAACTAGGGGTCACCGTCTGAGGACATGGGGTAGACCATTTAGGACTGAGAAGTGGAGAAATTTCTTCACCCAGAGAGTGAGGAGCCTGTGGAATTCGCTACCACAGAAAGTAGTTGAGGCCAAAACATTGTATGTTTTCAAGAAGGAGTTAGATATAGCTCTTGGGGTGAAGGGGATCAAAGGATATGGGGAGAAAGCGGGAGCAGGCTATTGAGTTGGATGATCAGCCATGATCATAATGAATGGCGGAGCAGGCTCGAAGGGCCAAATGGCCTACTCCTGCTCCTAGTTTCTATGTTTTTATCATATTGGTAAACATTATGTTAAGTGTTGAGATGCATTAGAGTACTTTTCCTACTGGAAAAAGTGCTTTCATGCATTGTTTTAAATTTGGGGAAAAAACTGGTCTGCAGCTTTCACATAGAGAAACAAAACAGCCACCTGGACTGTTTTGAATACAGGTTGTCTAGTGTGGCTTAGAAAAAATGAGCCATCTGTTATTTCATTTTCAATAGGCTCCATTGTTTGGAGCTGTAATGCTTAGTTTTGATGGCTGAGCCAATTATGGATGCTTGGCTGAATTTTAAAAGCTGTTAAACCATTTCATTCAGCAGGGGGTTGTGTACATAGTTTGACAGTTTGAAGAAGCTGCTAAAGGATTAGTCATGTTTGATGTGGTTACTGAACAGATTTTTGTTTGTTTTTACAACTGATTTACCAGTTGAGGTGATTAACTTTTTTTATTATGGTACGAATAGTATGTTCCAGTTCTAGATTTTTTTGAGGTTTATCTTTTTCATATTCATTTCAAAGACATGGCTCCTGAGGTCTGCCCATGGTGGATACTGGGTGAGTGGCTATGGAGGATACATGGGGGATTGAGGGGGCATAGAAGAGGCATGAGGAGGCATAGGGATACGGGGGCATGGAGGATATGAGGGTGTGTGGATAGGGCATGGGAGCATGAGGCTGCATGGAGGGAGTATGGGGTGGCTGGGGTGAAGATTAGGGGGCATAAGAGCAATGTTTCAGAGCTGGGCTGATGCCCCAGTTGAACTGAGGAGGACCTTGGAAGCCAGCTCACCTCAGCACCTACGATACTGTTTCGGGATTCGAAGCCCGTCTGCCTACATCTCCAGGACCTGGAAATATGGCGGGTACGGGCAGAGGTGACGGGCTCTGGTTTCCGAATTCGGGAAATGGCCCAGCTCTCATATCCTGAGCTCAACACAAAGACCCAGCCCAATGTTTCCCAGAGTCTGGGACCAGGTGTGAGAATGTGCTCAACAGTTTGTCAAAAATGGCAAGGAGGCAGAACAATGAATTTTAAAGGTCTTCCGCTTAGACTGAGACAAGCTTTTGGCATCGGAATATTAACTGCCCAGAGCCCCACCACGGAGAGTCTACTATTGACCCTTTCCAATGAAGAGATATGAGGAAACAGTCTGGGTGGGTTCATGCTTTCTGATCACCAACCATCATTTTCTGTTATAAAAATGAGCTCAAAACTCATGCTCTTGGATAGAGAAATAGGACAGCTGAGACACACTGTGGATGCCAGAGTAGGAGTCTACCTCGAATACAACCTTATCTTTGTTTCTTGCTATTGGAGGTTGCTGTTTGGTGCAGTGCACCGAACTCTGTATTTCTTTCAAATAAATTACTCAACTGTTACTGTCACACTTTCCTGTACCCTGCTGTCAGGAAGCACAAGGTTTTCCTGGGCTCTTGCAGACGCAGCAGGTTACACTTACTTCTTTCTGTCTGCTGCTTCTTGATGAACTTGAATTCATGGTGTTTCCATGAGCTCGTCCCGTGGGGGAGCGGAGGACCTGGTGGGCCAGCACCACAGTGGGAAATTTAAATCACTGGATCCCCTGGGCACCAGCCAGGGGGAGGAAACTCCTGGTCATTTCGGGATGGTTGGGATCCCGAGGTGAGAGACTCAATGGATCATGGTTTCATGTCTCCCGCCTTGGCAATCGGTGGGAGAGCAAAGCAACAGGCTGATAACAATCAGCGCTCATGCAATGGGTCTGCTGCTATCTCCCAGGGTAGCAGCTCATTTGGATCCTTGTAATACCCTTTAACCAATGCCCATCAGATGCCAGACACCAACTGAGCCAAACTGCCAAGATGCTGTAGGCTGCAGATGTAACCCCTTCAGCCCTCAGGCCTGAGTTCCTGCAGTTCACAGGTCACTGGCTTCTCATCAGTCTGGCTGGGGTCACTGCAGATAGATGGGAACACCACCATCTGCAAGTTCCCCTCCAAACCACACACCATCCTGACTTGGAAATATATCGCCGTTCCCTCACTGCTCCACCCACCTGTCCCCAACTCACCCCCTCCCAGCGTACACATGTTGGAGTTTATGGGAGACGCTCTTGGAATATTAGAGTTGGTAAGAGATCTCTTTAGCAAGACCCTATGGTCTCACACCTATCAATAATATTTAGTTTGGTGACAGTTACATATGTGAGTACGATGATAGGCCCTTTTGATCCTGTTTGTATAGAGGTTACCATAACTCTGCAAGTTCAGGTGACAAGAACATCAGTGTAGGTTTTTGGGTGGAGACAGTTCATTTGAGGGTGAAGCGATTGGGAGAGATGTTGGACAGGACTGTGACGGAGCAGGGAGGCATTGTTCAGCTGGACTGTCGCTCAGTGAGCTGCTGTGCCCCTTCACGAGGTCACCATCATCACCTGGTAGTTAGTTCTCCTCCAAAGCTAGCTCCAGGTGTACCCCGGCTTGGATATGGCAGCATCTGAGAGTGCTGAACCATCAGAAGTGTCATCGTTCCGATGTGATGCCAAACTGAGCCCAATCTGCCCTCACTGCTGATTATAAAAGGCCTCACTGTCTTATCAAAAGAAGGGTAAGGGTGTTTTCCCCGTTGTCCTGTCCAATTTTATCCTTTAACCAACAACTCTGAAAACCATTATCTGGTCATTATCACATTGCTGTTTGTGGGATCTTGCTGTGTGCGAATTTGGCTTCTGCAATTCCTACATTACAACAAGTGACTACATTTCCAAAGCACTTTATAGATTATAAAGTGAATTGGGATGTCCTGAGATTTTTTTATTCATGGGATGTGGGTGTGGGTGGCTAGGCCAGCATTTATTGCCCACCCTTAATTGCCCTTGAGAAGGTGGTGGTGAGCTGCCTCTTGAACTGCTGCAGTCCATGTGGTGTAGGTACACCCACAGTGCTGTTAGGGAGGGAGTTCCAGGATTTTGACCCAGCCACAGTGAAGGAACGGTGATATATTTCCAAGTCAGGATGGTGTGTGGCTTGGAGGGGAACTTCCAGGTGGTGGTGTTCCCAAGTATCTTCTTTCTCCAATGGTCTGCATGAAGAGAGCCCTATTCGCTGGTTTGGCTGGTGAGTGTGGGTTTCTGGGTAGAGTTGTAAGCCAAGTATACAGGGAGCCCTTTACACCAAAGGACGGTTTGTTGTGTAGGTTCAAGGGAAATGTCCTCAATGCTGCCAGGAAATTTGGCAGTGATCTGCATCATGTATTGGGGGTCTCTACACATCCTCTACACTGCAGCTGAAAGGAGTGGAAGCTTTGTAGAAAGCAGTAGGCTTGACGGCAGCCGGTTTATATACACTGGGTTTGTGTACAGTGGGTTTTTATACAGCTGGTTTGTATACAGCGGGTTTGTGTGCAGCGGATTGGGTACAGCGGGTTTGTATACAGCGGGTTTATATACAGTGGGTTTGTGTACAGCGGGTTTGTGTGTGTACAGCGGGTTTGTGTACAGTGGGTTTTTATACAGCTGGTTTGTATACAGCGAGTTTATATACAGCGGGTTTATGTACAGCAGGTTTGTGTACAGCGGGTTTGTATACAGCAGGTTTGTACAGCTGGTTTGTATACAGCGGGTTTATATACAGCGGGTTTGTATTCAGCGGGTTTATGTACAGTGGGTTTGTGTACAGCGGGTTTGTATGCAGTGGGTTTATGTACAGCGGGTTTGTATACAGCGGGTTTGTGTACAGTGGGTTTATATACAGCGGGTTTATATACAGCGGGTTTATATACAGTGGGTTTATATACAGCGGGTTTGTGTACAGCGGGTTTGTATACAGCGGATTTAAATACAGTGGGTTTATATACAGCAGGTTTGTGTACAGCAGGTTTGTGTACAGCGGGTTTGTATACAGCGGGTTTGTGTACAGTGGGTTTATATACAGCAGGTTTGTGTACAGCAGGTTTGTATACAGCGGGTTTGTATACAGTGGGTTTATATACAGCAGGTTTGTGTACAGCAGGTTTGTGTACAGCAGGTTTGTATACAATGGGTTTGTGTACAGCGGGTTTGTGTACAGTGGGTTTATATACAGCGGGTTTGTACAGATTGTTTATATACAGCGGGTTTATAAACAGTGGGTTTGTATACAGCGGGTTTGGGTACAGCGGGTTTGTGTACAGTGGGTTTATATACAGCAGGTTTGTGTACAGCGGGTTTGGGTACAGCGGGTTTGTGTACAGTGGGTTTATATACAGCGGGTTTGGGTACAGCGGGTTTGGGCACAGCGGGTTTGGGCACAGCGGGTTTATATACAGCAGGTTTGTGTACAGCGGGTTTGGGCACAGCGGGTTTATATACAGCAGGTTTGTGTACAGCGGGTTTGGGTACAGCGGGTTTATATACAGCAGGTTTGTTTACAGCGGGTTTGGGTACAGCGGGTTTATATACAGCAGGTTTGTGTACAGCGGGTTTGGATACAGCGGGTTTGTGTACAGCGGGTTTGTGTACAGCGGATTTGTATACAGCAGGTTTGTACAGATTGTTTGTGTACAGTGGGTTTGTATACAGCAGGTTTGTACAGATTGTTTGTGTACAGTGGGTTTGTATACAGCAGGTTTGTACAGATTGTTTGTGTACAGTGGGTTTGTATACAGCAGGTTTGTACAGATTGTTTGTGCACAGCGGGTTTGTATACAGCGGGTTTGGGTACAGCGGGTTTGTATACAGCGGGTTTGGGTACAGCGGGTTTATATACAGCGGGTTTGGGTACAGCGGATTTGTATACAGTCAGTGATTCCCTGAACTTCAGGGACATCGCATTCAGGTGGACACAGCAATCCATACGAACCTTCTACTCCCGTACCTGGCAATCTGAACGCACAGCTTAATCTATGTATACATCCCAATCCCTGGGTAACCCCGATCCCTGGGTGACCCCGATCCCTGGGTGACCCCGATCCCTGGGTGACCCCGATCCCTGGGTAACCCCGATCCCTGGGTGACCCCGATCCCTGTGTGACCCCGATCCCTGTGTGACCCCGATCCCTGTGTGTAACCCCGATCCCTGGGTAACCCCGATCCCTGTGTGTAACCCCGATCCCTGTGTGACCCCGATCCCTGTGTGTAACCCCGATCCCTGTGTGTAACCCCGATCCCTGGGTAACCCCGATCCCTGGGTGACCCCGATCCCTGGGTGACCCCGATCCCTGGGTGACCCCGATCCCTGGGTGACCCCGATCCCTGTGTGACCCCGATCCCTGTGTGTAACCCCGATCCCTGAGTAACCCCGATCCCTGGGTAACCCCGATCCCTGTGTGTAACCCCGATCCCTGTGTGACCCCGATCCCTGTGTGTAACCCCGATCCCTGTGTGTAACCCCGATCCCTGGGTAACCCCGATCCCTGGGTAACCCCGATCCCTGGGTAACCCCGATCCTTGTGTGACCCCGATCCCTGTGTGTAACCCCGATCCCTGTGTGACCCCGATCCCTGTGTGTAACCCCGATCCGTGTGTGTAACCCCAATCCCTGGGTAACCCCGATCCCTGTGTGTAACCCCGATCCCTGTGTGTAACCCCGATCCCTGTGTGACCCCGATCCGTGTGTGACCCCGATCCCTGTGTAACCCCGATCCGTGTGTGACCCCGATCCCTGTGTGTAACCCCGATCCCTGTGTAACCCCGATCCCTGTGTAACCCCAATCCCTGTGTGTGTAACCCCGATCCCTGTGTAACCCCGATCCCTGTGTAACCCCGATCCCTGTGTGTGTAACTCCGATCCCTGTGTGTGTAACTCCGATCCCTGTGTAACCCCGATCCCTGTGTGTGTAACCCCGATCCCTGTGTAACCCCGATCCCTGGGTAACCCCGATCCCTGGGTAACCCCGATCCCTGGGTGACCCCGATCCCTGGGTGACCCCGATCCCTGTGTGACCCCGATCCCTGGGTAACCCCGATCCCTGGGTAACCCCGATCCCTGGGTAACCCCGATCCCTGTGTGTAACCCCGATCCCTGGGTAACCCCGATCCCTGGGTAACCCCGATCCCTGTGTGTAACCCCGATCCCAGTGTGACCCCGATCCCTGTGTGACCCCGATCCCTGGGTAACCCCGATCCCTGTGTAACCCCGATCCGTGTCTGACCCCGATCCCTGTGTGTAACCCCGATCCGTGTGTGACCCCGATCCCTGTGTGTAACCCCGATCCCTGTGTGTAACCCCGATCCCTGGGTAACCCCGATCCCTGTGTAACCCCGATCCCTGTGTAACCCCGATCCCTGGGTAACCCCGATCCCTGGGTAACCCCGATCCCTGGGTGTAACCCCGATCCCTGTGTGACCCCGATCCCTGTGTGACCCCGATCCGTGTGTGTAACCCCGATCCCTGTGTGTAACCCCGATCCCTGTGTGTAACCCCGATCCCTGTGTAACCCCGATCCCTGTGTGTAAGCCCGATCCCTGGGTAACCCCGATCCCTGGGTAACCCCGATCCCTGGGTAACCCCGATCCCTGTGTGTAACCCCGATCCCTGTGTGTAACCCCGATCCCTGGGTAACCCCGATCCCTGTGTGTAACCCCGATCCCTGTGTGTAACCCCGATCCCTGTGTGTAACCCCGATCCCTGTGTAACCCCGATCCCTGGGTAACCCCGATCCCTGGGTAACCCCGATCCCTGGGTAACCCCAATCCTTGCAATTGACAGAATCTGTCTAACCCTCAATGCTCTAAACTGCTGTTTCTGGTTATTTCTGGGGAAAATTATGAAATTATCGGCATCAGTCACTGCTTCAAGCAAACATGGGGCTACAGATTGCATAATCCCACTGACACAGTCTGGAAAGAGGCAGAAACAAATAACTTGACGTCTATAGTAACGTTAACCACAAGAGGCCTGCAGTGGTCATGTGTTGCAAGAGGTTTGTGACACTTCCCTGGAGATGCATTGCTTCTGTATGCCCTGCAGCTGTCCCGCTCAGGCACTGTTGGATGCTCTCCTCCTCCGCCTCTGTGGTCTCTCTGCTGCTGCAGCTTCATGGGACCCTCCCTCCCTCCCTCCCTCCCACCCGAACGAGAGGGCCAAAGGAACCCCATTTCCAGAAACTGTCAGTGACCCCCCTCAAACACAGTCCAGCCACTGCAGGCAAAATAAACCAACTCCACACCCCAAAATACCTCAGCAAGATACCTGTCAATTGTTCACAGTGATTAAGTGAGTTCCCTTTAAATAGCGTTGGAATTGTCTGTCTTTAGTTTACGGTTTATAAAGCTGCTGGTTTGACTCGGAGTGTTGGCTGTGCCACATCACAGCCAGCAGTAAACTGGTGATTCCTTTTCTGTGGTTTCATTCCATCCAATGCCCCGATCACACTTTGAAACAGGACAGTCAGGGCGTGAAAATCAGCCTCTATGTTTCTTGCAGAACAACAGCAAGAGACCAAAGGTAAAAGCAAAATACTGCGGATGCTGGAAATCGGAAACAAAAATAAAAATAGCTGTAAAAACCCAGCAGGTCTGACAGCATCTGCGGAGAGGGACACAGTTAACATTTCGAGTCCGAGTGGGTCTTCATCAGAACTGAAGAATCACTTCTGATGAAGACCCACTCGGACTCGAAATGTTAACTGTGTCCCTCTCCGCAGATGCTGTCAGACCTGCTGAGTTTTTAACAGCTATTTTTATTTTTGAACAGCAAGAGACCAGTTGGTTTAAAACAAAATGGTGACATAATTCCACCCAGTGCCAGAGCCTCATGAATCGATGGATACCAAGGTCACAGCTCAGTCCAAGTGTTCAATACCTGTCCCTTTGCAAAATACTGCATATTGCTAATATCTGTTCAATACCTTGTATAAACACACATGCTCCTCCAATCAACATCCTGAATGCACTGAAACAGGGAAAATGTTGCTAACTTACCATCCCCAAGTTTTGGATGCTGCTCAGGTTGAACAATGAACATTTGTTGCTGGATCGAAACACAGACCAACTCAGTGGTCAAAGAGTTAGCGAGGAGTGCAAGATTGCAAATCAATGAGGAAGTTAAATGTCACACATTTCTCCATCTGTATATGGGCATCGTTAAATACTTTGCATATGAAATGACCCCATCAACAAGCTAGGAACAATGTGCTTTCCTCCTGGTGAAACACTGTTTAGTAACAGGAAGTTCAATGTTTCTGATATTTAGCAATTGTTAAGATGGGAAATCATACAAGTGAGGGGGACGACGTGGGTATGGAAATCAGGCAGAAAGACTGTGATAATAATTAAAGAAATTAGCTTAGAAAGGGAGGAGGTTCTAAGTGGTCTGGCAGGCTTAAAAGTAGATAAATCTCCAGGCCCGGATGAAATGTATCCCAGGCTGTTGAGTGAGACAAGGGAGGAGATAGCAGGGGCGCTGGCAATAATTTTCAATACCTCTCTGGCCACAGGAGAGGTGCCAGAGGACTGGAGGACAGCCAATGTGGTACCATTATTCAAGAAGGGAGGAAGGGATAAACCAGGGAACTACTGGCCAGGCAGTCTAACCTCAATGGTGAGGAAACTATTGGAAGCAATTCTGAGGGACAGAATTAATCTACACTTGGAGAGACAGGGATTAATCAAGGACAGTCAGCATGGTTTTGTTAAGGGGAGGTCATGTCTGACCAATTTGATTGAATTTTTCGAAGAGGTGACCAGTTGGGTAGATGAGGGCAATGCATTTGACGTAGTCTACTTGGACTTCAGCAAGGCTTTTGATAAGGTCCCGCATGGGAGACTGATAACGAAGGTAAGAGCCCATGGGATCCAAGGCAATTTGGCAAATTGGATCCAGAATTGGCTGAGTGGCAGGAAGCAGAGGGTGATGGTCAAGGGGTGTTTTTATGACTGGATGCCTGTGTCCAGTGGGATTCCACAGGGATCGGTGTTGGGTCCCTTGCTGTTTGTGGTATATATAAACAATTTAGACTTGAATGTAGGAGGGTTGATCAGTAAGTTCACGGATGACACGAAAATTGGTGGGGTGGTAAATAGTGAGGAGGATAGACTTAGATTACAGGAGGATATAGACGGGCTGGTCAGATGGGCTGATCAGTGACAAATGGAATTTAATCCGGATAAGTTTGAGGTGATGCACTTGAGCAGGACGAGCAAGGCACAGGAATACACGATGAATGGTAGGACCCTGGGAAGCACTGAGGATCAGAGGGACCTTGGTGTGCATGTCCACCAGTCCCTTAAGGTAGCGGGACAGGTAGATAAGGTGGCTAAGAAGGCATATGGGATACTTGCCTTTATTAGCCGAGGCATAGAATATAAGAGCAGGGAGGTTATGCTGGAACTGTATAAAACGCTGGTTAGGCCACAGCTGGAGTATTGCGTGTAGTTCTGGAATCCGCATTATGGGAAGGATGTGACTGCATTAGAGAGAGAGCAGAGGAGATTTACCAGGATGTTGCCTGGGCTGGAGAGTTTTATTTATGAGGAGAGATTGGATAGACTGGGGTTATTTTCCTTGGAGCAGAGGAGATTGAGGGGGGACATGATTAAGGTGTATAAAATTATGAGGGACATAGATAGGGTCGACAGGAAGGAACTTTTCCCCTTGGTGGAGGGATCAATAACCAGGGGGCATAGATTTAAGGTAAGGGGCAGGAGGTTTAGTGGGAATGTGAGGAAGAATTTTTTCACCCAGAGGGTGGTGGGAATCTGGAACTCACTGCCTGAAAGGGTGGCAGAGGTAGAAACCTTCATAACATTTAAGAAGTATTTGGATGTGCACTTGTGATGCCATAGCACACAAGGCTATGGGCCTAGTGCTGGAAAATGGGATTAGAATAGTTAGGTACTTGTTTGACTGGTGCAGACTCGATGGGCCGAAGGGCCTTTTTCTGTGCTGTAAACTCTATGACTCTATGACTATGAATCATAGAGAAAAGATGATCCCTGAGCTTAGCGTTACCTGGCATTGGGTTCTCACTCAGATTCAATTCTCTGCTTCAAACAGCTGGATAGTGACCCTCACTGGGCACTGACCCTCACTGGGCACTGACCCTCACTGGATACTAACCCTCACTGGGTACTGACCCTCACTGGGCTCTGACCCTCACTGGGTACTGACTCTCACTGGGCACTGACCCTCACTGGACACTGACCCTCACTGGACACTGACCCTCACTGGGCACTGACCCTCACTGGGCACGGACCCTCACTGAACACTGACCCTCACTGGGTACTAACCCTCACTGGGTACTGACCCTCACTGGGCACTGACCCTCACTGGGCACTGACCCTCACTGGGTACTGACCCTCACTGGGTACTGACCCTCACTGGGCACTGACCCTCACTGGGCACGGACCCTCACTGGGTACTAACCCTCACTGGGTACTGACCCTCACTGGGCATGGACCCTCACTGGGCACTGACCCTCACTGGGTACTAACCCTCACTGGGTACTGACCCTCACTGGGCACTGACCCTCACTGGGTACTGACCCTCACTAGGTACTAACCCTCACTGGGTACTGACCCTCACTGGGCACTGACCCTCACTGGGTACTAACCCTCACTGGGTACTGACCCTCACTTGGCACTGACCCTCACTGGGTACTGACTCTCACTGGGCACTGACCCTCACTGGACACTGACCCTCACTGGGCACGGACCCTCACTGGGCACGGACCCTCACTGGACACTGACCCTCACTGGACACTGACCCTCACTGGGCACTGACCCTCACTGGACACTGACCCTCACTGGGCACTGACCCTCACTGGGCACTGACCCTCACTGGACACTGACCCTCACTGGGCACTGACCCTCACTGGGCACGGACCCTCACTGGGCACTGATCGGCAGTGATCATGTCTAAGGCTGGCCAGTGGGTGTCAGAGGGAGCAGGTCCTTATACTCAATACACACTTCCCAGTGGAACCATCGGATACGGGGTCCCTGCCTCATTTGGTCCCCTCCCCTCGCTAAAAGGCGCTGAGGCCAATTGTTCCACGTCCACCACAAACTCGGACTGAGGCTGGCAAACACAGCACAGGAACGGAGGCGGAGGTGGATTTTGCCTGCTCAGTGACCCCGGGAACAGGCAATTCAGCCCTCGAGACCATTCCACCCCGAAACAAAAGCAAAAGATGCTGGAAATCGGAAATAAAATCAGAAAACGCTGGAAAAACTGGCAGAGGAGAGAAAAACCGAGTTAGTGATTTTAGCTATCGAGCATTTCATTGGGACCTGGAAGTGTTGGAGACGGAACAGGTTTTAAGCAAGTACAGAGGCAGGGAAAGCAGGGACAGAACAAGGGGGGAGCTCTGAGAGAGGGTGGAGGGCAGGAGAGATTAAATAAAAGGTACAGTGCAAAGATAGTAGATCATGGAACGATAGAAAGATGTGGTTCGCAGAATCAATATCAGAACCCAGAGAAATGTAGTTATGATGTAAACTTGTTTGAGTTGGTCAACCTAAGATTGTGGGTTTAAACGGTGCTGCAGATAGAGAACAGGTATTGTAGGTTGACACTGAAGTGCTGCCATTCAGATGTGGTGTTAAACTCACACCCTCCCTTCCTTTTCATGTGGATGTAATAGATCTGGTGGTGTGTTCTCAACAGAGGTTGGAAGTCCCCTGCTGTGAGATTTCTCTCTCAAACAAAAGCAGACAAACTTGACAATCTTATGCTGTCTGTGCAGTTTCCTGGGAGTGAAGTGTGTTGGCTGTCTGATTAAACTGAGACAAGGATCTGGCAAGCGTTGTTTACTGTTAAATACTGTGTTCACCCCTCGACTGATGTAAATGAAACTGCTTCACTCGGGCACGGCCACTCTGCACGAGTCTGGTTTCGGAGTGGGGTTTCTCGAAGTTTCGATCATTCTCTTGCAGTGTCACCCCCAACACCAATGATTTGTAACAGATAAGCTAAGATCGTCAGTATTTTGCTTTTGAGTTCCACTTTTTTCAGAGGACTGAACTTGGCATGTTGTTATAGAGCTGTTTCTTGGTAAGTGAGGTTGTTGTGTGACGGACGCTCTATCCTGTGATATATGGCAGGCTCCTCTTCTCATGTTGGCCATGAATTCGGAGGTGGCCAAGGACACATTATGAGGCAGGATGGTGGCATACTGGAACCCGACTGACTTCCCACATGCGCCAGAATTAAGTTCTGTATGGGAAGGCCCATGGTCGACCTTCTCTCCCCATCACCTATTGAGGGCCTTAAGCAGCCAATTAATAACCACTTACAGGCCTAATCCTGCCACCGCTGGTATTAACCCAGCTGGGTGTTTTGTTAAAAACAAAAACAGAATTACCTGGAAAAACTCAGCAGGTCTGGCAGCATCGGTGGAGAAGAAATCAGTTAACGTTTCGAGTCTTCATGACCCTTCGGCAGAACTGAGTATAGTTAGGAGAGAGGTGAAATATAAGCTGGTCTAAGGTGGGGTTGGGGGGTGGGGGAGGGGGGGTGGAGAGAGAAGTTGAGGGTGGGATGATTGTGGAGATAAGCAAGCAATGATAGGAGCAGATAATCAAAAGATGTCACAGACAAGAGGATCAAAGAGGTGTTGAAGGTGGTGATATTATCTAAGAAAAGTGCTAATTAAGAATGGAAGGCAGGACACTCAAGGTACAGCTCTAGTGGGGGTGGGGTGGAAAGACTAACAAAGTTTTAGTTTTAGATTTAAAAATAATGGTGGGAATAGGTGGGAAAAGAAGAATCTATATAAATTATTGAAAAAAAAGGGAGGGGGGAGAAATTGGGTGGGGATGGGGGGCGGGGGAGTTTAAGATCTAAAGTTGTTGAATTCAATATTCAGCCCGGAAGGCTGTAAAGTGCCTAGTCAGAAGATGAGGTGCTGTTCCTCCAGTTTGCGTTGGGCTTCACTGGAACAATGCAGCAAGCCAAGGACAGACATGTGGGCAAGAGAACAGGGTGAAGTGTTAAAATGGCAAGCGACAGGGAGGTTTGGGTCTTTCTTGCGGACAGACCGCAGGTGTTCTGTAAAGCGGTCGCCCAGTTTGCGCTTGGTCTCTCCAATGTAGAGGAGACCGCATTGGGAGCAACGAATGCAGTAGACTAAGTTAGGGGAAATGCAAGTGAAATGCTGCTTCACTTGAAAGGAGTGTTTGGGCTCTTGGACGGTGAGGAGAGAGGAAGTGAAGGGGCAGGTGTTGCATCTCCCAATGCGGTCTCCACTAGAGCTGTACCTTGAGTATCCTGCCTTCCATTCTTAATTAGCACTTTTCTTAGATAATATCACCACCTTCAACACCTCTTTGATCCTTTTGTCTGTGACATCTTTTGATTATCTGCTCCTATCACTGCTTATCTCCACAATCACCACACCCTCCACTTCTCTCTCCCCCCCCCACCCCCACCTCCCCCACCACCTTAGACCAGCTTATATTTCACCTTTCTCCTAACTATACTCAGTTCTGCCGAAGGGTCATGAGGACTCGAAACGTTAACTGATTTCTTCTCCACCGATGCTGCCAGACCTGCTGAGTTTTTCCAGGTAATTCTGTTTTTGTTTTGGATTTCCAGCATCCGCAGTAGCTTTTAGCTATTTGTTTTTATATCTGGATGTTTTGTTGATCCCTTTAATCACATTTTGGTTTAATGTTTGTAAGTTTCCTTTTAAACTTTGTCCTTGGTTTTACAGCTGACCTGAATTAGGGGCTGTGCTTGATTTATCCCTTGTTATTGTTAATTTAGTTAATTGTTTTGACTCGAAAAGAGTTAACCCAGCTGCAGGCAGGCCTGTCATCATGTGGCGTGAACAGTCTGTTATCATCATAGTGGGTCTTAGCTTCAGTTGTCCTTGGCTAGGCTGAAGGCCAGGCTGCTGGTAAACTTTACTTTTTATTATACATTCTACTAACTAAATACAGGACGAGGCTCAGCATGAGGCTTCACAAAGAACCATCCCTCAGTATGCTCTTTTGTCATGTGATCATACATCACTGTTTATTTACATATTTAACATTAACCCTTCACACTACATCTCCCCCAAAGTCTGACTATATTAAATATATTATTTACATTATCCTACATCTCTTCCCAATTCTTTGACTCGATTAAATACATTATTTACATTATCCTACATCAATTCTCTGACTCTATTAAATACATTATTTACATTATCCTACATCTTCCCCAATTCTCTGACTCTATTAAATACATTATTAACATTATCCTACATCAATTCTCTGACTCTATTAAATACATTATTAACATTATCCTAAATCTCCCCCCAATTCTCTGACCCTATTAAATACATTATTAACATTATCCTACATCTTCCCCAATTCTCTGACTCTATTAAATACATTATTAACATTATCCTACATCTTCCCCAATTCTCTGACTCTATTAAATACATTATTAACATTATCCTACATCTTCCCCAATTCTCTGACTCTATTAAATACATTATTAACATTATCCTACATCTTCCCCAATTCTCTGACTCTATTAAATACATTAGTAACATTATCCTACATCAATTCTCTGACTCTATTAAATACATTATTAATATTATCCTACATCAATTCTCTGACTCTATTAAATACATTATTAACATTATCCTACATCAATTCTCTGACTCTATTAAATACATTATTTACAGTATCCTACATCAATTCTCTGACTTTATTAAATACATTATTAACATTATCCTACATCAATTCTCTGACTCTATTAAATACATTATTAACATTATCCTACATCTCCCCCAATTCTCTGACTCTATTAAATACATTATTTACATTATCCTACATCAATTCTCTGACTCTATTAAATACATTATTAACATTATCCTACATCTCCCCCAATTCTCTGACTCTATTAAATACTTTAGTTACATTATCCTACATCAATTCTCTGACTCTATTAAATACATTATTAACATTATCCTACACCAATTCTCTGACTCTATTAAATACATTAACATTATCCTACATCAATTCTCTGACTCTATTAAATATATTATTTACATTATCCTACATCAATTCTCTGACTCTATTAAATACATTATTTACATTATCCTACATCAATTCTCTGACTCTATTAAATACATTATTAACATTATCCTACATCTCCCCCAATTCTCTGACTCTATTAAATACATTATTTATATTATCCTACATCAATTCTCTGACGCTATTAAATACATTAACATTATCCTACATCAATTCTCTGACTCTATTAAATACATTATTTACATTATCCTACATCAATTCTCTGACTCTATTAAATACATTATTTACATTATGCTACATCTCCCCCAATTCTCTGACCCCATTAAAGACATTATTAACATTATGCTACATTTCCCCCAATTCTCTGACCCTATTAAAGACATTATTAACATTATCCTACATCTCTCCCAATTCTCTGACTCTATTAAATACATTATTAACATTATCCTACATCAATTCTCTGACTCTATTAAATACATTATTAACATTATCCTACATCAATTCTCTGACTCTATTAAATACATTATTAACATTATCCTACATCAATTCTCTGACTCTGTTAAATACATTATTTACATTATCCTACATCTCCCCAATTCTCTGACTCTATTAAATACATTATTAACATTATCCTACATCTCTCCCAATTCTCTGACTCTATTAAATACATTATTTATATTATCCTACATCAATTCTCTGACTCTATTAAATACATTATTTACATTATCCTACATCTCTCCCAATTCTCTGACTCTATTAAATACATTATTTACATTATCCTACATCAATTCTCTGACTCTATTAAATACATTATTTACATTATCCTACATCTCCCCAATTCTCTGACTCTATTAAATACATTATTTACATTATCCTACATCTCCCCCAATTCTCTGACTCTATTAAATACATTATTAACATTATCCTACATCTCTCTCAATTCTCTGACTATATTAAATACATTATTTACATTATCCTACATCAATTCTCTGACTCTATTAAATACATTATTAACATTATCCTACATCTCCCCCAATTCTCTGACTCTATTAAATACATTATTTACATTATCCTACATCTCCCCCAATTCTCTGACTCTATTAAATACATTATTTACATTATCCTACATCTCCCCCAATTCTCTGACTCTATTAAATACATTATTTACATTATCCTACATCTCCCCCAATTCTCTGACTCTATTAAATACATTATTTACAATATCCTACATCTCCCCCCAAGGATGTGCAGGATTCAAGTTCTCCATGTTCTCTCTCAACTCAGCGGAGTAGTATGTGAATCATCAGAGACTACCAGCTCTATCTCCAGGTCATCTTCCTGATGGTCTAGGTATTTGGCCCATTCCACTGAAGTGTGCTTCTGTTTCTTCTCACTATTCTCCACAAGTTAAGATTATGGATGGAGTGTTTTTCCCAAAACCTGCTCTTTACGATTTTAGTTATGAACCCAAGCTGACTCCCCTGCCTGGAGTTCTGTACTCCATGGTGTTGGTTATAGTTTGTGGTTTGATTTACACAATACTCGTCCTCCTGCTCCCTCACTCTCTTGATATCTGCTGCCTTGGGGCATGGCATAAGCATGTGTGGAAGAGCAGGAAGTTGAGTCCACAGTCCTCTTCCTTAAGTTCGGACAGGGGCAGGCCTTTCTGGAGTGGTGTGGTCTGGGAGCTCAACAGCGCCAAGCTGATATCATCATTTTCCTTCAGTAAAGCCTTTACTGTCCTTACTGCTCTTCCGGCCTCCTCATTAGCTCACGGGTAACTGGGTGAGCTAGTCGTGTGGACAAACCCATACGCTTCTGCAAACTGCTTCAAACATTCCATGGAAAACTGCGGGTCATCGCCTGAAATAACTAGGCCTGGAATGCCGTGCATGGCAAAAATTCCTTTTAGTAACATAACAACACCTTCTGAAGTGGGACCAGGTAGACACTCTACCTCGATCCATCTGGAATAATAGTCAAGGACTATGAGGAATGTCTTCCCTTTGGGATTGAAAAGATCCATTCCAAGATGTTCCCATGGTCTGGATGGAAGTATGGACATCATCAATGGTTCTCTCCATTCCTGGTGAGGCTGTTTGAAATCACTTCTTCTCATGATTTTGAGATTCCTGGCCACCAAAGAGAATTTCATGCTCTGGCATGACACGTTGTAATACCTGGGTATTCCTGGTGTATTCTCCGAAGGATCTCCAGTCAGAGGACTCCAGGTATGACCAATCTCTCATCATAAATCATCCACAACTCTGCAGTGTGTTCTTTGCTTAAAGTATTGCTTCAGGATGAGGTTATTTGGAATGTATTCTGACCATTCTTTGATGCAGTTGTCTCAATTTTTAGCACATTTTTCACCTTTTTTTTGTGCCTTTTGAATTTCATCTAGCCTCTGCGTTGTCACTGGTAGAAATGTTGTAGTCAATGAAGTACAGGACTCCACATCTTCAACAAAATTTATGTCCTTTCATTCGGGCTTTTCAACAGGAATTTGTGACAATGTGTCCGCTGCACTTTGTTGTTTTCCTTGGACATACTCAGTTGTAGCATTGTATCTCATCAATCTCAAATGAAACCTCTTCACTCTGGTGGCATCTTTGTTAATTCTTTACCATTTAATAATGTGACCAATGCCTCAGTGGAAAACATTAGACCATGACATAGTCAGCAAACTTCTCACAAGACCATGTAGCTGTGAATGCTTCTTTTTCAATTCCTGTGTATGTCTGTTCTGTTTCAGTCAATGATTGAGATGCCTGGAAAAACTCAGCAGGTCTGGCAGCATCGGTGGAGAAGAATAAAGTTGACGTTTCGAGTCCTCATGATGTTGATAACAGAGAATTGGCTCAAGGAAGGGCAGATCTGGGTGTTAAATATTCACGGGTACAAGGTGTTCAGGAAAGGTAGGGCAGGAAGAAAAGGAGGAGGGGTGGTGGTATTGGTTAAGGAGAGCATCACAGTGCTGGAGAAAAAGGATGTCCCAGAGGGTTCATGGACAGAATCAATTTGACTAGAGCTAAGGAACAAAAAGGGTGCAATTACATTGCTTGGTGTAGTCTATAGACAGTCAAACAGTGAGAAGGACATAGAAGAACAAATCTGCAGGGAAATTGCAGAGAGATGCAAACATTATAGAGTAGTTATAATGAGGGACTTTAATTATCCAAATATAAGCTGGGATAGTGGTAGTGTAAAGAGCGGAGAGGGGCAAGAGTTCCAAGATTGTGTTCAGGAGAATCTTCAACAGCAGTATGTGTTCAGTCCAAAAGAAAGAATGCACTGTTGGACCAGGTTCTTGGAAATAAAGTGGGCCGAGTAGATCAAGTGTCCGTGGGGGAACATTTAGGAGACAGTGATCATTGTAGAGTAAGGTTTAGGTTGACGGTAGAAAAGGACAATGTGAAATCCAGAGTAAGAATAATTAACTGGGAGAGAGCCAACTTCAGTGGGGCAAGAACGGAGCTGGGCCAGATAGACTGGAACCAAAGGTTGGTGGAAAAAACAGTGGCTGAACAATGGGCTACCTTGAAAAAAGAAATGGTTCAGGCACAGTCAAGGTATATTCCCTCAAAGGGGAAGGGTAGGGCAAACAAATCCAGAGCTCCCTGGAGATAGAAATTAAGATAAAGAAGAAAAAGTGTGCTTATGGTATCAGGTAGAAAACACAATTGAGAACCAAGCTGAATACAGAAGGTTCAGAGGGGAGGTGAAAAAGCAAATAAGTGAAAAGAGATTATGAGAAAAGACTTGCAGTCAACATAAAGGGGAATCACAAAGTCTTCTATAGGCACACAATTGGTAAAAGGGTCTTAAAAAAGAGTAGGGCCGATTAGGGACCAAAAAGAGGATTTACACATAGAGGCAAGAGGCACGGCTGAGGTGTTAAATTAATACTTTGCATCTGTCTTTAACAAGGAGGTAGATGCTACCCAGGCCATGGTGACAGGGGAGGAAACTCTGTCACTAAAAAGGTTTAAAATTGATAAGGAACAAGTATTGGGTAAACTGTTGGTGTTTAAAGTTGATAAGGCACTGGGACTGGATGACATGCGTCCAATGATATTGAAGGAAGTGAGAGTGGAAATTGCAGGGGCACTGGCCATAATCTTTCAGTCTTCCCTAGACTCAGGGGAGGTGCCAGAGGACTGGAGAATTGTAAACATTACGCCCTTGTTCAAAAAAGGTTGTAAGGATAAGCCCAGCAATTACGGACCAGTCAGTTTAACTTCAGTGGTGGGGAAGATTCTAGAAACAATTATTCGGGATGGAATTAATGGTCACATGGAAAAATGTGGGTTGATTAGTTAGAGCCAGTATAGATTTCTAAAGGGGAAATCATGTTTAACTAACTTGCTGGGGTTGTTTGAAGAGGTAACAGAGAGGGTTGATGAGGGTAATGCTGTTGATGTGGTGTACATGGACTTCCAAAAGGCATTCAATACAGTGCCACACAACAGACTTGTGAGAAAAGTTATAGCTCAGGAATAAAAGGGACAGTAGCAACATGGATACAAAATTGGCTGAGGGATAGGAAACAGAGGGTAATGGTTAATGGGTATTTTTTGGGCTAGAGGAAGGTTTGTAGTGGAGTTGGTATTGGGACCCATGCATTTCCTGATAATATATTAATGATCTAGATCTTGGTGTGCAGGGGACAATTTCAATGTTTGCGGATGATAGAAAACTTAGAATCATTGTAAACTGTGAGGAGGACAAAGGACATAGACAATTTGGTGGAGTGGGCAGATAGGCGGCAGATGAAGTTCAATGCGGAGAAATATGAGGTGATTCATTTTGGTAGAGAGAACATGGAGAGACAATATAAAATAAGGGGTGCAATTCTAAAGGGTGTGCAGGAATAGAGGGACCTGGGTGTATAGATCATTGAAGGTGGCAGGACAGAAGAGGGGAGTTTCTTTATTCCTTCATGGGTTGTTGTTGTCTCTGGCAGGGTCAACATTTGCTGCCCATCCCTAATTGCCCAATGAACTGAGTGTCTCGCTCAGCAGTTAAGAATCAACCACATTTCTGTGAGTCTGGAGTCACATTTAGGCCAGACCAGGTAAGGACGGCAGATCTCCTCCCCTAAAGGGCATTAGTGAACCAGATGGGCTTTTATGACAATCGATGATGGCTGTCATGGTCACCATTACTGAGACTAGTTTTATATTTCAGAGTTATTAATTGAATTTAAATTCCACCGCTGCCATGGTGGGATTTGAACCCATGTCCCCAGAGCCTAGGCCTCTGGATTACCAAGCCATTGGATTACCACTGCACCAACATCTCTGCCTTCAGTACCCTAGGCTTTATCACTGGGGGCATAGAGTACAAGAGCAAGGAGGTTATGCTAAAATTGAATAGGACACTAGTTAGACCTCAGCTGGAGTTTGTGTACAGTCCTGAGCACCACACTATAGGGAGGATGTGAGCACATCTGGAGAGAGCACAGAAGAGGTTTACAAAAATGGTTCCAGGGATGAGAAACTTCAGTTATGAAAATAGATTGGAGAGACTGGGACTGTTCTCCTTGGAGAGGAGAAGGCTAAAGGTGATTTGATGGAGGTGTTCAAAATCATGAGGGATCTGGACAGAGTAGATAGGGAGAAGCCATTCCCACTCATAAAAGGATCGAGAATGAGGCGGCACAGATTTAAAGTGATTTGCAAAAGAAGCAAATGCAACGTGAGAAAAAACTTTTTCACACAGCGAATGCTTCAGGTCTGGAATGCGCTGCCTGGAAGTGTGGTGGAGGCAGGTTCAACTGAGGCATTCAAGAGGGAATTAGATAATTATTTAAATAGAAACAATGTGCAGTGTTACAGGGAAAAGGCAGCAGAATGGCACTGAGTCACAATGCTCATTTGGAGAGCTGGTGCAGACATGATGGGCCGAATGGTGTCCTTCTGCACTGTAACAATCTGTGATTCTTTCAGGGCTCCATATTCATATTTCTCAGTTAGTTAATACAAATCGTCAATGAAGAAATCTAAGCTCCCTCCTGGTCATTGTTACATCTATTGAACTTCACCCTTTGTGTGTGTTATTTCTGAGGCTGAAATATGTATCAAAACCTTTAATAACATTGTTGTCTGTCACCCTTTCTTTATTTATGCCCTGTCTGAACAATATGTGGTCTGCACTACTGCCAACGGTGTGGAGAAGGGTACTAACCGCTTCCTTGCTAGTCTTCTCTGCTATTCCCACTTGAGGCAGTTCTGTACCTGGTAAACCTATGATGCTAATTGTCACTTCTCATCTTGACCTGGGCCTTTGAATTCTGTTGGTGTTTATCCTGCACTCTCCTTCCCTCGCAGTCGTGTTGCTTGCTGCTTTTTCAGTTGTTGGGCTTTGTCTTCAGCCTTGCTGAGATTCTTTTAACTTGGTACCTTTCCCATCGTCTTTACCACTGCTACCATCTGTTATCATTGTTGTGGGACTTAGCTGAGGTTGTCCTTGGTCAGGATCGATAAAGACTGTTGGTAAACTTTACCTTTTATTAAACATTCTTCTATATACAGTATAAGGTTTAACTTGAGGCTTCACATGGAACCATCCCTCAGTAGGCTCTGTTGTCATGTGATCTTACATCACTGTTGATGCAGACTGTCTACTTACATATTTAACATTAACCCTTTACACTCCACACAACAGCTAAAACCGTGTGGATAGCTTGTCACCTCTGGGAGATGGGGGGCCCTCAATCAAAGGCCTGATGGAGGGACTGGGCATTGGCAAGGGGTGGTCCCTCTGAGAGCCACCCCTGACTTTGCTGCTGACCCCCCTACATCTCTCTTCCCGTGAACCCCCCCCCTGTAGACACTTCCCCCCACATTACTCACCTGTGGCCTGGGTTGCTCACCGATCCTGGGACTCAGGTCCCTGTCCTTCTGGCAGCAGCCACCACCTCCCCAGTGGGGCTGCTGAGCACAAGAGCTGCTGTCCTCTGATTGGCCAGCAGCACTCACTAGGTGGGGCTTTTGCCCCCAGGGTCTTGATTTCAGGGGAAGGCTGCCCTCACTGCTGCGTGATAGGCTTGTGGTTCAGCAGGCCTTCCCAAAAAGATGCAGCGCGGGTCTCTCGCTGGGTCTAGAGCCATCAGACGAGACCCCTGATGCCTCAAAAAGATTCCACCCACAGCCTCTGTCTCTTCACACGCCCCCAACCCCCTCACCCAACCCCACCAGCGGTGTCTGGTTGGCTTGGAATCAGTACAATGCCATGAATGAGAGGATGTCTCAGGAGGCCCCTACATCTTCACTCCCTAAATGTGCAGCCCCTGTGATGGACATGGAGGCCATTCAGTTCTGGAGGATGTACCTTCACTTGTGGTTGGAGAAAAGGTATTGGCCAATGAAAAGAGCCCTTCCAATATATCAGAATATGGATAGAAGATTGGCTGGTTAACATGAAGCAGAGAGTAGGCATAAATGTGTCTTTTTCAGGTTGGCAAGATGTAACGAGTGGTGTGTCACAGGGATCAGTGCTGGAACCTCAACGTCATAATTTATACAAATGACTTAGGTGAAGGGATGGATGGGTTAGTTGCCAAACTTGCTGATAACACAAATATAGGTAGGAAAGTAAGTTGTGAAGAGGACATATGCAGGCTACAGACAGCTATAGATGGGTTAAGTGAGTGGGTAAAGATCTGGAAGATGGGGTTTCATGTGGAAAAAGGGAAACTGAGAATAAAAGAGAAGCATATTAACTAAATGACGAGAGATTGCAGAGCTCTGAGGTGTAGAGGGATCTGGTGCATGAATCACAAAAGGCTAGTGTGCAAATACAGCAAGTAATTAGGAAAGCTAATAGAATGTTATCATTTATTGCGAGGGGAATTGAATACAAAAGTACGGACTCTATGCTTCAGTTGTACAGAGCACTTGTGAGGCCACATTTGGAGTACTGTGTACAGTGTTGGTCACCTTATTTAAGGAAGGATGTAAATGCATTGGAAGTAGTTCAGAGAAGGTTTGCCAGACTAATACCTGGAATGGGTGGGTTGTCTTATGAGGAAAGGCTGGACAGACTAGGCTTAGTATCCACTGGAGTTTAGAAGAGTAAGAGGCGACTTGATTGAAACATATAAGATCCTGAGGGGACTTGACAGGGTGGATGTGGAGAGGATGTTTCCTCTTGTTGGAGAATCTAGAACTGGGGTCACTGGTTAAAAATAAGGGGTCGCCCATTTAAAACATAAATGAGGTGAAATTTTTTCTCTCAGAGGGTCGTGAGTCTTTGGAACTCTCTTCCTGAAAAGGTGGTGGAAGCAGAGTCTTTGAATATTTATAAGGCAGAGGTGGATTCTTGGTAAGCAAGGGGGTGATAGGTTATCGGTGGTAGGTGGGATGCAGATCTCAGGTTAGTACAAGATCAGCCATGATCTTATTAAATAGCGGAGCAGGTTAGAGGGGCTGAATGGCCTACTTCTGCTCCTTGATCATCTTCCATTGTGATCATGCTTAACAAGGCCTTCATTTTTCACTCAAATACTACTACACCATTATAATCAAAGTGGGTTAAGATATAGGGCAATGGTGCAAGAGCGATGTGTGGCTGTTTGAGAGTTTGTTGAGAAACCTTATGCATATATTAACTCTCTCATTCATCCCCGTGGTTACAGTCATTGTACATGGATGGCTCACAGAAGCAATGACACTTCCAGCATTGTCTCAGCATCTGGTGTCAGTACCATACCTGGCCAGCTGGCACTGCATTGCCATTTTGTGGGGCAGTTGATCTGATACTGACTGTCTGCACTGCCTCCTCCACACAACCTGCATCAAACCCTTTGCTGCCTCTTCCTGCCATTGGTTCCAAATAGCATTATCCATCTTGACCTTATCTTGGGATCTAACATTACATGGACAGATGTCAAAATTAATCCTCACATAAATAAACTCATCATAGAGTCATAGTCCTTTATGGCACAGAAGGAGGGGCCATTCAGCCCATTGAGTCCATGCTGGTTACCTGTGCAGCAATCCAGTCCAACCTAACCCCTCACTCGATCCCCGCGGTGTTGCATTCATCAATGAATGGTCTACATCAAATCTTCAATGAACCTTTTAAAAAATCTTTTTTTTTATTTCATGTTCCAATGGAAAAAAGAAATTATAAATCAAGAATAAAAGCATTTTTGGTAAACTTTGTACCTTTCAGGCACTTACACTCCATAGACAGCCCAGAAGACGGTACTTTGCAAGTACTTTTTCTGTGTTTTTTTTAAAGAGGTGATGATGTAATTCTTGGGAGAGTTCTGCTTTTATGTTAAATGCATTGCACGGTGTTTGAAAAGAACACGTCACTCCTTTACATACAACACAAAAATGTACTGAGTTGGAGCCATAGCACACCCATCCACACCTCTGTCATACTGTGTTTCTCCTTTAGGAATAAATAATGAACGGAGCATTATTAATCTATGGGGAATGTCTACAACCATCTACTAAATACAGCTTCAAACGCACAGGAGCAGCAGGCAGTTCTGTAGAATATTTCGCTAGAATTAAGGCTTACTTTACTGCTCTTTTTCATGCATATATAACGTGTTGGGTTAAAAACAGCTTTGGGGACAGAATCACTAGCAGTTTTCATGCAAAGCAGAGAAGCTTCGTCAAACTCCTCATTTCCGAAAGTATCAAAGGATTTTTTTTTCAAAGGATTTTTTCCTCCATGAAATGTTATAACCACATCACAGCCACTCGGGTTCCAGGCTGACCTGGTGCCAAACATCACCGACTATTTTTGAACACACTAGCACCTGCTGCTTGCTCTCAAACTTTGTGTTTAATGTTCGAGGAGCTTAACAGCTTTTATTTATATATATGTTTAAAACTTAGTGGTTAATCTCTCCACCTCCTTTTTTCCTGTAACGTTTCAAAGGTTGAAAGAACTATTCGCAGCTTCTTGAAATTTCAAATGCCCGTGTGAAATGGCGACTAGAATTCGGCAACTCGTTGTGTTCTTCTAGCATTTAAACTGTGACCACTGATCAGAAAATCACCCCGTCACTGACACAGCTTGAAACGTGATGCTTTCGCATGTCGCGTCACTCCCGGGGAAAGCACGTCCGGAAAGCACGGTAAAGGATTCCTTTACCTACTGGAATGGCAGTGACTGGGATGGGAGCGACTGGGATGGGGGTGAATGGGATGGGAGTGATGGAGATGCGAGTGACTTGGATGGGAATGAAAGGGGTGGGAGTGATGGGGATGCGAGTGACTTGGATGGGAATGAAAGGGGTGGGAGTGATGGGGATGCGAGTGACTGGGATAGGGGTGAATGGGATGGGAATGAATGGGATGGGAATGAATGGGATGGGAATGAATGGGAGGGGAGTTACTGCATTGAGAGTTAATGGGAGGGGGTGAATGGGATGGGAGTGACTGGGATGGGAGTGACTGGGATGGGAGTGAATGGCGAATGGGATGGGGGCGAATGGGATGGGGGCGAATGGGATGGGGGTGAATGGGGTGGAAGTGAATGGGGTGGAAATGACTGGGATGGGTGTGACTGGGATGGGAGTGACTGGGGATGGGTGTGACTGGGATGGGAGTGACTGGGATGGGAGTGACTGGGATGGGAGTGACTGGGATGGGTGTGACTGGGATGGGTGTGACTGGGATGGGTGTGAATGGGATAGGTGTGACTGGGATGGGTGTGACTGGGATGGGTGTGACTGGGATGGGTGTGACTGGGATGGGTGTGAATGGGATAGGTGTGAATGGGATAGGTGTGACTGGAATGGGAGTGACTGGGATGGGTGTGACTGGGATGGGTGTTACGGGGATGGGTGTGAATGGGATGGGAGTGAATGGGATGGGAGTGACTGGGATGGGAGTGAATGGGATGGGAGTGAATGGGATGGGAGTGAATGGGATGGGAGTGACTGGGATGGGTGTGAATGGGATGGGAGTGAATGGGATGGGAATCTAATTCTAAGAAGTCACAGTGTTTCATTTTACAGTTTCTTTTGAGCTACAATAATTGGACAAACAAAACGCTTTGTGAAATAATAAGGTACATAACATCAAAAAGATAATTTGAAAAGAGAAAAGCTTGTTTTCTGGTCCTGAATCATAGTCGATATGAACTAAAATCACAAGTGGCTCTCAGTTCCCACTCCCCTGGGTCGAAGGTACAATGGTAGCAAAACACAATGGTCTCTACACAGTCCCTGTTCAAGGCTCTGATCTGGTTACTTCCTCATGTGCAATTCATCCTGAAATTTTGTGCTGGTATATCGAGCGTGAAAACCTTTCTTATTGATAGTGTCGTCAGTGTGGAATCGAATCATTATCGAGTCTCCTGCAGAATAGATCTCCTCTGGGGGCTAAGGAAACAGAAATGAGAATTAATTTGATCAATTCAATAGAGCTAACTGAAGAAATCTGAGGATTATCAGATCAGGCATGATCTCATTGAATGACGGAGCAGACTCGATGGGCCGAATGGCCTACTCCTGCTCCTACATCTTATGGTCACAAGCCAGGTGTCTACTCATGGAGGAATTATGTTAAGCCGGTTTCCTGTATGTATTTTGTGCTATAATTAAGGTCAGGGATATTAGTGACAGAGATTGAACACAAGTCCCAGAGCAGAAAGATCCAAACTCTTCCATTCGCTATTTCTGATTGAAATCAAAAGTGGAATGTGATGGAATACTCTCCACTTGCCTGGATGAGCACAGCTCCCGCAGCACTCAAGAAGCTGGACATCATCCAGGACAAAGCAGCCCGCTTAATTGGCACCACATCCACAAACATTCACTCCCTACTCCACAGTAGCAGCAGTGTGTACCATCTACAAGATGCACTGCAGGAATTCACCAGGGCTCCTTAGACAGCAACTTCTGAACCCACTAACCTCAAGAAGGACAAAGGCAGCAGACACATGGGAACACCACCACCTGGAAGTTCCCCTCCAAGTCACTCACCATCCTGACTTGGAAATATATCGCCGTTCCTTCACTGTCGCTGGGTCAAAATCCTGGAACTCCCTCCCTAACAGCACTGTGGATGTACTTACACCACATGGACTGCAGCGGTTCAAGAAGGCAGCTCACCGCCACCTTCTCAAGGGCAACTGGGGATGGGCAATAAATGCTGGACTAGTCAGCGAAGCCCCCTTTAATATCCCACCCTGTCTAATCCCACTCTCCCCTCACTCCCCACACCCTTTAATATCCCACCCAGTCTAATCCCACTCTCCCCTCACTCCCCACACCCTTTAATATCCCACCCAATCTAATCCTGCTCTCCCTACACCCTTTAATATCTGAGCTGGTCTAATTCCGCTCTCCCTCTGAGTCCTCACACCCTTTAATATCCACCCAGTCTAATTCGACTCTCCTGTAGGTGATTACTCAGTCTGGTGTAAGGGTCCAAAGACTGTAATGTGTACTTTTTACCTCTGCTATTTGATCCAAATAGCGTGTAGAGTGCAAGCATTGAGGACATTAAACAAGGACAGGATTAACAGATAAATATGCTGCTGTCATTGCCCAATCTGCGAAAGCCATAGCAGAGACGGTGGGTGCTGAGACCAATACAAATCATCTTCTGCACAGAGAGAGGATTAAACCATGTGACAGCAGTGTGTGCCTCAGTAATGACACAGACAGTGGTGTGTGTGTCTCAGGAATAACACAGACAGCCGTGTGTGGGTTTCTCAGTAATAACACAGACAGTGTGTGATTCTCACCGTAATAAAACAGGCAGCCGGGCATGAGATGCAGTAATAACACAGACAGCGGTGTCAGTGTCTTAGTAATAACACAGACTGTGGTGTGTGTGTCTCAGTAATGACACAGACTGTGGTGTCAGTGTCTCAGTAATAATACAGACTGTGGTGTGTGTGTCTCAGGAATAACATAGACAGCCGTGTGTGGATTTCTCAGTAAAAACACACAGCCGTGTGAATGTCTCAGTAATAATAGAGTGCAGTGTATGTGTCTCAGTAATCACACAGAGAGCAGTTCCAATGTCTCAGTAATAACACACACAGCAGTGCGTGTGTTCTGGTAATAAGACAGATAGCAGAGTATGTGTCTCAGTACTAACAGAGACAGTGCCACAGTAATAACACAGGCAGTGGTGTGCGTGTCTCAGTAATAACACAGATAGTGGTATCAGTGTCTCAGTAATAACACAGACAAGTGGTGTGTAAGAATACAGCAGCAGTATATCTCAGTAAGAACACAGGCAGTGGTATGTGTGTCAGTAATAAGAGACAAGTGGTGTGTGTGTCTCAGTAATAACACAGAAACAATGTATGAGTCTCAGTAATCACACAGGCAGCAGTGTGTGTATCTAAGTAATAACACAGACATCATCTACCAGCCTCTGAGGTGGTGCTTCACTCTCTTGTTTACGAACTGATCCTATCACTGCCAGTCATTTCTGAAGCCTTACCCCTGATCCACAGAATCTCCCCAGTCTTGGGGCAACACTGTCATGACCATCGTACAGCTCCATGTAATCATATCCACAGTCATCCTCCTCTTCGATTTCAAACGTCTGAAATATCAGCTCCACCCCATAACCGTTCTCTGCCACGATCACCCAGTCACAGTGCGACTGCCCGGGGTAGTTATTGTCTCCGAACTGTGCGTGCGAGTACAGATGTTTGGTTCTGACCTCGGCTTTCAGATGTCCTCCGCACTCTGAAAAGCGACAAATTGTTGGATTGAGTAAAGGCAAGGACAAAACGCTCCATCATGTATTCACCTCGCAGTCCAGGAACATCATCAAACCATTACCTCCCCTTCTGCATTTCACAAATTACCTGCCCATTGAATCTGGTACTGTGAATGGAACACAGGCCACTCAGATAGCGCAATGTTAACAGCTAATGCTCGCCACTCAGATAAACTCTGTCCCTCGATCACCAAGACACAGGCCAGGCCTAAATTCAGAAGAACATGACAACTCTGGGTGAGTTTTTGGATCAGTTAATGCTGGATTAGAAATGTGGACCATGTCCATTCGCGAGTGTGCCCAGACAGTTCAAACGCATTCCACACTCCAGCCAGGTACATACTGTTCTACCCAAGGGTGTGACAGTGCAGGAACCTCTCGTCAACCAATAAACATCTCAGCAAAGGCGAGTTGGTTCAGAAGGTCAGGAGGCTGCGTTTACAGCGAGGGTTACAATGCAGACTGACACCGAAAGGCGCTCAGTGCAAAAAGGGCAGGGTTTGGTGTGCTGACAGTCAGGTCTCTACCTCCAACCTTGGCAGTGTTGGAGCCTGCAGCCGGCTGCTGGGGGAGATTAGAGTGATATTGAGGGTGGAAATGGGGAGTGTGTGAAAAACGGATCTGCTAATTTGAACTATCTCAGGAGGCTGGCCTGATATTCTGGGAGTCAGTGCTGGTCCTTAGAGTACAAGACTCATGACTGACTAAGAAAACACATGGAAGAGAAGGAAGTTTGTTGATGACAGGACAGTTTGACGGACCCTCTGATGAAGATAGTGTTCATTGTCTGAGTTGCAGTCACTGCGCTCACCTGTGCTGTGTTTAGCCTGAAAGCCTTTCCTCTGGACTGAAGCATCCGACAGGAATTTGATGAACATTTTGTTCCCTGTGCTGACAACCGCTTCTGGTTTCCTGCTCCCACAGTAACGCCCCAGGATGGACGACTTCTCATTGGACCCATCGTAAATCTCCAGATGATCATAAATGCATTCTTGATGCTGTTCAATTTCAAACTCGTTGAAGGCCTATTGGGCAAAAGTTCAAAGGGTTTAGTCCCACCGCTAATGGGAAAAGACTCAATCCCAGTTCCCCGAGAGAACAGGTTCCTTCTAATCTCAAATCTTTCTTCAAACAGTGACGGCTGCCACCAACTACGTCAATGGAATATTATCCAACTTCCCAAACCACCTCACCAATGGGATTGCCAACAGCTCCAAGCCAAGGACCCAGATGGGGAGAAGCTCCAACTTTATTTCCTGTCCCTGTCCTTTGTAAACAGAAGGAGCATGTCCACGCATTGCACCTTTCCCAACTAAAACAAAAGCTTGGGAGACAGCCATTCCCTGGTTCATTCCCCATGGCAATGCCTTGACCAGAGTCGACCTGCCTGGTTTGAATTTAAACAAAGCTTGGCAGTTTACTCTTCCCTGGTGCATTCTACATGGCAGCGCCTCTACCAAACAGAATCCACTTGTCAACCAACACTCTTCTCATGCAGTATAAATTGTTGTTCCCTTTAGATTTGGTATTCTCGCAAATCTGTCCTGATGAGTGCAAGATGAAAAGCTTTGACAGCATGTCTCTTTTCACAGCGAAACATTATTTACTGTAGAACTCGTACCACCAGAGGGGGAGATTTTTACCCCATCTAAAGCAGGTCCAGAGATGAAACAGCAGCACCCAGTTCCCAACCCCAGGATCAATGGCAATGGTGTTATTTATTTTAAAAATTCATTCACGGGATGTGGGCTTCGCTGGCTGGTCCAGCATTTATTGCCCATCCCTAGTTGCCCTTGAGAAGGTGGTGGTGAGCTGCCTTCTTGAACTGCTGCAGTCCCTGTGGTGTAGGTACACCCACAGTGCTGTTAGGGAGGGAGGTCCAGGATTTTTACCCAGGAACTTGAGCATCTCAGTATACCAGTATTCAAGGGAATACTGCACTGTCAGTCTTTCAGGCAGGATATTAAACTCTGGCATCTCTCAATGTAAGAGATCCTGTGACATTATTTGAAGAACAGAATTCTCCCCGGAGTCCTGGCCAATAGTTATCCCTCAATCAACATCATTAAAGCAGATTATCGAGTCATTATCACATTGCTGATCGTGGGAGCTTGCTGTGCGCATATTGGCTGCTAGATTACAACAGTGACTACATTTTGATAAGAAATTACAGAATCATAGAATAGAACAGCACAATAGGAGGCCATTCACTCAGTAGCAACTCTTTCCTAGAACAATCCAGTTAGTTCCACTGCCCCTGTTCTTTCCCCATGTTCCTACAATGTTTTCCTCTTCAAGTATTTATCCAATTCCTTTCTGAAGGCTTCTATTGAATCTATATTTACCACACTCTCAGACAGAGCGTCCCAAATCCTAACCAATTGCTGCATAAACAGGTTTTCCCATCTTGTTTCTGGTTCTTTTTCATCTTCCATCTCTGCCCTCTGGTTATCAAGGCTTCAGCTATTGGAGGTTCCTCTTGATTCACTCTGAAAACTCTCCATGATTTTAAACACCTCAATTTAATCTCCTCTTACCCTTCTCTGCTCCAAGGAGAACAATCCCAGTTTCTCTACTCTCTCCATGTGAGTGTCATCCCTCACCACAGGGACCGTTCCGGTAAACCTTCCCTGCACCCTCTCCAAAGTCCTTCCCAAAGTGACATGCCCAGGTTTGGACGCGGTACCCCAGCGAGGGCTGAGACCCTGTTTTCTCCAGGTTTCACATCCTTCCTGACTTCTGTACCTCGTGCCTTCACTCAAAAACTTAATTGGCTGCAAAGCATTTTGGGACATCCTGAAATTATGAAAGGCACTATATAAATGCAAAACATTCACTCCCTCTATGCACAGTAGCAGCAGTGTGTACCATCTACAAGATGCACTGCAGGAATTCACCAAGGCTCCTTCGACAGCACCTTCCAAACCTACAACCCCTACCATTGACAAGGGCAAGGGCAGCAGATAGATGGGAACACCACCACCTGGAAGTTCCCCTCCAAGCCACTCACCATCCTGACTTGGAAATATATCGCCGTTCCTTCACTGTCACTGGGTCAAAATCCTGGAACTCCCTCCAAACAGCACTGTGGGTGTACCTACACCACATGGACTGCAGCGGTTTAAGAAGGCAGCTCACCACCACCTTCACAAGGGCAACTAGGGATGGGCAATGCCACAGATATCCCGTGAATTAATAAAAAAGTTTTCCTTTCTTTCTGATTCACATCTGGAGTTGAACACCAGCTCAGCATAAAATGGAAACATTTACCAGCTTGACTCTGTGTCCAGAGGTGGCGGAGATGACCCAGGTGCACTCCTTGCGACTGGGGTACTTGTCAGGCCAGTTTGGACTGGCGATCTCTCCCTCAGAGCTGCTGATTTTGTGCTCACAGCCAGCTGTAGGGGAAGTAGTGGAAGGTTTTTGATGAAAATCATGCAGGCTTTACATAAATTCAATTTAGAACTTCAACATTTTAGCACATAGACAGCAGAGTGACACAGTCAGTTACCTGCTGGAGTCCATTCTGGCCTCAGAGATCTCTGCAACCTCCCATTGTCCAGCAGAGTCTCAGTGAGCTACTTCATCGAGAAGAGCATCACACGTGTTCATTCCCACCCCAGAGTGTTCCAGTAATAGAGGTTCACACTGAGGCACGCTCACACACACCAACACTCACACCAAAACTCACACACACCAACACTCTCACACACCAACACTCACACACACCAACACTCACACCCTCACACCAACACTCACACACACCAACATTCACACACCAACACACACACACCAACACTCACACACACCAACACTCATACACACCAACATTCACACACCAACACTCACACACCAACACTCATACACACCAACACTCGTACACACCAACACACGCCCAACACTCGCACACCAACACTCACACCAACACTCATACACACCAACATTCACACATCAACACTCATACACACCAACACACGCCCAACACTCATACACCAACATTCACACACCAACACTCACACCAACACTCATACACACCAACACACGCCCAACACTCGCACACCAACACTCACACCAACACTCATACACACCAACATTCACACACCAACACTCGTACACACCAACACACGCCCAACACTCGCACACCAACACTCACACCAACACTCATACACACCAACATTCACACACCAACACTCATACACACCAACACACGCCCAACACTCATACACCAACATTCACACACCAACACTCACACCAACACTCATACACACCAAAACACACCCAACACTCGCACACTAACACTCACACACCAACACTCACACACACCAACACTCACACACACCAACACTCACACACACCAACACTCACACACACCAACACTCACACACACCAACACTCACACACACCAACACTCACACACACCAACACTCACACACACCAACACTCGCATACACCAACACTCGCACACACCAACACTCGCACACACCAACACTCGCACACACCAACACTCGCACACACCAACACTCGCACACACCAACACTCGCACACACCAACACTCGCACACACCAACACTCGCACACACCAACACTCGCACACCAACACACGCCCCAACACTCGCACACCAACACTCGCGCACACCAACACTCGCACACACCAACACTCGCACACACCAACACTCGCACACACCAACACTCGCACACACCAACACTCGCACACACCAACACACGCCCCAACACTCGCACACCAACACACGCCCCAACACTCGCACACCAACACTCACACACACCAACACTCACACACACCAACACTCACACACACCAACACTCGCACACCAACACACGCCCCAACACTCGCACACCAACACTCGCACACACCAACACTCACACACCAACACACGCCCCAACACTCGCACACCAACACTCATACACACCAACACACCCACACTCACACAAACACACACAACACACTCAAACCAATACTCATACGCACACACCAAACTCACTCACACACCAACACACCCACACACCAGCACAATCACCAACGCACACTGACACACGAACACACACAGCAACACTAACACACTGACACACACACTAACACCCACACACTAACGCTCATACACCCACACACACACCAACACTCACACACACCAACACACACACTAGGGTCCTGAATCTTAATTAAAGAAACTACGATGGTATGAGGCGCGAGTTGGCTATGGTGGATTGGGAAATGTTACTTAAAGGGATGAAGGTGGATAAACAATGGCAAACATTCAAAGAGCGCATGGGTGAACTGCAACAATTGTTTATTCCTACAACAAAAACAAAAATACCTGGAAAAACTCAGCAGGTCTGACAGCATCTGCGGAGAGGGACACAGTTAACGTTTCGAGTCCGTATGACTCTTCATCAGAACTAAGACATATAGAAATGAGATGAAATATAAGCTGGTAGAAGGGGGTGGGACAGGTAGAGCTCGATAGGGGGTCAGTGATAGGTGGAGGCCAAGAAGAGATTGCCAAAGATGTCATAGACAAAAGGACAAAGGGGTGTTGACGGTGGTGATATTATCTAAGGAATGTGCTAATGGGGACATTAAGGGTAGAAAGCAGGACAAGCTAGTGGCAGATGGCCCTAGTGGGGGTGGGGTGGGGACAAGGGATCGAAATGGGCTAAAATGGAGATGAAACAATAGATCGAAATAAATTTAAAAATAGGAGGAAAAAGAAAAATATATTTGTAAAAAAATGATAAATTATTGGAAAAGGGGGGATCGGAAAGGGGGTGGGGATGGAGGAGAGACTTCATGATTAAGTCCGGAAGGCTGTAAAGTGCCTAGTCGGAAGATGAGGTGCTGTTCCTCCAGTTTGCGTTGAGCTTCACTGGAACAATGCAGCAAGCCAAGGACAGACGTGGGCCTGAGAGCAGGGTGGAGTGTTGAAATTGCAAGCGACAGGGAGGTCTGGGTCATGCTTGCGGACAGACCGAAGGTGTTCCGCAAAGCGGCCACCCAGTCTGCGTTTGGTCTCTCCAATGTAGAGGAGACCACATTGTTTATTCCTGTCTGGCACAAAAGGAAACAGGAAAGGTGGCCAAACCAAGGGAAATTAGAGATAGTATTAGATCCAAGGAAGAGACAAAGAAATTGGCTAAAAAAAAAACAGGCCTGAGGATTGGGAGCAGTTTAGAATTCAGCAAAGGAGGACCAAGGATTGATTAAGAAAGGGAAACTAGAGTACGAGAGTAAGCTTGTGGGGAACATAAAAACTGACTGTAAAAATTTCTATAGGTATGTGAAGAAAAAAGTTGTAGGTCAGAAACAGGGGAATTTATAATGGGGAACAATGAAATGGCTGACCAACTAAATACATACTTTGGTTCTGTCTTCACAAAGGAGGACACTAATAACATACCAGAAATGTTGGGGAACACAGGGTTTAGTGAGAGAGATGAACTGAAATAAATCAATATTAGTAGGGAAATGATCACAGAATCACGGTGCAGAAGAGGCCCTTCGGCCCATCGAGTCTGCACCGACACGTGAGAAACACCTGACCTACCTACCTAATCCCATTTACCAGCACTTGGCCCATAGCCTTGAATGTTATGACGTGCCAAGTGCTCATCCAAAGGATGTGAGGCAACCCGCCTCCACCAACCTCCCAGCGCATTCCAGACCCTCACCACCCTCTGGGTCAAAAAGTTTTTCCTCACATCCTCCCCTAAACCTCCTGCCCCTCACCTTGAACTTATGCCCCCTCGTGACTGACTCTTCAACTAAGGGGAACAGCTGCTCCCTATCCACCCTGTCCATGCCCCTCATAATCTTGTACACCTCGATCAGGTCGCCCCTCAGTCTTCTCTGCTTCAACGAAAACAACCCAAGTCTATCCAACCTCTCTTCATAACTTAAATATTTCATCCCAGGCAACATCCTGGTGAATCTCCTCTGCACCCCCTCCAGTGCCATCACATCCTTCCTATAATGTGGCGACCAGAACTGTACACAGTACTCCAGCTGTGACCTCACTAAGGTTCTATACAACTCCAACATGACCTCCCTACTTTTGCAATCTATGCCTCGATTGACAAAGGCAAGTGTCCCGTATGCCTTTTTCACCACCCCACTAACATGCCCCTCCACCTTCAGAGATCTATGGACACACACGCCAAGGTCCCTTTGTTCCTCAGAACTTCCTAGTGTCATGCCATTCATTGAATACTTCCTTGTCAAATTACTCCTTCCAAAGTGTATCACCTCACACTTTTCAGGGTTAAATTCCATCTGCCATCTATTTGCCCATTTGACCATCCCGTCTATATCTTCCTGTAGCCCAAGACACTCAACCTCACTGTTAACCACCCAGCCAAGCTTTGTGTCATTCACAAACTTACTAATCCTACCCCCCACATAGTCATCTATGTCGTTTATATAAATGATGAATAATAGGGGACCCAGCACAGATCCCTGTGGTACGCTACTGGACACTGGCTTACAGTCACTAAAGCATCCTTCTGTCATTGCCCTCTGTCTCCTACAACTAAGCCAATTTTGAATCCACCCTTTATCCCATGTGCCTTTGCCTTCTTTATAAGTCTCCCATGTGGGACCTTGTCAAAGGCTTTGCTGAAATCCATATAAACTACATCAACTGCACTACCCTCATCTACACAGCTGGTCACCTCCTCAAAAAATTCAATCAAATGTGTTAGGCATGACCTCCCTCTGACAAAGCCATGCTGACTATCCATGATCAAACCTTGCCTCTCCAAGTGGAGATAGATACTCTCCTTCAGAATTTTCTCGAATAGTTTCCCTATCACTGATGTGAGACTCACTGGCCTGTAGTTCCCTGGCTTATCTCTACAATCCTTCTTGAATAGCGGAACCGCATTAGCTGTTCTCCAGTCCTCTGGCACCTCCCCCGTGGCCAGAGAGGTATTAAAAATTTGGGTCAGAGCCCCTGCGATCTCCTCCCTTGCCTCCCTCAGCAGTCTGGGACACAAATCATCCCGACCTGGAGATTTGTCCACTTTTAAGCCTGCCAACACCTCCAATACCTTGTCACTTCCTATATCAATTTGCTTAAGAACCTCGCAGTCTCTCTCCCCGAGTTCGATACCTTCAACCTCATTCTCTTGGGTGAAGACGGACGTGAAGTATTCATTCAACACTCTAGCGATGTCCTCTGGCTCCGCCCATAGATTGCCCCCTTGGTCCCTTATGGGCCCTACTCTTTCCCTGGTTATCCTCTTCCCATTGATATACTTACAGAATATCTTGGGATTTTCCCTACTTTTACCAGCCAGAGCTTTCTCATATCCCCTCTTTGCTCTCCTAATAGCTTTCTTAAGCTCCACCCTGCACTTTCCGTACTCCACTAATGCCTCTGCTGATTTGCTTCCCTTGTACCTGCTAAAAGCCTCTCTTTTCCTTCTCATCGTAACCTGAATATCTCTGGTCATCCATGGTTCTCTGGGCTTGTTACTCCTTCCTATCACCCTAGAGGGAACATGTTGAGCCTGTTCCCTCCCCATTTCCTTATTGAACACCCTCCACTGTTCCTGTGTAGATTTCCCCACAAGTAACTGTTCCCAGTCTACCTTGGCCAGATCCTGCCTTATTTTACTAAAATCCACTCTCCCCCAATCCAAAACATTTTTTTGCAACTTGTCTATTTCTTTGTCCATAACAAGCATCAAGCAAATGAAGAGTCTGTTGAAGAGTCATACGGACTCGAAACGTTAACTGTGTTCCTCTCCGCAGATGCTGTCAGACCTGCTGAGTTTTTACGGGTGTTCTTGTTTGTGTTTTGGATTTCCAGCATCCGCAGTTTTTTGCTTTTATCAAGCAAATGATGTTGGGGAAATTGATGGGATTGAAGGCCGATAAATCCCCAGGGCCTGATAATTTACATGTCTAAGAGTACTTAAGGATGTGGCCCTAGAAATAGTGGTGGTCATCTTCCGAGATTCTATAGACTCTGGAACAGTTCCTACAGGTTGGAGGGTGGCTAATGTAACCCCACTATTTAAAAAGGGAGGAGGAGAGAAAACAGGGAATTATAGACCAGTCAGCCTGACGTCAGTAGTGGGGAAAATTCTAGAGCCCATTATAAAAGATTTTATAGCTGAGCACGTGGAAAACAGTGGCAGAATTGGACAGAGTCAGCATGGATTTACGAAAGGGAAATAATGCTTGACAAATCTACTGGAATTTTTTGAGGATGTAACTAGTAGAGTTGATGAGGGGGAGCCAGTGGATGTGGTTTATTTGGACTTTCAGAAGGCTTTTGACAAAGTCCCACATAAGAGCTCAACGTGTAATATTAAAGCGCATGGGATTAGGGGTAGTGTATTGAGATGGATATAAAACTGGTTGGCAGACAGGAAACAAAGAGTAGGAATAAACGGGTCTTTTTCCGAATGGCAGGCAGTGACTAGTGGGGTACCGCTGGGATCGGTGCTGGGACCCCAGTTATTCACAATATATATTAATGATTTAGATGAGGGAACTAAATGTAATATCTCCAAATTTGCAGATGACACAAAGCTGGGTGGGAGGGTGAGCTGTGAGGAGGATGCAGAGATGCTTCAGTGTGATTTGGACAAGCTGAGTGAGTGGACAAATGCATGGCAGATGCAATATAATGTGGATAAATGTGAGGTTATCCATTTTGGTAGCAAAAACAGGAAGGCAGATTATTATCTGAATGGCTATAAATTGAGAGGAGGAAATGTGCAACGAGACCTGGGTGTCCTTGTACACCAGTCGCTGAAGGTAAGCATGCAGGTGCAGCAGGCGGTAAAGAAGGCAAATGGTATGTTGGCCTTCATAGCCAGAGGATTTGAGTACAGGAACAGGGATGTCTTGCTGCAATTGTACAGGGCCTTGGTGAGACCACACCTGGAATATTGTGTGCAGTTTTGGTCTCCTTATCTGAGGAAGGATGTTCTTGCTATAGAGGGAGTGCAGTGAAGGTTTACCAGACTGATTCCTGGGATGGCGGGACTGACATATGAGGAGAGATTGAGTCGATTAGGATTATATTCGCTGGAGTTCAGAAGAATGAGGGGGGATTTCATAGAAACCTATAAAATTCTAACAGGACTAGACAGGGTAGATGCAGGAAGGATGTTCCTGATGGTGGGGGTGTCCAGAACACAGTCTGAGGATATGGGGTAGACCATTTAGGACTGAGATGAGGAGAAATTTCTTCACCCAGAGAGTGGTGAGCCTGTGGAATTCACTACCACAGAAAGTAAACATTGTATGTTTTCAAGAAGGAGTTAGATATAGCTCTTGGGGCGAAAGGGAGCAAAGGGTATGGGGAGAAAGCGGGAGCTGGCTATTGAGTTGGATGATCAGCCATGATCATAATGAATGGCGGAGCAGGCTCGAAGGGCCGAATGGTCTACTCCTAGTTTCTATGTTTCTACACACAAACCAATGCACACACACACACAGCAACATTCACACACACCAACACACATACCCACACACACACCCATCCACACACCAACACACCCACATATGCAACAACACTCACAGACAGCAACACACACACACACACACAAACCAACACACACACCAACACACATACCCCCACACGCACACACCCACACACACATACACTCACCAACACACCCACCAAACCCACTCCCACTCACACACACACACGGCTGAATTTTGCCCTCGTTGGGCGGGCACGGTGGGCGGGCACGGTGGGCGGGTGTGGTAGGCGGGCGCACCCAGGAGCAGCTGGTAAAGGGACCGGGGCCCGACTGTGATTTCATGCTGGGTGGTCCAATTAAGGCCCATCCAGCGTGATACATGGCACCGCACTGGCCAGGGGGTTCCGAGCGTGGGTGGGGGCCTGTTAGCCGCCGGGTCCAATGGCGGCCGGTATAATGAAGGCCTGGGCAGCCCCACAGGGGCCTCTGGATGCCGGTGAGACAGACGATGCAGTCACGTACATCAATAAATGTCAGGCCTGGGGGCAGGTCAGGTGGGCACTCGGTCCCCCCCCCGGTTTCCCGATGAGTGTCTCGCCGTCTCCCCCCAGAGGAGGTGGCTGCCAGGAGGGACACCCTTGCCCCCAGAGATGGGAGGAGGAGGCCACCGCACCTCACCCAGAGGGCATGGGGGGAGGTGGCGACACTGGTCAGCAGCCATGACGTGGTGCGGCGCTCCTGGGTGCAGTGCCGGAAGCACTTCAATGACCCGCTGCGCTCAGGAAGGGTGAGTTCCGTGTTGGCGTGGGTCAGTGTGTAGAAGTGTTAATGTCTGGCCATCCCCCGGTGGACCTCAGGGGTGTTAGTGTCTGAGAGCCAACTGTCAATCACATCGGAGCTGGCCAAGGGGGGTGAGCCCCGGCTGCTTGGACTGAGTGTCTTGCGGCTTGAGGGCCACGACTCGGATGTGCCCTGCGAGGTGTTCCTCAGCTGGGGTTGGCCAGGCTGCAATGGCGCTGCAGGTAGAGAGTGGACTAGACAATGCTCCTCTGTCCTTTCAGGACAAGACGGGCCATAACCAGAGAGGCCGAGGCTCCGCCCACCCTGCTGCTGCTCACCAGGTTCGAACAGGATTCCCTCCAGCTGGAGAGCCGGAATATTCCCCGTGCAAGCGGGCGTGGAGAGGAGGGGGTGCCAGACGAAGGTAAGAGTGCAGTGCACAGAGGTGAGAGTTTCAGATTGTGGTGCAGTCTCTTCATTGATGGGAGCCTCGACCCTGGAGTCCCCATTGATCATTGAAAGACGAGGGCACCGTGATGCAGATCTCCATTGTCTCACCAGGGTACCTGGCATGCACAGTGACAGGGTGATGACTTTAACCAATGACATGTCCTTCTCCCTTTTAGGTTCACCAGCAGGCACTCACTCCCTGGACCCCAAATGTCCACCCCTGACCCCGGAGGACCACGGGGCATTATTTGCACCTGCGTCACACCCACTCTCTGAAGCAGGCACCAGCACAGATACCAGCACCTCGGTGGGCATTAGAGCGGCGGCTAATATCTCGGTGCACATTGGTGAGGGCACTTCACACTCGCTTGAGGTACAGGCGGAGGCAGAGAGTGCCCAGGGCACCGGCAGTCGGAGGACTGCTGGGGGCCAGGATGATGCTCAGTCGAAGGCTGATGATGAACCTCTGGAGTTGCCCATTAGGCGGCAGATGCTGAATGTCCAGCGGGATGTGCAGGAGGATCTGGCGGAGATCCATGAGGGTCAGTGTGTCATGGTCTCCATGATGGAGGAGTCCATTCAGAGCGTGAGCACTGCGTTGACCATCATGGCCGAGCGCACTGCCTCCTCCATTGACAGAGTGGCAATTCTCATGGAGAGGCAACTGCAGGGAGAGAATGAGGTACCTGCATGACAGGTACACCCAAACACCAACACACACACACACACAGACACGCACACCCAAACACCAACACACACACACACACAGAGACAGGCACACCCAAACACCAACACACACACACACAGACACGCACACCCAAACACCAACACACACACACACACAGAGACAGGCACACCCAAACACCAACACACACACACACAGACACGCACACCCAAACACCAACACACACACACACACAGAGACAGGCACACCCAAACACCAACACACACACACACAGACACGCACACCCAAACACCAACACACACACACACACAGAGACAGGCACACCCAAACACCAACACACACACACACAGACACGCACACCCAAACACCAACACACACACACACAAACACACATACCCAAACACCAACACACACACACACACAGACACGCACACCCAAACACCAACACACACACACACAAACACACATACCCAAACACCAACACACACACACACACAGACACGCACACCCAAACACCAACACACACACACACAAACACACATACCCAAACACCAACACACACACACACAGAGACAGGCACACCCAAACACCAACACACACACACACAAACACACATACCCAAACACCAACACACACACACACACACACACACAGACACGCACACCCAAACACCAACACACACACACACACAAACACACATACCCAAACACCAACACACACACACACACAGAGACAGGCACACCCAAACACCAACACACACACACACAGACACGCACACCCAAACACCAACACACACACACACAAACACGCACACCCAAACACCAACACACACACACACAAACACACATACCCAAACACCAACACACACACACACACAGACACGCACACCCAAACACCAACACACACACACACAAACACACATACCCAAACACCAACACACACACACACACAGAGACAGGCACACCCAAACACCAACACACACACACACAGACACGCACACCCAAACACCAACACACACACACACAAACACGCACACCCAAACACCAACACACACACACACAAACACACATACCCAAACACCAACACACACACACACACAGACACGCACACCCAAACACCAACACACACACACACAAACACACATACCCAAACACCAACACACACACACACACAGACACGCACACCCAAACACCAACACACACACACACAAACACACATACCCAAACACCAACACACACACACACACAGACACGCACACCCAAACACCAACACACACACACACAAACACACATACCCAAACACCAACACACACACACACACAGACACGCACACCCAAACACCAACACACACACACACAAACACACATACCCAAACACCAACACACACACACACAGACACGCACACCCAAACACCAACACGCACACACCCAAACACCAACACACAAACACATACACCCAAACACCAACACACACACACACCCAAACACCAACACACACTCCCACAGACACGCACACCCAAACACCAACACACACACACTCAGACACACAAACATACGCACAGACACACACAGACACACAAACACACACGCAGACACAGACACACACACAAACACATGCACAGACACACACAGACACACAAACACAAACACACACGCAGACACAGACACACACACTCACAGACACACAAACACACACGCAGACACAGACACACACACACACACACTCACAGACACACAAACACACGCACAGACACACCAACACACACAGAAACACACACAGACACACAAATACAGACACACACACACACACAGAGACACACACACACAGGCACAGACAGACACACAGACACTGGATAATGATCAGGAGCTGTGAGATGAGCACAGGAACTCGCTGCCCCTTTCGTGCAGACTGGATCTGAAGCCTTGTCACAGGTTAAAGGTCAGCGTTGAGCTCACTGTGCCATCCAGTCCACCAAAATACAAATTTGAATTCAGCAAACCATTTCTGTGGTAAGTGTTAAACCCATTTGATAATTAGAAACCAACTGAGAGTATTCGCAAGACCATCATTGGCTCCTGTCACACAACCTGTTGATTCACTGAGAATTGCTTTACAAAGACATCCTCACCTTTAACATGTCTGCCTCAGAAATCCTCCTCAGGTTTTTGCCATCTCCACACTCGATGGTTTGAATGCTCTCCTGGTCCATTTCCCCTCGTCCACTCTCTATAAAATCATCCACAGCTCTCCTGCGCGTATCTGATCCCACTGACCCGTCACTCCCGTGTTTACGGTCCTGAACACTTTGTATTTAAAATATCCCCCCTCGTGTTCGAATTCTTCCATGAGCTCTCCTCTCCTTATCTCTGGAATCTCCTCCAGCCTGACATCCCTTCCTAACCAACTCTCTGTCCCTCGGAGTCTGGCATTGAGCATTTCACGCGGCCATTGACATCTCTGCCTTCAGCTGCTCTGGCCTCACACTCCGAAATTCTCTCCCTAACCACCTCCTTTAAGGACCCTCTTCAAAAGCTTTTGCTTTCTCCTTCCAATATCTCCTTTGACTCATCATCTGCTTTTATTATCGCTTTGTGAACCATCTTGGGGGTATTTTTGGCATTAAAAATGTAAGTATCATTACAGGTGAAGCCTGTGGATGTTTTATAAAAGCACCTTCACCCTCTACAAAGCAACAGAGAACCACAGATTCCACCAAGGAAGAGTTTCCAGCCCATTATTAAAGCAGAGGCTCTGTGAATCGGCCAGCGGCTGAATAAAACCTTCTCCCCCCTCAGCAGAGCAGAGCTGACATCGGTTTCTGTAAATGAGTCCATGAGAGAGATGAAGAATCAAAGCCACTGACCTTCTTTACAATCAAGGCCGTTCTCATGCAGCATGAAGCCATTGCGACACTGACAGACGTAACTCCCGAGTGTGTTCAGACACTCGTGCTGACAACCCCCATTGTCCACGGAGCACTCGTCCTTATCTGCAGGTGGAAGGTTTGGAGATTGTTAGTTATCAGCAGGAGAATGTGTTGCTCTACTTGGAGGGTCAAGTGAGTGTTCGAGGCCCAGGGGAGGTCGAACGGTCAATACACAGCGGAGAGGCCAATGTAAATCAGCAAGAAAGACAGCTGGAACTGTGCAGGAGGAACCCTCACCGCAACACCGTCACCGAGAGACAGTCACCGCTACACCGTCACCGAGAGACAGACACCGCTACACCGTCACCGAGAGACAGACACCGCTACACCGTTACCGAGAGACAGACACCGCTACACCGGCACCGAGAGACAGACACCGCTACACCGGCACCGAGAGACACACCGCTACACCGTCACCGAGAGACAGTCACCGCTACAGCGTCACCGAGAGACACACCGCTACACCGTCACCGAGAGACAGTCACCGCTACACCGTCACCGAGAGACAGACACTGCTACACCGTCACCGAGAGACAGACACCGCTACACCGTCACCGAGAGACAGACACCGCTACACCGTCACCGAGAGACAGACACTGCTACACCGTCACCGAGAGAGAGTCACCGCTACACAGTCACTGAGAGACAGTCACCGAGAGACAGACACTGCTACACCGTCACCGAGAGAGAGTCACCGCTACACCGTCACTGAGACAGTCACCGCAACACCGTCACTGAGACAGTCACCGCTACGCCGTCACTGAGAGACAGTCACCGCAACACCATCACCGAGAGACAGACACCGCTACACCGTCACCGAGAGAGAGTCACCACTACACAGTCACCGAGAGACAGTCACCGCTACACCGTCACCGCTACACCGTCACTGAGACAGTCACCACAACACCGTCACTGAGACAGTCACCGCTACACCGTAACTGAGACAGTCACCGCTACACCGTCACTGAGAGACAGTCACCGCTACACCGTCACTGAGAGACAGTCACCGCTACACCGTCACTGAGAGACAGTCACCGCTACACCGTCACCGAGAGACAATCACCACTACACAGTTGCCGAAAGACAGTCACCGCAACACCGTCACCGAGAGACAGTCACCGCAACACCGTCACTGAGAGACAGTCACGGCTAACAGTCACCTCCCCCCTCGCTGTGACAGTCACTGTCCCCCTCACTGTGACAGTCACTGTCCCCCTCACTGTGACAGTCACCTCCCCGTCACTGTGACAGTCACTGACCCCCTCATTGTGACAGTCACTGACCCCCTCACTGTGACAGTCACCTCCCGCTCACTGTGACAGTCACTGTCCCCTCACTGTGACAGTCACTGACCCCCTCACTGTGACAGTCACTGTCCCCTTCACTGTGACAATCACTGACCCCCTCACTGTGACAGTCACTGTCCCCCTCACTGTGACAGTCACTGTCCCCCTCACTGTGACAGTCACTGACTCCTCACTGTGACAGTCACTGTCCCCCTCACTGTGACAGTCACTGTCCCCCTCACTGTGACAGTCACTGACCCCCTCACTGTGACAGTCACTGACCCCCTCACTGTGACAGTCACTGTCCCCCTCACTGTGACAGTCACTGACCCCCTCACTGTGACAGTCACTGTCCCCCTCACTGTGACAGTCACTGTCCCCCTCACTGTGACAGTCACTGTCCCCCTCACTGTGACAGTCACTGTCCCCTCACTGTGACAGTCACTGTCCCCTCACTGTGACAGTCACTGACCCCCTCACTGTGACAGTCACTGTCCCCTCACTGTGACAGTCACTGTCCCCTCACTGTGACAGTCACTGTCCCCCTCACTGTGACAGTCACTGTGCCCCTCACTGTGACAGTCACTGTCCCCTCACTGTGACAGTCACTGTCCCCCTCACTGTGACAGTCACTGTCCCCCTCACTGTGACAGTCACTGACCCCCTCACTGTGACAGTCACTGTCCCCCTCACTGTGACAGTCACTGACCCCCTCACTGTGACAGTCACTGACTCCTCACTGTGACAGTCACTGTCCCCCTCACTGTGACAGTCACTGTCCCCCTCACTGTGACAGTCACTGTCCCCCTCACTGTGACAGTCACTGACCCCCTCACTGAGACAGTCACCTCCCCCTCACTGTTACAGTCACTGACCCCCTCACTGTGACAGTCTCTGACCCCCTCACTGTGACAGTCACTGTCCCCTCACTGTGACAGTCACTGTCCCCTCACTGTGACAGTCACTGTCCCCTCACTGTGACAGTCACTGACCCCCTCACTGTGACAGTCACTGACCCCCTCACTGTGACAGTCACTGTCCCCTCACTGTGACAGTCACTGTCCCCCTCACTGTGACAGTCACTGTCCCCCTCACTGTGAAAGTCACTGACCCCCTCACTGTGAAAGTCACTGTCCCCCTCACTGTGACAGTCACTGACCCCCTCACTGTGACAGTCACCTCCCCCTCACTGTGACAGTCACTGTCCCCTCACTGTGACAGTCACTGACCCCCTCACTGTGACAGTCACCTCCCCCTCACTGTGACAGTCACTGACCCCCTCACTGTGACAGTCACTGACCCCCTCACTGTGACAGTCACCTCCCCCTCACTGTGACAGTCACTGTCCCCTCACTGTGACAGTCACTGACCCCCTCACTGTGACAGTCACCTCCCCCTCACTGTGACAGTCACTGACCCCTCACTGTCCTCCTCACTGTGACAGTCACTGACCCCTCACTGTGACAGTCACTGTCCCCCTCACTGTGACAGTCACTGACCCCCTCACTGTGACAGTCACTGACCCCCTCACTGTGACAGTCACCTCCCCCTCACTGTGACAGTCACTGTCCCCTCACTGTGACAATCACTGACCCCCTCACTGTGACAGTCACTGTCCCCTCACTGTGACAGTCACTGACCCCCTCACTGTGACAGTCACTGACCCCCTCACTGTGACAGTCACCTCCCCCTCACTGTGACAGTCACTGACCCCCTCACTGTGACAGTCACTGACCCCTCACTGTCCCCCTCACTGTGACAGTCACTGTCCCCTCACTGTGACAGTCACTGACCCCCTCACTGTGACAGTCACCTCCCCCTCACTGTGACAGTCACTGACCCCTCACTGTCCCCCTCACTGTGACAGTCACTGACCCCTCACTGTGACAGTCACTGACCCCCTCACTGTGACAGTCACTGTCCCCCTCACTGTGACAGTCACTGTCCCCCTCACTGTGACAGTCACTGACCCCCTCACTGACCCCTCTCCGCTGCACTGTCTCTCTGTGCAGATTTACCAGCACAGCCTCAGTAAAGTACAGTCACTCCCTCCCTGGTAAAGTACCAGCATGGGGTCTCATTGCCCTTTGACTGTTGTGCTGTGACTGTCACCGTGTGTTATCAAACTCATCACGGAGGAGTGAGTGTAAATGCTGGGCCCTTGTGGCTCTCAGGTTTGGCCGCTCGGGGTGAAAGGGTGATCAGTGGGTGGGGATAGTTGGCAGGGAACCCAGCGGGAGTGTGTGTGGATGGGTGGCATCCTCCTGGGCTGCTGTGGGACCAACTGGAATATCTCTTTAAAGACAAATCTTTTGTTGGAAGTCTGCAGCGTTCCCTTTAGGCCCATCGAGTGGTCAGTGCGGAGACACGGGCACATTCAGGGCAGCCCCATTTCGGGAATAGGGCCTCACAGAGGTTTTGGGTGGGTCCCGGGCAGCCTCTACTCAGCTTTTACCCAAGCGGCCAATAAGCTGGACACTCGGTGTCTTTATGGAGGTTGAGGTGCCCAATTCCTACCTCGGGAGTCAGAACGGTATCAAACTGATCCGACCCTCAAAATCTAAACCACAGACAATTTGTTTATTGTTGTTCTGGGGGTCTTTCCTGCTGCCCACTCCTCTCCGGAGATCTTGCCCACTGCCCAATCACTTTGAGTAATGGAATCCGCTCTGGACTTCCTGCTGTGTTAGGCCCCGCTGACCAGGCCAGACTCACCTGCAAAGAAATGGCCCTTGAATCCTTTCTTGGACACGGTGTTGTCGGACTTAAACTCGATCCTCATGTTGTTGAACTGGGACGTGATGATCTCAGGCTTCTCGGAGCCGCAGAATCTGCCGTGTAGTTTGGATTCTGAGGACAGGCCACTGTGAACCTCCACGTAATCATATTTACAGACCTGGTGAGGCAAACACACATCCCTTAGTGTCCAATCCACAGCCACACCATCCACAGAGCAGGAGCTGAGCTCCCAGGATTTCTGCATTCCAGTGGCTCACACTCCGATTTATCCCATTCCTCGGTTCACTGCTTTCCTGGGGACTGAAGTGATGTCTTTAGTCAAGTGCAGCAAACACCTGCTCATTAATATCACCTTCTGTTTCCAGTCTCAGACGGTGAACGCAGGATTTAGTGATGCTGACTGTGTGACTATCTCCTCTCCATCTTATTATTTAGCCAGTGCTCAGGAATTGGAAGGTTTGGGGCTGACATGCGGCGCTCTCACTGTGCTTGTGATGTGAGGGGCACCGTACATTCAGCAGCTAGTTTCCCAGGTCTCTTTGTGACTCAGTAAACATCCCACATGAAGTGTTGAACTTATAGGAATTCTGGATATTTAGAATGAGGCACAGCAGAAGACGTGGTCCGGACACTTTGGGAATCGATCCCCAGTATGTGTTGAGAAGGCAAATGTTAAAATTAACCTCATCACAAGTGGACAAGGGTCTTTGCTGGAAAGTGTGTGTGTGTGTGTCTGTGTGTATGTGTGTGAGAGTGTGCCTGTGTGTATCTGTGTGCCTGTGTGTGTGAATGAGAGCATATGTGTGAGAGTGCATGTGTGTGAGTGTTGGTGTGTGACAGTGTGTGTGTGTGAGAGAATGTGTGGGTGTGGGTGTGAGTGTGGGTGTGTGGTGAGTGTGAGTGTGTAAGAATATGTGTGTGAGTGTATGTGTATGAGAGTGTATCTGCCAGTGAGAATGTGTCTGTGTGTGTGTGAATGAGAGTGTGTGTGAGAGTGTGCGTGAGTGTGTGTGAGAATGTGTGAGAGTGTGAGTGTGTGTGAACATGTGAGTGTGTGTATGTGTGTGTATGCATGAGTGTATGTGTGTGCATGTGTGTGCATGACTATGTGTATGTGTGTATCTGAGTGTGACAGCGTATGTGTGAGAGTGTGTGAGTGTGTGAGTGTGACGGTGTATGTGCAAGTGTGCGTGTGTGTGAGAGAGTATGTGTGTGAGCATGTGTAAGAGTGTGTGTGTGTGTGTGTGTGAATGAAAGTATATGCGTGAGAGAATGTGTGTGCAAGAGTGTGTGAGTGTGAATGTGTGAGAGTGTGCTGTGTGAGTGTGTGTGTGTATGCTTGAGTGTAAGTGTGTGAGTCACTATGTGTGTGCGTGTGTGTGTGAGTGACTGTATGTGCATGTGTTTGTGAGTGTGTGTGCATGTGTGTGTGAGAGTCTGTGTGTGAGTATATGTGTTCGTGTGTGTGTGTGTGTATCTGTGTGTGTGTGTGTGCATGCAAATGAGGGTGTATGTGTGAGGGCGTGTGTGAGTGTGAATGTGTGAGAGTGTGTTATGTGAGCGTGTTGTGTGTGTGCATGTGCGTGAGAGTGTGACTGTGTGCATGTGTGTGTTTGAGTGTGTGTGGCAGTGTGTGTATGTCCATGTGTGGGAGAGTGTGTGTGTGAGAGAGTGTGTGTGTGTGAGAGAGTGTGTATGAAAATATGCCTGTGTGTGTGTGTGTGAATGGCTGTGTGTGAGAATGAGAATGTATGTGTGTGTATGCCTGAGTATAAGTGTATGCCTGAGTGTAAGTGTGTGAGTGACTGTGTGTTTGTGTGTGTGTGACTGTGTGTGTGTGCATTTGTGAGCATGTGTGCATGTGTGTGAGAGTCTGTGTGTGAGTATATGTGTCTGTGCATGTGTGTGTGTGTGTGAGAGCATGTGTGAGAGTGTGTGAGTGTGAATGTGAGAGAGTGTGTTATGTGAGTGTGTTGTGTGTGTGCATGTGCGTGAGAGAGTGTGAGTGTGTGCATGTGCGCATATGTGTGTTTGAGTGTGTGAGTGTGTATGTCCATGTGTGTGAGAGTGTGTGTGGGAGAGTGTGTGTGTGTGAGACTGTGTCTGTGAGAGTGTGTATGCGAGTGTGTATGTGTGTGAGAATATGCCTGTGTGTGTGTGAATGAGAGCGCGTGTGAGTGAGTGTGTGAATGAGAATGTGTGGGTAGTGCGTGTGTGTCTGCGTGCGTAAGTGTATGCCTGAGTGTAAGTGTGTGAGTGAATGCCTGAGTGTAAGTGTGTGAATCTGTGCCTGAGTGTAAGTGTGTGTATGTGTGTTTGTGTGTGTGTGTGTGTGTGTGAGAGTGTGTGTGCAAATGAGAGTGTATGTGTGAGAGCGTGTGTAAGAGTGTGTGCATGTGTCTATGTGTGTGTGTGTTTGAGTGTGTGGGGGAGAGTGTGTATGTCCAGGTGTGTGAGAGTGTGTGTGTGAGAGAGAGTGTGTATGCGAGTGTGTGCGTGTGTGTGAATGAGTGTGTGTGTGTGAATGAGAATGTGAGTGTGTGTGCATGAGTGTGAGAGTGTGCGTGTGAGAGTGTGTGTGTGTGAATGACAGCATGCCTGTGTGTGTGTGTGCGTGTGAACGAGTGTGTGAGAGAGAGTGTGTGTGAGTGTGTGAGAGAGAGTGTGGGTGAGAGTGAGAGAGAGTGTGTATGCGTGTGTGTGTGTGTGTGTGAACGAGAGTGTGCCTGTGTGTATGTGAATGAGCGTGTATGTGTGAGAGAATGTGTGCTTGAGTGTGTGTGAGAATGTGTGTGTGTGTGAATGTGAGAGTGTTTGTGTGAGTGTGTGTGTGAGTGATTGTGTGTCAGTGTGTGTATGTGTGTGTGAGAGTATGTGTGTGTAAATGAGAGTGTATGTGTGAGAGCATGTGTAAGAGTGTGTGCGTGTGTATGTGAGAGTGTGCGTGTAAGAGAATGTGTATGTGTGTGAGAATGTGCCTGTGTGTGTGTGTGAATGAGAATGTGAGTGTGTGTGAGAGTGTGTGAGAGAGTGTATGAGCATGAGTGTGAGAGTGTGCGTGTGAGAGTGAATGTGTATGTGTGTGAGAGTGTGTGTGTGTGAATGAGAGTGTATGTGAGAGAGAGTGTGTGTGAGAGTGGTGTATGTGAATGAGAGTGTATGTGTGAGTGTGGGTGTGTGTGTGGGTGTGCATGTGTGTGACAGTGTGTGAGAGGGAGTGTGTATGTGTGTGAATGGGAGTGTATGTGTGAGAGAGTGTGTGTGTGTGAGAGAATGTGTGTGTGTGTGTGTGAATGAACAGAGTGTGTGTGTTTGTGTGAGTGTGTACGTGACTGTGTGTCAGTATGTGCATGTGAGTATGTGCGCGTGTGAATGAGAGTATGTGTGAGAATGTGTGTGTGAAACTGTGAATGAGAGTGTATGTGTGTGCGAGTGTGTGTGAATGAGTGTATGTGTGTGAGAGAATGTGGGTGTACGAGGGTGTGTGTGTGAGAGAATGTGTGTGGGTGTGTGTGAGTGCGTGAGAGAGAGTCTGTTTGTGAGTCTGTTTGTGAGTCTGTGTGTGAGTGTGAGAGTGTAGGTGTGAGATTGTAGGTGTGAGAGTGTGTGGGTGTGTTTGAGAGTGTGTGTGATTTTATGTAAGTGTGTGTGTGCATTTATGCATGAGAGAAAGAGAGACAGTGTGCATATGCTGGCCAGTGTGTGCTGTAAATGTTGGAGTGTGTCTGTTGCTGTTTTGAGTCGATGTGAGGGGCATGTTTGTTGATGTCTTTTCTACAAAGATCAGCAAAAACAGTACATTCCCGAGAAGAGGGCGAGAGCTAGAAACCAAAAGAATGACAAATTGGTTCTGATTGTAGACACAGAGTCTCGCTGTGTGAGAGAGTGAGATCATCCATTCACAGGTCAAGTCAATACAGACCCCATACAAAAACTTCACTCCTCTGGTAAGCAGATAAACCCACCATTCCACCCGGGGCCCAATCCTAAAGAGGTCCTCAGCCTCAAAGGATCCATCTTCCTCCTGGACAAACCCAGAAGAAAAAGCCAGTAAGACTGGTACTGGTCCGAACTGGAGTTCCATTTTAAGGTATACAAAACCAGTTCATACAAACATACGAATTAGGAGCAGGAGTGAGGCCACTCGGCCCCTCGAGCCTGCTGCACCATTCAATAAGATCATGGTTGATCTGACTGTAACCTCAGCTCCACATTCCCGCCTATCCCTGATAGCCTTTCACCCCCTAGTTAATCAAGAATCTATCTAGCTCTGCCTTAAAAATATTCAAAGGCTCTGCTTCCACTGTCTTGTGAAGGGAGTATAATAATTTTCATAATATTTTTCTGGTTTATTGTGAAGTAGGTTTATGGGAGTAAGTATAGTTGGGTCTGTTTGTGATTTAATTACATTTGGAGTCAAGTAGACTGCAAGCTTAAAATCATCAAAAGAAGCTAGGTGCTTGACCTGTTAATGAGTAAACATGGATATTGGTTTAGCATGTAAGGTGTGAAGAGAATTTGCATTTTTAAATAAATGAAGATATTTGGATTTCAAAGGAATCTTAGTCTGTTTACAACTAACCAGATAAGCAGGTCTGAGGAGTGTGTTTATTTTTCCCAAAGGTTACTGAGAATATTGGCAACATGAAAGTTTTTATATTATGAGGAAGATACAATTTCAAAGACACATGGAACAATAGAGTTTACATATTAAAAGAAGAGAAACATATATAAAGGAGATTGAAGGGCTATGTGGGAGAAGGCCATGTAAGATTTAACAGGAGTGTGTGAAATAACCTTAATGAAGCCTCCAGCCACGTGTGCATAAATCTGCTATATAACAAAACTGAAGTTGGAGAGAAGCCATTTGGATTTCCACTGTCAAGTGGGTATTGTGTTACCTTGCTGGCTCTGTTTTAAATCTAAAATCTATTTTGGACTGTTGCCTTAAATGGGGTGTAACTGGGGGTCAGGTTAATTAGGAATTTTAAGATTTGTTATTGTATTAAGTAATTCTAGTCTTATGTCTGTGCTTGAGATCTTTTATATTTTGTTACTAAATATTTTAATCTAATTTTTAAAATCTCTAAAAGTCTTGGTGGACTTATTACTTCTGAAATCAGTGCACACATCTTCTCGTAATAAATACAAATTGCAAAACTGTTGTGATAGTGCGACCAAGTTTCCCTCGTGGATTTGGTCCACCTGGCTCACATCATCTGCTGTATCATAACAGCCTTTTCAGGCAGAAGATTCCAAAGAGTCACGACACTCAGAGAAAACGTTTCTCCTCATCTCTGTCTCAAATGCCATATACGCCAACTCTCTGGGCAGCATGGTCCCAGATTTGCACTATGTGCGGTAGCGGGCGTGAAAAAAGTTGTTTTACCCACTGGCCGCAATGGTGGGTTTTTGCGCTGTATTCATCCCATTCCTGGCATGTCCCACCTCATTAATAATATCTTCATAGGAAACACGCTGGTTCACTAGTGGGGCAGCCTCTGATTCACCCACCCTGCCATCACCTCAGGCCTTCAGTAATCCGGGCACCATATTTAAAGGGCGTCCCTGCACAGAGCTCTCTCTCTCTAAGGGATTGGAAGATGCTGGGACATCATGACTGTCAAAGGGGGGAAACATGCTGCCCCCAAATTTAGCAACGTCTGCCTCGGGCCCCTACTGGTTACAGTGAAGGGTCGCTGTGATGCCCTCTACTCCCACTCTGGGTGAAGACCAGCAATGAAGGTGACAAATCAAGGTGACAGGATGGAGGAGTCCATCTGCCTTTAGGCTGAGGTGATAGTGTCGGCATGCCAACGCACCGAGGTCAACACTGGCAGAATGGTGGCCATCGTAGAGCCACAGAAAAGTTATAGCACAGAAGGAGGCCATTCAGTCCATCTTGTCCATGCCAGCCCGAGGACACCCAGGTGCCCTTTCTAATCCCACCTTCCGGCACCCGGCCCATATCCCTGCAGCTTACAGCACTTAAGGTGCAGATCCAGGTACTTTTTAAAAGAGTTTAGAGTTTCTGCCTCTACCACCAACTTGGGCAGCAAATTCCAGACACCCACTACCCTCTGTATAAAAAAGTTCTTCCTCATGTCCCCGCTACACCTTCTGCCACTTATCTTGAATCTATGTCCCCTGGTTCTAGAATTCTCCACCAAGGGAAACAATTTTATCCTGTCCACTCTATCTATTCCTCTCATAATTTCGTACACCTCAATCAAGTCACCTCTTGGCCTTCTTTGTTCTAAGGAAAATAACCCCAACCTATCCAATCTCTCCTCGTAGCTACACTTTTCCAACCCTGACAACATTCTTGTAAACCTCCTCTGCACTCTCTCCGGAGCTATTACATCCTTCCTGTAAAGTGGAGACCAGAACTGCACACAATACTCCAGTTGTGGCCTCACCAGTGTTTTATACAATTCCAACATTATATCCTTACTTTTATATTCTATACCTCTGCCAATGAAGGAGAGCATTCCATATGCCTTCTTTACAACCTTGTCTACTTGAACTGCTGCTTTCAGGGACCTGTGTACTTGTACGCCAAGATCTCTCACTTCATCTACCCCTCTTAGTATATTCCCATTTATTGTGTAATCCCTGTAACTGTTTGACCTCCCTAAATGTATGACCTCACACTTCTCTATGTTAAAATCCATCTGCCACTTTACCACCCACTCCACCAACCCATCTATATTGTTTTGGAGATTATGGCTATCCTCTACGCTATCCACTGCTCGGCCAATCTTTGTGTCATCTGCAAATTTCCCAATCGTGCCCCCCACATTCACATCCAAATCGTTAATATATAACACAAACAGCAAGGGTCCCAACACCGAGCCCTGTGGAAAACCACTTGAGACAATTTTCCATTCACAAGGGCATCCATCGGCCATTACCCTGTGTTTCCTGTTACAAAGCCAACCTTTTATTCGGTTTGCCACATTACCCTGAATCCCATGGGCTTTTACTTTCCTGACCAATCTGCCATGTGGATCCTTGTCAAATCCATGTACACAACATCCACTGCACTACCTTCATCAACCCTTCTTGTCACTTCCTCAAAGAATTCAATCAAATTTGTGAGGCAAGACCTTCCTTTAACAAATCCATGCTGACCATCCCTGACTAGTCCATGCCTTTTCACATGACAGGTAATCCTATCTCTCAGGATTGATTCTACTAATTTGCTCACCACTGATGTAAGACTAACTGGCCTATAATTGTTTGGTATTTCCTTTGATCCCTTTTTAAACAATGGAACTACCTTTGCATTTCTCCAGTCCTTCGGCACCTCCCCTGTATCTAGTGAAGATTGGAAAATCATCCTCAGAGCATCTGCTATCTCCTCCCTGACTTCCTTCAGCAGCCTCGGGAACAATCCATCTGGCCCTGGTGACTTATCAACTTTCAAGGATTTCAACCCTTCGAGTACTTCCTCTCTCTTTATGACTATTCCATCCAATATCTCGCAGTGTTCCTCCTGGACTACTATATCCACATCCTCCCTTTCCTTTGTAAACACGGAGACAAAATATTCATTCAAAACCCTTCCCACAGCCTCTACATCTACACACAAGTTTCCATCTTCATCTCTGATAGGTCCCACTTTTTCCTGAACTAACCTTTTAGCATTAATGTATTGGTAAAACATCTTTGGGTTATCTTTAACTTTACTTGCTAATCTTTTTTCATGACCTCTCTTTGATTTCCTTATTTCCTTTTTTACTTCGTCCCTGCACTTCCTATATCCGTCTAGGCTATCTGCAGTGCTTAGTTCTTTGCGCCTTTCGTACGCTTTCTTTTTCTGTTTGATCTTCCCCTGTATTCCACTAGACAACCAAGGGGGTCTCGATTTGGCAGACCTATGTCAAGGACATTGCTCCTACACTGCAGCGCGGGCTGAACTCTATCGCCGACTCCAACAGTGTCAATGCGAGGAGGATGCAGTGCAGCTCGATTTCACTCCAACTACCCCTTCTCCTCAGGGAGTCAGCCAGAGGCCCTCGGACACCCATAGGGAGGAGGATCAGCAGGTGCACATCCCGGGGCCATCCATCCAGGTGACTCTGGGAGTGTCCGGCCCATCCGAATCCCCTCTTCCTGTAACCCCAGCAGCTCCAGCTCCACAGGCCGAGGAGGGGGCCACTGCCACACAGCAGGACCCCGAAAACAGGCCGGGGCCCTCCAAGTCTCGGCCCTCCAGAGGACGCCCACCAAGGTCATCACAGACAGGGTGTCACAGTCAGCAGGCTGCCCCCACCTCCGCTGTCGATGTCTGGGGAGCACCAAGATGTAGCAGCAGGGTTAGGAAAGTTAAGGGAATGTAGTTTCACAGCCTGGGCGTGGATATTAATCACTTGTACATAATGTTCACTATTGTCAATAAACTCCCACGAACATCTCCCTGCCTATGGCTCCTTATTCTGATCAGTGTTCATGTCACTCAGATGTGAAACCTTCCTGCACAAGATAAAGGCAGGTGTCTCAGTCCAGGGCCTCTTCCCTGTGCTTTGTGTAACCTTCAGACCAAAGTGATGGTCCAGCCTCACACTCACTGGACACATTACTGATGCCTGCACCTCGATGGTGCTGGTCATTGCTGCCAGAATGTAGTGGGCAGGTGTCACAGAGTTCCCTCATTCTCTCTGTGTGCTCTCAGCACCTTTAAGGTGGGGCTGGTCCCCATCTCATCAGCATCTGTGACCAGTTACACTGTGCTCCTGAAGGAGTCAGGTACTGAAGGCTGACAAAGGATCAGATGCACTTAAAGTTTCATGGTTGCATCTCTGCTGCGTCCAAGAGGACTTGGACAGGCTAAGTGAATGGGCAAGTAGATGGCAGATGGAACATAATGTGAATAAGTGTGCAGTTATTCACTTTGGTAGAAAAAAACAGAAAGGCAGAATATTCTTAAAAGATGAAAGGTCAGGAAGTGCAGTGTCCACAGGGGCCTGGGTGCCCTTGTTCATGAGTCACTAAAAGTTAGCATACAGGTGTAGCAAGCAATTAGGAAGGCAAATGGTATGTTGGCCTTCATCACAAGGGGATTCAAGTGCAGGAGTAAAGATGTCTTGCTGCAGTTGTATAGAACCTTGGTGAAACCTCACCTGGAGTATTATGTACAGTTCTGGTCCCCTTAGTCAAGGGGGGATATGTTTGTCAGAGGGAGGGCAATGGTGGTTCACCAGATTAAACTCTGGGATGGCGGGATTGTCTTATGAGGAGGGACTGGGGAGACTGGTCTACATTCCCTAGAGTTTTGAAGAACGAGGGGCGACCTCATTGAAACTTACAAAATTCATACAGGGTGTGACAGGCTGGATTTAGACAAGATGTTTCCCCTGGCTGGTGAGTCTAAAACTAGGGGACATAATCTCAGGGTAAGGGATAGGCCATTTAAGACTGAGATGAAGAGGAACTTCTTCACTCAGAGGGTGGTGAATCTTTGGAATCTCTATCCCAGAGGGCTGTGGATGCTCAGTCCATGAGTATGTTCAAGACAGAATTGACAGATTTCTGGCAACTAATGACATCAAGGGATACAGGGATTGTGCAGGAAAGTGGTGTTGAGGTAGATGATCAGCCACAACCTAATTGAATGGTGGAGCAGGCTCGATGGGCTGAATGGCCTTCTCCTGTTCCTGTGTTCCTATGCTCCATGTCCAATTTGCACGTGGCTCAAGTAATAATTCAGAGATTAACACCTTTGAGGTTCTGCTTCTTAATTTGGTGCCTCGTTCCTCATACTGACTATGCAGAACCTCTTTCATTGTCCTGCCTATGTCGTTGGTATCTACATGGACCACAACAACTGGATCCTCCCCTCCCACTGTTGGTTCCTCTCCAGTCCTGAGCAGATGTCCCGAGCCCTTGCACCAGGCAGGTAACACAGCCGCCTGGACTAGTGGGGTGCCACAGGGTTCGGTCCTTGGGCCCCAAATATTTACAATCGATATTAATGATTTGGATTCAGGAGTAGAAGGTACTATAGCTAAATTTGCAGATGACACCAAAATAGGTGGGAAAGTAAGTTGCAATGAAGAAATAAGGAATTTATAAATGGATATGGACAGGTTAGGTGAATGGGCCAAAATTTGGCAGATGGAGTTTAATGTGATAAGTGTGAGGTTATCCATTTTGGTTGGAAGAATAAAAAGGTGACTTATTATTTAAATGGAGAGAAACTTCAGAATGCTTCAGTGCAGAGGGACCTGGGTGTCCTCGTGCATGAATCGCTGAAAGGTAGTATACAGGTACAGCAGGTAATAAGGAAGGCAAATGGGATTTTGGCATTTATTGCTAAAGGAATAGAGTATAAAATAGGGAAGTGTTGTTGCAACTGTACAAGGCATTGGTGAGACCGCACCTGGAGCACTGTGCACAGTTTTGGTCCCCTTACTTGAGGAAGGAGGTAGTTGCACTGGAGGTGGTTCAGAGGAGGTTCACTAGATTGATTCCAGAGATGTGGGGCTTGTCTTATGAGGAGAGATTGAGCAGTTTAAGTCTATACTCACTAGAGTTTAGAAGGATGAGAGGAGATCTAATTGAGGTATATAAGATGCTAAAGGGGATAGACAAAGTAGATGTGGAGCGGATGTTTCCCCTTGTGGGGCATTCTAGAACGAGAGGCCATAGTTTTAGGCTAAGGGGGGGTAGATTTAAATCAGAGATGAGGAGGAATTACTTTTCTCAAAGGGTCGTGAATCTGTGGAATTCACTGCCTCAGAGTGCAGTGGATGCCGGGACGCTGAATAAATTTAAGGAGGAGATGGACAGATTTTTAATTAGTAATGGGTTGAAAGGTTATACGGAGAGGGCGGGAAATTGGAGTTGAGGCCGAAATGAGATCAGCCATGATGGTATTGAATGGCGGGGCAGGCTCGAGGGGCTGAATTGCCCACTCCTGCCCCTAGTTCTTATGTTCTTATGGACTCTCGCTCTTTGCTGCACAGAACAGTGTCAATCCCCCTCACTATACTGCCCCCTACTACCACTACATTCCTGTTTGCTCTCCCAAACTTGAACAGCTTCCTGTATCAGGGTGCCATGATCAGTCTGTTCATCCACCCTGCAGATCTTGCTTTCGTCCACACAGGTAGCGAGTATCTCAAACCTGTTTGACAATTGCAAAGTGTGAGGCTCCTCCACAACTATCTGCGCGGTTCCTTTACCTGCCTCACTCATGCTCACTCCCCCTGCCCCTCACCGCTGACCACAACAGACAGCCCTATTCTAAGAAACATGGCCATCTTCTGGTACAAGGTGTCCAGGTATCTCTCCCCCTCCTTGATGTTGCGCAGTGTCTGCAGTTCAGGTTCCAGATTAATAATCCTGATCTGGAATTCCTCCAGCTGTTTACGCTTTCTGCAGACGTGTTTGTCCTGGATCGCATTGTCCCACATTCCGCAGCTGCAACATAACAGCTATCTTATCATTGTTACTTATGGTATTTAGTTAATTTAATCACCTTCTTGATTAACTTCGAATAATTCTCATGTATACCACAATTTACTGTGCTTTTTAAATGCTAATACCACCTACAACTAAGAGTTATACATTTCTTACTTCCGAATTGACTTATCAGTTACTCACCAATCAGCTCCTTCTGTTGCACCGAAGTAAGAAAAGGGAAGGAAAAAAAGGAACACCTCCTCCCTCTTCACCGAACTCCCTACTCACCAAACTCGTATTGACTCACTCTGATTATAACCTGCACTCTGTTCGGACCAGGACCAGTCATTTCCCAATTTTTACTGTTTCTTCCTTCTGGGAAGACATTGACTCTGGGGATCATTTACCTTCGTCTAGATTGGAGCAGGAACAGGGGCCCGATTTTCACCATGGGCAGAAATCGCAGTGTCTCAGCAACTGGGACAAAGTAACTAAAAACCGACAAAGCGACTCCAACCAAACTCCGCCAACATACGGTCCACAAACATCCAACCAACAGCCTCAACACACTCGCTCCACCGACACGGCCGGTAAATTCCAGTTGCTACTCACGTCATTTCCCTCCAACTCAAAGGCCTCAAACTGCAGCGAGATCCGGTACTGGGCTGGTGCCACCAGTTGCCACACACAGTTCTTGTTGGTGGGGTATTCCCTGGGCCAGCCGGGGCTGGTGACTGTGCCGTTGAGTTTGGTGAGGAAGCCACCACACGCAGCTATGGCACAAAATGGGAAACACGGGAGTGAAACGACGCTCAGAGCCTCGTTACAATGACACGAGATTAACCCTGCGGCAGAACTTAAACATCACGTTTAAAACAGGTCAGACTTTTATATAAAGTAACCACCTCACAATCTCACCCCAGAGTTTTAAATTTTCACACCCTTATTCCCCACTGAGGCCTCGGAGTAATTTTATCCTTTTGCTCCTGTGATATTCCAACCAACGAGACAGGCCAGACCCACTGAGCAGGACTCAACTGTCAGGGGGACAGAGGAGAGGAAGTGCAGGAATGGGGGAAGTGGGGGAGGGGAAGGGGAGAGGAGGGGGAGAGGAGGGGGAGGGGAAGGGGAGAGGAGGGGGAGAGGAGGGGAGGAGGGGGAGAGGAGGGGAGGAGGAGGAGAGGAAGGGAAGAGGAGGGGGAGGAGGGTGAGAGGAGGGGGAGAGGAGGGGAGGAGGGGGAGAGGAGGGGGAGGAGGGGAGGAGGGGGAGAGGAGGGAGAGAGGAGGGGGAGAGGAGGGGGAGAGGAGGGAGAGAGGAGGGGAGGAGGGGGAGAGGAGGGGGAGGAGGGGGAGAGGAGGAGAGGAGGGAGAGGAGGGGGAGGGGAGAGGGGGAGAGGAGGGGGAGAGGAGAGGGGGAGAGGAGGGGGAGGAGGGGAGGAGGGGGAGAGGAGGGGGAGAGGAGGGGGAGGAGGGAGAGGAGGGGGAGGGGAGAGGGGGAGAGGAGTGGGAGGAGGGGGAGAGGAGGGCGGAGAGGAGGGGGAGAGGTGGGGGAGGAGGGTGGAGAGGAGGGGGAGAGGAGGGGGAGGAGGGGGAGAGGAGGGGGAGAGGAGTGGGAGGAGGGGGAGAGGAGGGGGAGAGGAGTGGGAGGAGGGGGAGAGGAGTGGGAGGAGGGGGAGAGGAGTGGGAGGAGGGGGAGAGGAGTGGGAGGAGGGGAGAGAGGAGGGGGAGAGGAGCAGGTAATTTGTAAATGTGTGAGATCTATATTGAGGGGTTGACGGTGCGGAGAGAGTTGGTGTTTACGCTGTTATTTGAATCTCAGTTACCTTCGCAGCTCCTGTGGTCGGCTCCCAGTTCAAAGCCGGGTTCACACACACACCTGTAACTGCCCAGGGTGTTGACACATCGCTGCTGACACCCTCCGCGATCCAGAGCAGTGCACTCGTCCACCTCTACAACCAGGACACAAATAACAACAACAGTCAGACCCAGGTCAGAGGAGGGGGAGGGAGAGACGAGAGGGGGAGGGAGAGGCGAGAGGGTGAGGGAGAGGCGAGAGGGTGTGGAGGAGGGAGTGGGGAAGAGGCGGGAGAGAGGGAGACTGAGTTCCAGCAACTCAAGGCACAAAAATTAGGAGCCACAGAAAAAACTGTTCTCCAGATTCACCCTGAAGGGGACAATTTTTCTCTTACCCCCGTCTGATTCCCTATCACCCACACTCCAGCCATGAATCTAACTGGTTACGGCCATCAATCGTCTTTAACTGTGCCCTTTGCTCTCTCCAAAATCGATATCTCCCTCCCGCCTGGACTCCCGCCTCCCAACCTTCACCCACTTGAGCTTTTTCAAATCTCTGCTGCCTGGATCCTAACTATTGCTCATTCATCACCCCCTACATCAGCTTCAGGTCCAGCAACTCCTCAACTTTAATATTCCCCTCCTCCTCCTTTTCAAATCCTTCCATTGCCCCTCCCCTCCCAATCTCTGTAACCTCCTCCACCCCCACAGCCCTCCCAAGGCACCTGCGCTCCTCCAACTCTGGCCTGGTGAGTGTTCTGGATTTTAATCACCCCACCAGTGCCGGCCGTGCCTTCAGCTACTGGGTCCTGAGCTCCGGAATTCGCTCCCTAAATCTCTCTGCCGTTCGCTCCTCCTTTAAGCTGCTTTCTAAACCCTGCCATTCCGATCACACTAAAGATAAAGATGGCTCTTTATGGCTCTGTGTATAATTATAGAATACTCCTGTGATGCCCATCAGCGCATTTTACCATGTTAAAGGCACAATATAAATACAAGTTGCTGCAGTTCACTCATTTCGAGTTACATTAATAAACATGTTCAGAAACTTACTGCAATCTCTCCAATTGTCTCTGGTTACTGGTTTGGTGTTGACGGAGTGGAGGGCAGGTAATGTTGTACCAGTGTTTTATAAAGCGAGGGAAGGATAGGTTGAGTAAATACGGGTCAGTCAGCCAAATCTCGGGGCTGGGGAAATTATTGGAAAAAATCCTGAGGGACAGAATAACTCACCATTTAGAAAGGCAAAGATCAATCACAGGCGGTCACCATGGGTTTGTTAAGGGAAGGTACCGTCTGATTTTTGAAGGGGTTAATAGGGAGGGTCGATGTGGGTAGTGCATTTGATTCAGTCCATCTGGCTTTGCACAAGGTGCTTGATAAGGTCCCACCTGCAAACCAGCCACCAAAGTAAAAGCCCATGGGGGTCTAAGGCAAAGTGTTGAGTTGGATCCAAACTAGGCTGAGGGGTTGGGAACAAAGGGGATTGGCCAATGAGTGTTTTTGGGGCTGGAAGGCTTGGCCGGGTTCAGTACTGGGCCCCTTGCTTTTTGACTTTTACAACAATGATTTGGACTTGAATGCGGGATGTACGATTAAGACGTTTGTGGATGATACAAACATTTCCACTGTGCTTGGCGGTGAAGGGGGGAGCTGCAGACTGCAGGAGGCTAACAGTGAACTGCTCAGGTGGGCAGGAAATTGGAAATCAAAGCAGAGGAGCGTAAGGTAATGTCTTCGGGGAGGTCAAACGTGGCAAAGGGAACACATAATAAATGGGAGGATAGTGAAAGTGTAGAGGAACAGAGGGACCTTGGAGCGCATGTCAACAGACCCCTGAAGGTAGCTGGGCAGATAGAGAGGCTGGAGAAGGAGGCGTCTGGGATACTTGCCTGTATCAAGGTACAGAGTATAAGAGCAGGAAGGTTATACTGGAACTGTATAAAACATTAACTAGGTCACAGCTAGGGGATTGTGTACAGTTCTGGTTACTGCATTTCAGGAAGGGTGTGATTGCACTAGAGAGGGTAGAGAGGAGATTTATGAGGAAGTTGCCAGGAATGGAGAATTTTAGTCATGAGGAAGCATTGGATGGGCTGGGATTGTTCTCTTTGGAACAGAGGGGGCTGAGGGGAGATGTAATTGGGGTGTATGAGGGGACTGGAGAGAGTGGATGGGAAGGATCCATTCCCCTTGGTTGAGGGGGTCAATAACAGGAGCAGTGATTTAAAGTAGTCGGTGGAAGGATTTAAGGAGAAATGTTTTCATCCAGAGGGTGGTGGGGGGTCTGGAACTCACGGCCTGAAGATGGGGGAGAGGCAGAAACCCTCATCGCATTTTAAAAACACATGGATATGTACTTGAAATACTGAAACCTCCAGGGATATGGACCAATAACTGGAATGTGGAATTAGGTGAGACAACTCTTCTTCAGTCAGCACAGACATGAAGGGCCGAATGACCTCTGTTTGTGCTGTACGTTTTCTATGGTTCCGTGAATTTCGCCTCAGCAAAACTGATACGTTTGGGGGCGGGGGGAACCTTGCTGATCACAGCCTCGGAGATAACGCAATGCCAAGTGTCAGCACCCTCAATTACACCATCACTCCCATTGCTTCACTGCCGACAGTTCCACATCAGCACAGCAGGTGGAGCTCTTGGGCAAAGCAAGAATCGCTGCTCTGAGAGAGAGAGAGAGAGAGGAGACCTGGTTCTTAAAGGGACCGGTTCTTCCCGTGAGATAAAAGCAAAATACTGCGGATACTGGGATTCTGAAATAAAAACAGAAAGTGCTGGAAAAATCTCAGCAGGTCTGGCAGCACCTGTGGGGAGAGAAAGTT